>NC_141535.1:106532500-107205000 GCF_021556685.1 Rattus norvegicus | reverse complement strand
TAGGTTATATCAAATTGACAGTTAAAGCTAGTTTGAAAAACAAATAAAAGGAGCAAGGCATGGGTGATCCAGCTTTTGGGAGAAAGAGACAGGCAGACCTCTGGGGATCAAAACCAATTCAACTTGTCCTATTGTATGAACTCTGGGACATTAAGACAACTGTCTCAAAAGCCACAAACAAAGCACGAGGGAGTCAGATCCTGAGAAAAACAACAACAACAAAGCAAAAACAAAGATCAAAAAAACAAAACCAAAAAACAAAGTTAACTCTGGCTTCCACAGACATAGGCATACACGTGAAGCTATACTCACAGAAACTCCAAATTAGACAAAAATAAAAATAATAAATAAGTATAATTGACATTGTTTAATTGAAATGTTTCAGTAGACATGTGGAAGGCAACAGCTGACACACATGAGTATGTCACTAAGAAGAAGTGGAGGCAAAACAACCAAGTATATCCACATTGCAGCTCAGACCAGAGGTACACTTCTCTCAGAACCTTGGAGCTAACTGGGTATTATGTTGTCAAGCTTTTCTTTCTTTGTTTCTCTTTCTGCTTGTTTCTTTATTTCTTTTTCTTCCTTTCTTTCTGTGCCCCCAATTTCATACTACATTTTGTCTCTTAGAAATAAAGAAAATATTTTATAAATCTTTTTTCTTATCACAAGTTTTAAAACATGTTTCTTTGCTTAAAGTCTGCTGTTAGCACATACATGGCTTTTATGTGATATAAATGTTAATTTTAATATAAATATGCTTTAAATTAATACAGCAGTTGTTCAAGAAAGACTCTGAGAAGGCAACATTTATTTAGGACTTTACTGCAATACCTGGGCAGTCATTGATCTGTATTTTAATTCTTTAATCCCATTCAAAATTTTCATAGTAGTTGCATTTAGATCCTTCAGTACTCCAGCTGAACCCTTATGATATCTGTTCTTCTCCCTCCACAAGATTCAATCTGTCTTACATTTCTATCATTTTCCCTCTCCTGGCTGACAGAAGTCCTGTCTCATTCTTTCTCTTGTCCAGTCATTAGGTGATCAGTTTTTTTGGGCAAGGTAGAGAATAAATGGTAAGCTTCATTTACACAAACTTGAGACAAGAGATTCTTGACATGAGCATTACAAAGCCCTGTCCAGACTGAAAGAAGATATGAGGTCAGATAAAGCACCATTAGAATAACACAAGGATAAACTTTATACAGTGCACAAAAAACATTATGCCTACATCTCCCCCTTTTGTCTAATAAAATTATTTCTCTTATGGTAATCTATATACAATAACAATTATGAAAACCAACTGTTATGATTTACATTAATATCTAGTCTATAAGTATTAAGCAATTTTGGTTAAAATACTGTTATCTATCCTATCTTGGGGAGTTCAGAGTTCTGTACCTGTAAAATTTTCTATTATAATTTGCATTAATAACCTAAAAACATCTATTCAACTCCTATACAACTTAAATTTATATGTGAGATTATCACTATTTATTCTTCAACTCCATCAGGGACTTGAGAAGGGATAAATATTATCTGAGTATGCATAAAGGTATACAGTGCTAGCTTGCCACATTTGAAGCAGCAAGTTCCTTGATACTCGTCATCTTCTTTGATTTGAATTGGGGGTACTGCCATGCTCAGACCTGACTAATTGTCAAAAACTAAAGCTCTTTTAATAACAAAATAACTTTAAATGCCATATTATATGGAACACTGTTTTTTTTTGAAGTTCAACTTATCTATCTATAGTATATGTTGTCAAACATTGCTTTTAGCTATTTTTTATCTAAAGAAACTTAAAAACATATTATTTCAGTTAACTAGACTAGCATTTAACATAACTTTGAGTTTGATTTCCTGAGTACTACATCGCATTTTTTATTCTTAACAGTTTATGAAAGCAGCTTTTAAAAGGACTAAAATTTTGCATTATTTTTTTAAGTATTATATAGATGCATTATCTTAAATAAAAGTTGAAACCTATATACATAGTATATTGTAATTAGAATATAACCTAAGTTTTGTATCAACATACAAAAATCTATAACAATGTAATAAAATAACCTTAATATGTACCAATATACAAAATGTATATCAATGTAGGATATTTAGCTTACTAATGTTTTTTGGTCTAAATATAGATTCAATAATCTACCAATCATTTTTATTATTCCTATATCCCCCCTCTTTTTTATCACCTTTTTAGTACATATTTAATCTCAATCTGGCACATCTACCCTGCCTTTGTTAATTTAGCTCCTAGTTAAAAAACACACAACTTTTAAATTTATAACAAGCATTTACACCACTAGAGCTGGGCAGATATTTACCCTCTAATCTATTAGTATTTACTTCCCTGTCAATAACCCCAAGTTTATAATTTTTCAGGTTCAATCTGAGAAGCTCTTAACATTAATTGGTCACTCCCATGGTCATATTTTCATGACTCATCTATCCATGGTATTTTCTCTTTCTTTTCTTCTTCTCTTCTTGTGGTCTCTGCCTCAGACCCCAATTCTATCTCTCTTCTGTCTAGCTATAGGTTGTAGGCATCTTTATTTATCAATCAGGGATAACTTGGGGAGGTAAGGTTACATTCCATCACTTGGGTCTATGTGTGAATTCTCTTGTGTCTGGGGATGACCAAGACTTTGGGGCCAGTATTTAGCATTATAATACACACAAACAAATAAAGAAACAGACCTCAACATTTCCGGCATTTTGTCTAAATAAAGAGTCTCTTTCTCTTATAATAACAACGTATTCTGATGGTTTATTAAGGAAGTGTCACTGTTAGGAGGTGTGGCCTTGCTGGAGTAGGTGTGTCACTGTGGGTCTGCAATTTATGACCTTTATCCTAGGTTCCTGGAAGCCAGGCATCGCCTATTTGCCTACAGAACGAGAAGTAAAACTCTCAACTATCCCTACCCATTCTGCTTGCATGCTGCCATGCTCCTGTCTTGATAATAGATTGAACCTCTGAGCCTATAAGCCAGCCCCAATTAAATGTTGTCCTTTTAAGAATTATATTTGTCATCCCTGCCCTCAGCAGCTCGCCGCTCCCAAACCCCATGTGAGAGAGACCTCACCGCCTGGACAGGTGGGCACTCCTGAGACTGCAGAGTGGAAGAGACCACCAACACTGCCCACCCCTTCCCACATCACTGGCCAAAGAGGAAACTGTATATGGCCTCTAGGTTCCGTTGGATAAGGGGACAGCAGCAACAGGTCCCCTGCGTCTGAGACACAACCAGAACCTGAAGGGACCGACCAGATAAACAGTTCTCTGCACCCAAATCCCATGGGAGGGAGAGCAAAACCTTCAGAGAGACAGACACGCCTGGGAAACCAGAAGAGACTACACTCAGCCCACATTACTGATTCCAGAGGAAAACACCAAACGCCATCTGGAACCTTGGTGCACGGAAGCTCCCGGAAAGGGCGGCGCAGATCTTCCTGGCTGCTGCCCCCACGGAGAGCTCATAAGCAAGACCCCATGAGCAAATGTGAGCCTCCAGACCACAGGTAAGACAAACCTTCCTACTCCAAGCGACCTGCATAGTGAACTCAGGACACAGGCCCACAGGAACAGCTGAAGACCTGTAGAAAGGAAAAACTACACGCCCGAAAGCAGAACACTCTGTCCCCATAACTGGCTGAAAGAAAACAGGAAAACAGGTCTACAGCACCCCTGACACACAGGCTTATACGTCAGTCTAGCCACTGTCAGAAATAGAAGAACAAAGTAACACTAGAGATAATCTGATGGCGAGAGGGTAATGCAGGAATCCAAGCAACAGAAACCAAGACTACATGGCATCATAGGAGCCCAATTCTCCCACCAAAGCAAACACGGAATATCCAAACACACCAAAAAAGCAAGATCTAGTTTCAAGATCATATTTGATCATGATGCTGGAGGACTTCAAGAAAGACGTGAAGAACTCCCTTAGAGAAACACAGGAAAACATAAATAAACAAGTAGAAGCCTACAGAGAGGAATCACAAATATCCCTGAAAGAACTCCAGGAAAACACAATCAAACAGTTGAAGGAATTTAAAATGGAAATAGAGTCAATCAAGAAAGAACACATGGAAACAACCATGGATATAGAAAACCAAAAGAAGAGACAAGGAGCCATAGATACAAGATTCACCAACAGAAGACAAGAGATAGAAGAGAGAATCTCAGGAGCAGAAGATTCGATAGAAATCATCGACTCAACTGTCAAAGATAATGTAAAGCGGAAAAAGGTACTGGTCCAAAACACACAGGAAATCCAGGACTCAATGAGAAGATCAAACCTAAGGATAATAGGTATAAAAGAGAGTGAAGACTCACAGCTCAGAGGACCAGTAAATGTCTTCAACAATATCATAGAAGAAAACTTCCCTAACCTAAAGAAAGAGATACCCATAGGCATACATGAAGCCTACACAACTCCAAATAGATTGAACCAGAAAAGAAGCTCCTCCTGTCACATAATAGTCAAGACACCAAATGCACAAAACAAAGAAGGAATATTAAAAGCAGTAAGGGAAAAAGGTCAAGTAACATATAAAGGCAGACCTATCAGAATCACACCAGATTTTCGACAGAGACTATGAAAGCCAGAAGATCCTGGACAGATGCCATACAGAACCTAAGAGAACACAAATGCTAGCCCAGGTTACTGTATCCTCAAAAACTCTCAATTAACATAGATGGAGAAACCAAGATATTCCATGACAAAAACAAATTTACACAATATCTTTCTACAAATCCAGCACTACAAAGGATAATAAATGGTAAAGCCCAACATAAGGAGGGAAGCTATACCCAAGAAGAAGCAAGAAACTAATTGTCTTGGCAACAAAACAAAGAGAAGAAAAGCACACAAACATAACCACACATCCAAATATGAATATAACAGGAAGCAATATTCACTATTACTTAATATCTCTCAAAATCAATGGCCTCAACTCCCCAATAAAAAGACATAGATTAATAGACAAAAACAGACACTACCTAAAGTGAAAGGCTGGAAATCAACTTTCCAAGCAAATGGTCAGAAGAAGCAATCTAGAGTAGCCATCCTAATATCAAATAAAATCAATTTTCAACTAAAAGTCATCAAAAAAGATAAAGAAGGACACCTCATATTCATCAAAGAAAAAATCCACAAAGATGAACTCTCCATCCTAAGTATCTGTGCCCCAAATACAAGGGCAACTACATACGTAAAAGAAACCTTACTAAAGCTCAAAACACACATTGCACCTCACACAATAATAGTAGGAGATTTCAACTCCCCACTCTCAACAATGGACAGATCAAGGAAACAGAAATTAAACAGAGACATAGAAAGACTAAGAGAAGTCATGAACCAAATGGACTTAACAGATATTTATAGAACATTCTATCCTAAAGCAAAAGGATATACCTTCTTCTCAGCTCCACATGGTACTTTCTCCAAAATTGACCATATAATTGGTCAAAAAACGGGCCTCAACAGGTACAGAAAGATAGAAATAATCCCATGCGTGCAATCAGACCACCACAGCCTAAAGCTGGTCTTCAGTAACAATAAGGGAAGAACGCCACATATACGTGAAAGTTGAACAAATCTCTACTCAATGAAAACCTGGTCAAGGAAGAAATAAAGAAAGAAAATAAAGACTTCTTAGAATTTAATGAGAATGAAGGTACAACATACCCAAACTTATGGGACACAATGAAAGCTGTGCTAAGAGGAAAACTCACAGCTCTGAGTGCCTGCAGAAAGAAACAGGTGAGAGCATATGTCACTGGCTTGACAACACACCAAAAAGCTCTAGAAAAAAAAGAAGCAAATACACCCAGGAGGAGTAGAAGGAAAGAAATAATCAAATTCGGAGCTGAAATCAACCAAGTAGAAAAAAAAGGACCATAGAAAGAATCAACAGAACCAAAATTTGGTTCTCTGAGAAAATCAACAAGATAGATAAACCCTTAGCCAGACTAACGAGAGGAAACGGAGAGTGTGTCCAAATTAAGAAAATCAGAAATGAAAACGGAGACATAACTACAGATTCAGAGGAAATTCAAAAAATCATCAGATTTTACTATAAAAGCCTATATTCAACAAAACTTGAAAATCTGCAGGATACGGACAATTTCCTAGACAGATACCAGGTACCTGAAGTTAAATCAGGAACAGATAAACCAGTTAAACAACCCCATAACTCCTAAGGAAATAGAAGCAGTCATTAAAGGTCTACAAACCAAAAAGAGCCCAGGTCCAGATGGGTTTAGTGCAGAATTCTTTCAGACCTTCATAGAAGACCTCATACCAATATTATCCAAACTATTCCACAAAATTGAAACAGATGGAGCACTACCGAATTCCTTCTATGAAGCCACAATTACTCTTATACCTAAACCGCACAAAGACCCAACAAAGAAAGAGAACTTCAGACCAATTTCCCTTATGAATATCGACGCAATAATACTCAATAAAATTCTGGCAAATTGAATCCAAGAGCACATCAAAGCCATCATCCACCATGATCAAGTAGGCTTCATCCTAGGCATGCAGGGATGGTTTAATATGAGGAAAACCATCAACGTGATCCATTACATAAACAAACTGAAATAACAAAACCACATGATCATTTCATTAGATGCTGAGAAAGCATTTGACAAAATTCAACACCCCTTCATGATAAAAGTCCTGGAAAGAATAGGAACTCAAGACCCATACATAAACATAGTAAAAGCCATATATAGCAAACCAGTTGCTAACATTAAACTAAATGGAGAGAAACTTGAAGCAATCCCACTAAAATTAGGGACTTGTCAAGGCTGCCCACTCTCTCCCTACTTATTCAATATAGTTCTTGAAGTTCTAGCCAGAGCAATCACACAACAAGGGAAGTCAAGGGGATACAGATCGGAAAAGAAGAAGACAAAATATCACTTTTTGCAGATGATATGATAGTATATTTAAGTGATCCCAAAAGTTCCACCAGAGAAGAACTAAATCTGATAAACACCTTCAGCAAAGTGGCTGGGTATAAAATTAACTAAAATAAATCAGTAGCCTTCCTCTACACAAAAGAGAAACAAGCCGAGAAAGAAATTAGGGAAACGACACCCTTCATAATAGACCTAAATAATATAAAGTACCTCGGTATGACTTTAACCAAGCAAGTAAAAGATCTGTACAATAAGAACTTCAAGACTCTGAAGAAAGAAATTGAATAAGACCTCAGAAGATGGAAAGATCTCCCATGCTCATGGATTGGCAGGATTAACATAGTAAAAATGGCCATTTTACCAAAAGCAATCTACAGATTCAATGCAATCCCCATCAAATTTCCAGTCCATTTCTTCAAAGAGATAGACAGAACATTTGCAAATTCATGTGGAATAACAAAAAACCCAGGATAGCTAAAACTATCCTCAACAATAAAAGGACTTCAGGGGGAATCACTATCCCTGAACTCAAGGAGTATTGCAGAGCAATAGTGATAAAAAATGCATGGTATTGGTACAGAGAGAAACAGATAGACCAGTGGAAAAGAATTGAAGACCCAGAAATGACCCCACACACCTATGGGCACTTGTTTCACAAAGGAGCCAAAACCATCAAATGGAAAAAAGATAGCATTTTCAGCAAATGGTGCTTGTCCAACTGGAGGTCAACATGTAGAAGAATGCAGATCAATCCATGATTATCACCCTGTACAAAGCTTAAGTCCAAGTGGATCAAGGACCTCCACATCAAACCAGATACATGCAAACTAATAGAAGAATAACTAGGGAAGCATCTGGAACACATGGGCACTGGAAAAATTTTCCTGAAGAAAACACCAATGGCTTATGCTCTAAGATCAAGAATGAACAAATGGGATCTCATAAAACTACAAAGCTTCTGTAAGGCAAAGTACATCATGGTTAGGACAAAACGGCAACCAACAGATTGGGAAGAGATCTTTACCAATCCTGCAACAGAAAGAAGGCTTATATCCAAAATATACAAAGAACTCAAGAAGTTAGACCACAGGGAGATAAATAACCCTATTAAAAATGGGGTTCAGAGCTAAACAAAGAATTCACAGCTGAGGAATGCCAAATGGCTGAGAAACACCTAAAGAAATGTTCAACATCTTTAGTCATAAGGGAAATGCAAATCAAAACAACCCTGAGATTTCACCTCACACCAGTGAGAATGGCTAAGATCAAAATCTCAGGTGACAGCAAATGCTGGCGACGATGTGGAGAAAGAGAACACTCCTCCATTGTTGTTGGGATTGCAGACTGGTACAACCATTCTGGAAATCAGTCTGGAGGTTCCTCAGAAAATTGGATGTTGAACTGCCTGAGGATCCAGCTATACCTCTCTTGGGCATATACCCAAAAGATGCCCCAACATATAAAGTAGACAAGTGCTCCACTATGTTCATCGCAGCCTTATTTATAATTGCCAGAAGCTGAAAAGAACCCAGATGCCCTTCAACAGAGGAATGGATACAGAAAATGTGGTACATCTACACAATGGAATATTACTCAGCTATCAAAAACAATGACTTTATGAAATTAATAGACAAATGCTTGGAACTAGAAAATATCATCCTAAGTGAGGTAACCCAATCACAGAAAAACACACATGGTATGCACTCATTGATAAGTAGGTATTAGCCCAAATGCTTGAATTACCCTAGATTCCTAGAACACATGAAACTCAAGACGGATGTTCAAAATGTGAATGCTTCACTCCTTCTTTAAAAGGGGAACAAGAATACCCTTGGCGGGAATAGAGTTGCAAAGATTAAAACAGAGACTGAAGGAACACCCATTCAGACCCTGCCCCACATGTGGCCAATACATATACAGCCACCCAATTAGACAAGATGGATGAAGCAAAGAAGTGCAGCCAGACAGGATCCAGATGTAGATCTCTCCTGAGAGACCCAGCCATAGTACAGCAAATACAGATGCAAATGTCAGCAGCAAACCTCTGAACTGAGAACAGGACCCCCATTTAAGGAATCAGAGAAAGAACTGGAAAGCTTGAAGGGGCTAGAGACCCCATATGAACAACAATGCCAAGCAACCAGAGCTTCCAGGGACTAGGCCACTACCTAAAGACTCTGCATGGACTGACCCTGGACTCTGACCTCATAGGTAACATTGAATATCCTAGTAAGATCACCAGTGTAAGGGGAAGCCCTGGGTTCTGCTAAGACTGAACCCCCAGTGAACATGATTGTTGTGGGGAGGGTGGCAATGGGGGGAGGATGGGGAGGGGAACACCCATAAAGAAGGGGAGGGGGAGCCGTTAGGGGGATGTTGGCCTGTAAACCGGGAAAGGGAATAACACTCGAAATGTAAATAAGAAATACCCAAGTTAATAAAAAAAAGAATTATATTGGTAAAAGAATAAATAAAAATAAATTTAAAAAAAATTGTATTGGTCATGATATCTATTCAGAGCATTAAAACCATAACTAAGAAACATATAGTAGGAACAATTATGAAATAATTATGAAAATTATTAAGTAAGAGATATATCCAAAAAGTCTAATCTGTTTATATTTGATAACTCAGTAAAAAGTGTTCAATTATCTATCCATGCCTGATGATTTCGGAGGTCTTTATCTAAATTAGATTTTATCCTAACTTGTATAATTAACGCAAAAAATATCTTTTTAGACCTGAAATATCTTTTTAAATGTTAAACAACTTAAGTTTGTGAGACTATAATTACCTCATCTTCAACACCATCAGAAACTTGAGAAGGAACAAATATTATCAGAGTACAAAGGAAATGTAGCAATGCAGTGTACAAAAATGATAGAAATGAAAGAGATAGCTGACTGCTTGAACAGTCCACAATATTCTCTATAACATTAGAGCATCTATCTGGAGCCTTCTGACCAAGAATCTTATGAAAAGTAGGAATTATTAAGTGGTTATTAACCCTGTCTTGGCAGAACATGGAAATTGACTATCATGATTTCCTATGTTCCTTTAGGACATTTTGTCAGAGGGTGAAGTTAGGGCTTATTTTTTGTACAGTGGCTAGCTTACCAAAATTGAAGCTACTCCATATTAAGGGTTTTGATGCTCATCATCCTTTCCTAAGTCAAATGTGATGATGCCAGGAATGGACATGTCACAATGTCAAAAAAATCTTAAATGAATAAAATTATGTTTAAATGCTATAGCCTGTAAATCGATGTTGTACTGACAGACCATTTACCTATTCATAGCATATTTGAATGAGCAAACGTTGACTATTTCCAGCTACTTCTTATCTCTTCAACTTAGTACGTTTTTTCTGTGATATTGAGACTAGTGTCTAACATGATCATGGGTTTGATTGATTTACTATTTATTTGTAATATTTATTTATTTTAAACAGTTTTTAATAGGAGGTATTTAAAGAAGTCAGACTAATTCTTATAATTTTCATTGGATATTTTATTTCTTTACATTTCAAATGTTATCCTCTTCCCAGTTCCCCCTGAAAAACCCCATACCATCTTCCCTCCCCCTAACTCAATGAGGGTGCTCCCCTACCCACCTATCTTATAGTTTTAAATGAGTTGTACAGGCATGATACCCAAACAAAAGTTGAGCCATATATGTATCATGCTGTAAAAAATAAATACGAAATTCTGTATCAATATACAAAGATTTATACCAATAAAAACCTTAAACCTGTACCAATTCATAAAATCTGTACAAATGCAATCAAATACAACCTCAATTCTGCATCACAACATAAAGATCTCTATAAAATGATTTTTTGGTTTAAGAGTTGTCCCACGCGCGACCTCGCCAGCAAGAAAACACGCGGGGACATACGAACCCTTGCGGCAGCCAACACTTTTATTAAAATCTTAAGGAGAGTCCCGCGAGCCCGCATTGTGCGTCTTATATACACCCTAGCGTGGCGCATCCACACCTGATTTGTCGCTTACCCATGATCTCATTAGGCACGCCCCGGAGTGGGCAAAGACCTGTCATGAAGGCACTCTTGCACATGCGCACACAGTTAACTTCCTGAAAGGAAGTCGGCTGGCACGGCGGAGGCTAGCACCATCTTGTAATGGCGGAAGCTATCCTGGCCTTCCACGTGGGGTGCAGTGGAAGCCAGCGCCATCTTGTGGTGGCGAATGTTAAAGCAGCCCTCTACATCTCCCCCTATTTATTTATATTTTATCACAAATCATTTATTTTATAACAAATCATGATCACCCTATTGCGTGCAATGAGGAAACCTCAGCGATGTGGAAGGGCTGATCAAAGGATCATTGAGTCTCTCTCATCCCAGTGCAATGGATCCACAGATCCATGGGGTGCAAGAGCAGAGAACTCAGATACTGAGAGAGAGTCTCTCTCATCCCAGTGCAATGGATCCACAGATCCATGGGGTGCAAGAGCAGAGAACTCAAATACCGACTAATTCCTGAGCATAGATAACCAAATTCCAGGGGAGGCCCCTTGTACAATGGCCACAAGTGCTTGAGTGATAATAGCCTTGTCACGTTTCTGTTGAGATCTGAGTTTGCAAACCAACCATAGCATGAACACTAATCCATAGCATAGGGCTGCACCAAACAGAGCCACTCCAGATAAGTAGTGGGCACCTCATCTGGTTCACCTCAGCTGTTGCCACCAAGGGCCGTAGTCAAGCCGCTCCTATAATAGAATTTAGAATTTCCAATTGTTAGCAACTACTCCTGAAAGTTCACCCACTGTGTTTGTCTAACAATAGATTGGGGGAGGATAACTCCTGACACTGTAGACACAATGTCTGCAGCAGTAATGGCTGCTACAATAGCAGCGAAAGTGTCAAGGTCTTTTCCAGGACAGTTCAGGATCAGTCATTTTTCTCTGGAACAACCAGCAGACAATGGAACCATTTCTGAAATCTGTACAACCAGGGTAGAGTTCCCCAGTACACAGCAGCTTTATGCAGGTGGCATTCCTGTGAAGCTACAGTCTGTAAAATGACCAGTTAAGGCAGCAAGAGTCACCAGGGAATGAGGGGGGCAGCAACGGCTGGAGTCCAGTCTTCTCCAGCAAGCAGCAGTGCACAGAGGGTCAGAGAGCAGGCCATAGTGGGACAGGACACACGCAGCGGTAACACTGACTGCAGCAAGGCCAAAATCTCTGTGCTGACAAAGGATGAAAGGGAATCTTTCATCTTCCTCTCAGGGCAGAGGAATGACTCCAGGGACCCGAACCATGAAAGCTGAATCTTCATGTAACCAGGATCAGCAAGTCTCAGCAACCACTTAGGCAGCTGGCACACTCTTGTAGCATCCTGTAGAAAAAACACAACCATTCCCTCTTCCCCATATAAAATATATGGACAGGATCATGTCAATATGTGGATCTTTCTATTTCACCTAGGCAGAAGTATGCCTAGTTGTAGGGTGCCATAAACTTTGGCATCCAAATTTTAAAATTGAAATAAAAGGAGCATTTTTTAGCATACAGGGATAACTCCCCCTATTTATTTATTAAGATATTGTAAGGATATTATTTATTAAGGTAAGTCCTCGAGGATTAAATTGAGGACACTGAGCACTTGTATTTATAAATTGATTTGTATACCAAATTATTGTCTCCAGCATTATTGTTTTGGATATATAAAGAATGAGATTTTTTGACTAATTGTTCCTATGTAAGGCCTATAATCTGTCTGGTATCATTGTCCTCCCTTGCTAAAGAGCCCAGGCAATCCAGTTTGAGTTCTTAAATGTCTTATAAAGGAACAGTACTTAGTGCTCTTAATCAGTAAGCCATTTCTCTAGCACCTCACAAACTTTATTTACCTAAACATAAGCATTAATTAGAAATGTCAAATCCTGTAAATATTGTCTAATTTCAGTCTTACTAGAAATCACTGAGCTGGCGGGGTGAGGCTGGAAGTTGAAAGTAAGCAAATGGAGTCTTCCTCTTTTCATGAGTGTGTGTTATCCACTCCATTACCATTTTTAAAGAGCTGGGTCTATGGTTTTGTTTAGTTGTCTGAGCCAGAGCACTGAAAGGACAGTGAGTTGTCAGACAATTTACACTGAAATCACTCATTGATTTTAAGTAGAAAACCTGTCTCTAATAAAGCATTAAGTAATTGAAATCAATTGTAAACAACAAGCCACACATTGGCTATCAGTATGTGAATTGAAAGCTTGATTTGAAAACAGTGGCTAAACTACAGAATTTAATAATCTGTGTTGAAGCAATAGAAACGCAAGAGAATAAACAAGTGATCCAATCATACATGTAGCCTTTTCATTAGATGAACCACCTATAAATACACTAAGCGCATTTCCTATGGTTTGTATGCACAAATATACAGGAAGTACAAAAGCATGTAAAATGTAAAATTATCAATTTTGCCTGAAAAATTTGTATATGTAATAGGCCAAATATCAGTATTTTGTAATAACCAATTAACTGTTGTTTGGAATAAGATATGTTTTACCAGGTTTCTTTTTAAAATACTTCCATGACTCTAGTCTACAATTCTGTATTAACACAGCTGAAGCTTTATCTCCAATGTGCATAACAAAGACCTAAGTCCTCTGGTAGGGTGAGGTACTTAGCCAATTAACATATCCTTAGAAGCTTAAAATTAGCTTCAAACATTCTTTTCTGGAGTAATCTAACAGCTACTCCCCAAATATTAAAGCTCATTTTGAGAGCAAAGGTTTGTAGTAAAAATTTCCATATACACTGAAAGATTCAAAGTTCCAACATCTGACATTGGAGAAGCAACAAAATTACACAACACAAGGCCATTAGCCATTCCTAATGACATCACTTTATGGGCTCTCCAAAACTATAAGCAAACTCACGAAATGAAAACTCAAAATCAGTCCTCTAAATCTATCTTGAAATGGAAGTTGGAGTAAGTAAACTGGCTGTAATGTTCTCACTAGTTCCAAAACCTCATCAATCCTTTGTAAATCTTGTAAAAATCTCTACCTGTTTGATTTTTTCTTAATTAAAAATAAGTTTGAGTTAGTCAGTGTAACACTGGCAATCCTTAATCACAATCTTTAAGTTCTCTTTGTAACACCAGAGCACAACCACAAGGTCACCTGAGTTCTGAGTACATGACTAGGCAGCTGTCCTTGGGGCAGTGGAATTAGCATTAAAATACAGATAGCTTCAGGGCAAACCACAACAAGGAAAGCAAAACTCGACCTCCAACAATCTAGTACAAAGTTTGACTGCCAATTCCTATATATGAACGCACGATGGCGTAGTCTCTAGTACCTCAACAAAGAGACATTGTCCTAAATTCTTTTACAAGCCTGGTTTCTAGAATAAGAATTCCATAAAAATATTACCTCAATTTAGACCTGTTTCCCTAGGTTGGCTCATGCCACATGTTGTCTAGAAATGACTTCATCCAAATTACCAGCTTTATGTCAACTTTCTGTTACCAATATTATACCTTTTTAACCATATCCAATAACTTGAAAGCCAATAGTCCATAACCAAGGCAAGTAGAGCATATTTACACATTTAAAACCAATGAGAAACAAATTTAAGTGGCTACACATATCTTTAATAGTTTTACCTTTTTAGCTATGATTTTAAGAGAAGCACCTTGTCACCTGTTGAGTCAAATAATAAGTCAGGGATTTCTCTAAGAGAAACAGCTCTCAGCACTTGTACCAAAGAAGCTGAGAAGCTGCTGGCGCCTTTAAGATCAGCTCATGCAGACGCTTAGCCTCTGGGCAGCTTCTCCAGCTAACCTAAACTCCTGGCTGCAGGTGCAGGGCTCTAAAGGCCTGATTGAAACTGTTTTTTATTCATTTGTTCCTTTTTGAAATGAGTTAAAACCAAGTCAAGGTTTGAACGACCAGCAGATAAAGTTTTTACCATTTTTTCTTTTGAACATGAAACATAAAACATTTAAACAACAAGAAACAAGAACCACAGACATAAATTGACTGACATGGGGACATCCTGGTGCACCAAGGACAGACAATAGACAAAGAGGGAAAAAACCAGATGGTGTTCACAGTGACTATCCACTCGAGTGGAGTCGATATGGATGATGGATTGTCTCAATTCCTGGACTAGTCCATCAACGTGTTGAAACCCAATTCCTGTAAGATACTGAGATATATTACGAGATATCTGAGCAGCACAACTGACATTCACAAATGGTATGGAAGTGAAACACAGTCCTGAGTATTTCCACTCACAACCCAATTACATTAACTCCATCAAGCTGTGCATGGGCATTGAGATGTCCTTTTGTTTGATTCTCCTGAATAAATTTTCAGGCGGTCTGCCTCTATCAAGCCTAATCAGTATGACTCTGCAAAGCTTATAGAGCCTGATCACACCTTTTACCAGGACAAAGACAAAATTTTTCTCCCAAAATACTGTGTTCCTTTTATCTCCTTTTCTTTTCATTTTTTCTTTAGAGACCTTTTCTCCCTCCGACATACTTTCTTGTTGCTCTGTAAGGACCCTCTGACTGTCCTAATGGCTGAAACGGCTTCCCACACAAAGAAAAAAATAAACAAAATTACCAGCCTTGTCCACGAAGGATCCACAACTTTTGGTTTCTTCACAGTTTTTGCAGGGGTCCCTCCCTCAGAAGCGGAGGTGGCCACTATCCCCGGGGTGTCCTTTCCCCGTACTATCACCTCTGAAGGTGGTAAGGCCGCAGAGGGACCTGGTGCTTGAGATCGATCAGTATCATTTTTTTCATTGCAACCTTTCACTATGCTCCGTTTCTGACATGCTTTCCTGAATTTCGTCCAGGGCCTCTTGGCCTGCCGCTATTATAGGACGAAAAATGTCTTTACCTAAACAATCTGCCAAATTCCTAACGTTCCCGGCCTCAGACTACCATGTAATAAAGCCCTCAACAGCACCCTCAGCAGAAGGAGAAAGATACGATAGGTCAAGACCAAACAATTCGGAAATTATCATATCTCTCCGAGTTTACCTCAATTCCTGCCGCTTCTGGATTCTCTCCGCGGATGGAGGACTCCCTCTCGGCGCCTGGCAATAGTGTGGCGTTTTTTTATCCCGGGTTTTCGGCACCAGATGTCCCATGCGCGACCTCGCCAGCAAGAAAACACGCGGGGAAAACACACGAATCCTTGCGGCAGCCAAACTTCTATTAAAATCTTAAGGAGAGCCCTGCGCACCCGCATGGCGCAGCTTATATACACCCTAGCGCGGCACATCCACACCTGATTGGTCGCTTACCCATGATCTCATTAGGCACGCCCCGGAGTGGGCAAAGACCTTGCACGAAGGCACTCTTGCACATGCGCACACAGTTAACTTTCTGAAAGGAAGTCGGCTGGCGCGGCGGTGGCTAGCGCCAACTTGTAATGGCGGAAGCTATTCTGGCCTTCCACGTGGGGCGCAGTGGAAGCCAGCGCCATCTTGTGGTGGTGAATGTTAAAGCGGCCCTCTACAAAGAGTAGATTTAACAATCTGCCCCTAGTTGTCTGATTTCTTATATTTCTATATCCTGCCTGTTTCTTTTCAATCCCAACATACCATATTTGCTCCCATGCATTCTACAGTTGGAGGTATGGCATATTTATTTTGATCTAGTCAATCAGTTCTTTCTAAACACCAGTGTATTTTAGTAGTAGTGCTATTTGTCTCAACAGCATTAAAAATTTCAAAGTCAGAAAAGGATTATTAAATCTATCTGTTGGAAATTTCTTACAACACCCCCTCCCAACTCTGTTCATTGACATTATCTTTACAGTCTTATAGCTTCTCTGCAATTTTTTTGACCTATATGCTTTTAAGCTCTATCTATAGCAAGTTTCATACCACAATGTCTAAAATATTGTTGTATTCCAACAGATGTATATTTTGAAGCATCATCAGCTCCAATCTGTAAAGGCATTTCGAAGACAGTCACCATCTCTAATAAATATGCAATCAGAATCATCCTCTTCTGGGTATATATCAATATATCAAGATAGATAGATAGATAGATAGATAGATAGATAGATAGATAGATAGATTCTTTAAACTCTACAAAATAAATATATGTTATAATATGACATTGCTCTAAGGTGATATTACTGAATCAAATCTGAATTGTTAATTTAGCATATAGACCCTTAACTAGTAATTGTTCTTGACAATATAAATATAACATGTATCCTGACTCTGTTGGTTCATAGAACCTTTTTGTACCTTTTATTCTAATGTTTTCTCTAAGCCTTACCATCTCTCTGTTGTGTATTCTGACCTATAAATCTTTGATTTATGGCTTCTATTCTAGCAGCTAATTTTAAAAGAATATATGGAACTACAGTTATTAATAAACATGTTATTTGTATGTTCCAAATCAAAACAACTGGGATCAAAATGCACTCTTTAGAGTGTTTTGCATAGATTAATGTGGAAAATATGTTAATATCTCTAAGTCTCTCTATTGAGACCTTATTTTATTATTTAAGTATTGTATTTTTGACCATGTTCAATTTTTTGTTTCTTTATTTCATTTTTATCATCTATATATCTTTGAAAACATTTTATCTATTTCTTCTTTTCTTTCCTTCAAAGACTTTATTTTTTATTTTTAAAGTAGATATTTTTCTTCTAAATTTTTATACAGAGTTTCTTTTTAGCATTAAATAATAATTTCAAACATTCTTAAATTTTGCAGGAGTTTAGCTGTGGTCGGATGTTTTTTCTGTCTTTCAGTCTCCTCAGGGGTTCAATTCAGACTCTGTGTTGTGATTCACTATGTCCTACTCTTTTCTTTCATATGAAAGACTTATTATGCCTTTAATTTGAAAAGATGTCCTACCTCAACAGATTCTTGACCATTTCCTTACTCTGGGAAGTTGTTGAGTGCAAGGTGCTGCCTCCATAGCCAGCATGTGACTGACTATCATGAGCCCCCTCTTTGTGTCTTGGCCGGAGAAGTTCTCACAACTTTATTTCCACTGGCTGAGAAATTGCTGGATTTGGAAAATGCTGTGGGGCCACTCTGTTTGACGAGTTAGTCTTTCTATTTAGTAGGGACTTTCTTAAGTAAATAAAATAAATAAGAAAAGCCATTGCTTTGTTTCTCCAGGGCATTTTGTTTTTAATCAGAGAGGGATCTATTCAAGAAGCACCTGAGCTCTTGCCTGAGAAACTGTAGTTGCTAAGTAACTGCTCTTGTGTGGATAGCAAGAGTCTCCATGCAGGCCATTCTGCTCAGCTGCTTCATGGGAGGAGGTTGTGGGGCAGAAGCAAAATGCCTGCAAGTGAATCTCAGCCTCACAGCTCCATAGGAAAAAGAGAGCTCCATAGATCTCCAAGACAGGAGAGCTGTCTCCTCTGCTTTCTACCAAGACTCCATCTAATAGTCTGAACATGACTTATAAACGTACGAATATTATGCCATCCAAGTTCTGTGCCAAGGGTAAATGTTAATTTTAATATGTGTATGTTTTAAATTAAAATACCAACTTGTTTTCTTTATGCAATATTTTTAATTAGATATTTTATATTTGCATTTCGAAAGTTATCCTCTTTCCAGGTTTCCCTTCCAAAAGTCCCCTATAAACATCCCTTCCCTTCTTCTTCTATGAGTGTATTCCCAATCCCCAACAACTGACCCCTTCCTGTCCCCTGCCCTGAAATTCCCCTACACTAAGGGTTCGAATCAAGTTAGGAACAGGGCTTCTCTTCTGATTAGTGCCCAAAAGACCATCCTCTGTTACATATGAAGCTGGAACCATGGGTCTGTCCTTGTGTACTCTTTAGGCAGAGTTTCAGTCACTGGGAGCTCTGGTTGGTTGGTAAGGTTGTTCTTATGGAGTTGCAAGCTCCTTCAGCTCCTTCAATCCTTTCTCTAACTCCTCCAATGGGGACCCCATCATTCATTCAATGATTTGCTGCTAGCATCTGACTCTGTATTTGTCATGCTCTGGCAGTGCCTCTCAGGAGACAACTATATCAGACTCCTGTCAGTATGCACTTATTGAAAACAGCAATACTGTATGGGATTGGTGGCTGTATGTGTATGGCCTGGATCCCCAAGTGGGGCAGGCTTTGAAAGGCCATTACTTCATTGTCTGCTTCAAACTTTGTTTCCATATCTCCTCCTATGAATATTTTTCTTCCCGATTCTAAGAAGAAATAAGGCATCTACACTTTAGTCGTCTTTCTTCTTAACCTTCGTATGGTTTGTGGATTTTCTCTTGGGTAATTTGACCTTTTGGGCTAATATCCAGTTATCACTGAGTGCATTCCATGTATGTTCCAGAATGATATTTTGTAGCTTCCTCCATTTGCTTATGAATCTCATGAGGTCATTGCTTTTGATAACTGAGTAGTAAGCCATTTTGTAGATGTATCACATTTTCTGTATCCATTCCTATGTTGGAGGGCATCTGGGTTATTTACAGCTTACAGTTATTGTAAATAACGCTACAATGAACATAGTGGAGCATGGGTCTGTTACATATTGGAGTATCTTTTGGGTATATGCCCAGGAGTGGTACAGTTTGGTCCTCAGTTAATACTATGTCCAATTTTCTGAGCAACCTCCAGACTGATTTCCAGAGTGGTTGTACCAGTTTGCAAGCCCACCAACAATGGAGGAGTGTGCCTCTTTAACCACATCCTCACCAGCATCTGCTGTCACCTGAGTTTTTGATCTTAGCCATTCTGAACACTGTGAGGTGGAATCTCAGAATTGTACCGATTTGCATTTCCCTTATGACTAAAGATGTTGAACATTTCTTTTTTTTTTAAACTTTTTACATTCAATTTATTTATTTATTTATTTATTTATTTATTTATTTTATTAACTTGAGTGTTATTTATTTACATTTAGAGAGTTATTCCCTTTCCTGGTTTCTGGGCAAACATCCCCCTAGTCCCTCCCCCTCCCCTTCTTTATGGGTGTTCCCTTCCCCATCCTCCCCCATTGCCGCCCTCCCCCCAACAATCACGTTCACTGGGGGTTCAGTCTTACCAGGACCAAGGGCTTCCCCTTACACTGGTGATCTTACTAGAATATTCATTGCTACCTATGAGGTCAGAGTCCAGGGTCAGTCCATGTATAGTCCTTAGGTAGTGGCTTAGTCCCTGGAAGCTCTGGTTGCTTGGCATTGTTATTCATAAGGGGTCTCGAGCTCCTTCAAGCTCTTCGAGTTCTTTCTCTGATTCCTTCAATGGGGGTCCCGTTCTCAGTTCAGTGGTTTGCTGCTGGCATTCGCCTCTGTATTTGCTGTATTCTGGCTGTTAGTCTCAGGAGCGATCTACATCCGGCTCCTGTCGGCTTGCACTTCTTTGCTTCATCCATCTTGTCTAATTGGGTGGCTGTATATGTATGGGCCACATGTGGGGCAGGCTCTGAATGGGTGTTCCTTCTGTGTCTGTTTTAATCTTTGCCTTTCTATTCCCTGCCAAGGGTATTTTTGTTCCCCTTTTAAAGAAGGAGTGAAGCATTCACATTTTGATCATCCGTCTTGAGTTTCATGTGTTCTAGGCATCTAGGGTAATTCAAGCATTTGGGCTAATAGCCACTTATCAATGAGTGCATACCATGTGTGTTTTTCTGTGATTCGGTTACCTCACTCACGATGATATTTTCCAGTTCCAACCATTTGCCTATGAATTTCATAAAGTCATTGTTTTTGATAGCTGAGTAATATTCCATTGTGTAGATGTACCACATTTTCTGTATCCATTCCTCTGTTGAAGGGCATCTGGGTTCTTTCCAGCTTCTGGCTATAATAAATAAGGCTGCAATGAACATAGTGGAGCACGTGTCTTTTTTATACGTTGGGGCATCTTTTGGGTATATGCCCAAGAGAGGTATAGCTGGATCCTCAGGCAGTTCAACGTCCAATTTTCTGAGGAACCTCCAGACTGATTTCCATAATGGTTGTACCAGTCTGCAATCCCACCAACAATGGAGGAGTGTTCCTCTTTCTCCACATCCTCGCCAGCACCTGCTGTCATCTGAGTTTTTGATCTTAGCCATTCTCACTGGTGTGAGGTGAAATCTCAGGATGGTTTTGATTTCCATTTCCCTTATGACAAAAGATGTTGAACATATCTTTAGGTGTTTCTCAGCCATTCGGCATTCCTTAGCTGTGAATTCTTCGTTTAGCTCTGAACCCCATTTTTAATAGAGTTATTAGTCTCCCTGCGGTCTAACTTCTTGGGTTCATTGTATATTTTGGATATAAGACCTCTATCTGTTGTAGGATTGGTAAAGATCTTTTCCCAATCTGTTGGTTGCCGTTTTTTCCTAACCATAGTTTCCTTTGCCTTACAGAAGCTTTGCAGTTTTATGAGATCCCATTTGTTGATTCTTGATCTTAGAGCAGAAGCCATTGGTGTTTTCTTCAGGAAATTTTTTCCAATGCCCATGTGTTCCAGATGCTTCCCTAGTTTTTCTTCTATTAGTTTGCATGTATCTGGTTTGACGTGGAGGTCCTTGATCCACTTGGACTTAAGCTTTGTACAGGGTGATAAGTATAGCTCGATCTGCATTCTTCTACATGCTGACCTCCTGTTGAACCAGCACCATTTGCTGAAAATGCTATCTTTTTTCCATTTGATGGTTTTGGCTCCTTTGTCAAAAATCAAGTGCCCATAGGTGTGTGGGTTCATTTCTGGGTCTTCAATTCTGTTCCATTGGTCTATCTGTCTATCTCTGTACCAATACCATGCCGTTTTTATCACTATTGCTCTGTAATACTGCTTGAGTTCAGGGATAGGGATTCCCTCTGAAGTCCTTTTACTGTTGAGGATAGTTTTAGCTATCCTGGGTTTTTTGTTATTCCAGATGAATTTGCAAATGTTCTGTCTAACTCTTTGAAGAATTGGATTGGTAATTTGATGGGGATGGCATTGAATCTGTAGATAGCTTTTGGTAGAATGGGCATTTTTGCTATATTAATCCTGCCAATCCCTGAGCATGGGAGATCTTTCCATCTTCTGAGGTCTTCTTCAATTTCTTTCTTCAGAGTCTTGACGTTCTTATTGTACAGATCTTTTACTTGCTTGGTTAAAGTCACACCGAGGTACTTTATATTATTTGGATGTATAATGAAGGGTGTCGTTTCCCTAATTTCTTTCTCGGCTTGTTTCTCTTTTGTGTAGAGGAAGGCTACTGATTTATTTGAGTTAATTTTATACCCAGCCACTTTGCTGAAGTTGTTTATCAGCTTTAGTAGTTCTCTGGTGGAACTTTTGGGATCACTTAAACATACTATCATATCATCTGCAAATAGTGATATTTTGACCTCTTCTTTTCCGATCTGTATCCCCTTGAACCTCCTTTTGTTGTCTGATTGCTCTGGCTAGAACTTCAAGAACTATATTGAATAAGTAGGGAGAGAGTGGGCAGCCTTGTCTAGACCCTGATTTTAGTGGGATTGCTTCAAGTTTCTCTCCATTTAGTTTAATGTTAGCAATTGATTTGCTATATATGGCTTTTACTATGTTTAGGTATGGGCCTTGAATTCCTATTCTTTCCAGGACTTTTATCATGAAAGGGTGTTGAATTTTGTCAAATGCTTTCTCAGCATCTAATGAAATGATCATGTGGTTTTGTTCTTTCAGTTTGTTTATATAATGGATCATGTTGCTGGTTTTCCGTATATTAAACCATCCGTGCATGCCTGGGATGAAGCCTACTTGATCATGGTGCATGATTGTTTTGATGTGCTCTTGTATTAGGTTTGCCAGAATTTTATTGAGTATTGTTGCATCGATATTCATAAGGGAAATTGGTCTGAAGCTCTCTTTCTTTGTTGGGTCTTTATGTGGTTTAGGTATAAGAGTAATTGTGGCTTCATAGAAGGAATTCGGTAGTGCTCCATCTGTTTCAATTTTGTGGAATAGTTTGGATAATATTGGTATGAGGTCTTCTATGAAGGTCTGATAGAATTCTGCACTAAACCGTCTGGACCTAGGCTCTTTTTGGTTGGGAGACCATTAATGACTGCTTCTATTTCCTTAGGAGTTATGGGGTTGTTTAACTGGTTTATCTGTTCCTGATTTAACTTCAGTACCTGGTATCTGTCTAGGAAATTGTCCATATCCTGCAGATTTTCAAGTTTTGTTGAATATAGGCTTTTATAGTAAGATCTGATGATTTTTTGAATTTCCTCTGAATCTGTAGTTATGTCTCCCTTTTCATTTCTGATTTTGTTAATTTGGACACACTCTCTGTGTCCTCTCGTTAGTCTGGCTAAGGGTTTATCTATCTTGTTGATTTTCTCAAAGAACCAACTTTTGGTTCTGTTGATTCTTTCTATGGTCCTTTTTGTTTCTACTTGGTTGATTTCAGCTCTGAATTTGATTATTTCTTGCCTTCTACTCCTCCTGGGTGTATTTGCTTCTTTTTTTTCTGGGGCTTTTTGTGTGTTGTCAAGCAGGTGACATATGCTCTCTCCTGTTTCTTTCTGCAGGCACTCAGAGCTGTGAGTTTTCCTCTTAGCACAGCTTTCATTGTGTCCCATAAGTTTGGGTATGTTGTACCTTCATTTTCATTAAATTCTTAAAAGTCTTTAATTTCTTTCTTTATTTCTTCCTTGACCAGGTTTTCATTGAGTAGAGCATTGTTCAATTTCCACGTATATGTGGGCATTCTTCCCTTATTGTTATTGAAGACCAGCTTTAGTCCGTGGTGGTCTGATAGCACACATGGGATTATTTCTATCTTTCTGTACCTGTTGAGTCCCGTTTTTTGACCAATTATATGGTCAATTTTGAAGAAAGTACCATGAGGAGGTGAGAAGAAGGTATACCCTTTTGCTTTAGATTAGAATGTTCTATAAATATCTGTTAAGTCCATTTGGCTCATGACCTCTCTTAGTCTGTCTTGAACATTTCTTTAGGTGTTTCTCAGCCATTCGGCATTCCACAGCTGTGAATTCTTTGTTTAGCTCTGAACTCCACTTTTTAATAGGGTTATTTGTCTCCTTGCGGTCTAACTTCTTGAGTTCTTTGTATATTTTGCATATAAGCCCTCTTTCTGTTGTAGGATTGGTAAAGATCTTTTCCCAATCTGTTGGTTGCTGTTTTGTCCTAACCACAGTGTCCTTGCCTTACAGAAGCTTTGCAGTTTTATTAGATTCCATTTGTCGATTCTTGATCTTAGAGCTTAAGCCATTGGTGTTTTGTTCAGGAAATTTTCTCCAGTGCCCATGTGTTTAAGATCCTTCCCCACCGTTTCTTCTATTAGTTTGAGTGTATCTGGTTTTATATCTAGGTATTTGATCCACTTGGAGTTGAGCTTTGTACAGGGTGATAAGAATGGCTCGATATGCATTCTTCTACATGATGACCTCTAGTTGAACCAGCATCATTTGCTGAAAATGCTCTTTTTTCCACTGGAGAGTTTTAGTTCTTTTGTCA
This sequence comes from Rattus norvegicus, assembly GCF_021556685.1. Lineage (NCBI taxonomy): Eukaryota > Metazoa > Chordata > Mammalia > Rodentia > Muridae > Rattus > Rattus norvegicus. Next base: position 107,180,624 of record NC_141535.1, on the reverse strand, counting down.
AAGATCAAGTGACCATAGGTATTGGTTCATTTCTGGGTGTTCAATTCTATTCCATTGATCTACCTGCCTGTCTCTGTACCAATACCATACAGTTTTTTATTACTATTGCTCTGTAATACAGCTTAAGGTCAGAGATGGTGATTCCCCCAGAAGTTCTTTTATCATTAAGTATAATTTTTGCTGTCCTGAGTTTTTGTTGTTCCAAATATATTTGCAAATTCCTCTTTCTAATTCTATGAAGAATTGAGTTGGAATTTTGATAGGGATTGCATTGAATCTGTAGATGGCTTTCTGCAAAATGGCCATTTTTGCCATATTAATCTTGACAATCCATGAGCATGGGTGATCTTTCCATCTTCTGAGCTCTTTTTCTCTTCTAAGATTATTTCTTCAGAGACTTGAAGTTCTTGTCTTAAGGATTTCTACTTGCTTGGTGAGAGTCCCACTGAGGTATTTTATGTTATTTGTGACTATTTTGAAAGGCGTCATTTCCCTAATTTTTTTTTCTCAGCCAGTTTATCCTTTGAATAGAGGAAGGTTACTGATTCGTTTGAGTTAATTTTATATCCAGTCACTTTGCTGAAGTTTGTTAGGCTTAGTAGTTCTCTGGAGGAACTTTTGCAGTCAATTAAATATACTATCATATCATTGGCAAATAGAGATATTTTTACTTCTTCCTTTCTAATTTGTATCCTTTTGAGTTACTTGTGTTGTCTGATTACTCTAGCTAGGACTTCAAGTACTATGTTGAATAAGAAGGGAGAGAGTGGGAAGCCTTGTCTAGTCCCTGATTTTAATGGAATTGCTTCAATTTTCTCTCCATTAAATTTGATGTTGGCTACTAGTTTGCTGATTATTGCTTTTACTATGTTTGTTATGGACCTTGAATTCCTGATCTTTCCAAGACTTTTTTTATTTGAGAAGAGTTTTGAACTTTATCAAATGTTTTCTCAGCATCTAATGAGATGATAATGTGGTTTTTTCCTTGTTTATACACTGGATTATGTTAATGGATTTCCATATAAGGTACCATCCCTGCATCCCTGGGATGAAGCCTATTGATCACGATGAATGATTGTTTTGATATATTCTTAGATTCAGTTAGTGAGAATTTTATTGAATATTTTTGTGTCAATAGTCATAAGGAAAATTGGTCTGAAGTTCTCTTTCTTTGGTGGATCTTTGTGTGTTTTAGGTATAAGCATACTAATGACTTCATAGCAGGAATTGGTCATTCTTTCTTTTCTATGTTATAGAATCGTTTGGAGAGTATTGGTATTAGGTCTTCTATGAAGGTCTGATAGAATTCTGTAGTAAACCCTTTTGGTCTGTTTTTTTTTTTTTTTTTTTTTTTTTTTTTTTGGTTGGGAGAATTTTAATAACTGCTTCTATTTTTTTAGGAGGTAGGTGATTATTTAGATGTTTTACCTGATCCTGATTTAACTTTGTTATCTGGTATTAGTCTTTTAAATTGTCCATTTACTCCGTATTTTCCAGTTTTGTTGAGAATAGGCTTTTGTAGTAGAATCTGATTTTTTTTTTAATTTCTCAGGTTCTGTAGTTATGTCTCCCATTTCATTTCTGATTTTGTTAATTTGGATACTCTCTCTCTGTGAATTCTAGTCATTCTGAATAATGGTTTATCTATTTTGTTGATTTCCAAAAGATCCAAAGACAAACACTTAGTTTGTCATTTCTTTGTATAGTTTTTTTTGTTTTGTTTTTACTTGTTTGATTTCATCCCTGAGTTAGAATATTTCCTAATGTCTAGGCCTCTTTGGTGTATTTGCTTCTTTCTGTTCTAGAGCTTTTAGGTGCTCTCTCAAGCCACTAATGTATGTTCTCGCCAATTTTTTTTTCTTTTTTTGAAGCACTCAGAGCTATGCGTTTTCTTATTAGCACTGGTTCCTTAAGTTCGTGTATATTGTGCCTTCATTTTCATTAAATTCTAAAAAGTCTTTAACTTCTTTATTTCTTTCTTGACCAAGTTATCATTAAAGGTAGCGTTGTTCAATTTTCATGAGTATGTGGGCTTTTTTTTCATTTTCATTATTATTGAAGACCAGGATGGATGGAATTATTTCAATATTCTTGTATCAGTTGAGGCTTGTTTTGTGACTCCTTATATGATCAATTTTGGAGAAGGTAACATGATGTGCTGAGAAGAAGTTAGATTCCTGTCATTCAAGGTAAAATCTTTAGATATCTGTTAAATCCATTTGGTTCAAAATTTCTCATAGATGACTGTGTCTCTGTTTCGTTTCTCTTTCCATGATATGTACATTGATGAGAGTGGGGTGTTGAAATCTCCCACTATTAATCTGTAAGGTACAATGTGTGCTTTGAGCTTAAGCAAGGGAGTTTGTTTGTTTGTTTGTTTTTTGTTTTATTTTTTTAATGTAAGTACCCTTGCATTTGGAGCATAGATATTCAGGACCGAAAGTTCAGCTTGGTAGATTTTTCTTTTGATGAATATTAAGTGTCCTTCCTTATGTTTTTGATAACTTTTGGTTGTAAGTTGATTTTATTCAATATTAGAATAGGTACTCCCACTTGTTTCTTGGAACCATTTACTTAGAAAATTATTTTCCAGCTGTTTCCTCTGAGATAGTATTGCCTTTGTCACTGAGGTGCCTTTCCTGTATGCAGCAAGGGGCTGGGTGCTCTGCCTGTATGCAATCTGTTAATCTATGTCTTTTTATTGGGGAATTGAGTCCATTAACGTTAAGAGATATTAAAGAATAGTGATTGTCGTTTTTGTTGTTAGAGGTGTAAGTATCTTTGTGTGATTCTCTTCTTTTGATTCCTTTGAAGGAAGACTATTTCTTGCTTTTTATAGGGTGAATTTTCCCTCTTCGTGTTGTAGGTTTTTACCTTTTATTCATTATAGGGCTGGATTTGTGTAAAGATTTTGTGTAAATTTGGTTTTGTCATAGAATGTCTTGGTTTCTCCATCTATGTTAATTGAAAGGTTTGTTGGATATAGTAACCTGGGCTGGCATTTGTGTCCTCTTAGGGTCTGTAAGACATCTACCCAGGATCTTCTGACTTTCATAGTCTGTCATGAGAAGTCTGGTGTAATTCTGATAGGTCTGCCTTTATGTATTATTTGACCTTTTTCCCTTATTGCTTTTAATATTCTTCCTTTGTTTTATTCATTTAGTATTTTGACTATTATGATGTAATGGGAAGAATTTCTTTTCTGGCCCAATCTATTTGGAGTTCTGTAGGCTTTTCGTATGTTTATAGGCATTTCTTTTCTCTTGGTTAAGGAAATTTTCTTCTAAAATTTTGTTGAAGATATTTACTGGCCCTTAGGTTTGACCTTCTCATTGTGTCCTGTATTTCCTGGATGTCTTGGGTTAGAACTTTTATGTATTTTGCATTTTCTTTTACAGTTGTGTCAATGTTTCCTATGGTATCATTTGCCCCTGAAATTCTCTCTCCTCTCTTTTACATTATGTTGCTGATGCTTGTGTCTGCTCTCTCTCTCTCTCTCTCTCTCTCTCTCTCTCTCCCCACTTTCCCCACCCCCACCCCATCCCAGCTGCCAGAAGTCCCTCCCTATTCTCTTTTGCCTAGTGACTAGGTGATCATAATTTATTGAAAAGGCAGAGAATAAATGATAAGCACTGTCTACAAGTAGTGAAACAGAAGATTCTCTAAAAACTGAAACAAATATATGAAGGCAAGATAAATCAGCATCTGAATAACTCAAGAATAAACTTTCCACAATGCACAAAAACACTATGCCTACAACCTGATATTATCTTTTGTGTTAAGTGTATGAGGAGAATTTTACAAGAAAACAAATTCCAAATCTATATTTCCAGCAGCTGCTAAGATTCACAAGATCAAAAAACACCATACTGCTACTCAGCAAAGAAACATTATATCTGGTACCTTACTAACATATGTAAAAACTTTTCTTTTTCTTTTTTTCTACATCTTTATTAAATTGGGTATTTCTTATTTACATTACAATTATTCCCTTTCCAGGTTTCAAGGCAAACATCCCCCTAACCCGTCCACCTACCATTTTATCCCACCATGACTACTCTCCCCCAAACAATCTCCTTCCATTGGTGCTCTTACTAGGCTACTCATTGTTACCTATGCAGTTGGAGCCCAGAATCAGCCCCTGTATAGTCTTTGGGTAGTGGCTTAGTCCCTGGAAGCTCTGGTTGCTTGGCATTGTTGTACATATGGGGTCTCGAGCCCCTTCAAGCTCTTCCAGTTCTTTCTCTGATTCCTTCAACGGGGGTCCTGTTCTCAGTTCAGTGGTTTGCTGCTGGCATTCGCCTATGTATTTGCTGTATTCCGCCTGTGTCTCTCAGGAGAGATCTACATCCAGTTCCTGTTGGCCTGCACTTCTTTGCTTCATCCATTCTATCTACTTTGGTGGCTGTATATGTATGGGCCACATGTGCGGCAGGCTCTGAATTGGTGTTTCTTCAGTCTCTGTTCTAAATTTTGCCTCCCTATCCCCTCCCAAGGGTATTCTTGTTCTCCTTTTAAAGAAGGAGTGAAGCATCTGCATTTTGGTCATCCTTCTTCAGTTTCATATGTTCTGTACATTTAAGGTAATTCGAGAACTTGGGCTAATATCCACTTATCAATGAGTGCATACCATGTGAGTTTTTCTGTGATTGGGTTACCTCCCTCAGGATGATATTTCCCAGTTTCATCCATTTGCCTATGAATTTCATAAAGTCATTGTTTTTGATAGCTCAGTAATATTCCATTGTGTAGATGTACCACATTTTCTGTATCCATTCCTCTGTTGAAGGGCATCTGGGTTCTTTCCAGCTTCTGGCTACTATAAATAAGGCTGCTATGAACATAGTGGAGCGTGTGTCTTTGTTATATGTTGGAGCATCTTTTGGGTATATGCCCAAAGAGGTATAGCTGGGTCCTCAGGTAGTTGAATGTCCAATTTTCTAAGGAACCTCCAGACTGATATCCAGAATAGTTGTACCAGTCTGCAATTCCACCAACAATGTAGGAGTGTTCCTCTTTCTCCACATCCTTGCCAGCATCTGCTGTCGCCGCAGTTTTTGATCTTAGCCATTCTGACTGGTATAAGGTAGAAATCAGGGTTGTTTTGATTTACATTTCCCTTATGACTAAAGATGTTGAACATTTCTTTAGGTGCTTCTCAGCCATTCAGAATTTTTCAGCTGTGAATTCTTTGTTTAGCTCTGAACCCCAATTTTTAATAGGGTTATTTGTCTCCCTGCAGTCTAATTTCATAAGTTACTTGTATATTTTGGATATGAGCCCTCTATCAGTTGGAGGATTGGTAAAGATCTTTTCCCAATCTGTTTGTGGCCATCTTGTCCTAACAACAGTGTCCTTGCCTTAGAGAAGCTTTGCAGTTTTATGAGATCCCATTTGTCAATTCTTGATCTTAGAGCATAAGCCATTGGTGTTTTCTTTAGGAAATTTTCTCCAGTGCCCAAGTGTTTGAGATTCTTCCCACTTTTTCTTCTATTAGTTTGAGAATATCTGGTTTGATGTGGAGGACCTTGATCCACTTGCACTTAAGCTTTGTACAGGGTGATAAGAATGGATCAATCTACATTCTTCTACCTGCTGACCTCCAGTTGAACCAGCACCATTTGCTGAAAATGCTATCTTTTTTCCATTGGATGGTTTTGGCCCCTTTGTCAAAAATCAAGTGACCATAGGTGTGTGGGTTCATTTCTAGGTCTTAAATTTTATTCCACTGGTCTATCTGCCTGTCTCTGTACCAATGCCATACAGTTTTTATCACAATTGCTCTGTAATACTGCTTGAATTCAGGAATAGTGATTCTCCTGGAACTCCTTTTATTGTCGAGGATAGTTTTAGCTATCCTGGGTTTTTTGTTATTCCAGATGAATTTGCAATTTTTTCTGTCTAACTCTCTGAAGAATTGGATTGGAATTTTGATGGCGATTGCATTGAATATATAGATTGCTTTTCGTAAATGATAAGGTAGAGCAAGTTGAGACCTGGAGACTCAGTAGGCACACACCTGAGGCTTAGGTGTCTCCCAGTTACCTGCCAGAATCCTGACTGAGAAGATGTGCTATGCTTCTTATATAACACAAACCTGTCCTGTGATCACACAGATCCTAAACTGAGTTCTCCATGCTAATGAGTTACCCAGAGGCCCAGTGGCCTTAGCCAATAAGTTTTTCTTCCCAGGCATTCCTCCCTGCATAGGTATTTGATTTCAGACCCACCCTTAGGAATGAGGTATGGTTTTACACATCCATTTTCTGCCATGACAATAAACTTTTTAGAACCATAGACTGGCCATTTTCATCAAGATCTGCCATAGGGAACAAGGAAAAGGCCTTCACATACAGAGCTGCAGAGTAATCTCCTATAGAAGGCCTCTCTGTGCTCCCAGCCACAACCGCCACCAACCCTTCCTCCACCAACCTAAAATAAATCACCAGCTGGTAACAAACTGGAACTCCTCCTCCATCTCCCCCCTCACACGCCCACTGCCACCCCTAAGCTATATATTCTGTCTAGCCACAAACCTCCTACTGCATTCTCTGCTCTTCAAAGACACACAGTGTTGCCTAGACATCCAAGAGTCTGAGAAACCCATGGACCCAGTCTCATTGCAGTTCTTGGGACTCCCAAACCATATCTGTCTTTCCCACATCTCAGAATGTGTTTTCTCACCCAGGAGCAGTGCCTCAGCACTTTTCTACAGTGCAGAGACTGCCCTAGTGTCAGCTGTGGGATACACACTGTCAATCTCCCTGCATTCTGCCTTCCCAAGTGGCCATGCCCTGTGGCAGAGCAGACATGAGCCTACATGTCTTAAAAGATGCCAGCTCTTATTCCCTCTTCCCCCTCTTGCTTTTTGTTCTTCTCTGTTCTTGCTCCCATTCCTCCCTCCACATGCCCATGGTCAGCCGCCTTTCTTGTCTTCTACTCTTCTCTCATTAAACCTTCCACGTGGGGGAAAAAAATAAAAGAAGCCATCAACCAAAAAGGAGCTACATGCCAATTGTTCTCCAGAAGACCACACAAGTTGGTGCTCAATGCTCCAAGCACAGAAGCCACTTCCTCTAGTTATACCTAGGTTCACTATGAAATGTTGCCAGATGAATTTTTATCTCCCTGTGAGTAGGTACTGAATCTGAATAAGATTCTTGAACCTGACATGGTGTTGCTCTAAAAATAAATCTATGTTTTTCATTATTCTGAATATCATAATTGCATCTTTCTGAGTTAATATTTTATTACTGTGATATAAAAACATTATTATGCAAGGCAGGGTTACATAACCCTTTAATCCTAGCACACAGGAGGCAGAGGCAGGTGAATATCTATGAGTTCAAGTCCAGCCTACAGGTCTACAAAGTGAATTCCAGGACAACAGAGGCTACACAATGAAATTATTTCTAGAGAAAAACAAACCAAACAACAACAAAAAAAAAAAAAAACTCAAGCAAAACAAAAAGACATTATTAAAATTTCTTAGGGAGGCAAACATAGTTCAGCTTACATTTTCATATTTCATTCTATCACTGAGGGAAGAAGTCACCAAATTGGGCCTGAACCTAGAAGCAGAGACTTAAGCAGAGACAATGGCGTCCTTCCTTTATCTGGCTCAACCTACTTTCTTATAGAATCCAAGACCACTAGCCCAGAGATGTATTACCCATAGGGAACTGAGGCTTTCCACATCAGTCACCCAAATGTACCACAGTCTTGCCCACAAGCCAATCTGGTAGGGTCGCTTATTTTTTCTTCTGTCCTAATGACTCTAGTTTGTGTCAAGTTCATGTAAAAATAATCAGAAAAGTACCAAAGATAATTAAAAATACATTTGACATTTGGAAGAATTTTGGATTTAAGCATGTTACTTCTTATGAGAGGTACCTTAGAGTAAAAAATATTCATTGAATGAATTTATTTTGTTTATAGAAGCATGTAAAAATTGACGAATCTTCCAAAATTGCTTCTTGAAAATTCGCAGTTAAAGCACATGGAAAAATGTTTTTCTTTTTCTTCTTTTTTTTTCAAATGTATATGCATGTATTTGCGGGGTGTTTTGTGTGTGTGCATGTATGAATACAGGTATGTGCTCTTGCACATGTAGGTGGAAGACAGAATAGGATATTTCCTACTTTTTCTTCTATGTCTTTTGTCCTTGACAGAGAGTGTCCCACTTAACTTGCAGATAGGCCTCAACATTGTGGTGGCATAGCCCATAATACCAGAATTTGAACCAAGTTCTTTATGTTTACACAGTTAGTGTTCTCACCACCTGAGCCATCTCTTTATCTTCTAAAAAGTATTTTTAAAAAGAAAATAAACAAAAGTAAAAGCTATCTATTTTAGATTACTAAATTAAAGCTTAAACCTGAAACCTTCATCTGCTCATTTCTTCCCTTTATTCCTATCCATTCTTCTGACATGATTCTTCGTGTTTTGGATACCCAATAATTACAATTGCTCCTAAATAAATCTGCCTTCCAATGAATGTTATACAACAGCACTCAATAGACCTCAATATAGTTTTCATGACTCTTGCTAATTTTGTGGTTTGTATGTGAAACGTCCTCTATAGTATCACCAATTCAATGTTTGACCTGCAGTTGGTAAGGCTATTTGTGAAAACAGAACCTTAAGTGGGTGGAGCCTTTCTGGAGGTAGGGTGTGACTGGGGATGAACCTGGATGACAGTAGTACAGCTTCCTGATTCCTGCCTTGGGATGCATGTGTAACCACTTGCCTCATGTTCTTGTCATGCTTGAATATACTGCAATGATGAGTCAAGATCTTAAACAGTGTCTTGCCAAATATTTGGCCACAAAAAGGAAAAAGTAACTAATACATTATTAGTTTAATTATATTTTATGAACGATATTTTTAATGTGTTTGTGTGTGTGCATGCGTTGTCTGTGTGTGTGTGTGTGTGTGTGTGTGTGTGTGTGTGTGTGTGTGTGTGTGAGTGTATAAACACCATAGTATTTTTGCAGAACAACTTTGAGGAGTTGGTTCACTTCTTTTACCTTGTTAATCTGGAGAATCAACCTTAGGTCATCAGGCTCAGAAGAAAGTGCATTTTCTCACTGAGCCATCTTGCTGGTTCATTTAAAAAAAATACTCTCAAAGAATACAAGTTTATACTTTAGTGTCCTTAGCTTCATTTACTCCTATTTTTGCAATGGAAACTCAATTACAATTATCTAAACTTATTTTAGATTGGCTTACATTGAATCATGCATCCTATAATTCAGCATACTACAGAATGATAAGAAGGCATGAAGGAATTCATACAGTTCCTGATGTAAATCCCTCTAGTCAGTATGTAAGAAATTAACATTACAAGCTGGAATATGTACTGTCTTAGAAGAAAGTTATTCTTATACTCTTATGAATCTCCTCTTTCTTACCTATTTTGAAAAAATACAGCAAAGAAATAAGCATAGGTGAATTTTGCTTATAGTGTTGATGGGTAAATATGTATATGACAAGTTTTCTGAGATACATATGCAGCATTATTAATAGATTTATAACCTAGGCATTTCTGTGAAGATGTATTTGGATGAGTAAATTAACATTTAAATCTAGTGTATATATCTCAGAATTCCTGCCACAATGTGAATGAATTACAACTAATTAGTTCAAGTTTTGAGTAGAGCAACGGCTGACCCTCTCAGATGAAAAGGATTTTCTTTTGCATAATTCTTTTTCTTTGCAACATATGCTGATTGTGAAAGTCAAGTGAGTTGGCTTTGGACTGAAAGAAACCATACTGAGGACTACTGTGGTGCCAGTATGTACAGACTCTTATTGTAATCGTGTTTCAGTCCCACTTGTTCAACAACCTGCTGCATGAACATGAGCCAACTGCTTGTGGTGATACATGTGAATCATCTCTCTCTCTCTCTCATATATGTAGGTAGATATAGATATAGTTGTACATGTAGATGTAGATATAGATATGATATTTCTAAGTGTAAACTGGTCAAACCAGCATGAATTTTGTGCCCTTTGACAGCCTAGGCTTAAAAGATTAAAAGCACAAACTGGCATCATAATCCTTGCATCTGTAAGCATATTGTCTTCTACAGTGATATTGAAAGGCTAAATGTTATCATACCATGCCTAACTCAACTCCAACCACAATTACTCCACAGGAACAGGAAACCGCATTGCTTATTTTACAAGCTGAACCCTCCCTGGGAAAGTAGACATAGCCAAATGCCTTACCATTTCCTGAGTCAGAGCTAAAGAGTAATATTGGGAGGGTAGGAATTGAGGCTAGGCCCACAACTCTCAGCTTAAAAAGTAGGACAAGGAGCTGAAGGTATTTTTCCAACTTATGGCATAACAATATTTTCTGGAAAGTGCCGGCAGGAATACAAGTGGATTGATCAATAAACAGTATAACTGCCTCAGAAAATTTCTGCAACCAATTTGTTAAGAAAAATAGTTTGCTCATCTGAGCAAACAGCTCACCTTTCCAGACAATATATTTCTCACCTGGCCAACAGCTTGCTGATCAAATAATGGTTTATTTATTGAGATTCACTTTAGCACTCACATAGTGTCCATTAACCCAAAATTGTTATAACACAAAATGTGTTCACCTATAATAAGCCTGAAAAGATGCTTAGCTATTCGAAGGATATCTCATGATTTTGTAAATTTTCTTTAATTTCCTATTTGAGACACCACTGAGCTTTTTTGGAAAGTACTTTACCTTCCTTGTGATATTAGAAGTAATACACTTAAATCTACTTAACAAGAGAGTTTGTTGGAGATCTTGACATATTCATCTGTGATGAACTGGTTCATTTCCCCATACAGATGGACAAACAAAAGCCAGAAATATATGGTAAAGCACTATGAGAAATTTTTCATTACTTCTGTATTTGTGTTGCATGAATATTTTATATAGTCTGTACACCAAAGCTATAACAAATATGCTATATGATATGCAGTATTTTCTCCTATTCTATCAGTTGTAATTTGTGTGTGTTATTGAGTTGATTGTTTCATAACTATTTGTTATTGACTTCATTGCACACATTGTTGGTAGTTTTTTAAAATTTAAAAGAGACTTATTTATTTTTCCCTCATGTGTTTGAGTTTGCCTGCATGGATGTCTATACAACTCCTTTCGTCTTAGGCTTAAAAGCCATCGTATAGTAAAGACAAACTAGGCTCATTCCTGTTTGTAATTAAACCTCTATTTCTCAAAGATCAAGCTTTATTTGTAACCTTAACTATAAATCATTGTATACTACCTGCTCCAGGAAATGTCAACCATATCTTTGTTTCAAAAATAATTACAGTCATGTTGCAATCCTAATCTTGTTTCAAAACATGGTTAGAACTATCTTGTTATTACTACTTGTTTTTATGTTACAACCACTTTGCTATCATTTCTTTGTTTCAGTAGGTCATTAAGACTAACTTGTTATATGTATATTCTGTTCCTATAACCCTGACTCTGGTACCCATCACATTCTTCATTTTGAAACTGCCTATCCTTAACTTATAAAAAACAACACAAAAACAAACAAACAAGCAAACAACAACAACAACAACACCCCAAAAGCCTGGTCTTCCTCATATCCAATTCCAACTTCTTGAACCCTGACTTATAGGAAGGCAACATGTGTACTTGAATACATAAACTTGCCTTAATTATTTTGGCCTTGATGATTTGTGTGGGTAGACTTTGTCCTTATATCTTTGGAAACAAACAAACATACAAACTGTGTGTTTGGTTCCTAAGATCAGAAGAGAGTGCCAGATGTCCTGGAACTGAGGTGAATGTGAACCACCATGTGAGTGCTAGGAACCAAAGTTCAATTCCCTTCAAAATTAGAAACTGTTCAATTAGTAACTGTTCCCAACCACTGAACCATCTCACCATTCCCAATTTTTATTTTATGCAATCAAAGTCATATATTTTAAACATAAATACACAATTGTTGACTTTTACCTGTGCAACCAGCAGAGTGACTCCAATTTTCCCTAATTATATGGTTAAAATCATAGTGTAGTAGTACTTGTTCTGAAAACCAGAATTCATTCAAGCAGGTTATCCCTCTACTCCTGTGAATGGAAGCTCAAACTAGACGAGTCTGTTAAAATAAGTATATTCATAATTATAAATATGATGAATATTATGACTCTCCTATACTCTTCATTTGAGGAGAAAGAGAAAAACAATACTACGGTGTTTCAGGTTTAGTGCGAAATACAACTAAATACATGAAGCAGACAAATTGTTCCAACCTGGAACTATGACAAATCTCAAACTGAAGCTAGACACCTTACAGCTTTGGTCTTGCTTTAGTCACAGTAGGCTCTGCCTCCTGTTCTGAGAGTCTTTTATATCTACGCAAACAAATGCCATCTTCTTGCACATTGGGTAGTCCTGTTGTAGTAGGAGAATGAAAGGCTGCCCACTCTTTTCTTAAAGAAAAGTGCATCAAGAACCCAATGTAGATGAGAAACCTCCACCAGCTGCATCAATATGGCCTCATTTAAAAATAAATGACTGTAGCTGGAATGATGTCTCAGTGCTTAAGAATGTCTACTTCTATACAGAAACCATATTTAATTATCAATACCCACAGAAGGAGGTACACAAACACCTGTGGTCTAGTTTTGGGAAATCTGGTGCCCACTTTCATGACTACTTTGTATCCACAAACACACACACACACACACACACAAACACACACACACACACACACTTTAAAATAAAATAAAAACTAAGTATGGTGACACACTCTTAGTACCAACAGCATTCTTTGGGAGCAGAGGCTAAGTATGTCTCTGAGTTTGAGACCAGCTTGATCTACTTAGAGAGTTCAAGGCTACCTAGAGCTATATGGCCTCAAAAAGTCTCAAAGTACACACACACACACACACACACACACACACACACACACACACTTATTTTAAAGTCATGGGTTTGAGTGCTCAATTCCATGTGTTTTTTAATATGAAACCCTCTTTTATTATGTTATGTAAACACACAGATATAGTCTAATATTTTCACTTCATTTTCATATAGTATTTTATAATAGTACAAAAATTATTTTGTGTAATTTAGCAGATTACTTCAGAAGCTATGTGGTATCTAGTTGATCTCTAGCATGATGCTATCAGTGGGTTTGCTGATATGACCCTGCTCTTTCTTAACAAGTCTGTGGTCAAATTGTAATGTTAAGACTTCAATAATAATTAATAGTAAGTTCTACGATCCATGTCATGATGATCACACGTGTGTGTGTGTGTATGTATGTGTGTGTATCTCTGTGTGTGTGTGCATCTGTGTGTGTGTGATAATACATAGTTGAAATTATTCTGTCAAGAATTTTTCACTCTTTATTCAATTAGAAGTACAGTTTTCATAAAAATGAATTACTGCCTGCGCATTTCAAGAACCATGACTAGACTCTTTTGGGCTCTAGCAGAATCACTTAAATAAGCAACTTAAGGAAGGAAGGTGTATTTTGCTAACAATTTAAAATTTTTGTTAATAGTCAGAATATTTTGAGACCTTTGAGCTTGTGGCTAGGAAGACCATCATGTTATCCTGTGGCAGAACAATGAAGTGCACATGACAGACAGAAGGCAGAAAGGTAGAAGAGAAAACACTAACACAAGACAGAGGTCCCAAGCCACGCCCCAGTAACCTACATCTTCCAAAGAGATGGGCTGGCTTAAAAGTTTAATTTTTCCATGTTTGGACTGGATTATGATACACAGTCCATCTCCATTTTTTATATAATTTTTGGTATGACTCTCTAATTACTGTTTAATCTCACTCTCATGAGATAAGGGCAGCTGTTTTAACAGTTAAATTCCATCTTTTGGGCAGTTGTTCTAGTTTTGCTGTGTATTCTTATGCTCAATACTGGCACCCAAGATCTGGTTACCTCATATAAACCAAATGATGCTTTCCTTGTCTTATTCTTTGATTAAATGTGGCTGAAAGAAAATTACCGGGGAGAATAGATGTAGGTAGGGTTTATGTTACCAGCCTGGGGGTCGTAGGTAGGAACTATGAGGAGAGGGGAGAAAAGAGAACGAAGAAGAAGGAGGAAAAGAAGAGAACAGAATGTCTCCACTAGGCATGATGGACTAGGAGCACATGGTGAAATGAAATCCCCCCTGAGGACAGACTGACGGAGCAGAAATAAGCCAGGTAAGACTCAAACAACAAGTACTTGGAGAGTACAGCTGGGAAATAGACAGTCTTATAGAAAACTAGATTAGGAGTAATTCCTCCAGTAATTGTCCTAAATTTGTTTTATAAAATCATAGGACTCTGCCTCAGTTATATGGGGTTGACATGGTCAGATTATTAAATAAAATTTAAAAATACCATTTACACTGTGAGGGCTCTAAAATGGATGTGTTTAAGTTGTTATAAGCCTACAACTGTCTCTGGACTCTTCAATGCTTTAAATAAGAAATGGTTTTTGAAATAAATGAGGAATAAAAAATGGGTAATGAAGGGATGGAGACCAATGAAAGTTATAAATACTAATAAAATACTATTAAATGAAATAGACAAAGCATGGATAGTAATTACATTTGCAAAGTGAAGAAAAAGGCAACTGGATGGATTCTAGGTCAACACAACATTATTACTAAAACAATACTCTTTAGAACTATGTCACTTTCAACTGAGTGGTGTTCTAAGCCTAGTGTGAGGACTTAAGAAAAATGCAAGTAAAATGGTGTATATAGCACCTATGTTGCATAACTTTCCAGGAGACATAAACATCTAGTGACACTAGATAGAAAACCAATGACAGATAAATTCTGTCAAGGTCTAGGTTGGTCAGCTAGTGAGTTTTTTTTTTCTCTAGGGGATAGGGGAGTGTGGATAAGGGGTTATGGGTGGGTCTGGGGAGTAGGGGTGGGGTGTGGTTAGTTACTAGCAGAAGCATGGATGGAGATGGATGTAGTGTTTCTTGTAGGAAAATGAATGACTCAAAAATATTTGTGTCACTCAAAAGTCCACCCCAGCATGAACAATGATTTACAAATCTGCTTGGTTCTTTGCAGTTCCCTGACCATAGTTGTCCCCGTTCCATCCATCAATTGCTTATTGCTTCTATAATGAGGGGCATTTTTGAATCCTATAACCTCCTTGAGTTTATGGAGACTTATGAGATCCTTGAGATTCCCTTCTTCCATATGGGAGAGAAATTTTAAATTCACAGTAAATAACTCTATATACTTGATATAAATACAAATCTCTTAAGACTAATTGTGACTTTTACTGCTATTATCTATGTTCTGTTCCTAACAGTTCTGTAAAGCCATTGACAGTGCTATCGAATGTTCACTGCTGCCAGTTGAGCATATGTAAGAGGAGACTAGGGAACTTCCCTTCCCACTTCTTCATCTATCCAACTTCACATCCTTCCTTCCTGTAGAATGCAAACGAAACAGAACAATACAAAAGCACCAGAAAGACTCACACAACTTCTAAATCTTGTCACTCAACAAAAGGAAACTTAAGTAACATTCTTAAAACAATTAAAAATATACTATTTTATTCAGAAATCTCTAAGTGTCTTGTGCTATGATTGCCATAAGTAATAAGAAAAATGATGCTTTTAAGAAAAGCTGTCAATTATCTTTAAAAAAAGCTGTCAAACTTTCCTTCCTATGCAATATATTCTAATGGGGTTTTTAAAAATAACGCTTATTTCCTTTCCAATTTTCCTCATTTCTTCAGCAAACACTGATTATTTTCCCTGGTGGCCTGAATAAAGATTGAAATCAGTGTGGATTTGAGGTTTATTATTTGATTAGTGCACCTGAATCATTAATAATATGAGATCAAACCTTAAAATAGTTTGAATAAAGAGCTCCTGTCACACAGATCACACAAAGGAAGACCAACGATGCCAGCTTTCATTTCTAGACATTAATATTAACCATTAATAGAGACCCAAACCTTATTTCGGAAGAAAATTAAGTGAATTCTAAAATACATCATGGTGGTTATGTTTTTGATCCATCTTCCCAAAACAGCCTCTAACAAATATAATACAGTAAAAGAAAAAGCTCATGAAGTTGGGGACAAGTTAACCAAAGGGACAGATAATTCTACCTGAAGTCTAATGTCAGAAAGTGATCAAATGTCTTTACCTTCGAATTCCTGTGGCACTTTACTACTAAGGTTGTAAACTATCGTATCTGGACAGCTTTTCTGATCTCAGCCAAAAATGGAGGACTCCCTCTTTATAGCAGGGGTTGCTTTCTCTTCTCAACCTGATCTCAGGAGTTCAACTAACACTCTACCTGGGAAATGTCACATATTTTCTGGTAAAATTATATGTTCAAGTTCCTGAAATGCCTCTCCATACAAATGAGTTATCTCCAAGATCTTAAGCCTCAGCAAACGAAACTTCACCCTAAGAAGAACCCCTTCCCACTTTCCATATATAGAGCCCTGGTTCACCTCCCAAAAAGTGTATGCATACAAGCCTTCTCCTAATAAAGGTTTGTGCATATGCTAAGATCGTGTCTGAAGACTGTTTCATTGAAGGTCATTTGAGAATGCCTTTGTGTAAAAATGCTGTAACAGTAAGATGCTCAGAGAAGGCCCCTTCCACATCCACTCCCACATTCTTTCCACCACATACTCTCCCTGTCCTACTGGGATCCTGAAGATACCTTCCATTTAGGGCTCCACTGCTTCATCCTTCAAATCGAGTATGCAGTAGTGTCTGAATACTCTAAGGGAGAAAAAGAGGATTCAGAAGCACAGCTTGATCCCACGTGCATACCATAACTTTCTGACAACTGGAACACAAAATGGAATAAGGCAACCTTGTCTTAACATCATACTGTAGAGAAGAAAATAGTTCTTGAAGAAGGCATGACCATTATCTTACGTTGGAGTCTTAAAAGATTTCAATTTCATGAAGCCATGTGTAAAACACTGTGGGTCACGTAAGTCTATTCAGCAAATTGCAAGGGATGAAAATGCATTTTTCATGTAACTATTATTCCAGAGATTACTGCATAGATTATTCAGTGTTCAAACCACTCCCTGCCCTTGCAAAAGATAAGGGTTCTGTTCCTATCACACCTTTCTGGTGGATCACTACTGTCTGTACCTCTAGCAACAGGGAAATGGCTGCCACATTTTGGGCTCCATGGACAACTGCACATACATGATGCAAGTACCCACATATATATACCCACAAATATACATATTAATAAAAATACAGTTTTTATTTAAGTTAGATAGTATTAAATATCACCTCAGAGAATGTATTTAAAGATGTTATAAGTCTTGGTCAATTCAATCTCCACACATAAGTATCTAACTCATCCAGTCTCTCAGAGTAATGATTTATTACTTCCCGCCTCCTTGAGATCATTAGTTCCAACATCTATACTTTTCTGATCATTTCTTTCCCATTGTCGCACATGGATATTTGTCTTTTTTTTTTCTTACACTTTGGTTAATCTGAATCAATCACTTCCTCCTCATGGCTTCACTTGTCAATCACAGGGCACTCTTTTATATATCCACATGTCTAGCTCAGAACAATTATATAGTCCCCATATCAACTCTTGTGTGCTTGATAAACATTTGATAAAAGTGACTTCTTCAATTATTCTTACACCATTGTTCAACCTTCAGTTATCCCGGCCTCTCATAATTCTCTCTTTATCACTTTCACTGCTTTGCTCGCTGATTTCTTAGAAGGCCACCCTGCTTCCTCTTTAATGGCAGGGAAACATGATGACAGAACCTGTAAGATGACTTACTGGATAATGAGGTGAATGCTACACAGTTGCACAAAAAGTGAAAATTACTGCGATGTAGCCACACATCCTCACTCACCAAATTTTAAAGCTGAAGTTGAAGCACTGGTGTTTTATAAGTCATTTTTAAGAACAAGTAAAAGAAACTTATTTGAAGTACTACCATTTCGTTTTCAGACTCCATTTAATCACAGAAGGAAAGTTCAAAGTCCCAGGCCCTAGGGAAGCTTGGCACGTTCAAATACCTGAACAGCTTCTGTTGTAAAGAAACAGTTGTCTGAGTCTGGCCCTCTCAGGGACAACTTGTAAGAAGATAGTTACCTTTTTAAATTTTATTCTTTCTTGGATATTTTATGTATTTACATTTCAAATGTTATCCCCTTTCCCCCATTTCCCATACCCCTTCCCACTGCTTCTATGATACTGCTCCCATTCCAACCAACCCTCTTTCAACTCAACATCCTGGCATTCTCCTACACTGGGGAAAGGAGCCTTCACAGAACTAAGGGCTTTTCCTCCTATTGATGCTGCACTGTCATCCTCTGTTACACATGTGGCTAGAGTCAGGAGTCCCTTCATGTGTACTCATTGATTGGTAGTTTAGTCCTTAGGCGTTCTGGTGGGTGTGGTTGGTTAATACTACTGTTCTTTCCATGGTGTTACAAACCCCTTCAGGTCCTTCAGTCTTATCTCTAACTCCTCCATTGGGGTTTCATTATTCAGTACAATGGTTTGCTGTGACCATCCTCATCTCTATTGGTCAGGCTTTGGCAGAGCCTCTCAGGGGATCTGCATGTCTGACTCCTTTCAACAAGCACTTCTCATCAGTGATAGTGACTGGGTTTGGTGACTGTACATGGGGTGGATCCCCAGATGGGACAGTATCTGTATGACCTTTTCATCAGTCTCTGCACCACTCTTTGTCCCTGTATTTCCTCCCATGCATATTTTGTTCTCACTCAGAAGAAGGAATGAAGCATCCACATTTTGGTCTTCCTTCTTGAGATTCACATGATCTGTGAATTTTGTCTAGTTATTCCAAGGTTTTGGGCTAATATCCAACTATCAGTGAGCACATAACATGTGTGTTCTTTTCTGATGACATTACCTCACTCAGGATGATATTTTCTTGTTCAATACATTTGCCTAAGATTTCATGTAGTCATTGTTTTTAATAGCAGAGTACTCCATTTTGTAAATGTACCAAATTTTCGGTATCCATTCCTCTGTTGAAGGGCATAGGGGTTCTTTCGAACTTCTGGCTATTATAAATAAGACTGCTATGAACATAGTGGACCACGTGTCCTTGTTTTATTTTGGAGCATTATTTAAGTGTATTCTCAGGAGTGGTATAGCTGGGTCTTCAGGTAGTACTATTTCCAATTTTCTGTGGAACTGAGAGACTGATTTCCAGAGTGGTTGTACAAGCTTGCATTCCCACCAACAATGGATGAGTTTTCTTATTTCTTCATATCCTTGCCAGCATCTACTGTCACCTGAGATTTTAATTTTTGCCATTTTGACAGGTATGAGGTAGTATCTCAGGGTTGTTTGGATTTGCATTTCCCTGATGACTAAGGATGTTGAACATTTCTTTTATTTTTTTATTTACATTTCAAATGTTATTCTATTTCCCAGTTTCCTGTCTATGAGCCCCCTATCACATCTCCCTCCCTAACCACCTGTCCTTCCTACCTCCCCACCCTGACATTGCCCTACACTGGGATTCCAACCGTGGCAGGACCAAGGGCTTCTCCTCCCATTGGTGCCCAACAAGGCCAACTTCTGTTACTTATGCAGCTGGAGCTTTGCGTCTGTACATGTATACTCTTTCGGTAGTGGTTCAGGCCCTGGGAGCTCTGGTGGTTGGTATTATGTTCTTTTTTTTTTTTTTATTAACTTGAGTATTTCTTATATACATTTCGAGTGTTATTCCCTTTCCCGGTTTCCGGGCAAACATCCCCCTCCCCCCTCCCCTTCCTTATGGGTGTTCCCCTCCCAACCCTCCCCCCATTGCCGCCCTACCCCCATAGACTACTTCACTGGGGGTTCAGTCTTAGCAGGACCCAGGGCTTCCCCTTCCACTGGTGCTCTTACTAGGATATTCATTGCTACCTATGGGGTCAGAGTCCAGGGTCAGTCCATGTATAGTCTTTAGGTAGTGGCTTAGTCCCTGGAAGCTCTGGTTGCTTGGCATTGTTGTTCATAAGGGGTCTCGAGCCCCTTCAAGCTCTTCCAGTTCTTTCTCTGATTCCTTCAATAGGGGTCCTATTCTCAGTTCAGTGGTTTGCTGCTGGCATTCGCCTCTGTATTTGCTGTATTCTGGCTGTGTCTCTCAGGAGCGATCTACATCCGGCACCTGTCAGTCTGCACTTCTTTGCTTCATCCATCTTGTCTAATTGGGTGGCTGTATATGTATGGGCCACATGTGGGGCAGGCTCTGAATGGGTGTTCCTTAAGTCTCTGTTTTAATCTTTGCCTCTCCCTTCCCTGCCAAGGGTATTCTTTTTCCTCATTTAAAGAAGGAGTGAAGCATTCACATTTTGATCATCCGTCTTGAGTTTCGTTTGTTCTAGGGATCTAGGGTAATTCAAGCATTGGGGCTAATAGCCACTTATCAATGAGTGCATACCATGTATGTCTTTCTGTGATTGGGTTAGCTCACTCAGGATGATATTTTCCAGTTCCAACCATTTGCCTACGAATTTCATAAACTCGTTGTTTTTGATAGCTGAGTAATATTCCATTGTGTAGATGTACCACATTTTCTGTATCCATTCCTCTGTTGAAGGGCATCTGGGTTCTTTCCATTTTCTGGCTATTATAAATAAGGCTTCGATGAACATAGTGGAGCACGTGTCTCTTTTATATGTTGAGGCATCTTTTGGGTATATGCCCAAGAGAGGTATAGCTGGATCCTCAGGCAGTTCAATGTCCAATTTTCTGAGGAACCTCCAGACTGATTTCCAGAATGGTTGTACCAGTCTGCAATCCCACCAACAATGGAGGAGTGTTCCTCTTTCTCCACATCCTCGCCAGCATCTGCTGTCACCTGAGTTTTTGATCTTAGCCAATCGCACTGGTGTGAGGTGAAATCTCAGGGTTGTTTTGATTTGCATTTCCCTTATGACTAAAGATGTTGAACATTTCTTTAGGTGTTTCTCAGCCATTCGGCATTCCTCAGCTGTGAATTCTTCGTTTAGCTCTGAACCCCATTTTTTAATAGGGTTATTTGTTTCCCTGCGGTCTAACTTGAGTTCTTTGTATATTTTGGATATAAGGCCTCTATCTGTTGTAGGATTGGTAAAGATCTATTCCCAATCTGTTGGTTGCCGTTTTGTCCTAACCACAGTGTCCTTTGCCTTACAGAAGCTTTGCAGTTTTATGAGATCCCATTTGTCGATTCTTGATCTTAGAGCATAAGCCATTGGTGTTTTGTTCAGGAAATTTTCTCCAGTACCCATGTGTTCCAGATGTTTCCCTAGTTTTTCTTCTATTAGTTTGAGTGTGTCTGGTTTGATGTGGAGGTCCTTGATCCACTTGGACTTAAGCTTTGTACAGGGTGATAAGCATGGATCGATCTGCATTCTTCTACATGTTGCCCTCCAGTTGAACCAGCACCATTTGCTGAAAATGCTATCTTTTTTCCATTGGATGGTTTTGGCTCCTTTGTCAAAAATCAAGTGACCCTCGGTGTGTGGGTTAATTTCTGGGTCTTCAATTCTATTCCATTGGTCTATCTGTCTGTCTCTGTACCAATACCATGCAGTTTTTATCACTATTGCTCTGTAATACTGCTTGAGTTCAGGGATAGTGATTCCCCCTGAAGTCCTTTTATTGTTGAGGATAGCTTTAGCTATCCTGGGTTTTTTGTTATTCCAGATGAATTTGCAAATTGTTCTGTCTAACTCTTTGAAGAATTGGATTGGTATTTTGATGGGGATTGCATTGAATCTGTAGATTGCTTTTGGTAAAATGGCCATTTTTACTATATTAATCCTGCCAATCCATGAGCATGGGAGATCTTTCCATCTTCTGAGGTCTTCTTCAATTTCTTTCCTCAGTGTCTTGAAGTTCTTATTGTACAGATCTTTTACTTGCTTGGTTAAAGTCACACCGAGGTACTTTATATTATTTGGGTCTATTATGAAGGGTGTCCTTTCCCTAATTTCTCTCTCGGCTTGTTTCTCTTTTGTATAGAGGAAGGCAACTGATTTATTTGAGTTAATTTTATACCCAGCCGCTTTGCTGAAGTTGTTTATCAGCTTTAGTAGTTCTCTGGTGGAACTTTTGGGATCACTTAAATATACTATCATGTCATCTGCAAATACTGATATTTTGACCTCTTCTTTTCCGATCTGTATCCCTTTGATCTCCTTTTGTTGTCTGATTGCTCTGGCTAGAACTTCAAGAACTATATTGAATAAGTAGGGAGAGAGTGGGCAGCCTTGTCTAGTCCCTGATTTTAGTGGGATTGCTTCAAGTTTCTCTCCATTTAGTTTAATGTTAGCAACTGGTTTGCTGTATATGGCTTTTACTATGTTTAGGTATGGGCCTTGAATTCCTATTCTTTCCAGGACTTTTATCATGAAGGGTGTTGAATTTTGTCTAATGCTTTCTCAGCATCTAATGAAATGATCATGTGGTTCTGTTCTTTCAGTTTGTTTATATAATGGATCACGTTGATGGTTTTCCATATATTAAACCATCCCTGCATGCCTGGGATGAAGCCTACTTGATCATGGTGGATGATTGTTTTGATGTGCTCTTGAATTCGGTTTGCCAGAATTTATTGAGTATTTTTGCGTCGATATTCATAAGGGAAATTGGTCTGAAGTTCTCTTTCTTTGTTGTGTCTTTGTGTGGTTTAGGTATAAGAGTAATTGTGGCTTCGTAGAAGGAATTCGGTAGTGCTCCATCTGTTTCAATTTTGTGGAATAGTTTGGATAATATTGGTATGAGGTCTTCTATGAAGGTTTGATAGAATTCTGCACTAAACCCGTCTGGACCTGGGCTCTTTTTGGTTGGGAGACCTTTAATGACTGCTTCTATTTCCTTAGGAGTTATGGGGTTGTTTAACTGGTTTATCTGTTCCTGATTTAACTTTGATACCTGGTATCTGTCTAGGAAATTGTCCATTTCCTGAAGATTTTCAAATTTTGTTGAATATAGGTTTTTATAGTAAGATCTGATGATTTTTTGGATTTCCTCTGAATCTGTAGTTATGTCTCCCTTTTCATTTCTGATTTTGTTAATTTGGACGCACTCTCTGTGTCCTCTCGTTAGTCTGGCTAAGGGTTTATCTATCTTGTTCATTTTCTCAAAGAACCAACTTTTGGTTCTGTTGATTCTTTCTATGGTCCTTTTTGTTTCTACTTGGTTGATTTCAGCTCTGACTTTGATTATTTCCTGCCTTCTACTCCTCCTGGGTGTATTTGCTTCTTTTTGTTCTACAGCTTTTAGGTGTGCTGTCAAGCTGCTGACATTTGCTCTTTCCTGTTTCTTTCTGCAGGCACTCAGCGCTATGAGTTTTCCTCTTAGCACAGCTTTCATTGTGTCCCATAAGTTTGAGTATGTTGTATCTTCATTTTCATTAAATTCTAAAAAGTTTTTAATTTCTTTCTTTATTTCTTCCTTGACCAGGTTATCATTGAGTAGAGCATTGTTCAATTTCCACGTATATGTGGGCATTCTTCCCTTATTGTTATTGAAGACCAGTTTTAGGCCGTGGTGGTCTGATTGCACGCATGGGATTATTTCTATCTTTCTGTACCTGTTGAGGCCTGTTTTTTGACCAATTATATGGTCAATTTTGGAGAAAGTATCATGAGGAGCTGAGAGGAAGGTATATCCTTTTGCTTTAGGATAGAATGTTCTATAAATATCCGTTAAGTCCATTTGGCTCATGACTTCTCTTAGTCTGTCGACATCACTGTTTAATTTCTGTTTCCATGATCTGTCCATTGATGAGAGTGGGGTGTTGAAATCTCCCACTATTATTGTGTGAGGTGCAATGTGTGTTTTGAGCTTTAGTAAAGTTTCTTTTACGTATGTAGGTGCCCTTGTGTTTGGGGCATAGATATTTAGGATTGAGAGTTCATCTTGGTGGATTTTTCCTTTGATGAATATGAAGTGTCCTTCCTTATCTTTTTTGATGACTTTTAGTTGGAAATTGATTTTATTTGATATTAGAATGGCTACACCAGCTTGCTTCTTCTGACCATTTGCTTGGAAAGTTGTTTTCCAGCCTTTCACTCTGAGGTAGTGTCTGTCTTTGTTTCTGAGGTGTGTTTCCTGTAGGCAGCAGAATGCAGGGTCCTCGTTGCGTATCCAGTTTGTTAATCTATGTCTTTTTATTGGGGAGTTGAGGCCATTGATATTGAGAGATATTAAGGAATAGTGATTATTGTTTCCCTTTATATTCATATTTGGATGTGAGGTTATGTTTGTGTGCTTTCATTCTCTTTGTTTTGTTGCCGAGACGATTAGTTTCTTGCTTCTTCTAGGGTATAGCTTGCCTCCTTATGTTGGGCTTTACCATTCATTATCCTTTGTAGTGCTGGATTTGTAGAAAGATATTGTGTAAATTTGGTTTTGTCATGGAATATCTTGGTTTCTCCATCAATGTTAATTGAGAGTTTTGCTGGATACAGTAACCTGGGCTGGCATTTGTGTTCTCTTAGGGTCTGTATGACATCAGTCCAGGATCTTCTGGCCTTCATAGTGTCTGGCGAGAAGTCTGGTGTGATTCTGATACGTCTCCCTTTATATGTTACTTGACCTTTTTCCCTTACTGCTTTTAATATTCTTTCTTTATTTTGTGCGTTTGGTGTTTTGACAATTATGTGACGGGAGGTGTTTCTTTTCTGGTCCAATCTATTTGGAGTTCTGTAGGCTTCTTGTATGTCTATGGGTATCTCTTTTTTTAGGTTAGGGAAGTTTTCTTCTATGATTTTGTTGAAGATATTTACTGGTCCTTTGAGATGGGAGTCTTCACTCTCTTCTATACCTATTATCCTTAGGTTTGATCTTCTCATTGAGTCCTGGATTTCCTGTATGTTTTGGACCAGTAGCTTTTTCCGCTTTACATTATCTTTGACAGTTGAGTCAATGATTTCTATGGAATCTTCTGCTCCTGAGATTCTCTCTTCCATCTCTTGTATTCTGTTGGTGAAGCTTGTATCTACAGCTCCTTGTCTCTTCTTTTGGTTTTCTATATCCAGGGTTGTTTCCATGTGTTCTTTCTTGATTGCTTCTATTTCCATTTTTAATTCCTTCATCTGTTTGATTGTGTTTTCCTGGAATTCTTTCAGGGATTTTTGCGATTCCTCTCTGTAGGCTTCTACTTGTTTATTAATGTTTTCCTGTGTTTCCCTAAGTGTGTTCATGTCTTTCTTGAAGTCCTCCAGCATCATGATCAAATATGATTTTGAAACTAGATCTAGCTTTTCTGGTGTGTTTGGATATTCCATGTTTGTTTTGGTGGGAGAATTGGGCTCCGATGATGGCATGTAGTCTTGGTTTCTGTTGCTTGGGTTCCTGCGCTTGCCTCTCGCCATCAGATTATCTCTAGTGTTACTTTGTTCTGCTATTTCTGACAGTGGCTAGACTGTCCTATAAGCCTGTGTGTCAGGAGTGCTGTAGACCTGTTTTCCTCTCTTTCCGTCAGTTATGGGGACAGAGTGTTCTGCTTTCGGGCGTGTAGTTTTTCCTCTCTACAGGTCTTCAGCTGTTCCTGTGGGCCTGTGTCTTGAGTTCACCAGGCAGCTTTCTTGCAGCAGAAAATTTGGTCTTACCTGTGGTCCCGAGGCTCAAGTTCGCTCGTGGGGTGCTGCCCAGGGGCTCTCTGCAGCGGCAGCAACCAGGAAGACCTGTGTCGCCCCTTCCGGGAGCTTCAGTGCACCAGGGTTCCAGATGGTCTTTGGCTTTTTCCTCTGGCGTCCGAGATGCGTGTGCAGGGAGCAGTCTCTTCTGGTTTCCCAGGCTTGTCTGCCTCTCTGAAGGTTTAGCTCTCCCTCCCACGGGATTTGGGTGCAGAGAACTGTTTATCCGGTCTGTTTCTTTCAGGTTCAGGCGGTGTCTCAGGCAGGTGTCCTGCCGCTCCTGGGCCCTCCCCCACGGGAGCCCAGAGGACTTATACAGTTTCCTCTTGGGCCAGGGATGTGGGCAGGGGTGAGCAGTGTTGGTGGTCTCTTCCGCTCTGCAGCCTCAGGAGTGCCCACCTGACCAGGCGGTTGGGTCTCTCTCTCACCGGGTCTGGGAGCAGAGAGCTGCTGCGGGCCGGGATCGGTATTATGTTCTTATGGGGTTGCAAGCACCTTCATCTTCTTCAATCCTTTCTCTAATTCCTTCAACTGGGACCCCATTCTCAATTCAATGGTTTGTGCTGGCATTCTCCTTTGTATTTGTCATACTCTGGCTGAGCCTCTCAGGAGACAGCAATATCAGGCTTCTGTCAGCATGCACTTCTTGGCTTTGTTGATATTGCCTAGTTTTGGTGGCAATATATCTATATGGGATGGATCCCGGGGGGGGGGGAGGCTCTGAATATTCATTTCTTCAGTCTGCTCCAAACTTTTTCTCTATATCCTCCTCTATGAATGTTTGTTACCCACTTTAAGAAGGACTGAAGCATCTGCACTTTCTTCGTCCTTCTTCTTGAACTTCATGTTATCTGTGGATTGTACCTTGGGTAATTCAAGCTTTGGGGTTAATAGCCACTTATCAATGAGTACATACAATGTGTGATTTTTTGTGATTGTGTTACCTCACTCAGGATGATATTTTCTAGCTCCCTCCATTTGTCTATGAATTTCATGATCTCATTGTTTTTGATAGCTAAATAGTACTCATGGTATAGACGTACCTCATTTTGTGAATCCATTCCTCTGTTGAAGGGCATCTGGGTTCTTTCCATCTACTGGCTACTATAAATAAGATTGCTATGAACATAGTGGAGCATGTGTCTTTGTTATATGATGGGGCATCTTTTGGGTATATGCCCAGGAGAGGTATAGCTGGGTCCTAAGGTAGTACCATTCCAATTTTCTGAGGAAAGTTCAGATTGATTTCCCAATCAATTGATTTCTTGCAATCCCACCAACAGTGGAGGAGTGTTCCTCTTTCTCCACATCCTCACCAGCATCTGTTGTCACCTCAGTGGTTTATCTTAGCCATTCTGACTGGTGTGAGGTGAAATCTCAGGGTAGTTTTGATTTACATTTCTCTGATAACTAAGGATGTTGAACATGTCTTTTGGTACTTCTCAGGCTTTTGATATTCCTAGCTGACAATTCTCTCTTTAGATCTGTACCCCATTTTTAATAGAGTTATTTGGCTCTCTGAAGTTTAACTTCTTGAATTCTTTGTATATATTGACTATTATCACTCTATCACATGTAGAATTGGTGAAGACCTTTTCCCAATCTGTTGTTGCCATTTTGTCCTAATGACCGTGTCCTTTGCCTTACAGAAGTTTTCCAGTTTTAGGAGACCTCATTTGTTCATTCTTGATATTAGAGAACAAGCCATTATTATTTTGTTCATTAAAATTTCCCCAATGCCCACGTGTTACAGGCTCTTTCCTACTTTTTCTTCTATCAGCTTGAGGGTATCAGGTTCTAGGTGGAAGTCCTTGATCCACTTGGTCTTAAGCTTTGTACAGGGTGATAAGAATGGTTGAATTTGCATTCTTCTACATGCTGACTGCCAGTTGAACCAGCATCATTTTTTGAAAATGATGTCTTTTTTCCATTGAATAATTTTAGTTCCTTTGTCAAAGATCAAGTGACCATAGGTATATGGGTTCATTTCTGGGCTTCAATTCTATTCCCTTGATCTACCTGCCTTTCTCTGTACCAGTACCATACAATTTTTATCACTATTGTTTTGTAATACTGCATGAAGTCAAGACTGGTGATTTCCCTAGAACTTCTTTTATTATTGAGGATAGTTTCTGCTGTCCTTTTTTTTTGTCATTCCAATAAATTTGAAAACTGCTCTTTCTAAGTCTATGAAGAATTGAGTTGGAATTTTGATGGGTATTGTATTGAATCTGTAGATTGCTTTTGGCAAGATGACCATTTTTACTATATTAACTGCCAATCCATGGCTACGGGAGATCTTTCTCATCTTCTGAGATCTTCTTTGATATCTTTCTTCAGAGACTTGAAGTTATTGTCATACTGATCTTTATTTGCTTGCTTAGTCACACCAAGGTATTTTATATTATTTGTGGAAATTGTATAGGGTATCAATTCCCTATTTTCTTTCTCATCCTGCTTATCCTTTGAATAGAGATGTTCCAGTATTGTTGAATATAAGTTTTTGTGGTAGGATCTGATAATTTTTTTAATTTCCTCTGTTTCTGTTGTTAGATCTCCCTTTTCATTTTTGATTTTGTTAATTTGGATACTGTCTCTCTGCCCTCTTGTTAGTCTGGCTAAGGGTTTATCTATCTTGTTGATTTTCTTGAAAAAGCAGCTCCCATTTTTGTTGATTCTTTGTATAGTTCTTTTTGCTTCTACTTGGCTGATTTCAGGCATGAGTTTAATTACTTCCTGCTGTCTATTCTGATTGTGTGAATTTACTTCTTTTTGTTCTAGAACTTTCAGGTATGCTGTCAAGCTGTTAGTGTATGCTCTTTCCGATTTCTTTTGGAGGCACTCAGGGCTATGAGTTTTCCTCTTAGCACTGCTATGTCATGCCTTCATTTTCATTAAATTCTAAAAAGTTTCTAATTTCTCTTTTTACTTCTTTCTTGATCAAGATGTTATTAAGTAGAGCACTGTTCAGCTTCCATGTGTGTGTGGGCTTTTTTATGTTTTTGTTGTTATTGAAGACAAGCCTTAGTTCATGGTGATCTGACAGGATGCAAGGGATTATTTCCATTTCCTTGTATCTATTGAGACCCGTTTTGTGACCAAATATATGGTCAATTTTTTAGAAGATAGCATGAGGTGCTGAGAAGAAGGTATATTCATTTGTTTTAGGATGAAATGTTCTATAGATGTCTGTTAAATCAATTTGACTATAACTTTTGTTAGTTTTATTGTGTCTCTGTTTATTTTCTGTTTAGTTTCCACATTCTGAGCATTGACTAGAATCGTGTGTTAAAGTCTTCTACTATTATTGTGTTTGGTGCAATGTATGCTTTGAGCTTTACTAAAGTTTCTTTTATGCGTGGGGGTGCTCCTGCATTTGGAGCATAGATGTTCAGAACTAAGAGTTCATCTTGGTAGATTTTTCCTTTGAAAAATCCTTCCTTATCTTTTTGATAACTTTTTGTTGAAAGTCTATTATTTGATATGAAAATGGTTACTCGAGCTTGGTACCTGGGACCATTTGCTTGGAAAATGTTTTCCCAGCCTTTTACTCGTAGTTAGTATCTGCTTTGTCACTGAGGTAGATTTCCTGTATGTAGCAAAATGTTGGGTACTGTTTATATATCCAGTCTGTTAGTCTATGTCTTTTTATTGGTGAATTAAGTACATTGATGTTAAGAGATATTAAGGAATAGTGAATATTTTTTCTCATTTTTGTTGTTAAAAGTGGTGTTATGTTTGTATGCCTATCTTCCTGCATGTTTGTTGCAGGAAGATTACTTTCTTGCTCTTTTTCTGGTGTGATTCCCCTTCTTGTGTTGGAGTTTTTCATCTACTAACCCTTCTAGAGCTGGATTTCTAGAAAAGTATTGTGTAAATTTGGTTTTGTCATAGAATTTATTAGTTTCTCCATCTATGATAATTGAGAGTTTTGCTGCTTAGAGTAGTCTAAGCTGGTATTTGTGTTCTCTTAGGGTTTGTATGACATTGTCCAGGATCTTCTAGCTTTCATATTCTCTAGTGAGAAGTCTGGTGTAATTCTCATAGGTCTGCCTTTATATGTTACTTGACCACTTTCCCTTACTGCTTTTAATATTCTTTCTTTGTTTTGTGCATTTGGTGTTTTAACTAATATGTGACAGGAGGAATTCGTTTTCCGGTCCAATCTGTTAGGAGTTCTGTAGGCTTCTTGTATGTTCATGGACACCTCTTTCTTTAGGTTAGGGAAGTTTTCGTCTATAATTTTGTTGAATATATTTACTATCCCTTTCAGTTGGGAATCTTTGTTCTCTTCTATACCTATCATTCTTAGGTTTGGTCTTCTCATTGTGTCCTAGATTTCTTGCATGTTCTGGATTAGGAGCTTTTTGCTTGTTGCATTTCTTTGACCTTTGACAATTATATCAATATTTTCTATGGTATATTTTGCCCCAGAGATTCTCTGTTCGATCTCTTGTTTTCTGTTGTTGATGCTTGCATCTACGACTCCTGATCTCTTCCCTAAGTGTTCTATCTCCAGGGTTGCCTCCCTCTGTGATTTCTTTATTGTTCTATTTCCATGTTTATATCCTGGATGATTTTGTTAAATTCCTTTACCTGTTTGGTTGTATTTTCTTGTAATTTTTAAAGGATTTTGTGTTTCCTCTTTAAGGGCTTCTACGTTTTTACCTGTGTTGTCCTATATTTCTTCAAGGGATATTTATGTCCTTCCTTAATTTACCTATCATCATCATGAGATGTGATGTTAAATTCAAATCTTGCTTTTCCGGTGTGGTGGGATATCCTGTATTTACGTTGGTGGAAGAACTGCATTCTGATGATGCCAATTAATTTTCGTTGTTGTTGCTTAGGTTCTTGTGATTACCTCTCACCTTATGGTTATCTCTGACTATAGTTGGTTTGGTTTCTCTGACTGGAGCATGTCCCTCCTGTGGGCCTGTGAGACTGTGATCTTAGGAGTGAAAGGGCTCTTGGCAGACCATTTCTCTGCAGCAGGTTTTGGGTTTGAGATCTATAGGAGAGACCCAGTTCTTGGCCAGATGGAGATCTAAAGTGTCCTGTCTCAGGCCACTCTGTGTCTCCTGCTCTTAGTGTGCTCCCAGCGGGTCTCTCTTTAGAACCTCAAGGCAGTGTATGTGAATTCCTACCTATGGGCTGTGGTCTTAGGAGACAGAGTGTTCCTGGCAGACAAGCTTTCTGCTAGCAGGTTTTAGGACCTAGAGCTATTGGGGAAGCCACAGCTCTGGGTGAAGATGAAGATAGTTGTCCTAATACAGCAATTCAAGGACAACTTCTCCATCTTGCCAGCAGGGTCAAACTAAGTTCATGTTCCTAGGCCCAGGAATCGACTGTTATCCCAATTTGTAGAAATTCCCCTGCTCAAACCTTAAGTCAAAATACGATTACACAATGTTCCAACCCACACTGTCCTTCCCCCAGCTTTATAGTTTTATTCTTTAAATATACTGCACAATTTCCCTTCAGGATTGCAGTTCAGATTCTGAGTCTGTTAAACTGACCTGATCAGTAGCAGGTTGACTACAATAAATTTTTTTCATTTGCATTGAACTGGTATTTGAGTTATGTTGGATCCAAACAGAACCCATAACAGTCATTACCAGGATAAAACCAATGACTACTGTAGGATGCCATTGTATGGCAAAACTGTTTCTGGGGAGATACTACATACATATATCTACTCACTTTAGAAATGTGAACCACAACAACCAATATACAGATACCCCTCAAACCCAGCCTGGCAAACTAATGAGTTTTATTGGAGTTACTCTCAGAAGTATGGGTGAGAGATTACTTGAAGAAATGACTCAAAGACTGACAAGGCCAACCACAATATCAATAACAGTTCATAGAAACTGGAAATCTGGAGCATATTGCAAAGCCTACAGGTAGTTTACCAGGTAGGAGAGTGCCATTTCTAAGAAACTTGGTTGTTCTCAGTCTGTTCTGATCAGCCAGCTTGGTGTCTCTGCAATTTTCTTAGTCCAGGAGCAACTTCTGCTCACTTACTCTGGTAGTGAGGAGCTTAGTGAGTCTGGTCAGTTTTAGGGACTTCCTACAGCTATTTTGAGCTGTTAATCTTCCTGCTTAAGAGGAATGTTGGAATGAGAGGATGTTGTAAACTTGGAGGAAACTGTTACCAAAAAAAAAAAAAAAAAAAAGTCAGCACCAAAGAGACACATTCTACCTTTAGCAATGTGAAAATGCAATAAAAGTCAAAATATTTACTGATTGATAAAAGTATGATCAATATTATATAAGGTAAATTACACGACTTGTCAATGATATCACTAGAAAGCAATGAACTTTAAAAACCTCATCCAGATGTGGGGGTTTATACCTGTCATTCCAGCACTTGCGAAACTGTAGTAGGTGGATCAGTATCTAGAGTTTAATACCAAGATTAGCCTGTGCAATATAATACCCTGTCTCAAAAATAAAAACTGAAATAACAACAAAAGTACTGAGAATGGCACTAGTTCCTTGGAACCTTTTCCTCTGCCTCTCATGTTACAGCCTTATCAGCTCAATTTGAATAACAAAAACGCATATTTTGTTTTCGGAACTCTAATAGGCAACTGCCTCCTCCTTGTCCCATGTTTCTATCAAGACTCTTTCTTGTGCAGAAATACTGTTTCCTGGCTTCCACTTTTATTTTTAGACAACTTAACAGTAAGAACTGTAGAAAGTAACCCTCTTTCTTGACCATCCTAGACTCAAATGTTTTTCTTAGGATCACTTCATAGATTTGTGAGTTGCCTTTAAGCCTATGTTCAGTTCAGACTTAAATGTTGGGGAAGATGAGAGGTCTATGTCTTATCCATGACTTTACTCTGCATGTCTACTTGCTACCATGCCATTTATCTGAAGTGCCACTTCAGGGAGTTTCTGTGAAAAGGTTTTCTGTCTTTTCCCCTGGTCAAACTAGCTTGTTTTGTACTAAAGTAAAGCAAAGAGAATGACCAGGAAGAGTCATCTCCTTCGCAATGTCCCTATTTGGAGAGCCTTTCCTTGTGCTGACTGTACTTGCCAAAGACATGGCTAATTTTACCATAGAACATATCTCCATACAGAAAAGCAACCTGAATGCTGTTTGAACATCAGATTATCCTGTTGCTTTTGTTTCTTTAGACCACTGAGAACATCAGATTATCCTGTTGCTTTTGTTTCTTTAGACCACTGAATGGCCAATGTTAGCAGAGTTACTGACACATAGTAGGTGTGCCATGAATGCTTGAGAAAAATAACAGTGTTAAGTAGTATGCTTTTCTAATTACAGCAAGAGCAATTTCATTTCAATATTGCCAAAAACATTTCCTCTATCAATCATTAAATTCACATGGAAATTACCTTCACCAATGAAGCAAGTTTATCTCATACAACACACTGAAGAAATTGCAAAGCAAGAAAAAAACAAGCATTCAAATCCTCTTTAAAATGTTCCCCATAATTTTGGTGAAAATGACACTAGAAAGTGTTTAATTCTTTTCTATCTTTCTTTTTTTAAAGTGAACTCTAGACAAGAATGAAAGGGAATATTTTTCTCCATGTTAAGTTTGCTCTCATGATTAGAGAACAACAACAATAGTCCTAATTTTACTGCAGTCCAAGCTAGTATTTAATGGATTTCCCAGACTAGTGTCAAGTTTTTCTTACATTCTTATGTAATCTTTATTATGGCTTTACAACTTTTATCTTACTATATTGTGTGAGCAGGAGTAAGTTGAAGATACTTTATCTCCTAAATTTGAAAATCCAAGAGACTCCAGGCTTTTTTTTCCATAAGCAAACAAGGAAACTAATCTGAAAGTTAAGCTCTTTCTCATATCAGTCCCTGGTTGAAAATTACTCAGACAGTTGTAATGGCAAATGCAGGGGTCCTAGGAAATCATCAAGTAAAAAGTGTATTTTCTGACAGGGGCTGAACACATCTTTCATTCACAGTAGCATTTTTACTATGAGTCAAACTGCCAGAGTTGGAATGTCATTTTCTGTAATCTCCTTCCCTAGGTGTTTTCTTGTTAGAGATGACCAAGTGAAGAGTGTGTGAGAGATTTGTATGCTGGAAGCTACCACTACACTTGGAAGTCAGACAGTTACAGATACGGAAAAGATGCACAAGGTCAGGTAATTCAGAGAAGCCCCTTGTCCCCACTCCATGTCTAGCTTTCCATCTCATCTGCCTATATTGCTGATTGTCAGCTGTCCCAGAAACAGAAAGTCCCTTCCAGAAAGGTTTTGCCAGCCATCCCTGGAAGCCTCTTTCTAAGACCTGGCTTTAGGTAACATTAGTAAAGCCAGTGAGCCACTTTCTTTGATCCTGTAACAGCTTCCTTCAAACTCTTCTTCCCCAGTGACTCCTACACTTGTGGACTCTGGCATTTCTGCAATGCACGCTTTATTTCACAATGTGCAGAGTGCCTCTGATGCCTTTACTAATACATCCAATTAGCACGTTAATTGCAACATCCCACACATCACTTTTATTGTTGAAAAAGTTTGCTAATCTGATACTTTGAAGATGTTAATTATAATGAAGCAGCTGCTATGGCATAAATTGTCATACACACTTGCAAATACAGTCTAACCTTTGACATTCAACCATGTACCATAAAAACTTAATGTAAGGCATTGTTTGCTCAAAATTATCAACAAGTGAGTCTCACAATATGAAGCTATGATTAGGTGAAACCCTTTACATATTAAAGATCTAACAATGGGTGTTATAATATGTGCCTGTAATCCCATCAGGGGAGAAGCTTTGGAAGGAAGATTATAAGACAACCAAGCAAAGCAACACAGGGAGGTCCTGTCACAACAAACAGAAAAGAAACATACTCTGGGAAACTGTGCCACACAAGAAACTCTTTAACTTTGTATTTATTTTCAAACCTTACTAGTGAAGAGAAAATTCTTTCTTTTTCTTTTTTTTCCAAATGCAAACATGATATATATTGAGCAAGTGACACAGAAATTTTAACAGATCATGGGGAGGGGAACATTTGTTAATATACTGGATTTTTAACATAAGGAGGCTACTATAACTCAGCATGAATATTACAAAGGAATCCTACTGGATTTTAATTGTAATCAATTCTGGGAAAGGCCTTAAGGATATAGCACACAGTTCCTGCCCACATCTGTTCATCCAGCTTTTGTTGCAGTTTAAAAGTGAATATTGACTTGCTGGTTGGCTAAATAAATGAAGGAATGAGGAAGGAGCATCTCTTTCTTGCTATTAGTGTGGAGGAGACTGATGCTATCGGAAGTGAGTCGTCCTATTATGGTCTGTCAATCTGCTCGCAGTCACGCTGTTTCTGAAAAATGTTGGTGTGAATACACCCTTCAATATTTCTTCCACATTGACTGTAAATATAATCTAGGCATAAATCATCAAAAGTAAATACCAGTGAGCGCTTTAATCTTTTGCAATAAATCAAGGAAATGGGGAGCCTGAGCCTAATGATGAAGCTTTAGTGTAGGTCAAAGCAACAGTTTAGCTGAAGAGGGAGCAATTGGAAAATGCAGAACATTTTCCTAAAGACTGAGACTTTCTCTATAATGCAGGATCACTTTGTTCTTAGTCCTGTCTTTTCTAGTTACTATATAAAGATACTTTCCTTCTATAAGCTAGACTAAATGAGAGCAAGTTTTTGTTTTCAGAATGCCTGTTATCCCAAGAAGCTTTACTAAATTATAGGCACGATAGAAAACTGATTCCAAAACCCTTCTACCATCAAATAACTCTAGCGGAGTAAATAAGATGTATATAAGTAATTTTAATGCAAAGTTGAATGTGTTCACATGTTTCATGTCATAAGTAGATTATGTTTTTCAGAGGGAAATTTGGCAGAGGGAAGAATTGTTTCCAGACTGAGAGAGTATAGAGCTCTTCTGGTATGGATACCATTTGACTAAACTGGGAGAAACAGTAAGTATGTGAAACATTATGAAACTTTAAACCTACTTTTATCAAACCAAGGAAGGAAGGCTTTCTCACCTCTAGCAGAAAAGTTACAAAAAAAATTTCCCAGATATTTTTAAACTTTAAGCAAATAACCACAAACATTTGCAAGACTGCACCATGAACTATTTCAGACTTCTTTAGACTGAAATGTTCCTTTTCCTTCTCTGACTATAACTGTATACAAAATAACCTTTGATGTGGAAACAATAATGCTTACAATTTTCAGGTAATTATATCAGCTCATTTAATTGCTTTGTGACAAACTAGTTGTAAACCTAAGATTAAGACTTTCCATCCAAATCTATAACCCTGTTAAGAAAGACAAAATATCAATGCCTTCTACCCTTGGCCTTTCGTGCTGGTGAATCTTGACTGTCAACTTAAGTAGATTTGGAATCATCAGGAAACAGATTTCTGGGAATGGCTATGACAATATTTCCACAGAGGGTTAACTAGAGAAACACTCACCTTGAATGTGGGCCATACTATCAGTGGGCAGAGGTACCAGAATGAATGAAAAGGAAAACAAAAAGGCCAGCTAACCATCAGTATGTATCTCTAGGGCTCCCTGACTATGTAACTCCAAGGGGAATGTTGCTGCATGGTCTCATGCCCACCATGAGGAACTACATTCTTTCTAAACTCATGGGCCAAAATAAATCATTCTTCCTTTAAGTCATTTTGAACAGATATTTTGTTACCCTAGTAGAGATAAGTAATTTGCTTCCGCAGTGTGACATTTTAAATTTCAATATATGTATTAAATCGTCAAAAGTAACCACCAGGAAAGTAGAATTAAGCCAGTTCATACCCATTTTACTCTGAGGACAGAAGAAGAAAAACGAAAGTAAGAGAAACCATTGAAATAAATGAAGACCATGAAGTAATTACCCAAGAGGCCAAGCAAGTGAAGATTGTGAGACAGAGCTGTGTAAGAGCAAAGCCAGGAGCAGCAAGGAGAATGGCTTTAGACATAGAATAACACTAAATTAGAAAAGAGCTGTGATCTCAGCATCCCAACAGGAGCTATGATAAGGTAGACTGGCCAGAATTATTTCAAAATACAACAGTTCATTAATGTTTGTCATAAAATAGTACAAAATTAATGCACATGGCTTAACTATGTATTTATATTCATTTATTTATAATTAATGTATTAAATTATAACTTAATACACTAATTATATTTATATGAAAGATATGCTCGACTAATAAAATTCAGCAAAAATCTACAGAACTCTTTTCAAAAGTAAACAAGAAGTGTGTAAATAGAAGGCAGTGTGAAAAAATAATCATTATGACAAACATTGTGAAATATAACTTCGTACTAGCAGAAAATATTAAAATAAATTCAAAAATATATTAGAAGAAAATTAAAATTAGAAGAAAAGAAATTCATGAAAGATGGTTTAAAAATGAGATTGCTGCATAGAATTTAAAAACTAAGTAGTAGCTGTAGCAGCAAGCCTGAGAAACTTGGGAAAATTCTGATAGTACTCCCACCACAAAGAGAATCCAAGTAATGAGATAGGCACACATGCACTTTTACTATGACTCAGAAGGATACTTGGTAAATTATACTCAAAAGTTTAAATTAATAATAAGAGGTGATTTTCTTGTACTTAAAAACAAGTAGAAGAACTAAATGTAGCAGTAGAAATAGACATTGAATTGTAGAGTTATTTAAATATTTACCATGCTATATAAAAGTCCTTAGCTCAACACTGTTTTATAGGGAATTATATAAAGATTTTAAGTTTCAGTTTGTCAGAATTATTCTAGAATATGGAGTGGGGAGGGATGAAGAAACTTAAAAAACAATCTTCCCATCATATTCAGAGATCAATTTATTTTAAACCTATAAAAGAAAACAAGAAAAAGGAAAGTATGAAATTGACACAGAAATGCCTGTAGTATCTGCTACCTATTATTTACTCTATGAGTTTTACTCAAAATGTAGATGGTAAACCTAGTGTGAGTACCCACAGGATCACCTCAAAAGCTCAACCTTTCTTAATTATAAAAAAGGAATTATTTTCGATGAAAATGCCTCAATCTAAGAAAGGACTTTCAAGAACAGAGAACCGAGAGTCCCATATGGGAATTCACACAGACAGCAAATGAAGTTAGGAAAATAACAGAAGGCAAACTGAAACCAGACAATACACTTTACAAAACACAGAAAGAGAGGAGGTAAAACTAATGATTTAGCAACATTACAAAACTGAAAAGAAACAAAGCCAGGGTAGTGGTACAGGCCTGTTACCATGACAATAGCACTGTGGGGACTGGTGTAGGAGCACAGATTGCTTAAGGCCAACCTGGGTTACTTGCAGAGACTTGTTAAGTGGAGAAAAGGGTAAAAAGGAGGAAGTGGGAAATGGAGGCAGGTTGTACTTATGGATAAACTCAGGAGGAAATACTATAAAATGCTGCAAATTTTTAATTGAACAACAAAACAATAATTTAAACACTGAGGAACACTTTCAATCAGACTTAACAATTTAAAGCTATATTTCTATAATTAATCTATAAATCCAAGGTATTCTCAATCTAAGCAAGATGATTTTAATGAAAGTTAGCCATTCAAAAGATACTTTTAAAAAGAGTTTTTATAAATGGTGAACAATATTTAGGAAAAGAAAAGTCAGGAGCTGTCACTATTATAATGTGTATGAATCAGGGCTCCATGAAGTCTGCATGGCAATAAAGAAATTTATTAACAGTGGAGTAATGGACCACAAGGAGTCCACAAGTAAGCACTGAAAGATCCCCGGTGCAGGGAGACCCTCACTCAAGTCTTGGGATGATGGACCCCCCAAGAACTCATGTGAGACCGTCCTTGCTGTAATAAACATGAGGTTTATTGATAGGAACCAGTGCACTGCGGTCGAGACTCATATCCCACGCAGGAGCAGTGGAGTTCGACCCCAGTAACTAAGACAAGGGGGAATTTAAAGGAAGAAACCTCAACCCAAGCAGGTAGGGAGGGCGTCGTTGGAAAATGTCGAGAATACCAGTGAAAAAACAAAAGGAGGAGCTTCCTGTTTCTCAAGATTGTTTACTTTATGGTCCATCAGTTCCTGGGAGAAGCTTCCTGCTTCTCAAGATTATTCTCTAAGATTTTAATCTAACTTTATGGTCAGTTAGTACAGGTAGAGGGCAGGGTCTGGAATTTGAGGTATTTAGGGCTTTTTTAAACTTCTGACTTCTTAGCTGCATTTTTTTATTCTTTCAGCACAATTTATGAGAAGGATCCTATTCTAAATCACCTGCACATAGGCTCATTAGCATTATCCTATCAGATAAAATTTTTAAACTTTCCTCAATTAGATGATATGAGTATTGCTATTACAACATTCTAGAAATTACCTTGGAAATGTACCTTTTGATAAATGCCAGATTACGCTTCCTTAAAAGTTGATCTACTTACTAACAATCATATGAAAACATTGTTCGACTAGAGAGATGGCAAAGTGGTTAAGAGCACTGACTGCTCTTCCAGAGGTCCTAAGTTCAAATCCCAGCAACCACATGGTTGCTCACAACCATATGTAATGAGATCTGATGCCCTCTTCTCGTGGGTCTGGGGAGAGAGACAGTGTACTAACATACAAAAATTAAATAAATCATAAAAAAATTAAAAAGTAAACATTGTTGTACTTGTGGGAGGAAACTGAACACAATTCAGGAATTATTGTCATTCATTAAATCTGTCTTTCCCATAGTTCATTTGGGAGGTGGCACACACAGTCCTGAAAAGTGTATAGACCTGTTTCCATCTCATTATAAAAGCATGAAAATGACCATTGGTAAGCTTAAATCCACAGTAGCCACAAGATGAACCACAGTTACCCTGGATTTCAGATTCACTCAGCAAAAGTAAGCTCCCCACTCACTCCCTTCATGGTTCCATATGTCTAGAGTGTCCTACATCTTCCTTGAGTAAAGCATTTCTACTCTGGTAGGCCCATTTTCTTTTTTAATAGATTGTCCTTACAGTTGTGTTTCCCC
Source organism: Rattus norvegicus (assembly GCF_021556685.1). NCBI lineage: Eukaryota > Metazoa > Chordata > Mammalia > Rodentia > Muridae > Rattus > Rattus norvegicus. The sequence continues at coordinate 107,141,010 of NC_141535.1, read as the reverse complement.
TCAGTACAATCTGCTCTGCAATGACTACAACATTTAATTGGAGCTGGTTTACAGGTTCTGAAGTTTATTCTATTATCATGTCATGAAGCAGGGCAGTGTTCAAGCAGGCATGGCACTGGAGGAATTTCATCACAGATTAAAAGGGCAACTCAGATACAAACCTATGAGACAAAAAACAATATTCAATTTTTTCTCATAAAATTAAATTCTTCTTTTAGAAAGAAAATTAAAAGGTATGAGGTATATGTAAAAGATTTGCATCATATTTTAAAAAGTTAATCTTGACAAAAACAGGTTTTTCTGTATAACACAAAAAGAAGAGAACTACTCAGCAGGAAACTGGACAATGAAAACAAAGCAGGACAGTTACAGAAGAAATTGTTCAAGAGATCATAAGGATACAAAGGAAAATAAGAATTAAGATTTCCTCTATGTCTAATTTATTAATGAAAAATAAATTAAATAGCTAAAAATTCAAATCATAGGAGAATTTGAAGACAGATCCTCATCAGGTACAGTGAGCACACAGGTCTAACTAAAGACAGCCTTTCAGATTTTGTTAGATCAAGAAATGAGCATAGGACGAACAATCTACCTCTGTGCATCTGTTTTTCTAACAAAGTCTAAAAAGACTTAATTACAAGATACTTTCTCAATATTGTCTTTAAGGATAACATTTCATCCATGTATTTTTTTATGAAAGACAGTTTAATTATTTTGAGCATATCTATCTGATAACCCGCTCAACACTCAGGTATACCAATATGAATCAAAACACAAAGATTTGTGGTAGTTTGAACATGCTTGGCCTACAGGAAATGACACTCTTAGGTGTGGTCTTATTGGATGAGGTGTAGCCTTGTTAGAGGTATTGTGTCACTGTGGAGGTGGGGCTTTGAGGTCTCTTATATATGCTTAAGTCTGGCCAATGTGATCTAGAGTTTGCTCTTGGCTTCCTTTGAAAATGTAGAACTCTCAGATCCTCCAGTGCCATGCCTGCTTGAACACTGCTGTGCTTCATGACATGATAATAGACTAAACTTCAGCTCCAATTAAATTTTGTACTTTATAAGGGTTACCTTGACCACAGTGTCTCTTTACAGAAATGGAAACCCTAAGACACATGTATAAACAGAATTGTCAATAGTGATATGAATATTTATGCTTTCTCATATTTTATACCAATCATATATTCTAAAGCATGTATCATATATTGGCTGTGACCATATATATGAAATATAGATATGTAGATATAGATATACATAACATAGGTATGTAGAGATAGTGGAATTGTTGAACTAAGGGACTTTTACATTTGGTACTGTTTATATCTACTCTGTCTATACAATACATTTGATAATAGATTCAGATGTTACTAATACAAAATGTTTTACTAAAATAGAAATAAAACGAAAGGTTGATCTGGTGAGGACTTCTTCCCAGTGTATTTCATAAAGTATTGGTCTACTTCAAGCAAATGAAATAGTGTCTATATGAGAGTGAGTGTGTGTGTGTGCCTGTGTGAGTGTGTGTGTGTGTGTGTGTGTGTGTGTGTGTGTGTGTGCATGTGTATGTGTTTCATTAATACCCACAATTTTCTTTAAGGAGAATTAATCAATCAATGTCAAAAGAAAAGTTTCAGCTTCCAGACAGAGAAGTAGGTTGTATAGCAGCAATCACTGACAGTTTGGTCACACATAAATGAACATGTCTGCACTGATCACAGGCACTTCAAAGCTAGGTAGAATTGGAATGATAGATTCTTCTTCTGAAGGGTATCTGTAAGGTTAGATATCAAAAATTTCTTGCTGCCTTTGAAGGGAAGTGGTTTAACTTCCAGTGATATGTAATTAAATTAAAAAGGAAAATGAAATCAAACGTGTACCTAAATTTAAAAAGAAGAACAAAATCCAAGATATTTTGAATGTGAATCTTACACAAGTAGTTTTGTAAAGAGCTCAAAAACAGCCAAAAATAACAGGAAACTGTGAGGTACTAGAACATTCTATGATGCAATTACTGGCCAGAGGTAATTCAAAAGAATTTAGATGTTGAATGGGGCAAGAGGCTTAAAATCCAAAAGCTTAGAAAACACAATGGTAAATATATGTGGTTCTTAATATACAGTCATTCATGCATACTGAATGGAGCACATATGTTTTAATTGTCCCTTTAAATATTTTCTCTAACTTTGGTTTTAGTTGTTGTTGTTGATGATGATCATGACGTTTAACATACTTATTTATTCTCTTGGCACATAAAGCATGTTCTCAAGGTCTTTTGATTATTTCTACTACTAATCTTTTTCTCAGTAGAAAAAACATATGAACCTACTATACCATTGTTGGGCGAATACATAAAAGAATCCTTGTTCTACAAAAATATGTGTACTTATCTATGCTTATTAATGCCCAATTCACAAATTCTCTGGTTAACTTGATGATGGTTCTTAAAGAATAGAACATCCTAGAAAATGGCGTAGGCTGTGTTCTTCAAACATTATCCCACAGGGACTAAGCAAATCTACCTAAAAGGATCATAGCGTTCATTTTCTGCTAGGGAAGTTACCGAGTCAGACTGTGTTCCTCTTTTTCTTTTAAGCCGCCTCTCTAGTGCTTTCCTGAGATTACTATTTTTGCAGCAATTACAATTAACAATGAATATACACATAACTGATTTTTGCTTATATACCCATTATAAGTGATGCATGTGTTATGGCTATTGTTTTCTCTTCACTCGTCCATCCTGGACACTATACCCATACTTAATATATGATACCTAACCAACCGATATTTTTGAATGATTAAGATGAAGGAGTCTTGTTATATATTAACTCATAGAGTAAGATAAATTCCACCTTGGATATTCATAGGGCTTATTAGCTGTTAACTTCTCCAAGACATGATTTTTCGTAGGCTACTTAGATTTTGTTAATTTTTCTTCACTACTGCTAGTGGTGGTAACACTTTATTTTTGTCATGTAAAACTAAGATAGAACAAAACTACTGGTTCACAGAGGAACACATATGTTATCCCAGCACCTAAGAGACTTGGCCCAACCTCTACACAGCAAGGCCTTGTCTCAAAATTAATAAACTTCAAGTTCTATGCCAAGCAATATTTAGAGATTAGGGTATAGTCTAAATTCCTATTAAATGCTGTGTCTTAGTCTTTTAAAATGCTCTTCCCAGTGTTTGATGTCTGTTTAGTCTGTTAAATTCTTTTTAATGTTAAAATATCCCTTTACATTTTTCTCACATTTACACATTTTTTAATGCACACCTAACATTTAATATGCAGTTCCAATGCTATATATTATTTCTCAGAAACATAGTACCTACGATATCTTGATTTGGGGACCTAGAATTCAAAATCAAAACAAATTTGAACTTATGTGAAGAATGTGCAAATCTGTAAACTCACAAAAATAATACAAGTGAAGTGGTTCATTTAATGTTAAATGAATTTTCTATGGGGCTCTTATCATGGAGTCAAGTTCTTCCAAGGAAACAGAAACCATGATGTGTTTTGCAAAAGAGAATATAAAATTCAAGAAAAATGCCTGCAGAGGTAAAACAAAGATGGAGACATGACAGAAGGCATAGTGAAGTCACACAAAGATGATGGAGAGCAATGTCCAGAAACACAAGGACCTGGAAATCTTGGCTAGAAGGAAAGGAAACAGCCTGAGGTGAGATATAATTGGTATTACATTCCTGGCTCCCTGCTTCTTTCTTTTTATCCTTAGAACCCCCAAAGTACCTCTCATTTATTGAGTCAATTGGGAGTAAATCCTGGAAGGCTTGGTCTAAAAGGGATGGGGCCTACAGGAGACATGGCCTTCAAGAGGCGTGGCCTAAAGTAGTCATGGCATACAAGAGGCGTGGCCCCAGGAGCTGTGGCCTATAGAAAGCAGGTTTACTGGTGCTGAATTGAGCAGGAAGAAGGGAAAGATGAATGGTTTCATGACTAGGTCAAATTCATATTTTCTTTAGTCTAAGCCAAATAAGAGTGCATGCCATAGTTTACATTTACCATAGAAAGTCTAGCAGACCAAAGGTTAAAAGCGAAAATAAAATTGTGCTAAATGCAACTCACACTAAAATTTATATTATCAATTTTGATATGCATTTGTCAGCATATCAGTATAGTGGCATAAACATAAGATATTAATTGCATTAAGCATATGAAGTGAATATTGATAAATCTATATTTTAATCACTTACAGCAGTACTACTACTATTCTACCATAAAATTTTAATTGTAGAAATGGAGAGAGGGGAGTACTATAATCTCTGCTGTGAGGAGGTTGATACAGAAAGATTGAGAAAATGCAGCTAGGTGAGGCTACACAGTAAGACCCTGTCTCATAATTACAGGAAACCACAACTGTTCAAAATACAGAGAACAACTCTTTGTGAGGTACCCTGTCCATATCTATAACACAACTCCTGCATCTAAGGCCCAGGGATCATAAAAGACCAGGGAACAGGAAAATGTTAGGATCCAGAGGAATCTGTGAAATATCTTCTCCTTGAAATGACAGGTAAGCTGTTAGAATATTTTAATATGGCTATCTAAACAAAAGCTGAACAGGACAATAGCTGCAGGTATGCTAAAGTGGAAGGGGAAATCCTCAAGGGGTTGCAACCCTAAGAGACAAATTACAGGAAACTAAAACATACAAAGAGTAGGAAAATTAGTTTTCCTCAGGAATAAGCCCATGAATTGGTTACCCAATGTCAAGTCATCAACACCGAAAGGTTATTCATACAAACAACACCAAACATACTCAGCAGGTTGTATTTATGATTTTCTGTAATATATATGCAACAATAAAAATTACAGAAAAAAGACACAAAGAATTTGAGGGAGAGCAAGGGGCACGTGGGAAGTAGAAGCAGGGAAAGGGAGAATGCTATAATTATATTTTAATTTAAAAATTAAAAGCTAAAGAATCCTGTCTCAAAAGAATTTATTCAAGCATTTGTTTGGCTAAAGAGACAGACTCCATATAATACTCTTATATTTGATATCAGCTAAAATAAATTTTGGTTCATTTATTTTTTTATTTCTTTAAATTCATTTTTATTTGTTCACTTTACATCCCAACCGCTGCCTTCCTCCCAGTCATCTCCTCCTACAATTCTTCCCTGCCCCCCAACTTCCTATCCCTCTCCTCTGAGAGGATGGAAGTCACCCTGGGTATCCCCCCACCCTGGCATATCAAGTCTCTGTGGGCCTAGGTGCATTCTCTCCCACTGAGGCTTAAGAAGGCAGCTCAGCTAGAGGAGCCTACAATATTCTCCAGTGTTACTTTTAATCATGGAGGAAACATAATGTATTAATTTCTGCCTCTCTTTGCTGTGTTTTGTGTAGAATCTTCAGGGTCTGTTTAAAACCCATCTGCAGCCAACCAGGCAGTAAACCAAGAACTTGGCCATGGATTAGCCCAAAATATCTCAAAGATTGTACTTAGGGAAATGATAATGACAACACATTTAAAAAAGAAACAATTTTACTAGAAATATTATGAACATGGCTGTTTGGCTTTTAAATATCCTAATTGACAGGTTGCAAGAAGAGTCATTCTATATAATGCAACAAAATAATAAGGTGGCTTTCACATTGTTTTTGAGGGAGTGGTCAGACTATTTATAGACAAAGACATAAGCTATCATAAGCAAAGAATAGCTTCATTTATTACCTAAACTCAGTAATCATACTGTATTCATAGACTTTGGTCACACATATTTTCAAGAGATTCAAAAAGAATCAAAATGAAAGAATAGTACAGTAAAGCTGATATCACCTAGAATTAAAGACATTAATAATTCCAGGATAACAAGAAAAAAATGTATTAGGAAACTTACTAAAAGAGAGCTTTCTGGATGCTGAACAGAGTAGAAAATAATTGGCTTTTCCACCTCTCAGAGTCAAAGAAAAAGAAGTGCATACAGAGTTGGCAGGAAGAGTTTTGGATTCCCAGTCACATTTCAGCCTTACTGAGATGAACACGGACAGTCGCTTTACAAGGAATGTGACTGCGGAAGTTGGCGCCATCTCAATCACAGAGTTAAAGGCCTCTGATAGATTCTGTTGATGTTCATCTCTTTCATTCAAGTCTTGGTGAATATTGACTGAATAATACTAATAATAACTTTATAGAATCCCTAGACTATTTCACTGTCTGTGGCTTGTGTAGAAATTCTGATTGTGTATGTTGATTTTTCCTTTTCAAAATTGTGTTGCTACTTCAGGAGAGCAAAGTGATTACTTTGGATCTTGGGAAGATGTTGTAACAATGCTTTTTGGTGAACTTCGGGCTGTGAATGATTAGAAACAGCTTAATAATTCAAGAGTTTAAAATGGATAATTTTGCATTGGAAAATGAGATTGGATAAAACCAAATCTTTTGGCTCTTAATTTTGGTGGAAAGAGCTCCTTTACACAGCTTAACATGGAAATAGATCGCTATTGCCACCTCCTGGCTAGCAAGCCACACCACTGAAATCAAAGTCCTTTGAAGAGCCATATATTTTCGGAAAGAAGATTACTCCATAAATAGGTAATAAAGTATGGAGTATTTATTGTAAGGCAACCATTGGGGTTTTATTATTTATTCCTTTAAGACCTTTACAGAAATCCATTAGCGTTGATAAATAGTAGCATTTGTTTCATCAGCGCTTTATGTTCAACAGAAATTCTGTTTGTTATGACTTTTTAAATTAAATGCATATGATCAGTCTACCTATGATTGAGACAAGTGTTACTGGGTTTCATGAAGAAAGCTCGGAAAATGTTCGCTATGCCTGGGAGGATAGGGACCAGGGTCGGCGCACTGCATGCAGTCAAGAAAGTGACAGGTGGCTTTCTACCATATAATAAAGCTGATGGCACGGATAACAACTCTGACAGTGTTAATCTGTCTTGCTGCCACGGGGGCTTTCAGAAGAGATGAGTGATAGCGGCCCTTTCCAACTTGCCTTGGGATCCTGCTGCCTTTCTCTTCAGTTCCCTCTTCCTTCTTATTGTTCTCTTGCACAATCGGTTGGTGCTGATGCTTTGAGCCCCATCCTTCCTTCCACACACCTGGACATCAAATCCTCAGCTGCATCAGAGTCCGCTTCCTGGACTCCCTGCCTGAGATGCCAGCTGAGCCATTTATGAAATAGATGTCACTCAACCTGTAAGGCACACTCCAGTGTGCCTGGCTGTCCTAGAGGCTCCAAGTATGTGCTGCAGATGGATAAAAAAGAAAAATAAGAGATGGCTTCAAGCTGTTATCCTTCAGATCAGAATACCATATCCACAGTAATCCGAGGCTTTGCTCTTTAAGAAAATGATTTTATCAAAGATGAGCTTTAGAACTAACCTTCCATAGATAGGTTGAAATCAACATCAAATACAATCGGAAATTTAAAAATATAAATGAGTACTGCTTTAAACCAGAGTTGGAGGGGGGGCGTTTTAGTTGTATTTTTCATTTTGCCATATTTTATCCTAAATTTTACCTATATTCTATTCAAGTATGACAAGTGTTAGATGGTTTTAGTTTACACTAAGGTGAAAGAAGAATGAACACTGTAGAAATCAGCCTGGACTTGGGCTGTGAAGCATGAAATTACTCCAATTTAGTATCTTGGGAAGTGTTCTGCTGACCTTCCACACTGCTGGCCTGCTGCACTGCTGGTTAAGCCAATTTTTTAAAAAGTAAAGAAGCCTAGAAAGTGATCAAGAAGGAGGATCGTCTACACCCAGAAATAGAAATAATAATGTCAGGTATGAGAGACATATTAAGGCAAATAACATTGAAAATGGCCCATTCCTCTGCCCCAGGTGATTACTAGCTCCATAAGACTATTATTAGTAAGAATGTCAGATAAATCAATGCCAAAGAATCCATACAGAAATAATAAAAAAGATTTTGAGAGAAAAACAGACAGCAAGGCAAGTATAAGTCAAAACACTGAATAAGATGTCCAAATAGAATAAATATATCCATAGTCCATAGCCAAATATCCATGTATACAGCACTCACTATGAAATAGAAATGTCTGTGATTGTTTCACATACAACTTAGGCTTAAGTCTCAGGGCAATCTCATTTCTCTGATGTAAGCAATTTAAAAACAAACAAACAAACACTGCAAAGTAGAGCTAGGAAATGGCAAAGGTGGACCTAGGATTTCAACCAAGTCGCCTTGTTGTGCTTTCTATGCCTCCTTAGTGCTTAGTGTATTCAAGGCTATAGACGTAACCCTTGCTCTTTCTCCCACTTGTTCTTGCCATTTTTGTCCCTATGAGAGTCAGCACAACATATAGTCGATTCACACTTTACAGAAGACTTAACCTAATTTGCCTACAGTCAAAGTGGCTCGGCTAGCATGCAAATCCCTGTCTATCTTCTTTCCTCCACTCCTCTTTGCCAAATAGGACAAGATTCCCTGATGTGCACTTATCTGCTGCCCTACAGCAGGAACAGCCCTCTGTGAACCTTGATTACCTTCGTTTCTCTCCTTCTACAAAAGCCAACCCTACAGCATATGTGAGGCTCTCTTTTGCTATTCTGGTATGAACTGCCCCTGGTACATGCTTCTTCTGTTTAACTTAAACCTGGTACGTCATGCTTCTCTTTTAAGATGGAAAACATGATTTCTTTTCAAACAAAAATTTATAATGCATAAATAGCATAATGTTTTGAAATACAGATGTACTGAAACTATAGCTGGACTGAATGAATGAACATACATACTGCCTCCCATGTTTTTATCATTTTCTATGGCAAGACAGATGAGAATGACTTAACAATTTTGAGATATAATATACTGTTAGTAGTCATCATGTTGGGTAATAGATTTTGAGAGCTTAGGCCTCCTTTCCCTAGTTATCTTTGTCTTCATTTTCCCTAATAAATCTCTAGCACCTCTAATCTCACAGTGATCTCTGCTTCTCAGCAAGACAAAATTAAAATGCAGACCAATAACCCCTTCAAAACCTCATTTCACTAGTATATAAAAATAGAGATAGTTCTGATCTTAGACACATTCTTTATATTTTATTCTTTAGTTATTCAGTTCACTTGCATTCAGTAATCTATCTGTATGGAGAAACTAACAGAGAGAAGAAAACACAATAATAAGGCAAATGAATCAATTGCTCCCTGGCCCAGATAGAGCACCAGATATAAGGCACACTGACTCAAGTTTATCTGAAATAAAAGTCAGTGAGAGTTGATAGCACTGAGCTCATAACTAGCAGCAAAGAGGTTGCATTGGCACTGTGTTTGGTGAAATCTTCAGAAGAATGAAGCATATTTGGTTCAATTTTAAATAAGGCATTATAGCATACTGCATTCGTTCTTCAGAGTAAAAAAAAAGTAGGTGTTCTTTGATATTGCATACTTTGCTATGCAACAGAATGAAGACATCGGTGGTCAGAAGATATAATGTTTTAGCTAGACAATGATCTATTAAATACTAGAGTAACTTTATAATGAAAAACAAAATACATCCCTGAAGGTTTGTAAGATAATCATTTTTTATTTACCATTCTATTCATTTACATCTCAAATGATATCCTACTTCCCTGTTACCCCTCCACAAACCCCGCATCCTATATCTGCCCTCTCCTCCCACCTCTTTGCCTCTATGAGATTGCTCCCCATCCTATTGTCTCCCGCTTCACTGCTCCAGTATCCCCCTATGCTGGGGCATCAAACGTCCACAACACCAAGGGCTTCCCCTCCTATTGATGTCACACAAACTCATCTTTTACTACCTATGTATCTGGAGCTATAGATCCTTCCCTGGACACTCCTTGGTAAACAGAGTATTCTCAACTGAGGAATCTCTAATGGCTGAGATGCACTAAAAGAAGGGTTCAACATCTTTAATAATCAGGGAAATACAAATCAAAGTGACCCTGAGATTCCCCTCACACTAATCAGAATGGCTAAGATCAAAAAATTCAGGTGACAGCAGATGCTGGCAAGGATGTGGACAAAGATGAACCGTCCTCCGTTGCTGGTGGGACTGAAAACTGGTAAAACCACCTTTGAAATAAACCTGGCAGGTCCTGAGAAAATTGGAAATAGTTCCATGTGAAGACCCAGATACACCACTACTGGGCATATACCCAAAAGATGTTCCCACATGTCACGAAGACACATGCTCTACTATGTTAATAGGAGCCTTATTTATAATAGCCAGAGGCTGGAAACAACTCTGATGTCCCACAACAGAAGAATTGATAAAGATAATAAATTTGATAGTCTCATTCTAATATGTATAGTGTAAGTTAGCTGGTTCAGCAATTCAAAGTACTTGCTGCCCAAGTTGCCCATGACTGCAAGCATGCTGGCAGGAAGGTGTGGTATATAGAAGTACCTGGGAGCTACATCTTGACCTGTAAGTAGAGTGAGCATTTAGACCTGGCACAGGCTTTTAAAATGTACAAGTCCACTCACTACAAGTGACACATTTCCTCCAACAAGCCCAAACAACACCTCCAAATCTTTCTAATTCTTTCACATTGTGTCACATCATGGTGAATAAGCATTCAAACAGATGAGTCGATGGGGCCATTCTTATTTAATCCATCAAAGGAGATTTTGGAGGAAGAAAAGAAAGGGAAAAATGTTTCTAATTATATCACAATCTCAAAAGTATAATAAAATATATAGTATGTAAAAAAACAGCAAAAAGCATAAAAGAAGCTGTCATCCACAGGGATTATTATAATATTAATTTTATAAGGACTGGAAAGACATATCAGCTGCAGGAGTCATTTCCTGAGATTCCGTGCTTTGGGCAGATCATCTGCTAGCTTTTTAGCCTCTCAGAGGTGGCTCATGGAATGTACTAATGACTTCAAAAAATATTTATTTCTCATTTACTCCATAATGTCGTACTTGACTGAGTTGTTTTCCAAACAAATTGTTCTTAATAATAATAAAACATGCATTCATGTTATAGATAACTTGTCTTTACTACTGGCATTACCTAATCATCTTCCCACAAATTTGTATCAGTCTTTTGCAGACTGCACATAAAATATTGAAGCCATATTAACATTTTGTCTCCTGTTAGGACAGATTCTTCTAAAGAACAGGAGCCATGTCCCTGCTCATCAGGCTATCACAATAAACTTTATTTCTGTGGAATTTTTTTTTTCATTTTTGGACTTAAAATAGTGTTTATATCATGACAAATGCTTGCTGTACTTCATTTGAGGGAGGAAAGTTCAAGCTTAGAGTGCATTTCAAAACTTTATTATCTCCCTGTTGACTCAGAATAAAATCCAAACTTTTCTTTTGGACATAGGAAACTTCTGAGGCCCATAATCCTTTATATTTTTTCCTCTTTCTTGCTTCTTCGTGATCTGGGACTATGTAGTGCACCGGACCATCCAGCTGTCATGGATGCTTCTCAGCTCCTTGGCTTCACATCTTTTGTTTGTGTATGACAAACTCATGTGACTGCTTTTCTTTGATTAATACCTAACCCATTTTCCTTCCCAACTTAAAATGTAAACTACTTCCCCTTTGAGTGGTCCTTCTGGTCCTTCCATATAGTAATAACCATCCCTCTTTGGTGACAAAATACATTTTTTAATAAAAAATATTTTTACTATGCTTAATTATGTGGTCATGTGTATGTGTCTGTATATGGATGTAGACACGGGATTCTAAGCATTAGTGAAGGTACTCATAGTAGCTACAGAGATTGGGCTCTCCTTTAACCAGAGTTACAGCTGTTTGTGAGCCAACTGATATGATTCAGTGTTTGGGAGTGAATCTAGGCCTTCTGCATGGACAGTATGTGGTCTTAACTATTTGACCATATTTGTCTACCCTATTTCCCTGTGAATTTTAGGCAGAACTTCACTTTCCTATTCGGCTTTCATCACAGAGTATTATAACTGCTTTTCCATTTCTCCCTTTACACTTAGTTGTGCATGCTCTCTTGCCAATACACACACATTTGGTAGAAATGCTGCAACAAAGAAAATGCTGGACTTTACATTAATGTTTATATTCTGTGTACAGGTTAGAAAATGATCTTACACTGCTTTTGATTAAAATTGTATCACACAGCAGTGGTTTTCGGGACAGATCTTATTCTGTCTTTTAGGGCTGTGGGCCATTAATCAAGCTAACTAACCTCTTTGAACTTGTTTACTGACCATTATAAAATAAAAACATAGTTTACTTCAAATGATCACCATAAATATCCAATTAAATATTTGATGTGTGATATTGCAGAATTGTTTAACATCATTATGTGAAGTAGTCACAGAATAAGCATATAGCTACTGATGCTCACACAATATACTGTATCATTGTAGTCTCTTCAAAGGAACAAGGAACAGACTGAGTGAGAATAAACTGGAGCAGCTTTGTATTAGCACTAATAAGACACAGAATAATCGATATTTTAATTGTCTTGAAACAATAGCAAAAAGAAGTTTAAAACTGTTTTACAGGTATAATTATTTCAAAGAATGAATATATTTTCTCCAGATTCTGTAATGAAAAACATTAAATGAATCAGTAACTTTGGGGATTTGCTGACGTTTACCAAGTTGGAAATCTGACTACACTAATTTCATTTGCATCTTATTTTTGCTTGGTTGGCTTAATGTTATTGAAACACTCAATGTAAAACTAATCTCTTGTGGCATACTTTTTTCTATGAAGATAAATGTTTAATGTTTTTACCGGAACTCAAGGGTAGATATGTGAGAAAGTCATTGAAAATGAAGATCCAAAAGGGTGTGCTCAGAGGAAGCCCTTCCTTAACAGATGGCTCTGTTGTAAATTCATATGGTTGCCATGTCAAAGAGTCTTTGGTCTGAGCCCCCTTCTAACCACTATCACATGTCAGAAACTTGATAGAAGGAAAAGCTTCCCAATCAAAACATTAACTCTCTTCTGAAGCACACTAAATTGACCTATTTGTTGATTACATCTAAGGAGGAAAGCATTACTAACTTAGAAACACACTATGACAAGCTGGGCATGTAACTAAATAGGCAGAGTGCTTATCTGGCAAGAATAAAACCCTCTGTTCAATCTCCAGTGCCACAGAAAATCTCAACACAGAAGATGGAGGTTGGAACATCGGAATTTCAAAGATATTCTTGTTTACATGGTGAGTTTGAGGTATTTTAAAGTTAGGGGAGGAGGGAGAGAAAAGGAGGAAGGGAAAGATGTATAGAAGATAGATACATAGATAGATAGGTAGATAGGTAGATAGATAGATAGTTGATACAGAGAGAGAGACAGAGACATAAACATAGAAACAGAGAGACAGAGAGACAGAGAGACAAAGAGACAGAGACGTAACGTTACTTGCTTCATAACCTATAAGGAACTCTCTTCTGTTTAGGTCATCTGGAGTGAAGCAAATTTTTATTTTTCTATATGAAATGAACTGTTTATTTGGTGCCTTTGATTTTCTATTGTTTTTTTGTTTGTTTGCTTTTTGCTTTGGTTTCATTAGTAAGGTAGTTGATGCCCTAAAGTATTTTGAAGTCCATAGAAGGAACATTTTAGCTTTTTGTTTGACCATGATAATTTACAGTTCATTTGGGAGGGTGTGAAAACATTGCCGAAGAATTGGTTTACTTTTTGCAAGAATCCAACAGGAAGATGAAGGTCTGTGGCTTAAACGATATTGATCTGTTGTCCTTGCAGACTCTAAGGTCTAACATTGATCTTTGCTTCCTTATATTACAGCACCATGCAGTCACCAAATTGGGATTAGCAAAATGTACTCCAATGGCTGCCTTCTCAAATCAAAGAAAATAAATAGTTTATAGAATATGCAGTGTGATCTCTCAGAGCATATAAAATAGGCATGCAGAACATCAGCAGCTTTAAACGAAGTCTAAAACACTTAGCATGCTTCTCCTGACTTGATCCAGTTGGGTAATATTATATTTTCCTTCGTAAGTTTTATTCTTTTCTATTTGGGAAAAAATTGATTTTTTTCTTCTCTCGATGGTTTTAATATAGTACAAGCCAACATAGTTTTATTTATGCTGTGTCTCTGCCCAAATGCCATCGAATATTTCAGCTGCCCATGGGGATGCTGACTTTAGGGCACACTGTGGTGTCTAAGTGAGTCAAAGTGTAGTGAACAATAAATAGTGTGAGTCCACTTGGAACATGAATCAAGTCCTCTCCTCAACCCCACTCCTGCCCCACTCAAATTACAGAAGGGAGTTAAATATATGTGGTCTGGATCTAGACTTGGTTTATTAAAGATTTCCTGCTTGGATGAAAGCTTGCCTCTGTTGCTCCTAAGTCTCCATCAGCACTTAATCAAAGAAAAGGAACATTAAATAGTCTGTCATCTTGGCATATGGAACATGCAAGTTGATAGAGCCATGATGATTTGTGTATAAGTTTTTTGTTCAGCGATGAAGAATTACAATGGATGTAGGATGAACAGCCTTTCCACCCAGAATTTCAAAATATTGCATAGAAAGTGCATCAGTCAATGCTTTCAATAGGTGAATTCTGATAACATATACTTGAAAGATATTTTTAAAATGAAGACCAGCATCTATGCAAATAAAGTCATGTGAAGTTACTTTTCAAAATACTTTAATTAAAAGAGAAACAGAGTATAGATAGGATAGTATTATATATCATTTGAAAATGTGTAGTTACCATCTCTAGTATTTTTAATATAAATGTCAGGTGGTGATACAGCTGGAAGTGACTTTGTGTTGAGAATACTGTTATTTACAGTACAGTTTCATATGCCCTGAGATAATGGGATTGTGAACAGAACAAGCTTCCTCAATGCATCAGCATTCAGAATTATAGCCAGATGCTCACTGAATTATGTCTCCTTCAGAAGAAATGTGGGTTTTTATTTCAAGAACTTGAAGGATAGGAAATAGAAAATCTGCACTTAGAGTGACTGAGATCTGTTATACTAATGCTCACCCTTACACCATTGTTATTGTTCCCATGGCAGTCTCACATATCCATAAAATTAAGCTTTGTCATAAGTGTGTCTGTGAATTGAATGATTTGGCTTCAAAGAAGAAAAGTACATTAATGCTTTCACTTTTTCTGGAAAGTTGACCTGTTTGCTATTTAATTGCTATGTGCTTGATCCTGCTGGTTTTGATGCAAATCTACTTTTTTTTTTATATCAGATGTAACACTATAAACTGAGACCAAGGAAGAGCACCAAATTCTGCAATACTTTAAAGCTTCCTTTTAGGGCTTTATACTGTTTTATCTTTATAAAAACATAAAATACAGATGGAAAACAAATTCTAGTTCTTTGAAAATTAGTTTATATTCTGTGCTTCTCAAACCCTGGATTATCTATAATTGCTCCTGGGTGACCAGTTGCAGGTACTATGTCGCATGAATCATTCACAAAGTGCTGTCTGTCTCTGTTCAGGAATGATTTTCAAAGGAGTTCACCAGCATTAGCTAAAAGAATACAAATTTGGATTTTCTTAAAATAGGCTGTGTATCAACAGCATGCCAAATATAAAACATGATCTCTTCCTGCCAGAGATATTCCTGCCAGGGACATCACTAAAACTAGGAATATCGATTTATAGTAAGACTAGGCACCTCCCTTCATATTAAGTCTGACCAAAGTAACACAGTAGAAGGAAAGAGGTCCAGAAAGTAGAAAAAGAGTCAGAGACAGCCCCTGCTCCCACTGTTAGGAGTCCCACAAGAAGAGTTACAACTGTAACATAAAGGCCCAATACTGTATAAAACAGATAAGGAATGGGTGGGCAGGGTCAAGGAGAGGTTGGGGTGATGGAGGAGAAACTGTAGTTGAGATGTAAAATATCAATTAATGACAACAACATCAGAAGTACAAGTGAAATAAAAAATGAACTATTCTTCAGTGAGTAGAGTTCCTGGCTCTATTAAAGATGTTTTGAATGCCCTAATTCATGCTATCTTTATAATCAGTCTAAGGGGCAAGAAGTATTAGCACCAATTTCCAGATTAGGAAACTTAGGAACAGAGAATTTATACAATTTGTCAAAGTTTCTAGTGATAGATTGCATTATGACCATAATAGGTCTAGCGGAGGCATGACTCTCAGCTATTACATTTTATAGAACCAATGCTGCATGTACTTCGTGTGTCTCTTAGGTTAGGGATGAGATCTCTTCAGCTCCTCTAGTAAGAAGTAAATTATAACAAAAATAAGGGAGTATCTAATAATAAGTGGAAATGAATAGAAATTCTGATAAAGGAGGAAATACAAGATCCAAGAGCTAAGACTCTGTCTGGCATAGTAACCAGGTTGCCAGGAGACAGAGGCAAGATGTCATTCAGTATTTGCAAATATCTAAAACTAGAATGCATGATAGCAGGTCAATATGCCAGACCATACTGGCTTTTCTAGTTTCCTAGCTCTTATTTTAAATAAATGGACAAACTATGGCAACCCATTTGACACTTCTGTGAAGGAATAGGAGACTTATTTCCTCAAGCTATTTCTGTTACATGTTCACACACACACACACACACACACACGCATGCATGCACGCACACACACACAGAGAAACATATTTGAGAGATAATTTATTGTATGTAATTAATATATATATAATTATATTTTTCATATAATGTTGGGTATTAAATGTAGCACCATGCAAAAGCCAGGAAAATCACTGTTATCCCAAGCCTTATCATGCCTAGGTTTCATACTAGCATTATGTACTCAAATATATATTTTATTGCATTTATTTATTGTTCATGTACATGTGTATTTGCATCCATGTATGTGTGAATGCATATATATATATATATATGTGTGTGTGTGTGTGTGTGTGTGTGTGTGTGTGTGAGCAAACAGATTTTAGGAGCTGTTCTTTTCTCCCATATGGGTCCAGTAGACCAAACTCAACCAATTAAATTTCTCTATAAAGGCTTTTATCTATTAAGCAATCTCTCTGGCCTTGAACTTACTAAAGTTTAAAGAACAGGGACAAACAATACCAAGTATTCCCAAAATATTGTCAATCCCAAAAGCAAAAACCAAAATCAAATTAGAAGTAGGATCGTAGAAGAAATCCAGAAGCTATTTAGATTCACTCACTCATGATTCATGACAAGTATTTCTCTTAACTTGAATTGTTTGTTTTTTTTCATGGTAACCAAGCATAGCATGTACCACTACAGTTACATTTATTCATTTATTCCTCACATATTTACTGAGTGCCTAACATACAGTAAGTGTTGTGTGAGGCATTGGGTTATAAACAGTCATAAGCCTTATGTAAATCTTAGTGTTCAAAGGGAGAGGAGCCTTGAGTGCATAATTACTTGAGTGTATATAGGCTATTGGTCTATAACTGAGTGTTAGTATAAAAAAAAGTGGGGGGATTCTACAGTGTACCTACCACTAGTGGGAAGACAAGAAAATTATGAACACCCACATTTCTGTACAATTCCTGTTTGATTGTTCAATAATTCATGTTTACCCAATAAAAGATACTATCTGTGGAATTTAAAATGTCGACATTAAGCATCAAAAACTTTATCATGACACTGGAGGTAAAGAAACATTAAATGAATTAAAATATTTGTTGATTTTATTTTTGCTTTTCTACTTCCATTAAAACAAAGGAAGATATGCTGTTATCCAAGACTACACACCACAGAACATAACATATGACTGAATTTGAAGAGAAAGAATAAGGAGGAACCGAAATTTGAGAATGACAGGTAAGCTGAAATCTTCAAAGGAAAAGAGCGCAGCAACATCTTTTCCCCTGTTTGTGTCTTAAATGCATCCATTATTCCTTTAGTCTCCATGAATGCCAGCAGTGGCTGCTGTGATGTGGTGAGACACTGAGGACGGGGTTTGTTATCTATTGTGCTTTCCATACTTGATAGCGGGGGCGAGGTTCACCCGATAACTGTGCTTTTCTTTCAGGTATTCATTTAAACACTTCACTTCCTGTCTCTTTTTTTTTTTTTTTTTTTATTATTTTTTTTATTATTTTTTTTTTATTTTTTTTTATTAACTTGAGTATTTCTTATATACATTTCGAGTGTTATTCCCTTTCCCGGTTTCCGGGCAAACATCCCCCTCCCCCCTCCCCTTCCTTATGGGTGTTCCCCTCCCAACCCTCCCACCATTGCCGCCCTCCCCCCATAGACTAGTTCACTGGGGGTTCAGTCTTAGCAGGACCCAGGGCTTCCCCTTCCATTGGTGCTCTTACTAGGATATTCATTGCTACCTATGGGGTCAGAGTCCAGGGTCAGTCCATGTATAGTCTTTAGGTAGTGGCTTAGTCCCTGGAAGCTCTGGTTGCTTGGCATTGTTGTACTTTTGGGGTCTCGAGCCCCTTCAAGCTCTTCCAGTTCTTTCTCTGATTCCTTCAATAGGGGACCTATTCTCAGTTCAGTGGTTTGCTGCTGGCATTCGCCTCTGTATTTGCTGTATTCTGGCTGTGTCTCTCAGGAGCGATCTACATCCGGCTCCTGTCGGTCTGCACTTCTTTGCTTCATCCATCTAGTCCAATTGGGTGGCTGTATATGTATGGGCCAAATGTGGGACAGGCTCTGAATGGGTGTTCCTTCAGTCTCTGTTTTGATCTTTGCCTCTCCCTTCCCCGCCAAGGGTATTCTTTTTCCTCATTTAAAGAAGGAGTGAAGCATTCACATTTTGATCATCCGTCTTGAGTTTCGTTTGTTCTAGGGATCTAGGGTAATTCAAGCATTTGGGCTAATAGCCACTTATCAATGAGTGCATACCATGTATGTCTTTCTGTGATTGGGTTAGTTCACTCAGGATGATATTTTCCAGTTCCAACCATTTGCCTACGAATTTCATAAACTCGTTGTTTTTGATAGCTGAGTAGTATTCCATTGTGTAGATGTACCACATTTTCTGTATCCATTCCTCTGTTGAAGGGCATCTGGGTTCTTTCCATTTTCTGGCTATTATAAATAAGGCTGCGATGAACATAGTGGAGCACGTGTCTCTTTTATATGTTGAGGCATCTTTTGGGTATATGCCCAAGAGAGGTATAGCTGGATCCTCAGGCAGTTCAATGTCCAATTTTCTGAGGAACCTCCAGACTGATTTCCAGAATGGTTTTACCAGTCTGCAATCCCACCAACAATGGAGGAGTGTTCCTCTTTCTCCACAACCTCGCCAGCATCTGCTGTCACCTGAGTTTTTGATCTTAGCCATTCTCACTGGTGTGAGGTGAAATCTCAGGGTTGTTTTGATTTGCATTTCCCTTATGACTAAAGATGTTGAACATTTCTTTAGGTGTTTCTCAGCCATTCGGCATTCCTCAGCTGTGAATTCTTTGTTTAGCTCTGAACCCCATTTTTTAATAGGGTTATTTGTCTCCCTGCGGTCTAACTTCTTGAGTTCTTTGTATATTTTGGATATAAGGCCTCTATCTGTTGTAGGGTTGGTAAAGATCTTTTCCCAATCTGTTGGTTGCCGTTTTGTCCTAACCACAGTGTCCTTTGCCTTACAGAAGCTTTGCAGTTTTATGAGATCCCATTTGTCAATTCTTGATCTTAGAGCATAAGCCATTGGTGTTTTGTTCAGGAAATTTTTTCCAGTGCCCATGTGTTCCAGATGCTTCCCTAGTTTTTCTTCTATTAGTTTGAGTGTGTCTGGTTTGATGTGGAGGTCCTTGATCCACTTCGACTTAAGCTTTGTACAGGGTGATAAGCCTGGATCGATCTGCATTCTTCTTACATGTTGCCCTCCAGTTGAACCAGCACCATTTGCTGAAAATGCTATCTTTTTTCCATTGGATGGTTTTGGCTCCTTTGTCAAAAATCAAGTGACCATAGGTGTGTGGGTTCATTTCTGGGTCTTCAATTCTATTCCATTGGTCTATCTGTCTGTCTCTGTACCAATACCATGCAGTTTTTATCACTATTGCTCTGTAATACTGCTTGAGTTCAGGGATAGTGATTCCCCTTGAAGTCCTTTTATTGTTGAGGATAGCTTTAGCTATCCTGGGTTTTTTGTTATTCCAGATGAATTTGCAAATTGTTCTGTCTAACTCTTTGAAGAATTGGATTGGTATTTTGATGGGCATTGCATTGAATCTGTAGATTGCTTTTGGTAAAATGGCCATTTTTACTATATTAATCCTGCCAATCCATGAGCATGGGAGATCTTTCCATCTTCTGAGGTCTTCTTCAATTTCTTTCTTCAGTGTCTTGAAGTTCTTATTGTACAGATCTTTTACTTGCTTGGTTAAAGTCACACCGAGGTACTTTATATTATTTGGGTCTATTATGAAGGGTGTCGTTTCCCTAATTTCTTTCTCGGCTTGTTTCTCTTTTGTATAGAGGAAGGCAACTGATTTATTTGAGTTAATTTTATACCCAGCCACTTTGCTGAAGTTGTTTATCAGCTTTAGTAGTTCTCTGGTGGAACTTTTGGGATCACTTAAATATACTATCATATCATCTGCAAATAGTGATATTTTGACCTCTTCTTTTCCGATCTGTATCCCTTTGATCTCCTTTTGTTGTCTGATTGCTCTGGCTAGAACTTCAATAACTATATTGAATAAGTAGGGAGAGAGTGGGCAGCCTTGTCTAGTCCCTGATTTTAGTGGGATTGCTTCAAGTTTCTCTCCATTTAGTTTAATGTTAGCAACTGGTTTGCTGTATATGGCTTTTACTATGTTTAGGTATGGGCCTTGAATTCCTATTCTTTCCAGGACTTTTATCATGAAGGGGTGTTGAATTTTGTCAAATGCTTTCTCAGCATCTAATGAAATGATCATGTGGTTCTGTTCTTTCAGTTTGTTTATATAATGGATCACGTTGATGGTTTTCCGTATATTAAACCATCCCTGCATGCCTGGGATGAAGCCTACTTGATCATGGTGGATGATTGTTTTGATGTGCTCTTGAATTCGGTTTGCCAGAATTTTATTGAGTATTTTTGCGTCGATATTCATAAGGGAAATTGGTCTGAAGTTCTCTTTCTTTGTTGTGTCTTTGTGTGGTTTAGGTATAAGAGTAATTGTAGATTCGTAGAAGGAATTCGGTAGGGCTCCATCTGTTTCAATTTTGTGGAATAGTTTGGATAATATTGGTATGAGGTCTTCTATGAAGGTTTGATAGAATTCTGCACTAAACCCATCTGGACCTGGGCTCTTTTTGGTTGGGAGACCATTAATGACTGCTTCTATTTCCTTAGGAGTTATGGGGTTGTTTAACTGGTTTATCTGTTCCTGATTTAACTTTGATACCTGGTATCTGTCTAGGAAATTGTCCATTTCCTGAAGATTTTCAAATTTTGTTGAATATAGGTTTTTATAGTAAGATCTGATGATTTTTTGAATTTCCTCTGAATCTGTAGTTATGTCTCCCTTTTCATTTCTGATTTTGTTAATTTGGACGCACTCTCTGTGTCCTCTCGTTAGTCTGGCTAAGGGTTTATCTATCTTGTTGATTTTCTCAAAGAACCAACTTTTGGTCCTGTTGATTCTTTCTATGGTCCTTTTTGTTTCTACTGGGTTGATTTCAGCTCTGAGTTTGATTATTTCCTGCCTTCTACTCCTCCTGGGTGTATTTGCTTCTTTTTGTTCTAGAGCTTTTAGGTGTGCTGTCAAGCTGCTGACATATGCTCTTTCCTGTTTCTTTCTGCAGGCACTCAGCGCTATGAGTTTTCCTCTTAGCACAGCTTTCATTGTGTCCCATAAGTTTGAGTATGTTGTATCTTCATTTTCATTAAATTCTAAAAAGTTTTTAATTTCTTTCTTTATTTCTTCCTTGACCAGGTTATCATTGAGTAGAGCATTGTTCAATTTCCACGTATATGTGGGCGTTCTTCCCTTATTGTTATTGAAGACCAGTTTTAGGCCGTGGTGGTCCGATAGCACGCATGGGATTATTTCTATCTTTCTGTACCTGTTGAGGCCCGTTTTTTGACCAATTATATGGTCAATTTTGGAGAAAGTACCATGAGGAGCTGAGAAGAAGGTATATCCTTTTGCTTTAGGATAGAATGTTCTATAAATATCCGTTAAGTCCATTTGGCTCATGACTTCTCTTAGTCTGTCGACATCACTGTTTAATTTCTGTTTCCATGATCTGTCCATTGATGAGAGTGGGGTGTTGAAATCTCCCACTATTATTGTGTGAGGTGCAATGTGTGTTTTGAGCTTTAGTAAGGTTTCTTTTACGTATGTAGGTGCCCTTGTATTTGGGGCATAGATATTTAGGATTGAGAGTTCATCTTGGTGGATTTTTCCTTTGATGAATATGAAGTGTCCTTCCTTATCTTTTTTGATGACTTTTAGTTGGAAATTGATTTTATTTGATATTAGAATGGCTACTCCAGCTTGCTTCTTCTGACCATTTGCTTGGAAAGTTGTTTTCCAGCCTTTCACTCTGAGGTAGTGTCTGTCTTTGTCTCTGAGGTGTGTTTCCTGTAGGCAGCAGAATGCAGGGTCCTCGTTGCGTATCCAGTTTGTTAATCTATGTCTTTTTATTGGGGAGTTGAGGCCATTGATATTGAGAGATATTAAGGAATAGTGATTATTGTTTCCCTTTATATTCATATTTGGATGTGAGGTTATGTTTGTGTGCTTTCATTCTCTTTGTTTTGTTGCCAAGACGATTAGTTTCTTGCTTCTTCTAGGGTATAGCTTGCCTCCTTATGTTGGGCTTTACCATTTATTATCCTTTGTAGTGCTGGATTTGTAGAAAGATATTGTGTAAATTTGGTTTTGTCATGGAATATCTTGGTTTCTCCATCAATGTTAATTGAGAGTTTTGCTGGATACAGTAACCTGGGCTGGCATTTGTGTTCTCTTAGGGTCTGTATGACATCAGTCCAGGATCTTCTGGCCTTCATAGTTTCTGGCGAGAAGTCTGGTGTGATTCTGATAGGTCTCCCTTTATATGTTACTTGACCTTTTTCCCTTACTGCTTTTAATATTCTTTCTTTATTTTGTGCGTTTGGTGTTTTGACAATTATGTGACGGGAGGTGTTTCTTTTCTGGTCCAATCTATTTGGAGTTCTGTAGGCTTCTTGTATGCCTATGGGTATCTCTTTTTTTAGGTTAGGGAAGTTTTCTTCTATGATTTTGTTGAAGATATTTACTGGTCCTTTGAGCTGGGAGTCTTCACTCTCTTCTATACCTATTATCCTTAGGTTTGATCTTCTCATTGAGTCCTGGATTTCCTGTATGTTTTGGACCAGTAGCTTTTTCCGCTTTACATTATCTTTGACAGTTGAGTCAATGATTTCTATGGAATCTTCTGCTCCTGAGATTCTCTCTTCCATCTCTTGTATTCTGTTGGTGAAGCTTGTATCTACAGCTCCTTGTCTCTTCTTTTGGTTTTCTATATCCAGGGTTGTTTCCATGTGTTCTTTCTTGATTGCTTCTATTTCCATTTTTAATTCCTTCATCTGTTTGATTGTGTTTTCCTGGAATTCTTTCAGGGATTTTTGCCATTCCTCTCTGTAGGCCTCTACTTGTTTATTAATGATTTCCTGTGTTTCCCTAAGTGTGTTCATGTCTTTCTTGAAGTCCTCCAGCATCATGATCAAATATGATTTTGAAACTAGATCTTGCTTTTCTGGTGTGTTTGGATATTCCATGTTTGTTTTGGCGGGAGAATTGGGCTCCGATGATGGCATGCAGTCTTGGTTTCTGTTGCTTGGGTTCCTGCGCTTGCCTCTCGCCATCAGATTATCTCTAGTGTTACTTTGTTCTGCTATTTCTGACAGTGGCTAGACTGACCTATAAGCCTGTGTGTCAGGAGTGCTGTAGACCTGTTTTCCTCTCTTTCAGTCAGTTATGGGGACAGTGTGTTCTGCTTTCCGGCGTGTAGTTTTTCCTCTCTACAGGTCTTCAGCTGTTCCTGTGGGCCTGTGTCTTGAGTTCACCAGGCAGCTTTCTTGCAGCAGAAAATTTGGTCTTACCTGTGGTCCCGAGGCTCAGGTTCGCTCGTGGGTTGCTGCCCAGGAGCTCTCTGCAGCGGCAGCAACCAGGAAGACCTGTGCCGCCCCTTCCGGGAGCTTCAGTGCACCAGGGTTCCAGATGGTCTTTGGCTTTTTCCTCTGGCGTCCGAGATGTGTGTGCAGGGAGCAGTCTCTTCTGGTTTCCCAGGCTTGTCTGCCTCTCTGAAGGTTTAGCTCTCCCTCCCACGGGATTTGGGTGCAGAGAACTGTTTATCCGGTCTGTTTCCTTCAGGGTCCGGTGGTGTCTCTGGCAGGGGTCCTGCCGCTCCTGGGCCCTCCCCCACGGGAGCCCAGAGGCCTTATACAGTTTCCTCTTGGGCCAGGGATGTGGGCAGGGGTGAGCAGTGTTGGTGGTCTCTTCTGCTCTGCAGCCTCAGGAGTGCCCACCTGACCAGGCGGTTGGGTCTCTCTCTCACCGGGTCTGGGAGCAGAGAGCTGTTGCGGGCCGGGATCCGCGGGTGTGGGACTTCCGGTAAACACAGAACGTGCCCGGTCCTAGAGAAATTCTGCTTCCGTGTGTCCCAAGCTCACCAGGCAGCTTTCTTGCAGCAGAAAATTTGGTCTTACCTGTGGTCCCGAGGCTCAGGTTCGCTCGTGGGGTGCTGCCCAGGGGCTCTCTGCAGCGGCAGCAACCAGGAAGACCTGTGCCCACTTCCTGTCTCTTACAGTGACCTTATTTCACTCTATTATGCATTGGTTAGAGACATTTAAAGGCGAAAACAAATTTTAAAATATTAACCTCAGGAGGAGAAAACTTATTTAATTGAAAGGATACTAGATTTATCATACCGAACCCCTGGTCACAAATATCTACATTTTCTTACATACCAAATAAGTTCAGGAAGCCTGTGAAGCACGGTGTGATGGTTACCATGGATATTTGCTTAAAACTGTGTATAGAGAATGCTTCCAGTGACATTTGCTGTCAAGGTCTTTGGCAGAGAAAATTATGCATTTTAGGGACTTAAGAGTCTTTTATTCCTTTCTAATGTTTTTCTCTCTTCTTATTTAATAGCTGCAAATATGGAAAATTACAGAGTATAACCAGCCAGAAAGTACCCTTCAGCAAAAGAAACGATTTCTTGTATTTTTCATGTTCACTTCAAATTTTTATTTATACAATAGAAAAAAAACATTAATATATGAAGTTATATTTTCTCTGGGTTATTACTTCATGATCTCTAGACTCTCAACCCTGATCCATTTACCATCCGGAAATGTCAGGATTTGGCATACCATATTCATGTCTACCCACAATTAAAAGTATTAAAATTTGTATGATTGGCCTCTTATCAAAACTATCACTCTTTCAACCGAATATTCTGTGTTTTGAGTTATATTTTTCTTTGCTCCTGTGAAATGCCATTGTAACAAATACACTCTCAGGTCATCGTTTACTTTTCCTGACACAATATTAAGAATTAACCTCTAATTAGAAAGAGTACATCTCACAAGTATCCACATCCAGAACATATGTAAGCAATTCAAAGAGAAACACTAAAGTCAAGCAAAGTTTTTGAAAGCTACAGAACTAGATAGATGTTTCAAAACACAAGGAAGAAGGAGGAGGAGGAGGAGGAGGAGGAGGAGGAAGAAGAAGAGGAGGAGAAGGAGGAGGAGGAGGAAGTCAATAAATACATGGGATAATTGCTCAGATTTACTAATACCAACAAAAATGTAAATTAAAGCAATGCCATATCCTTTCACCCTACTTAATTATTATGAAAAATACAAATAGTAAATGCTGGTGAGGATGCAGAGAAAGGAGACCCCACATAATATTAGTGAAACAGTATGGGGATTACTCAAAAACAAAGAGACAAGCAAGCAAACAAACAAAAGTAGAAGGTTTATATGATCCCAAACTTTACTATTGGTCTTATACCCACAGTTACAAAATTTCCATGCCAGAAACTTACACCCCATGTATGTTGCACTGTTGTGTGCAACACACAGAATATGGAGTCTGTCCAGAGGAAGACTAGTGAAGGCCTGGCAGGAGATGAAACTGCCACACTCAGAGAGGAAATTCTGCTTTTCATTTGAGTTCTGTTCTAGCCGGTGCTTCAAGGTGTCTTCATCACGTTTGCCAGTTGTCACAGAAAGGATTTAAGCAGTGACATAATTGTAGCTAAAATTGCTTGTAGGGAATCTCATCCTCAGGAAACAGATAAAAAGGACTAGGAACAAAATATGCTATAGTTTGAAAGATGTCAACATTACAGAATTGCAAGGAAATCTTGCTGATTATATAAGACATCTGAAAACCTCAAACCAAGGTCAGTGAATGTCCTCAAAGATCAGTGGAAGAAATTGTAATCAAAAATTTAAGAAAGACAACACTTTAAAAAACTAACATAAAAAGAGATAGAAAGCTAATTGAGGAGTATGGATGTCAGTCTTGAAAGACCTCTTACTTTCTTTTCATTATATACATATTTTATTGCTATTTTCTGAGGTAAATATGTATAAATATGTTGTATATGTAGGCTGGAGGTCAGTGTGGAGGTCAGTGTCAATTTTCCTCTAATTGACATAGGTTTCTGAGTTTACCCTCAGGTCATTAGGTTTGTTCAGAAAGAGCTTTGACTTATTGAACTATGTCTTCAGTCCATCGACAGGACCCAGGTTTTCTGAGGCTTAAATGTTGGGTGTAAGAAGCAGACGCAATATCCACTACTCTGGGTAACCCTGCGTAATCTTGCTTTCTTTTTCACAGCCAGAAGGCTGTCAAATCTGGGACAGAAGCATATTCTCCAACAAAATACACTGATTATATGATCCAACTCACAATCTCAATGGAAATGACCACAATTGAGTAGGGAATGGTTGACCAACAGAAAGATTATTTTTAATAGAGTAGCATCCATACCAGGACAGATGGTTCAATAGACAAAGCAAACTCCCATAACTACCTTATAATCATAAAAAAAACAATTGAAAGAACTTCTCATGGATGAATTAGAGAGAAGACAGCAAGAACAGGGATGCCTGCCAATATATATATATATATATATATATATATATATATATATATATATATATATATATATATATAAAACATATGCATATACATGCAACAACAATTAATGAAGAAA
This sequence comes from Rattus norvegicus, assembly GCF_021556685.1. NCBI lineage: Eukaryota > Metazoa > Chordata > Mammalia > Rodentia > Muridae > Rattus > Rattus norvegicus. Next base: position 107,113,938 of record NC_141535.1, on the reverse strand, counting down.
GAGCACATAAATGTCAAGGAGAGTGGAATGGGGTATATATGAGATGGTTTTGAAGGAGGAAAGTGAAGAAAGAATTATTGAAATTAAATTACAATAGCAAAAGTAAAATCAAATAAAATAGATTGTCCAATGACAAGTGCAACAAATGAAGCACAAGTGAGTCCACATGGAACATTATCAAAAACAGGCTCATTTAAGACAAAAAGTGAAAGGAACAAATTTTCTTCCTTGTAAAGTTGTGTCCTTTAGCTCCTGTGTGGTCTGAAGATGCGACAAGCAGCAGCCATGAATCCTAGGTCTGTTGCTTTCTTAGCACCAAGTTACACCCAGAACCTTTTAGAAATGCAAGGTAATAAGGCTCAACATGCAGCAGTTTGCAAAGAAGAGTGTGTAAGACGAAAATGCAGTCAATACCACACTCTCAGACGGCCTTTCAATACAAGAAAAACGCTGTCAGTTGAAATAAAAGTAGGTCAGATGTGTCAAAAGCAACATAGCAAGCCACATTTCATAACTATCCACTGGACAGGAGCTGAGAGATGAACTTCACATAGTCCTGAGTAGGAAGAAGCTTGAACTGCACATCAAAGATGATTCTGAAGGTATTATTCACATAACAGTTAGTTGAATAAGACTTATTATCTTTTTTTTTCTTTTTTGGGGGAGGGGGGGCTGGGGACCGAACCCAGGGCCTTGCGCTTGCTAGGCAAGCGCTCTACCACTGAGCTAAATCCCCAACTCCAAGACTTATTGTCAAAGGATGATTTAACTAGTTGGGAGGTTTTGTGGGTGAGTGAGCATATAAACAAAGAAGGAAATTATTGGTATAAATCTGAATTTATTTCTGATATGTTGTATTTTCCAACACAAGATGGAAACCAAAATATTCAACAATATTTTGACAAATCTTAAGGAATACACACACACACACACACACACACACACACACACCACAACACACAACCAAAACCAGTCCTTTAGGGATGGAGAAGTTGGCGTTGTGATAAACTGAACGTAGAAATCACCTGGCTTTCATACCATACATAATAGGAAATAGAATTAAGTAAAAAGAAGACGCTGCATCAAAGATTGTTATGGTACCAAAGGAAATTGAAAAAAAAAAACAGTTTTTCATGCAAGGATTTTTAGAGGTAAGAATCTGTTAAATTATTCACAGTACTTTCCGTGTGAGTGCCATTCTCAAAGATTCGGAACATGTAAGCCTGTCAGAATTTTGTGCCTGAGAGCTCCTATGACAAAAGATATCACTAAAGGAATCTAACCATCTGAACAACAAAGAGGAAAGCAGTGTTAAACAAAGAAGCATTTAGCGATGTTCCTGAGGTCAAGGACAGCAGCAGGGAAAACACAGACAGCCAGGTTTACACCATGATGTAAGTATGAAGGAGAAGCATTAGGAATTCGCCTCCTCACACTGGTGGAGTGACAGGTTAGGTTGCTATTACCGAAAGTGAGCATGTTCAGATGTTTCCAAAGAGAAGAACTAACCCCCGAATGAACTCTCAGGAGATATCTCATATGTCACAGGAAAATTGAACTATATCTTCAATGATCTCACAAGATGTTTTCCTGAGCCCTGGAAATGAGGCCAAGAGAAAATGATACCAGCAACAAGCTAAAACTTCTCAGTCAATAGAACTGAATAAGGATCAAGTCCTGTAACTATTACAGATGCTTCAGTGTGCTTACAGACAGGAGCCTAGCATGGCTGCCTTCCGAGAGGCCAGAGAAGCAGCTGAGAGAGTTAGGAGCAGACACTAGCACCCAACCAATGGACTGAAGCTTAGGAACCTGTGCTTGAACTAGGGAAAAGCTAGAAGAAGCTGAGGAGGAGGGCGACTCTATAGTCCTATCTAAGAAGATCTCTCAGACACTGAGCCACCAACCAGGCAACATTTAAACTAACTGATATGAGGCTTCCAGGACATACACACCAGAGGATTTCCTACTCTGGCCTCAGTAAGAAAAGATGCACCTAGACCTTGAGAGACTTGAAGCCACAGGAGTGGGTATATTTGGTGGGGTGGAGGAATGGGGACATCCTATTAGAGTCAAGAAAGAAGGAATAGGAGGAAGAACTGTCAGAAGGTGGACCGGAAGGGGAATAATGACTGGACTGAAGAAGATTAATAATAATAATAATAATAATAATAATAATAATAATAATGATAATAATTTTTCTTTAAAGAAAAAATATTTGCTACTGAATGCCACACCCAGGCTGTAGGAACCTCTATACCAGGTTAAAAGCAGATGTCAAGAAAATACCAGAAGTGTTTTCTGTGGGTCTGCATTCCAGACACACTGCTTAGACAGGTTGAATGCAAATGAGGCAAATGTGGGTCCAAGGTCTGTCCCACCACTGGTGTGCTGAGCATGACTCCTGGTGAGGCAAAAGGAAGGGATTTTGACTGTGTCTTCCGGTACTGCTCCCTCTGGGTTTGGGGCTTTTGGGGAAGCCCCAAGATTCTGCTCCGGGTGTGGGAAAATGTAGACTGAGATGGAGCAGATAAAGTTGGGGTTCCCTGGCTCTTGGGCACCCACTTCCTACTGGGTTGCCACACAGAAGAATTGGGAATGAAGGACTAGGTATCCATGGGCCCATGACTAGGCCAGGATTATTGGGGGCGCACAGCCTGATGAAAACAATGAACCAGGCCTGAGAAAATTGGTAACTACAGCTTAGCACATCAGCTAAGGTAGTTGCAGTTGTCTGGAAACACAGAAAGGCCTTCTGAAGGAAACTTAGGCTGTGGCTCTGTAGGTGAAGGCCTTCTTCATGCCTCCCATGGTTGTTTTGATGGAAGAGACAGCCCATGTTTCTCCATACCATTTCTTGACTATTCATCATGGAAAATTGATGTTCACCAACCTCTCAGGATGAGCTAGAGACTTAATACCTTTTTTCAGGGAGGAATGTCTCAAAAGGAAAGCTTATTGGCTAAACCCTCAGGTCATCTAGGTACCACATTAGCATGGAGGGCTTGGTTTGGGGCTATGTGACCAACTTAGGGAGTATGGACATGTGTTCCAGGCCAGGAATCTGGCAGGAATCAGGGAGCCGCCTACCATCTCTGGTGTATGGCCGGGTACAGTAGACTCAGATCTGTATTACCCTACCATACCTTACCAAGTTAACGGGCAAGGTCCACTGTTCCACATCTCCTCCTTTTCTTTTTATAAAGGAGAGGGGTCATTGTAGTGACTGTCCCTTATGTTAGTTGTAGTGAAAATTTTGGGTGGGCTGGGTGTAAACATCTAAATAAAATACAAAATAAGGCTACACAGTATAAGCCAGAGGGGTAACGAGGGGGCGGGGGCTAGGAAGACAAGGTATTATTAAACCAATTAATTGTTTAATGAGTTGTGCAGTTTGTGAGGATATTAACATCAATTTTAAACATCATGTATTCCTACTATCATGTATATTTTCCCAAGTTCATAGCCATTTGGTTTTGGCAAGAGAGTTCATCTGTAGTTGGAAGGTCCCAAGTCTGTCATCTGTGGGTCTCAGCTGTCATCTGTGGGTCTCAGCGTCTGTTTGTCTCAGAAGTCTTTCATCAGAAGTATGTGTCTAGACAAAAGCAGCGTCATTGCCCTAGGTAGGTTCAATGAGATGGTAGGTCATGCCCATCTGTGTCTCCGTCTGTCCTGTGGCAGTAACTCTATCCTTTTCCCTTTTGTAGAGATAAACCTGTAAGGATAATTAACAGAGGAGCAGAACCCCAGCAGGGGGATGACTGCACAGGGTGGATAGTCTCTGTTAAGCCTTTAATAGTTTGCTTGAAAGGACATTGAATTCTGTTGTTAGGTCCAAGAAAAAGCAAGGGTGTTTGTGGAATTTAGTTCTAGAAGGCATCTTTTAAATTGGGAGTTATCTGTGTAGTATTAAGGAAAGAAGAGGAAAGAGTTGAGGATTGATCTGCTTTGCATGGTTGAGGAAGAAAATACCATGTTAATCATGCATCTGGCATAGACAGTATCAGTTTGTCTGTAAAAGGAAACTGGTTGTTAATTAAAGATTAAATAATGGTCATCGACATAATTGGTTTGACCTGTGGGATTATATTAAATATGATTTTTGAACCTTAAAAAATTTTAAACAAATTGAAATTTTTAGTACAATTTTAGTTTAGAAGACATGAATGCTAGTGAGAAAAATATACATTTAAATAAAGAAGTGTCAAAATTTTGGGGTTAAGAATTTCAGTGTGTTTTTTCCAAATTCTCAGGAGCAAGATCTTACCTATTTTCTTTGCCTGGTGGACTCTTTTCACCTATTTACGTGAGAAAGGAGCGAGGCCTGTTCTGCCACACCACAATGGTTATGTGCTCTAGCAGGCAGACTGCCTTTTTCCCTTGCTTCTATTTTTCTTTGCTGGTATTGGTGGAAGGCATACTCCCTAAAAGTAGAGCAGAAAAAAGAAGAAGCAAAGAGACTTGGTGACATTGTACCACTTCCTGGGCCCAACATGGAGCAGCTGGAGGTGGTGCTGTGGTACTGGAAGAGGGACAGAAAGCACAGAAGGAGTTGAACTGTGAAAGGATCTGGAGAGTGCTGGCCAAGAACAGGTCAAGAGAGAGGGGAGATCAGAGTTTTTATCAATGGTCCATTGGACTTATTAGATTTGCAAGAGGGAGTTATTCAGGACATTGTGTTTCCTAGTACAATACTCAGACCTGCTCTTGCTTACCAAGTGTCCTGGTAAGGTTCACTCTCCCACAATCTTCTCTGGTAATAACCTTGTTTCCACCTCCTTCTGGGACTCTCAAGTGGGAAAACAATCTCTTCAAATTTTAAATAAGTTCAAAATACTTTTCTTCTTATCATCAATGTCATGCCTTAGAGCACTAGGATTTTGAAGACTATAATGTGTCTATGTTCTTTTCAGTCTACTTATGTCATACAATGCAATGATATAGTTCTCAGGGGAAGTAGCAATATTTTGTGCATTAAAAGCATTGAATAAAATATGTACTGTGAATAAAATAGAGTAGTATCAATACCAAGAGAAATGCTCCTCGTTCATAATGACATCACTTGTATTTTCTGGAGTGACTTGCCTCTGACTAGAGAATATTGCATGGCATCAACAGCCCATACTTATAAAGACAAATACCCCACATCTACCACATTCATGTATCAGAACAACAAAGTCAATCTTTTAGAAACACAAAATGAAATCATGGTCACTAGAAATGAGAAAATGTATAAGAGAATGAGGAACAAAAATACTAAAAAGAAAGTTTAAGAACTTAGAGAGTTCTGGGGTTGGAGAATAATAAAAGGGTCAAAATAGAAGACTGAAGAAACACGATCAAAATAAGAAACATACATATATGAAAATCACAGAAAATGTGGTACATCTACACAATGGAATATTACTCAGCTATCAAAAACAATGAGTTTATGAAATTCGTAGGCAAATGGTTGGAACTGGAAAATAGCATCCTGAGTGAGGTAACCCAATCACAGAAAAACACACATGGCATGCACTCATTGATAAGTGGCTATTAGCCCAAATGCTTGAATTACCCTAGATGCCTAGAACAAATGAAACTCAAGACGGATGATCAAAATGTGAATGCTTCACTCCCTCTTTAAAAGGGGAACAAGAATACCCTTGGCAGGGAATAGAGAGGCAAAGATTAAAACAGACACAGAAGGAACACCCATTCAGAGCCTGCCCCACATGTGGCCCATACATACACAGCCATCCAATTAAACAAGATGAATGAAGCAAAGAAGGACAGGCTGACAGGAACAGGATGTAGATCTCTCCTGAGAGACACAGCCAGAATACAGCAAATACAGAGGCGAATGCCAGCAACAAACCACTGAACTGAGAATAGGACCCCATTGAAGGAATCAGAGAAAGAACTGGAAGAGCTTGAAGGGGCTCGAGACCCCTTATGAACAACAATGCCAAGCAACCAGAGCTTCCAGGGACTAAGCCACTACCTAAAGACTATACATGGACTGACCCTGGACTCTGACCTCAAAGGAAGCAATGAATATCCTAGTAAGAGCACCAGTGGCAGGGGAAGCCCTAGGTCCTGCTAAGACTGAACCCCCAATGAACTAGATTGTTGGGGGGAGGGCGGCAATGGGGGGAGGATAGGGAGGGGAACACCCATATGGAAGGGAAGGGGGAGGGGTTAGGGGGATGTTTGCCCGGAAACCGGGAAAGGGAATAACACTCGAAATGTATATAAGAAATACCCAAGTTAATAAAAAAAGAAAGAAAATCACATTAATTTTATAATTAATATTTGTAATTATGATTACTAAAAGTCAAAGCATACTATTCTGTAATATTTTCTTTGTTTTTTATATTTTATTGTTTTAATTATTATATAAGTGTTGATGTAAGGTAAAATTATCTCCTTTTCACAGTTACTTTGGCCAGATTTAAACCTTGAATTTTGATCATTAGATATTGAAAACAGTTTTCTAGTTTACACTGGATGTGTACACTTAATTTATAATGTAGGCTTATTTATAACATTGTCTTACCTAGCATACATAAGACATATGTGTTTACTTATTTAAGTTTTACCCTGTGTCCTTCAGTAGTGCTTTGTCATTACCTGTACTAGGTAACTTTAACTATTAACTTGATACAGATCAAAGTCACTGAAGAAGTATTTTCCACTGTGTGACTTTTCAGATCAGACTGATATGTGATCATATCTGTGGGTATTGTCTTCACTGTTAACTGATATAGAATGATTCAGCCTAGTGAGGTAACACCATATCCATGTCAGGTGGTCCTTAGCTATATAAAGTATTATCTAAGAATGAACCTATGAGCCAGTCAGCAAAGAGCCTTCCTGTTCCTGGTTTCCAGTATGAGTTTCTGCCTGCCTTTCTTCAATTAAAGACTGACCTTGAAGGGGAAGACAAATAGCAATACTAATTAAAGAATCGGTTATGAATTTGAGGGGAAAGAATTAAGCATGGAGTTATGCTACATAGTAGTACTATGAAATTCTCAAAAAGAAAATCTCAAAAGAATCTGAGAGGTACAGCCAGAGCATGTCAAATATAGAGGTGAATGCTAGCAGCAATCCATTGAACTGAGAACGGGATGCCCATTGGAGAAATTAGAGAAAGATTGAAAGAGCTGAAGGGGTTTGCATCCCCATAAGAGCAACAATGCCAACAAACCAGAGTTCCTAGGGACTAAACCACTACCCACAGACTGTACATGGACTGACCCATGGCTCCAGCTGCATATGTAGCAGAGGATGGCCTTGTTGTGCGTCAGTGGAAGGAGAAGTCCTTGGTCCCGCCAAGGTTGGACCCCCCCAGTGTAGGGGAATGTCGGGGTGGGGGCGGTGAATGGGGAGGAGAGGAAGGGGAGGGGGTTGAGATAGAAGTCTTAGGTCTGGGAAACCAAGAAAGGGAATAATATTTGAAATGTAAATAAAAAAATCCAACGTTTTAAAAAAAGAAAAGGAATTGTTCACATAGCAATTTTTGCTCTATATGCCTACAGAACCAGTGATAAGGTTTGCTATTCAGTGGAAGCATGACATCAGAAAAACCTAGAATCTTTCTCTCCCAGGAGGCCATCGAATACCCTTTGTTATATAAAATGTCCTGGTACCAGGAAATAGATGCTAACCTTGGATATTGCACTCCCTTTAACTCCAAGGACTTTTGAATCATACTTATCTGGTTTGTTCCACCCCCCCTTCTCTCCTCTCATTAACCTAAATTTTTACTTTAATATATTTTTAATGAAAACATGAAATTCTTTACTAAATAATCAATATGAATTTTAAGCTCCAAATGATAAAATAAAACTTTTTATTTATAATTCCTTCCACAATACTTTTATTTGTTTTTATTTTATGTGCATGAGTGGTTTTCCTGTGAGTATCTAAGTATACCACATGGGTACATGCTGCCCACAGTTGCCAGAACAGGGCATTGGAAATGTTGCTTCTGCAAACCAAACCTGGGCCCTCTGTAAGAGCAGACATTGATAAAAACTGCTGAGCCATCTCTCCGGCCCCTCTAATTCATTTTTTTAATAACAGAAAGAAATTGAACACCACAGCATTTAAGGAGAAAAAGATCTTAGCCATTCTGACAGGTGTGATCATTTTCTCCTTAAACACTATGGTGTCCAATTTCTTTCTATTATTAAAAAAAGAATCAGATGCTGGTGAGGATATGGAGAAAGAGGAACACTTCTCCATTGTTGGTCAGATAACAAGCTGATATAACCACTCTGGAAATCAGTCTGGTGGTTCCTCAGAAAATTGCACACAGTACTACCTGAGGACCTAGCTATATTACTCTTGGATATATACCCAAAAGATGCTCCAACATATAACAAGGACACATACTCCACTATGTTCATAGCAGCCTTATTTATAATAGCCAGAAGCTGGACAGAACCTAGATGTTCTTCAACAGAGGAATGGAAACAGAAAATGTGGTACATTTACATAATGGAATACAGCTATTAAAAACAATGACTCATGAAATTCATAGGCAAATTGATTGAACTAGAAAATATCATCCTGAGTGAGGTAACCCAATCACACACACACAAAAAAAACCCAAAAACCAAAACCAAACAAACAAACAAAACAAAAACATATGGTTATGAACTCACTGATACGTGGATATTAGTCCAAAAGTTTGTAATACCCAAGATAACAGACTGCATAAAGCTCAAGAAGAAGGAACACCAGTGTATGGATGCTTCAATCCTTCTTAGAAGGTGGGAAAAAAACACTCCCTGGAGGAAATACGGAGACAATGTGTAGAGCAGAGACTAAAGAAAAGACCTTCCAGTGACTGCCCTACCTGGGAACCCATCCTCTGTACAGACTCCAAACCCTGACAGTATTTGGATACCATAAAGTGCATGCTACCAGGAGCCTGATATGAAGGTCTCTTGAGAGGCTCTGCCAGAGTCTGACAAATACAGAGGCAGATGCTTTTAGCCAATGATTGAACTGTGAATAGGGTCCCAACTGTAGGAATTAGAGAAAGGACTGAGGAAGCTGAAGGGGTATGCAACACCATAAGAAGAGCAACAATATCAACCAACAAGACCCTCCAGAGGTTCCAGGGACTAAACTACCATCCCAAGAGTACACAGGGATGGACATATGGCTTCAGCCGCATATGTAGCAGACGAAGACCTTGTTGGGCATCAATGAGAGGAGAGTCTCTTGGTCCTTTCATGGCTCTATAACACAGTGTAGGGGAATGTCATGGTGAGGATGGGGGAGGGAGTTGATGGGTGGGTGGGAGAGCATGCTCATAAAAGCTGGGAGAAGGGGGTAGGGGGTAGCAAGTTTCTGGAAGAGAAATCAGGAAAGGGGAAAACATTCGAAATTTAAATAAAAATATACAATAAAAATAACATACAAAAAAAGAAAAAAGAGAAAAAGAAGGTTGAGAAAACATTGAGAAAATATGAATAAAATATACAATTTCAGCACTTGGTATGAGGATCTGGGAATTGTACAATATTGATGTCAAGTCTATAATTGCAAAATTATTACCTGATACATATGTTCAAATGCCCTCTTACTGCTTAGCAAGAATGGGCAGTGAAACAATAATCTAAAAGGTAACACCAGTCACTGTCATTTTTGCTAAATCTATAGAAATGATGTGTTCTGTTGGGTATATAGGTTTATGGGTAGGTAGGTACATGTTTTTAAGAAAGGAACACCTGTCTACTATTACATTTTCTGTGTCATTGAAATAAATTAATTCAGAAAGCTCACTAGATATTTAACAATCACCTCAAGTCCCAGGTGCCTAAAACTGATCTTTAGTTATTCCCGCCAAATCCATTCATCTCTCAAGATCCCTCTCAATATATGACACCACTACTTCTAATTGACACATTCAAACTTTGGAATCACTGTAGGACTCTGTCCATCCTACATTTCTTATATCCCATTATGGTAGATCCAGTGAGTCCTAACTTTAAAACCCTAACAAATACAGCATTTTACCCAGGCTGACTTAAATGAAACATTAACATCTCTCTCACACATAACAACAGCCTCTTCAAGACAGACAATTTTCCATTTGGCAGAGTGACGTTTAAAGTGAATGTAAATTATTTGATGTCATTCTTCTCACATCATTTTAGAGATGCAAATGTTTCCCTATTTATGTGTTTATTTAAATCAATCAATCACAGTCTTGCATTTTTAAGAGTGGTATTTTGGTCTGTTTATATGTTGTACATCAATCAAGTCAGGACTCTTACAGGTTTTATAGCCCTCATATTACATGTTAACTATTTCTTCACAATGAGGACATACAGCTGAAAGCCTCTCTTCCATCTACTGTTATTATGTGATGTTCTTTCATTAACTGTAATGACACTCTTTGTAATAAGTGGGAATTTGAACCTAAATCTTTTCATAATCTTCAGATAGCCTAGCCTCCATCGTAGCTTGGTACTTTATTTGCTTTCATTTTCCCCAGATACATTATTTTCACTGCTATGTCTTGGTATGTCAAAACAATCCTTATAGCAGGGCCTTTATGCTGCTGATGCCATGACCCACAGCCCTTCTTTCTCAGACTCTCTATGGCTTATATCTCCTTCCCTCAGTTTCACACCCCCACATTTGTTACCTTAAACAGTTACTACTTAGACTAACTAAAATTCTAACTCAGTGAACACATTCATACAAAAGCATTCAATCATAACTCCTTAACTCTTATTTTCCATATAGATATAGTAACTACCTACATGGCACATAAAAATCCACAGTTTATTTTAAGGTTCCTTATAACTCTCATATAGGAACAAGGATGGAAGAAATTCTAACTGCCTTATTATATGGTATCATTTCTAATGCTGAAAACATGGCTAACCTATAGCATTCATAGAAGGTTTTATTATGATGCTGCACCTGTAAAGTTTGTAAATAAATTCTCAATATAATTTTTCATATTATCATTTTCTCTTTCTTAATAATATGTAGTATTCAGTATTCACTGTTTATATCTAAACCATTTGAATCTGTTTCATATGGGAGTTCTCCAGCTGACAATTTTATGTGCTTGTTCTTGGATAGATTATAAAAATGTCTCAATGAAATAACTTTAAGCTTTGACAATACACATTTTAAGAGAAAAATATAGATCAGTAGGGGTGAAAGACTCTCAGCGAGAATCTTCCCTCAGGAGGGAGATCCTCAAGCCCCAATGACCAGTCCGAGTCCACAGGCTGCAATGTGCAAGAGGATTTTTATTGATCAGGAAACACAGGTATCTGTGGGCGTCCCAGTCAATTCGGAAGACTGGCGCGCCTAGCAGAACCAGGGTAGGCTTTTTATAGTATTTTGGGGAGCAGAAGCAGGCTTACAGAAGCAGATGCATGGTTACAGGGATGTGATTGGTGGAATAAATGAAACATACATGTACATTACCTATTTTGGCTATAATCATAACAATGAGTTAGCAAAAAGTACATGGTGGTCGGGTCTCCCGGGGGGTCAGGGACTGTTTCTTTTTCCCTGCCAGGTGGCCCATGGAGCAATGCCCATATTTTAGTCTAGTTTCTGCATTTTGTTTTCTTTTCGGGGCTATTTTGTCTCAATGCTGGGTCAGCTTGTCCCACAAAGCTTGGGACTCATATGAACTTCTTGAACTTTCTCATAAGGCTTATTTTAGTTTCAGGCCTGTGTATTAAAATTCATCTGTCATTTCTATGGTTGAGGGCCTAGGGATAGGCTTGTATAATCCCTTTTCTGGAAGGGGGTCTTTCATTCCCCCATTTTCTTTTTGTCCTTGAGTGGAATCTTTCATTCATTGAGTCATTTAAGGTACTTCAGTCGGTTGTTGTTCTACTAATTGGTACTGTTGTCTTAACACAAAAGTTTGAATAACTGAAAGCCTATCTTTTATGAACTGTACTAATTTGTTTAGGATGCAGGGTCCAAATAGGAGAATCAGGAGAAGGATTATCAAAGGTCCCATCAAAGTTGATAGCAGGGTAGCAAACCATGGGGATCGATTAAACCACCCTTCAAACCATCCCTGCTGGGACTCAGACATCCTTTGCCTATGTGCTAAACGCTCACGGAGTTTGGCCATATTGTCCTTTACTATCCCAGTATGGTCAGCATAAAAGCAGCATTCTTCCTTTAGAGCAGCGCATAATCCACCTTCTCGGAGGAACATCATATCAAGCCCCCTTCTGTTCTGTAAGACCACCTCTGACAGAGATGTCAAAGACTTTTCTAAAGCACTTATAGATTCTTCGATTGCTTTCAAATCTGCATTCATAGCTGCTTGTAATTGACGGAAGTGGCCTGTCTCTATAAGGGCAGTCGTTCCTGTCCCTATCCCTGCAGCTACTCCTCCAAAGGTAATTCCTCCTATCAACAGGGCTAAAGTTAGAGTGATGGGCTCTCTCTTAATCCGTGGATGTTCCTCAAAATAAGAATACACATACTCAGGCTCATGATAGATGACTTTGGGCCAAATCTCTGTCAGTACACAATAATCAGATGTTTGATTTAAAATAATGGCTGAAATGCACGAAGTTAGTCCAGTATTACAGGCCCAATAAGTGCCTGGTGGGGCAGCCAAATAATATTTCCCAGTGGGAGCTTTTCTTGTGACATTGCAGAGTGCCTGATGAGTGGGTGGCACGGTTCCTATACAGAGCCCCTGTCCTGTGACCTCGGGCAGTGTCAATCTATGGTTGAGACTAGCAGAACATCTCTCTGGGGCTATAGTCTGGTTGGTGTAATTGCCTAAAACTGCTACTCCTTCATAGTAAGGTGGGCTGGAGACTAGACATAGCCAGCACTCTTGAGTTCTAAATGGATCTGAATAATTGAGAGTTAGATATGCACCCTTTACTAGATTAAGTAGCCGATCCCCTGTACCTGGGGCATGAGTGGTCGGAGCGGCAGAATCTCTACTTGTGAAGGAGTGGGTTACTAGAGGGGTTTGAGTGAATCTAGGCAAATGGGCTGGAGCCGGAAGTAAGGGGGTTCTTTGATCCTTTAGGACTAGATTAGGTCCTACGGCTGGGGCAATTCGCTCTTGAACCAGTTGGAGAGAAAACAACAGGCCCGGATGGGTCTGCCCAGGGGTATTGAGGCGGAGACCCCACCGTACCCCAGATTTCCAATCATGTTTCTTTCCTGCCTCAGTGAACCTCATTTGGATGTTGGATTCCCCAGCTAAGCCAGTAAAAGTCACAAGATCTCCCCCTTTAGCTTTCCAGGGTCCATTAGTATGAGTCTCACACCCCCATTTAGCACAGTAAAAGGTTTCTGGCCCCCCACATTGGGCGGTCCTTTTCCCTCCCGGACAGACATACCAAGTAGAATGTCGGCAAGGGGGGTAAGAATTGCGGGGAGATTTCGCAGTACGTCCCCATGAATCTTTTGCCAACTGACATAAATCAAAGGTTAGAGTAGGCCACCAGGTGCCTGGAGAGTGAGCACCGTTGGCTAACACCTGTGTCCACCCCGTCTCCAGGTTGCCTATAACCCAAGAAAGGTTGACAACCTGGTGAGGGCTTGGTTGTCCAGCAGCCCCCTCCCTCCAGCACAAGCTCAGGGTGATTAGTGTCAGGAGTGTACGCGTGTGAGTCGCAGCTTTAAGGGGTTCCGGGTGCGTTGGGCTCTCCATGTCTGCTGTGCGGTGGCTTCCTCCGGTTGGGCTGCCTTGACGTGTGAAGAGTGGATCCACGCAGCAATTCCGTCCACCTTCAGGGCGGTTGGCGTCGTCAGGAGGACAGTGTAGGGTCCTTTCCACCGGGGCTCAAGATTCTTAATCTGGTGTCTGCGTACCCATACGAGGTCTCCCACCTGGAACGGGTGTGGCACAGTCGGCTGATCAAGTCTGTCCCGGTATGCCGCAGCTAGAGGTCTCCAGATGTCTCTTTGCACGAGCTGCAAAGCTTGTAGATGGGTTTCCAGGGAAGGGCTATTAGCAAGATTAGCAATATTGGAATTAAAGAAATCAATAAATGGGGGTGGTGCCCCATATACTATCTCAAAAGGAGTCAACCCATGAGAGCCCGGTGTGTTCCGGGCCCTGTAAAGAACTAAGGGGAGGAGGGAAACCCAATCCTTTGTGCCAGTTGCAAGCGTAAGTTTGGATAAAGTCTCCTTAATTGTTCTATTCATACGCTCTACCTGTCCTGAACTCTGGGGTCTGTATGCACAATGTAGTTTCCAATCAATCCCCAGTAATTTGGCCACCAACTGACTTACCCGGGAAACGAAAGCGGGCCCGTTGTCCGATCCCAGGACTTGCGGCATACCATACCTGGGAAAAATCTCTTCAAGAAGTTTCTTGGTGACTACCTTTGCAGTCTCATGTTTGGTGGGAAAGGCCTCGACCCATCCTGAAAATGTATCCACAAACACCAGCAGATATCTGTAACCATACATGCCTGGTCTGATTTCAGTAAAATCAATCTCCCAATGGATGCCAGGACGATGCCCCCTGGGACGAGTCCCAATACCATTTTTCACCTTCCCTGGGTTCACTTGGGCACAAGCTTTACAGTTTTCAGTCGCTTCTCGCAAGGCCTGACCCTGTCCCAAAAGGTAAAGACCTACTTCCTCTCGCTCCAGGAGAGTTCTCATCTTCTTGATTCCCAGGTGAGTTAGTTTATGTAAATAAGATATTAATTCAAAAGTCAATTTTGTAGGCATGACAATCTTTTCTTTATAGACCCATCTTTTTAGTCGAGGAGAGTATACTGCCCCCATTTTCTTTAGGAGGTTTATGTCCTCTGAATCATATGGCCATGGGGAAACTTGCTCATGGTCATCTGCACTGACCAGAGTCAGGATCTGTCCTTTCTCCGCAGCCTTTCGAGCCGAAGCGTCGGCCAGCCGGTTTCCCCGGGCTTCTGGACTCTGTCCTTTCTGGTGCCCTGGACAATGTATGATACTCAGTCCTTTTGGTAGGAATAGAGCCCTCAAGAGAGCTAAGATTTCAGCCTTATTTTTGATCTCTCTTCCTTCTGATGTAAGTAATCCCCGTCTCCGGTAGATTTCACCATGAATATGTGCGGTAGCAAATGCATAACGGCTGTCAGTATATACATTTAGTCTCTTACCTTCTGCCATCTTCAGAGCCTGTGTCAAGGCAATGAGCTCGGCTCGTTGAGCGGAGGTACCTGCAGGTAAGGCACTTGCCCAGATTACCTCATCTTCGGTGGTGATGGCAGCTCCGGCCCTCTGCTCCCCATCCGCAACATAACTGCAGCCATCCGTATACCAGGTGTAGTCAGCATTCGGAAGAGGCTGGTCCATTAGATCTGGTCTGGTTCCATGTGTTTCTGCTAAGATCTGCAGGCAGTCATGTGGCTCAGCTCCTTCCGGTAAGGGGAGTAGGGTAGCCGGATTCAAAGCCACTACTGGACCAAACTGGACCTTCTCCGTGTTTAACAACATAGCTTGGTAATGAGTCATGCGGGAATTAGAGAGCCATTGGTCAGGAGGTTGTTTTATCAGGGCCTCTACCGCATGAGGTGCCAAAATAGTCAGAGGCTGTCCTAGGGTCAGTTTATTAGCATCCTTAGTCAGGAGTGCAATTGCTGCTACCATCCTCAGGCAAGGTGGCCATCCTGAAGCAACGGGGTCTAACTTCTTTGATAAATAGGCCACTGGCCGCTTCCAGGGCCCTAGTCTTTGTGTAAGAACTCCTTTTGCATAGCCTTTCTTCTCATCTACAAACAGCTCGAAAGGCTTGGTAACATCTGGGAGGCCAAGGGCAGGGGAGGACAATAAGGCACGCTTGATGTTGTCAAAAGCCTCTTGTTGTTGTGACCCCCATTGGAACAATGTCCCTTGTTTAGTAAGCGGGTATAGGGGAGCAGCCATCTCGGCGTAACCCGGGATCCAGAGGCGGCAGAATCCTGCCGTGCCTAAGAACTCCCTCAGCTGACGGGGGCTTTTTGGAACCGGGATGCCAGCCACAGTCTGTTTTCGAGCTGAGGTTAACCACCTCTGTCCATCTCTCAGCTGATATCCCAGATAAGTGACTTGAGTTTGACATATTTGGGCCTTTTTCGCTGAGGCCCTATAGCCCAGGCGCCCCAGAGTCTGTAGGAGGGATTCTGTCCCCAAACGGCATGCCCTCTCAGTGGCACCTGCCAAAAGCAGGTCATCAACATATTGCAGGAGTATAAGAGAGGGGTACTGGACTCGAAAATCAGCCAAATCTCGATGTAAAGCTTCATCAAACAGAGTGGGACTATTTTTAAATCCCTGGGGCAGTCTAGTCCAAGTCAATTGACCCGAAAGTCCCAAATCTGGATCTTTCCATTCAAAAGCAAATAAAGGTTGGCTTTCCGGGCTGAGCCAGAGACAAAAGAAAGCATCTTTCAGGTCCAAAACCGTATACCAAGTATGTGTGGGGGGCAGAGTACTGAGTAAGTTGTAAGGGTTTGGGACAGTCGGATGGATGTCTTCTACCCTTTTATTGACCTCCCTTAAATCTTGTACTGGCCGGTAATCTCCAGTTCCTGGCTTTTTGACAGGTAGCAAGGGCGTATTCCATGGCGACCGGCAAGGGACTAAAATGCCCTGGTCTAGAAGCCTTCTAATATGTGGTCTTATTCCCTGGTAGGCCTCCTGTGACATGGGATACTGCTTTATAGAAACTGGAACTGCCGTGGCCTTTAGTTGAATAATCAAAGGAGGCTGCTGAAGCGCTAGTCCCATTCCCCCAGTCTCTGCCCATGCTAGTGGGAACTTCGTGACCCAAGAGTCTATTTCTGTAGTTTGTGGCTTGTCATGTCCCGGTTCATATAATCTATATTCGTCCTCTAATTGAAGGGTCAAAACTTGGAGAGGGGTCCCCTGGGGACCAGTTATCCGGGCCCCTCCTTCTTCAAAATGAATTTGTGCTTTTAGTTTAGCGAGCAAGTCACGGCCCAGTAGAGGGTATGGACAATCCGGAACATGTAGAAAAGAATGAGTCACCTTACCAGTAGCCAGCTTGCCACCAGTGGCTCCTTGCACCCAGGCTGTACGGTCACTGAGCTGTCCATGAGCCCGGGTGAGGACTGAATGTTGAGCTCCAGTGTCCACTAGAAAAGTAACGGGCTGCCCCCCTACTTCAAGAGTTATCCTGGGCTCAGGGGGGGGGCTCCTGGCCCTGACCTCCCTAATCTTCATCTAGGGTCAAAAGGGAGGTCTCTGGTTTCTTCCGGGGTCCACGGGAGTTCTTAGGGTTCTTAGGGCAATCTCGGGCCCAATGTCCTTTCTCCTTGCAGTAAGCGCACTATTCCTTGTCCAGCTTCAGCCCCTTTCGATTTCCCTTCCTGTCTCCCTTCCTTCCCTGACTCTGAACTACGGCGGCCAAAATCCGATTCAGCTCCTTGCTCCTCTTTTTCTCCCTCTCATCTTTCTCCCTACGTAATCTTTCCTCCTTCTCTTCTTGGGTCTCTCTCTTATTAAAAATCCTTTCTGCTTCCTTAAGCAAGTCCTGCAGTGTATAACCCTGTAGGTTTTCTAACCTCTGTAACTTAGCCCTGATATCTGGCGCAGCCTGCCAGATAAAGGACATAGAAACACTCGTCATCTGCCCTGGGTCATCTGGATCATAGGGTGTGTACATGCGATAGGCCTCTTTTAGTCTTTCTAAGAAAGCTGAGGGGGTCTCATCGGCCCCCTGTAATACCTGCTTCACCTGAGCCAAATTGGTTGGGCGCCGGGCAGCCCCTCGGAGACCCGCTAAAAGCAACTGGCGGTAAAGGCGTAGGTGTCCCCTACCATCAACCGTATTGAAGTCCCAGTTTGGCCTTGTGAGTGGAAATGCATCATCAAGTGCATCAGGCAGTTGAGTAGGACGCCCATCATCCCCCAGGACATGCTTCCTGGCTTCCAGAAACACCCTCTGTTTCTCCTCCGAAGTCAAAAGGGCCTGTAAAAGCTGCTGACAATCATCCCAAGTGGGCTGATGTGTAAGTAAAACAGATTCTATTAATTCAGTAAGGGCCACTGGGTCCTTGGAAAAAGGGGGGTTGTGCTGCTTCCAGTTGTAAATATCGGCCGCGGAGAAAGGCCAATACTGGGTCTGCCCTCCCGTTCCCTGTCTAAGGGGAAAGGCCTGCGAAGTCGAATCCGGTACTGTTTCCCGCTTATGGCGTAGTCTCCCTGCTATTGGAGAGGATGCTGCCTCAGACTGGGGTTCAGCTTCTGGGAGGGCAGACGATCTTGCTTCTGCCTCCTGAGGTGACCTGGTAGATACAGGGTATGGAGGAGGCTCCTCAGATAAGAGATCTATAAGGGGAGAGTTAGAATCTTCCGGAAGCACCGGCTTAGGTTTAGATGTAGTTTTAGGAGATTCCTTCTTGGTCCGGACAGGAAAGAGAGAGGAAGGGTTTGAGAGAGGAGCAAGTGGGGCCGAGGGAGTAGGGGGCCAACTTAAATCTACAAATGGTTGCACCCAAGAAGGGGGCTCAAAGGCAAGGCTTTCCCAGGTGATAATGTAAGGCACCTGGTCAGGATGTCCATGTAGTCCTTTATGGAAGATCTGATCCTTGACCTGTAAAATAACAGTTTTGTTAAAAGTACCATCCACCGGCCATCCGGCTCCAAAAGTGGGCCACTCAGAAGTGCAGAGAGTCTGCCACTTCCCCTTCTTAATTTCGACCCCTTGTTCATCTGCTCGGTCCCGGACGTCCTTCCAGTGGTCGAGAGTAAGACTCAACGGCGTTGTTAAAGACTGTCCCATGTTAGTTTCAAGGTAAATTAGAGAGCAAACAAGACAAACACACCCAACAATCAAACAAGCAACAGTCAAGCGCGCCACTCGGCTATGGCGCAAAATTGAAAGTAAAAAGTCGGAGGGACGCACTGAGGGTCCGGATCCCTCACCCTCCACGAAAACTATGTATCCTTCTGATACGGACTGAGCTCCGACAAATCGGGCTCCAAACACCCTTGGAACGTCTTCCAGGGCTGCGGGGGAGAAGTCTGAGCTCGTCAGCTCCTTCTCTGGCCCGCCCAAATACAAACGGTCTAGACCCAAGCCAAGTAACTAAGCATTTACAGAACAAGTCACAAAGCGAAACAAGACAAGACAAGACAAATGCTGGCCAGCTTACCTCCCGGTGGGTGGTCGGTGGTCTCTAGGCAGAGGATCTCCGATCCCGGACGAGCCCCCAACTGAAAGACTCTCAGCGAGAATCTTCCCTCAGGAGGGAGATCCTCAAGCCCCAATGACCAGTCCGAGTCCACAGGCTGCAATGTGCAAGAGGATTTTTATTGATCAGGAAACACAGGTATCTGTGGGCGTCCCAGTCAATTCGGAAGACTGGCGCGCCTAGCAGAACCAGGGTAGGCTTTTTATAGTATTTTGGGGAGCAGAAGCAGGCTTACAGAAGCAGATGCATGGTTACAGGGATGTGATTGGTGGAATAAATGAAACATACATGTACATTACCTATTTCGGCTATAATCATAACAATGAGTTAGCAAAAAGTACATGGTGGTCGGGTCTCCCGGGGGGGTCAGGGACTGTTTCTTTTTCCCTGCCAGGTGGCCCATGGAGCAATGCCCATATTTTAGTCTAGTTTCTGCATTTTGTTTTCTTTTCGGGGCTATTTTGTTTCAATGCTGGGTCAGCTTGTCCCACAAAGCTTGGGACTCATATGAACTTCTTGAACTTTCTCATAAGGCTTATTTTAGTTTCAGGCCTGTGTATTAAAATTCATCTGTCATTTCTATGGTTGAGGGCCTAGGGATAGGCTTGTATAATCCCTTTTCTGGAAGGGGGTCTTTCAGGGGTTAAAGGTACTTTCTACCTAACCCAATGAGGAGAAATATATCTCCAGAACCCACATGCTAGGTGGAGAAAATTAACTACTACAAATTGATCTGTGATTTTCACACACAAGTCATGGTTGGTGGACATACAAGCGCGCGCGCGCGCACACACACACACACACACACACACACACACACACAAAAACACACAGCATGAATTAATTAATTAAACATAATTTTTTAGGTTTTACATGGACCCAAGTGATTTAATTGTTTTTCCATCTTTCCCAGAGATTTTAAAAATGTTTCCCTTTTAGATTTTACTTTTACTGATATTAACATTGGTGTAGAACAACATATTTATTAGTGTATTACAGTATACATGTTTATCTTTTACTTTTCTCCATTATTTTGTAAATATCATTGGAAAATTATATTAATCTCTTAATTTAATTCATATAATTTTAAATTTAATTATATAATATAATAGTTTTTATCACTATAAATATATCACTACCATATGTAACAACTCATTAAATAATAATTTATTATTCAATGTTCATATATTTTACTTTTTTTTCTTTTCCCCTCATTTCCAATCATCTGTTAGATAAAGTTTTCATTACATTTATCCTCCCCAAACATTCTCTTGTTTGAGAATATATGTATTTTCTAACACACATGTTCTCAAACAAGAAATAAATTTTCATATTTTAGAATTTATTCTTCAATGCTTATTATTGACACTGACTTTCTACACTCCAAAGAACATCTAAAGTCACTCAGCCCATCTTTTCAACTTGAGCAACAGGAAATTGACAACTTTTCCCTGGTTTCCAGCTGCTTTTCAATGGTCCTCCATGACTGCCTGTATTTTGTTTGACCTTTCTCAGCTGTAGCAGTATTTCTTTCTAGTGTTTTCACACATTGAATACTCTATCTTTTCCTTGTACCCATTACCCATTATTAAAGATCTTTCACTAACTTGTTTGCAAGAATCTCTCAATTACAAACTCACTTTGGGTATTATAAAATTATTTTTTCTTTGTCTCAAATGATATTTAGCTACCTAGAATAATTTCTTCCTGAATAAATGGAAGCAAAATAAGAAATCCTCTGAGGAATGGTAAATATGAGTGGTTGTGAAAACCTTTAAAGTGATAAAGGAAAAAATTACCCATAAGAAAAAACAAAACTATTCAAGAGAAATTGAGAGAAATAGACTAATATGTGACTAATCTGTTCTGAAAATGGGGAGAGGGCAGAAGACCCAGGTGCTACTCAGAACATTCTGAATGCTATTAGGAAACATATATGCCGAGCCTCTTAACAATTGACTACTCTTACATTTTGGCATATTTGTTTTATATTTATTTTTATATGTTTTGATATGTTTTTATAATTTATTTTTAAATGTTTTGATTTAATGTTATTTTGCACTTTATGTATTAAAGTAGTCTAAAATCATTTATTGTAATTAATTTACAATTTTTAATACTACAAAGCTAGTTTAAGGAAGTCACTAAAACACTTAACCCAGTTCAAAATTTGATATATCTCAATGAAGTCTATACAGTTTGTTATTTCTTTTCTTTTTCTTTTACTTTTTCCTTGATTGTCAAGCTCACATTGGTAGAGTGGTGCTAAAATTGTTTCATATAACTCTTTGTTGCTTTGTAATGTTTTACTTTTACTTACAACTAAATTTTCTTCCTATGTTCTTGGAATCTATAGTTGGGATTGTCGTGGTACAGTGCACAGCTATGTATTTCACAAGCAAGCTTTATGAAGAATGATTGAGATTAAATGAAAGCTTTTGGGCTTTATTTTGTGAAATCACATATTTTGTGAAATGCCTCAATCCACTGCACCTTCCTCAGACATAATCAAGTCAATACAAATTACAATCCACCCTCACAACCTTTTTAATTGCTGTTCATGAGAAGGCCCTAACTCTGTTTAATGCCACAGTGTTTGTTAACATCATACAAACATAGGCATACCTAGGAAAAGAGCATCTCAATTGAGGAAGTACTTCCATAATATGGGCCGTAATTTCTAATTGAGGCAGGAGGGCTGAGCCCAGTATGGGTAATAACATCACTGGACAGCAAGGTCTGGGCTGTATAAGAAAGATAAGTGAGCAAGGCAGTAATCAGCCTTCTTCCATGCTTTTTACTTCATTTTCTTCTTGAGTTCTGACTCAGAATTCCCTCAGTGATAGACTCAGAAATACAAGTGTAAGCCATATTACCCTTTCCTCCTCATCTTATTTTCAGTTGTGTTTTATCACAGCAAAGGGAGAAGCAAATGGGGACAGTACCTCTCTACCAAAATCCAGTAACTTCTGCTTGCTTTCTAGTCCAAGACCTGAGATGTATGATTGCTTATTTATCTAAATATGGTGTTGTATTTCTCTTCTGCGTTTAATCACAAAACCATCTTTAGTCTATGTCAATTTCATGTCAGATTCTTTAAACTATTTTCTATTTTATTCAGAAATATTTAATTTATAATAGATGAATTGATTATTGCCTTCTTTCTTATAACTATAGCAAAGAAAAAATTTCTCTTAAATAAGTTTACTTCACCATTACGAATGTCAATTTCTATATGTATAAAATATCCTCAGCTGGTGGCTTCCCAAGTGGTAAGACTGACAGCAGAGCTACAAAATAAAATTAAATGCTATCTATAAGTATTGTAACTTCACAAAATTTAGCCAAATATGAACATTGTAGTTTGTTTATCACAAATTGCATTTAAAATGTTTGGCATGTTGTCAAGGTAAAAGACACTAAAAGGAAAAGGTTGTATAAGTGTATTAAAAGTCATATTCTGCTCTATAGTGCTACACCTGGAAATCATATACCTCAGTGTATCGTTTGTGCTATAAAGGGTAAGGAAAAGTCTTTCCAGTTTAAAAAAAAATCCTACTACCAGAAAAGTACAAAGAGAAAAACAAATGTGAAAATTTGCAAATATTCTTATTTATATCTCTTTAAAAAGACAAAACTAGGCTCATTTCAATAGCACTACTGGCTCCTGGGGGATGAGTCTTATTTTGGCTGTTCATATTTCTGTTCTGAGATCTAGGCAACTGGACTTGATGTTTGAGCTGTTGCATGATATTGATGTCTGATCTTGTCTTTGCTGGGTAGGTGTACTGTATTTTTGTCACTATTGCTAACTCTGAATCCTAGGTGAGAGTGGTAGATGTGTGGTCCCTGTTAGACAGTGATTGTGCAGGAACTCAGGTCACACAAAGAAATGGAGGTAAGGGCTGTGGTTTACACAAAGATGAGGAGTCTTTGGGGTATGTAGGGGGGCATAGGTACACACCAAGGAGTGGCATTCCCAAAGAATGAAGGTTTGGTGGTAGAAGGGACTTCTGCATGCAGACTGCTTCAGAACTAAGGGTGAATCTGCAGATATTGGAATAGACAAGAGGAAATATGGTGAAAATCACTTACTTTAATACCAGATGTGTGGTCACTGGGGAAGCCTGCTAGACAGTGTTTTTATGAAAGCAGCTGACACACACAAGAAAAAAATGGAGATGAGTAGAAGCCATGGATACCATCCTAGACTACCATAACCTATAAAACAGTTAATCACAATTGAAAGAGAAAGAAAACCACTCAACAATAAACCCATTCTTCAAAAATTCTAGTGTAGCCACTAAAATGAGCACATATTTGATGGAGAGGTAAAAAAGAAAAAGGAAAAACCAAGAAAACAAAACAGACAAACAAATACAGAACAGTGTATTTTCAGTAGAGAGAGGTGGAACTGGAAACATGACAATGGTGACAGGTGTCAGAAAGGGCTGCGGCCAACAGTGGAACATTTCCTGGGTGAAGTGCAGAAACACAGTCACAGACACAGACTCAGCACCTGAACCAGTGCCAGGCAGAGGGATTGCCCTGGCTCTGGACAACAAAGGGAGGCCCATGATGAGGAATGGCTCACTTTCTGGATTGGACCTCACTTAAGGATCACTGTGGCCTTTGATGACATCAGAGCCCATGCTAGTGTGTGTGGTTTATGCTACTGTCCCAGGTCATGATGAAGCTCAAGATATATATCGATATACTTGGTCTTGCCACCAACTGAATTCTTGGTCATGTCCTCAAAATTTGCTGCTTCAGGAGGTCATGTTGATGTGAGTGGCTTGATAGCCATCTGAGGCCATGCCCATGGTTCTGCTGAGGGCCATAAGAAGGCCGTTTGTCCTGATGTAGTGTAGGTTTGTGTTGATGACTGTGGCTCCTGTTAGCACCCAAGGCTATAGAGATATCCTAGGTCAGTGCTCCTGGGTGTTGATGCTTGCAGTCTGTGGTGCAAACCAGGTCCCACATCTATGAGTGACCTGTGTAGCCACCTGAGATTATGTTGATGTCCCTGGTCTGATCAGCTGCTGAGGGTAATGTGTGGATCCATGGTTTTTTTTTTTTTTTAATTAACTTGAGTATTTCTTATATACATTTCGAGTGTTATTCCCTTTCCTGGTTTCCGGGCAAACATCACCCTCCCCACTCCCCTTCTTTATGGGTGTTCCCCTCCCCATCCTCCCCCCCTTGCCGCCCTCCCCCCAACAATCTAGTTCACTGGGGGTTCAGTCTTAGCAGGACCCAGGGCTTCCTCTTCCACTGGTGCTCTTACTAGGATATTCATTGCTACCTATGAGGTCAGAGTCCAGGGTCAGTCCATGTATAGTCTTTAGGTAGTGGCTTAGTCCCTGGAAGCTTTGGTTGCTTGGCATTGTTGTACATATGGGGTCTCGAGCACCTTCAAGCTCTTCCAGTTCTTTCTCTGATTCCTTCAACGGGGGTCCTATTCTCAATTCAGTGGTTTGCTGCTGGCATACACCTCTGTGTTTGTTGTATTCTGGCTGTGTCTCTCAGGAGAGATCTACATCCGGCTCCTATCAGCCTGCACTTCTTTGCTTCATCCATCTTGTCTAATTGGATGGCTATGGATCCATGGTTTTGATGAGCCCAAGGACCATGTTTATGTTGTTGGACCTTGTTGCCATCCAAAGCCACGTGGTTGTCCCTTGTCCATACTGCTGCCTGAAGTCCTATCTGAGTCCTGAGGCCTACTACAGACAATCTGTGTTGATGTCTACCAAATGTGCTGCTGCCTGAATCCCTGTTGATGCCCACAGGTTGTTCTGTTACCAGACCCCATACTGATCAAGAATTAAATAAACATGACTTCTGTGATTTGAATAGGTATGGCCTCATAAACTCATTATTTGAATGTCTGGCCATAGAAAGTAACACTATTAGGAGATGTGGCCTTGTTGGAGGAGATATTACCTTGTTAGAGGAAGTGTATCACTGTGGGGGTGGATTTTCAGGTCTTTTATCCTCAAACTCCACCAGGAGTGTAATAATTAGTCTCTTCCTTGCTTCCTGCAGATTAACATTTAGAATTCTCATACTTGTTGGGATACTGTCATGCTCTCTGCCATGACAATAATGGACTAAAGCTATGAAACTGTAAGCCAGCCCCAATTAAATGTCATCCTTTATGATAGTTGCCTTGGTCCTAGTGTCTACTCACAGCAACAAAATAAAAATTAAGACAATGACCTATTCAAATCTCTAAATTTACCAATAAAAGTGACATAGACTAAGAGATTGAACTAGAAAATGGAACTTAATAGTCTCTTTACTATATGCAAGAAACACAGCTCAGCATCAAAGACAGACATAACCTCAGGGTAAAGGGATAGAAAAGATACCAAGCAAATTGCCCCAAGAAACAAATATGTATAGACATTTTAATATCTGGCAAAATATACTTCAAATCAAAACTAATCAGAATAGAAAGGGCAATAATGTACCCATTAAAGGAAAATTCACTAAAAGGATATTGAATTCTAAATATCCATGTATCAACAAGAAAGGTGTAACGTTCTAAAAGAAACACTACTACATCTAAAATCACATATTGATCTTGACACAGTATAATAGATGACTTTAATAACCCACTATCACCAATAGAGAGGTGATATAGACAAAAACTAAACAGAAATATTGGAGTTATGTAACATGAGAAGTAAAACCTGGCAAGCATCCAAAGACCATTCTATCCAAATTATAAGGAATATTCTAAGCAGTTAATGGAATATTCTTCAAAATTACCATATAATAGGACACAAAATACATCTCAACAGATATAAGCACATTGAAACAATATCCTGCATCCAATCTGACCTCCATGGCTTAAAACTGGATATCAATAACAACAAACAAAAACAAAAACCAACAGAAAGTATAGAAACTTATGAAAACGGAATCACTTACTACTGAATGAAAGATAGACATATCAAGGCAGAAATCTAGAAGGAATTTTAAAACTTTTTGAAACTAAACTAAAATTAAAACAACCTATCAACTCATATGGGGCATAATGAAGGCAAGTTTATAGTACACAGTGCCTACATTAAAAAATAAAAAAAAACATCCCATTCTAGTAAGAAAATGATATATTTAAAAGCTCTAGGTAGGACAACAACAAAACAAAACAAAATACCCAGAAAGTAAACAGAGTAGATGATGAGAAATAATCAAACTTAGGGATAAAATCAATAAAATAATAACAAAAGATATAGCAAATCAACGAAGACTTGACATTTTAAGAAATTAATTAGATTAAAGTCTCTTAGGCACATTAACTAAAAGACACAGAGGATACAAAACTGTAAAATTACATGTGTAAAGATGGGACATTATAACAACCCCTAAAGAAATTCAGAGAATCAGAAGGACCTATTTTAAAAATCTGTATGCCACAAATTAGAAAAGGAAAAGAAATGAAGTTTTGATATATAAGACCTAGCATTGTTAAATCGAGATCAAATAAGCCATTTAAACAGTCCAATAGCCCTTACAGAAATAGTACCAGTAACTAAAAGTCAAAAGTATGTCAACTAAAAACAGTAAAGGGCAGGATGGATTCAGCACAGAATTCTCCCACAATTTAAAAAAAAAGGATTAAAACCAATACTACTGAAATTATTATGCAAAATAGAAATGGAAGAAAAATTTCTATTTCTTTTGCAAAGACACTATTATATCCTGATAACAAAACTACACTAAAATCCAACAGAAAAAGAAAATTATAGCGCAGTATCCTGTATGAAAACATGAACATTTATCAATAAAATACTTGGAAATTGAATCTAAGAACACATCAGAAAGATTACCCTAACAATGGGCCAAATAAAGACAAACCTAAATGGATGGGGGACATCCCAGGAGCCCTTAACCCTACACAAAGAACAATAGGCAATCAAAGAATTCTAAGGGTGGGGAAAATAGTCTTCACCAAGCTTGAGAACACCAACCAGTTATACTAAATGATCAGCTCTGAAAGCATGTATACAAATAACATTGTACATAGTAAAGAGGTTACAGTTGAAAATAAAACTGTAAATGCATATATGTGTCACATATTAAAATCACAGTTAATGAAAAAAGAGGTCATTATTTTAAAACAAGTAGGGATATAAGGGAGGGCTTACTGGTGGGGGAGGGAAGAAGAGGAAGAAGTGTTATAATTATACTATAATCTCAAGAATAAAATTATAAAAAATATTTTTCTGTATAATCAAAGTGGCTCCATTTCAGAGATACAGGGATTGTTGAATGTATGCAAATCAATAAATATAATCTATTTTAAAGGATATTTTGAAAGGATTTTTCCCTAAATTCTTTCTCAGTCTGTCATTTGCATATGTGTGGAGGTGGGAGGATCTGGGAGGAGTTGGGAGAAAAGACACTATGATCAGAATATATCCCACAAAACATTTATTTTAATAAACAAAGAAAAATATGTGCTAAATGAAATAAACTAGACAAAAACAAATATATTATAATTCTATGAAGCTTAGAATAGTCAAATTTGTGGAAACAAATAGAATTTGGGTCAAGAAGGTGTGGGGAGGAGGAAATGGCAAATTATTTGAGAAAGAGGGAGTTTTCATACAGATTGTCTGATATATAACATTCTGGAGCAGGACAGTAGTGATAGTTACATGATAATAATGAACTTACTACTACACTGTTTATGATGGTAAATTTTACATAATATGTGTGTATTTTACAATAGAACAAAATTATTTGAAGAATAAACATGACCTCTGGTCTCCATCTGTGCCCAGAGCTAATGCTGTCCCACAGTCCTCCAGACCCAAAGCCTGCTCAGAGAGAGCTTGTCTCCCAGGAATGTTCTCACTCCTAAGCATCACCAGCTCACAGGCCCACAGGAGGGACAAACTCCAGTCCTACACAGCAAGACCAACCAACATCAGATGGTGAGAGGCAAGTGCAAGAACCTAAACAACAAAAACCAAGACTACTTGGCACCATCAGAACTCAGTTCTCCCCACCAGAGCAAGTACTAGATACCACAACACACTGGAAAAATCAAGATTTAGATTTAAAATCACATTTCATGATGATGATAAATGATTTTAGAAGGACACAAATAACTCCCTTAAAGGAATACAAAAAGAAAGAAAGAAAGAAAGAAAGAAAGAAAGAAAGAAAGAAAGAAAGAAAGAAAGAAAAGAAAGGAAGGAAGGAAGGAAGGAAGGAAGAAAGAAAGAAAGAAAGAAAGGAAGGAAGGAAGAAAGAAAGAAAGACAAACACTGGTAAACAAACAGAAGCCTTTAAAGAGGAAACAAAACAAAACAAAACAAAACAAAACAAAACAAAACAAAACAAACAAAAAAATCCCCTAAGGAATTATAGGAAAACACAACCAAACAAGTGAAGGAATTAAACAAAACCATCTAGGATGTAAAAATGGAAATAGAAACAATAAAGAAATCACAAAGAGGGACAACCCTGGAGATAGAAAAACAATGGAGGAGTTAAAGAAAGGACTCTGAGGGGAGCTGAAGGAATTTGCAACCCCATAGGAAGAACAACAATATCAACCAACCAGACCCCCAAGAGCTCCCCAGGAGTAAACCACCAACCAAAGAGTACACATGGAGGGACCAATGGCCCCAGCCACATATGTAGCAGAGGATGGCATTTTCTGGCATCAATAGGAGGTAAAAAGCCCTTGGTCCTGTGAAGGCTCACTTCCCCAGTGTAGGGGAATGGTAAGGTGTTGAGGTGGGAGTAGGAACATCTTCATAGAATTAGGGGGATGTGGGAGAGGAGAGGGAGGGGAAAGGGATAACATTTGAAATGTAAATACATAAAATATACAATAAAATTATAAATAAGTATAGAAGAAAAATAACACAATTAACTATAAAGAGACTAAAAGTGAAAAATAATGTCATCATTCCATTAAATGCAGAAAAATCCCTGACGAATCTAACACCCTTCATGACAAAAGTCCTGGAGAGATATATGGTTTAAAGGACATAAATCAGCATAATAAAAGTAGCTCAACTAAGGCCACAGTCAACTTTAGCCTAAACATAATGAAACATAAACTATTTCCACTAAAATCAGGATCAGTATAAGTATGCCCACTCTCCACATACCTAGTCAATACAGAATTTCAAATTTTAATGAGAACAATGAGACAACTAAAGGAGATTAAAAGGAAATCAACTGAAAAAAAGTGAAAGTATTTTATTTGGGGATATAGGATTCTGTATGTAAAAGATCCTATAACTCAACCTGTAATTTCTACAGCACATAAACACCTTCACCAATATAACAGAATACAAAATTAACACACACACACACACACACACACACACACACACACACAAAGTAGCTTTCCTATATATAAATGACAAATATACTAAGAAAGAAACAAGGGAAACAGTTGACTCACATAACTATGGTAATAAAAACTGCATTGAATTGACATAAGAGTAGACATGGTGATCAATGAATTTGAATTAAAGACCCACCTAGAGGTATGTCCACACACCTATGGACACTTGATTTTTGACAAGCCACAAATACACACTTGAGAAAAAAAAACCAGTAACTTCAACAAATGGTGCTATCCAAACTGGATGACTGCATATAGAAAAATGCAAATAGATTTGTATTTAACACCTTGGACAAATCTTAACTCCACAGAGACTAAGAAAGTCAATGTAAGACCACATACCCTGAATCTGAATGAACAAAAAGAAAATAGGCTTAAACTCACTGACACAGGAAAAGACTTTCTGAGCAGCCCATTCATATCACAAAAATTAAGATCAACAAATAATTAAATGGGACCTCATCAAGCTGAAAACCTCTTTTAGCACCCCATTAGGCAAAGCAGCATCCTAAATAATGAGGGAATTGTCTTCTCCAATTATACATATGATGAAAATTATCATCTAAAGCAAA
This sequence comes from Rattus norvegicus, assembly GCF_021556685.1. Taxonomy (NCBI): domain Eukaryota; kingdom Metazoa; phylum Chordata; class Mammalia; order Rodentia; family Muridae; genus Rattus; species Rattus norvegicus. The sequence continues at coordinate 107,083,828 of NC_141535.1, read as the reverse complement.
ACAAACAACTAAAACCCTAAACATCAAGAAAAATGTAACCCAACTTCAAAATGATGTACGGAAATAATCAGAACCTACTCAAAAGGTAAAACACATATAGCTGAGAAATACTTTATTTATATAGATAAATATTCAAGATCCTTAGCCAGCAGGGAAGTGCAAATTCAAATTGCTTTTATATTTTATGTTGCCCCAGTCAAAATGTTTAAGATTGGTAAAACAAATGACAGTCCATGCAGGCAAGCATTTAGGGAAGAAAAAACAGTTATTGATTTATGGTGGGAGCACACATAGGTAGCCAGTGTGGAAACCATTGTGGCATTTATTCAGGAAGCTGGGAATGAATCTACTTGAAATCCAGCTATACCAGCTCTTGGCCATATACCCAAAAGATTCTGTCACAGAGATACTCATTCATGTTCATTTCTACTCTATTCCTGGCAGGCACAAGTTGAAAGCAGTTTAGATGTCAATCAATTCATGAACAGTTAATGAAAATATGGTACATTTTTAGAATGGAATATTATTCAGTGGTTAAGAAAAATGAAACTATGAAATTCACGGGTAAGTGGGTCAAGATAAACAGTAACCTGAGTAAGGTAACCCAGACCCAGAAAGACATATATTGTATATTTTCTCTTATTTGTGGATGTTAGCTTTTACACTTCTGATGTGAGATAAAATTTGAATAACCAGGCTAATTGCTCAGGAAGGCACTAAATTTCCCAAGGAGTGGGAAATAAAATACAGTGTTATAAGGACACAAAGTCAAAATTAGAATGGGATTAAATAAGAGGGGGAACAAGAGAGAAAAGTAAAGGAGGAAGCAGAAGCAGAGACAACTACATTAAAGGTCATTTGCAAAACCTGTAACTTTAGAAGCTTCCTAAAACTCATCTGTGAAAGTCTTCTAACTGGAGTCTTCAAATAGTAGATGAGACAGTGCCCCACCTAGACATTTATCCCTCCAAGTAAAACCTGCAGTACCAGGAGTGGATTGATTATATTACAGGATACTGTCAGGGTTATTGGCTACTTTCTAGATCTGGATTTGGCAGGGCTCTATTGCTGAAGACAACACTTATGTCTTTCCACATGGAGAAAGGAAGTTAATGCTTACCTCAAAGATTCAACCCTACTTACTAGACTTCATAGTGCTGAAAGGTATTCTGCATGCTACTACAGGAGAAAGATAATCATCAATATCTTACAGCTATGAACTTTCCAACCTACTACAGTGGCCTGCCTGCAAGTTATATTTGTATAATGTTGACACAAGTATTATGAGAGTAACCAACTTTTTTGTTGGCTTTGAGGTCAAGGAGAAGTTTCCTACTCCATGGTATAGAACCAATATTTACACTCCAAAGGAGCTAAGAAGCTGACACTAGATGTGTCATGGACTATAGAAGCAAACCTACTACAATTCCTTTGTTAAAGACACAGCAATAAAATGACTCCTCATGACATATTGCTATGTCCATAGATGAGATCATTGTTCAAGTCACTTGAAAGAAGATTCTTCTTGTAGGAGGTAGGAAATAACATAGAGACCTGCCGTTGGACAATGGGCAAAGAGTATGAGACTTTGAAATATTCTCATATAAATGGGATATATTCATTAACCCCTTTATTAGTGACCAGAGAGCTATGTGGAAGATAAGATGGGAAGATTTTAAGATTCAGAGGTGACAGATGACTCCAGAAACACAGCTTCATTCAGATACAATAGGACTGATGTATATATAAACTCTAAGTGACTGTGGTAGTGCACACAAAACCTTAACAGGTTTAAGTCAGGAGAACTCCAGCACTGAGGGGGGAAAGTAAACACAAGATCCCACCTCTAAACAACAAAATATTTGCAATCAATGTTGGCTGTCAAAGTGAAAAACGATTTTCTCCAATGGAATGTTATTAGGTATATCAAGCACATGTAAGGGCAGACTCCCAACCAAGGAGAAGTTTGCTAACACCAAATTAACTCTATGTCTCTTTGCTTTGGTTTTGCTGTCTTGTTTTTGGATGAATTTTTGTTTCATGTGTTGTGTTTCGACTTTTTTTCTTACTACATTGTGTTTATTTTTATTTTCTTTTTGATTTTTGTAGGACTTTGGTGTTTCTTTTTTCATTTCATGGGTTTGTTTGTTTCTGAAAGAAAATGGGTGAGCAGGGAGGTAGAAAGCATCTGATTTAAGGAAGGGTAAAATGATCAAAATATATAGTATAAAACTTTCAATTAAAAAGGGATAAAGGTCATCAGACTTGATAGTAAGATCATTTTATTTACTTTAATAAATCTTCCTTTTCTTAGTATTTCACTCTTCAAACACGTATTGTAAGAGGCACTGGAACAACAGTGGTATATTCTTATCATTCAGCCTTTCTGAGGCCTGAAATAGACAGTGCTTGTTGTCCTCAGTTAGCTTCTGCAGGTCATCCTAAATAACATAATTATAGTTAAATTTGACCTCAAAATAATGTAAATAGGATTTACCAATATGTGTTGCCTCTTAAATATGACACTAAATAAACTAGCACATTTTAGTTAATATATAATTACACCATTCCCCCCTTTCCATTTCTCTCTGCAATCCGGTCTATGACCTATTTTTCTCATACTCATGGCCTTGTATTTTTTTACTAATATTATTACATACACACACACACACACACACACACACACTACATATTTCTTTCTATACACATAACATATATTATATATATGCATATACATGCATATGTACATACATGTATAAATATAACCCATTGAGTCTCCTAACTGGTTCTGAAATACCAAGTGATCACCCCTGAAGTCATATACATACAAATAAAATAATATGTAATTATTGACTCATCAGGATACTTTTAAATATGTGCTAGTGGAGGTTATCTTGCTTCTGCTTGATAGGATCAATGTCTATATAAGCAAATCAAATGTATTAATTTTAAATTTTGTTGTTTTCTAAAATGTTTGTTAGATCTTTCCTAGAGTTATAAGATGAGCATTACTTTTAATCACATTACTGGACCTGTGTTTCATTTCATGTTGCAATGGTCTCTCCAACATGCTACAATTTGTAAACCCTATAACAGCATTAATTGTCAGATAGTACATAGAGAAAAAAGAATTCTAATGGGCTGTTAATGGGAGTCTATACTGGCGAACTATCACCAAGTGCATTTCACATCAACTCCATGCATTCATAGTCAATCACACATGTGACACACATGTCTTTCGCTAATTTTAAAAAGATGACCAGATTCAAGGTGAAATTTTGGAAAAGGTCCATAAACTGTGCTTTACTCACACTGGGTTTCTGCACAAGAACTGAAATGGCTGATATAGAAATCCAACAACTACTATGTGAGTCATTCCCATAGATTTTGAAAATGAGAAACTCACATATTGTATCTACACTTATACTTGTTGGAGCATTGTCTGAAAAAGGCACACCATGAAGGAGCTTCTGAGAGCTTGTGAGAAAACTCCAAGAGAAGGCAAAAGTCTTGTGACCTCACTTTCATGAAAATCATGGAACTATTCTTGGAATGTGCTTTTGTTCCCTGCCCAGGTGTAGTGAATAGCAGTGTGTTTACTTCAGATTACTCAGTACATCTGGATATTGTTATTTGTTTTTATTCCTCTATGAGAAAAACAAATTTTCTGTGTGCACCTTTCCTTGTGATTATATATAGCTCAAACTCATGAGAACTTTATTAATGTGACCCGTTTTAACCCCCGGGGTGTTGACTGCCTGATGTTAAATTTGGCTATTGCATGAGACCTTAGTCTGCTTCATTTTTAGGCTCCACTCTTTCAGGTTCAAGCAGCAATTAAAAAAGCACATTTATGTACTTATGCACTTATCTATATAAATGTACGTGTCTGTATACATGTTCTGATGATTCATAGAAAAATATACATACATGGAAAGAGGTACATGTAGGCATATATTTGCCTATATTTGAAAATTATTGCTAAAATAATGAAGAAAAGATTATGAAGTAACCACTTTGATATAAGGATGAGAATAGGCTTAGAAGTGAATTGGGGAGAGTTTAAACTATATCTATACTATTATAATGGTACTGTACTCTAACTAAAATCAATTGGCAAACTGAAGTAATAAAGTATTATAATAGGTTCTAATGTTTTCACTAAATTCTTTCTTTACGTTTTAATATAGATGAAATGATTCATAGTTGTAAAATACAGTCTACTACATATTTCCCTGAATTAAAATTTGGAAAGATTTTCAAAACTATACCTGCAAGTACAATGAAAGAAGCCCAACCATGAGAGCCAATATGTAAAAAACCAATTTCCCATATTCCACATGGATATATTCCAGGAAGTAAGATTCATAGTTATTCAAGATTGTATTTTATTCATTTACTTGCTTAAGTCTTTAAATCAGTGATGGTGGCTTAGTTCTAACCTGTAATCTTGACTAGATATTTTGATAAGTGGGTATGATTCCAAGTTAAAAAAAAATAGTAAACTTGCCACTTTGATATAGAACAACAAAAAGCTAGATCAAGGTCTTCCACACATAGCCCTTCTTGTAAATAGGCAGAAACTTCCAGGAAAGGCACAAAATCAAATGCCTATTTGGAAATCTCAGAACAGTCATATGAGTGCAGAGAATGATGTAGAGAAGTGATGGTTTGAAGAGAGACAGTGACACCAACATTTCTGACCACTGTACTGCAATTCAGCATTGATGAACTCAGCCTATTAAAGTGTCATTTTAATTTATAGCAAGAAAAAAATTAAACCTAACTCAGAGAGAAATCAGTCTACTATACAGAAACTTGAAGAGCAACTGAGATTTCCCAAGGAATGGTCATATTTCTCATAAATTTCTTTAATACTGCTGCTTTGGGAAATTTTTATATCAACATTTCAATTAAATTTTATTATTTTGCACTAAAGTATATTGAGAGGATCTTGAATATTTTATCTCCTTCCTTGGTATAAAATAGGCTTATTTACGTGTTTCTACTCATACCTTATATTTGGCTATAATCCACAAAGGGAGAGACATAAATGTTTTCATAATACTGTATTTCTCAAATGCATGATTTTAACTATTTTCAAGTGCTATATTTACATAATTCCTAAGATTATTTTTTCAAGAACAAAACCATTTTAAAACCCTAAAGATTCTGCAGTCATAGCTCTTGTGAAAGCCTACTCCCTAAGCTCAAAAGGCTAAGTTATATAAAAGAATAAAATTGATTCAGAGATGAGATGAGCAGAATAAAGAATTCTGCAGTACTCTGTGGTATGTGAGCTGATGGACAGAAAGTGTTTATATAGATGATGGGCTTGGGCTGTGCTTGGATCTCAAGGTCTCAGCATCCTGAGTTATAATGCTTCCTTTTAGGGTCAGACAAAGCTGAATTCAGCACAGTGAGGAGAGCTATCCTGATCAATTTTTCTTTTTGACATAAGGTAGTTTGATTCAAGGAGAGAAAATGGCACCATCCACGGATTAAGCTAAATTTTAAACTCCAGTGCTTTTTGCTAACTGTGAAGCAAAAACAAAAATTTGGCTTTCTCTCTATGGCTTGGTTGTGCTTTTGTGCTTATGCTTGGCTCCCTGGAATGTCTGAATGAACTAAAAAAAGCAGCATTGGAGAGTTTCCATTATAAATAACCTCCTTGTCATTCCTGTCGCTGCTGTCACTCAATCCATAACAGTGAAACTGTGCACACCTACCTGAGGTTGCTGTTATTATTGCTCTTGTGTGTAGAAAATAAGTGGACGGGCTACAACAGCTAAAACGTTTGTAACTTAGCTACGTTCAGAGTTGTAAAAGTCTTACTGTCATCTTGAAAGCATACTGCATTAAGTCAATAGTCAAACAAATTCAATATGATTTTTCTACAATGTTTTTAATAATTTGATTGTTATATGGTTTAAACTCTTTTCAAATGCTATATTTGCAGAATTCTGAAGACAATTACTACTATTTTTTGTATCAAAAATTTGAGCCAAGCATCCACCTACTTTCAACTGCAATATATTTATTTTCTTCTATTGTATTATATCCTCCTTGTTACACTGGAGGAAGAAGTGAAGGACAGAGATGGCAAAAGCAAAACACAGAACAGAAATTTGTTAATTTCTACACATTGGTAAAATGTATGATATTTTACCAGTGCAGAAGATTTATGGAGATCTCCACTACTCACACTTAGGAAAGTTAATAAAAGAGTTAAAATAAATACATTATGGGTATGAGCATACAGCATTGGGATCAGACTTACCTTTTATTTTGAAACAACCCTAATAGCTGAGATGAACCAAAAACAATAGTGAAAACAAAGTAGAATTATTAAGATACTGGAGACTCAGAGAACTGAAGTCACAGGTTTGAGAGGAGGGAAAATCACAAGTCTAATTAAGAATGGTATGTATCCTTTCCTAATTGCACATTGGCATTTGTGCTAATTCTTATTTGTACACACATAATATAACCCATGAGAACAGAGCAGGGCAAAGCTGCTCATGTGATTTTAAAAACCAGAAATTTCTGCAATTTCCCAGAATTCTGCACTTCGAGATTTACCAGGGAAAATTATATTTGATTGATTTAATTCTATGACAAATGAAAGGTTCTAACAAATAAGTAAGAATATATTGAGAAGACTCCAGACAAGAAGATGCTCAACTCTGGGCATCAAAGTATACCCCATTCAGAAAGTGTCTACTTGGCACATCAACTCTTTGAGTTTCATTCCCAACATGGAATACTTTTTTTTAATTAAAAATAAAAGAAATGACCTTCCAGTTTCCATCTGTGCCCTTGAGTTAACCATGTGGCACAGCTCTCCATACTCAAATAACAACCAGAGAGACCTCGTCTCCCAGGAGTGCTGTCACTCCTAAGTTCACAGTTCACAGGTAAGACCAACAATTTTGCCCCAACAACTGACCAAAGAGGGACTCCCCCCTCACCCCTGGAAGACCACAGAGAACAGGCACTGCAAAGCAGTCAGGAACTGGACCCTTCAAATTTCTATCAGCTCCCTGGAGATAATGCTGTGATACATCTCTCCACACTCAAATTACATCAAGAGATCACGGGTCTCTCAGGAGTCCTGACATACCTAAAATCACAGATTCAAAGGCTCACATGAGGAACAGGCTCCAGTCACAGATTGCAAGAATAACTAACACCAGAGATAACAAGATGGAGAGAGGCAAGCCCAAGAATCTAAGCAACAGAAATCAAGGCTACTTGGCATTATCAGAACCTTGTTCTTCGACTACAGCAACTCCAATATAGCCCAATGCATCAGAAAACCAAGATTCATAATTATAATCACATCTTGTGATGAAAATAGAGAAGTTTAGGAAGGAAATAAATAACTGCCTTAAAGAAATACAGCACAACACAGGTAAATAAGTAGAAGCCCTTGAAGAGGAAACATAAAAGTCCCTTAAAGAATTACAGGAAAATGCAACTAAACAGGTGAAAGAATTGAACAAACTCATCCAGGATCTAAAAATGGAAATAGAAACAATAAAGAAATCACAAAGGGAGACAGTCCTGGAGATAAAAAACCTAAGGAAGAGATCAGGAGTCATAGATACAAGTGTTGCATCACTAACAGAATACAAGATATAGAAGAGAGAATCTCAGGAGCAGAAGATACGTAGAAAACATTGACACAGCCATCAAAGATAATGTAAAACTCAAAAAGCTCCTAACCAAAAACATCCAGGAAATCCAGGTCACAATGAGAAGAACAAACATAAAGATAATAGGTATAAAGAGAGTAAAGAGTCCCAACTCAAAGGGCAAGTAAATATCTTCAACAAAATCATAGAAGAAAACTTCCCTAACCTAAAGAAAGAGATGTCCATAAACATACAAGAAACATACAGAACTCCAAATAGATTGGACCAGAAAAGAAATTCTTCCCATCACATAATAGTCAAAACACTAAATGCACAAAACAAAGAAAGAATATTAAAAGCAGTAAGGGGAAAATGTGAAGTAACATATAAATGCAGACCTAACAGAATTACACCGGACTTCTCAACAGAGACTATGAAAGCAGAAGATCCTGGGCAGATGTCATACAGAGCCTAAAAGAACACAAATGGTAGCCAGTGCTGCAATGCCCAGCAAAACTCAATTAACTACGATGTGGAAATCAAGATATTCCGTAACAAGAACAAATTTACAAAATATCGTTCCACAAATCTAGGACTACAAAGTATAATAAGTGGAAAACTTTAATACAAGAAGAAAATCCACACCCTAGAAAAAGCAAGAAAGCAGTATTCTTTCTACAAACACAAAAGAAAATAGACACACAATCATAGTTCCATCTCTAACAACAAATATAACAGGAAGCAACAATCAATTGTCCTTAATATCTCTTAACAACAATGGACTCAATTCTCCTAATAAAAAGACAACAGACTGGATTTTTTAAAAGGCCCCACCATATTGCTGCGTACAGAAAACACATCTCAGTGACAAAGATAGACACTACCTCAGAGAAAAAGGCTTGAAAACAATTTCCAAGCAAATGGTCTGAAGAAAAAAGTTTGAGTAGCCATTCTAATACCAAATAAAATCAACTTTCAATGAAAAGTTTTCAAAAAATAAAAAAACATAAGGGAGGAGACTTCATGCTCATCAAAAGAAAAATCTACCAAGATGAACTTTCAATTCTGAACATCAGTGCTCCAAATGCAAGGGCAACTATATTTATGAAAGAAACTTTATTAAAGCTCAAAGTACACACTGCACTTCACACAATCATAGTGGGAATTTCTCTTATCTAAAGAAAAAGAAGAGAAAAAGCGTGAAGCAGAGATTGAAGGAAAGGCAATACAGAGACTGCCTCACATGGGAATCTATTCTATGTACAGACACCAAACCCAGACACTATGGTGAATGACAAGAAGTGCTTGCTGACAAGTGCCTGGCATAGCTGGCTTCTGACAGGCTCTGCCAGAGCCTGACAAATACAGGGGTGGATGCTCACAGCTAACCACTCGACTGAAAATGGGGTGTCTGAGAGAGTTACAGAAATTACTGAAGAGATGAGGGATTTGCAACCCCATAGAAAGAACCACAATATCACTGGACCAGACTTCCCTGATCTCCCAGGGACTAAACCACTAACCAAAGAGCATTACCTGTGTACATGAAGAGACCCACAGCTCCTCCTGAATATGTACCAGATGATGGCCTTGTTGTGCATCAATAGAAGGAAAGACTTGTCCTGTGAAGGCTTGATGCCTTTGTTAGAGGAATGCCAGGGCAGTGAGGTGGGGGTGTGGAGGAGCGCCCTATAGAAATAGAGTGAGGGGGGATGGAATAGGGGTTTTCTGGAGGGGAAATGTGGAAATGTAAATAAATAAAATATCCAATTTAAAAAAGACAAAATATAGATGAAAGAAATGGAGTGACAAAAGAAAGAAGGAAAGGAAGAAAGAAAGAAAAAAAAAACAAAACACAAGATACGACATAAACCAGACTGGATATTTTGAACATTGATCATTCCAACAGTCTTCATTCTGCAATCAGTAGACATAGCACAAAAATGCATGCCAGTCTATGCATAATTCGCATAGCAAAAATATTATCATGGAAGTAATAAAATTATACTTAAAGACTATAAAATAAACATCAGAGATACATGTTATTTTCACGTAACCTGATAATTCACCAAAAGTTACCACAAACTGGGCCAAAAAGTAGAATCAGTAAATATGAAAGAAAAAAATGGAACAAATTATGCTTTGTGGTCACCTGGTATTAATTGGTAAATAACAAAATAGAAAAAAATAAAATTAATAAAGGATAAGAATTACTTTTATATGGTCAAAGAAGTAGTTCAACTTGTAAACAAAAAGTATTCCAAAGCTATTGAATATTTAAACTCATAGAGAATAGTGTTAGAGAAGAAAATACAGTTTTATTTAATTCCTAAAGAAATAAAGATTTAATTAAGGAATGGCTCAACAATTAGGAATTGCAGGCACATATATGGTAGCCCATAGATATTTCTAACCCCAGTTCTGAGGGATTTGATACCCTCTTCTAGTATTCATGTGAAAATAGTACAAAGATACAAACACAGCTAACACTCATATAAAAAAGTAGTAAGTTAAAAATAATGTAAAGGAAGTAAGACTTAAAATCAATTTCTTTTTTTTATCTTTATGAATTTTTTCCATCTTCATTAGATTGGGTATTTCTTATTTACATTTCAAATGTTATTCCCTTTCCCAGTCTCCAACATTCCCCTAACATCTCCCCCTCCCCTTCTATATGGATGTTCCCCTCCCCATCCTCACCCCATTACCGCCCTCTCCCCAAGAATCCTGTTAACTTGGGGTCCAGCCTTGGCAGGACCAAGGGCTTCCGCTTCCACTGGTGCTCTTACTAGGCTAATCCAGTTCCTGTCGGCCTGCACCTCTTTGCTTCATCCATCTTATCTAGTTTGGTGGCTGTATATGTATGGGCCACATGTGGGGCAGGCTCTGAATGGAACCCCAATTTTTAATAGGGTTATTTGTCTCCCTGCAGTCTAACTTTGTGAGCTCTTTGTATATTTTGAATATAAGCCCTCTATCAGTTGTTGGATTGGTAAAGATCTTTTCCCAATCTGTTGGTGGCCATTTTGTCCTAATGACAGTGTCCTTTGCCTTACAGAAGCTTTGTAGTTTTATGAGATCCCATTTGTCAGTTCTTGTTCTTAGAGCATAAGCCATTGGTGTTTTGTTCAGGAAATTTTCTCCAGTGCCCATGTGTTCGCGAATCTTCCCCACTTTTTCTTCTATTAGCTTGAATGTATCTGGTTTGATGTGGAGGTCCTTAATCCACTTGGACTTAAGCTTTGTACAGGGTGATAAGCATGGATCGATCTGCATTCTTCTACATGTTGACCTCCAGTTGAACTAGCACCATTTGCTGAAAATGGTATCTTTTTTCCATTGAATGGTTTTGGCTCCTTTGTCAAAAATCAAGTGCCCATAGGTGTGTGGGTTAATTTCTGAGTCTTCAATTATATTCCACTGGTCTATCTGTCTGTCTCTGTACCAATATCATGCAGTTTTTATCATTATTGCTCTGTAATACTGCTTGAGTTCAGGGATAGTGATTCCCCTGGAAGTCCTTTTATTGTTGAGGATACTTTTAGCTATCCTGGGTTTTTGTTATTCCAGATGAATTTGCAAATTGTTCTGTCTAACTCTCTGAAGAATTTATTGGTATTTTGATGGGGATTGCATTGAATCTGTAGATCGCTTTTGGTAAAATGGCCATTTTTACTATATTAATCCTGCCAATCCACGAGCATGGAAGATCTTTCCATCTTCTGAGAACTTCTTCAATTTCTTTCTTCAGAGGCTTGAAGTTCTTATCATACAGATCTTTCACTTGTTTGGTTAAAGTCACACCAAGTTATTTTATATTATTTGGGACTATTATGAAGGGTGTCATTTCCCTAATTTCCTTGTCTTTTGTGTAGAGGAAGGCTACTGATTTATTTGAGTTAATTTTATACCCAGCCCCTTTGCTGAAGGTGTTTATCATATTTAGTAGTTCTCTAGTGGAACTTTTGAGATCACTTAAATATTAAAACCAATTTCTTAAGTGCCCACCTAAGAAAAGATATTTTTAGAAGACCAGAAATTAGTGAATGCAAAAGGTGTATAATTTAATATCTATTTATTATAAAACACATTTGATTATAATAATAATAATTGCTTATTAGACACATGAATTAAAAGAGGGAAGATGAAGATTACCAACATAAAGAATGAAATAGACTCAGCCTACACCCAGAGGAAGCTTAATCCCTAGGATTTCTGATACATCCAGGAGTACAGGTGAGGCCAATAACCCCTGTCTAAATATCTGGTTTAACTGGGCCCCTCAGGGATCTAGGGGATACAGGAAACACTGCCCAGCCAAAGACATAGACTCACATTTTTTCTGGTTTGCGATTGCACCCAGGTATTCCTGTGCTCTGGATCCCCACACACTGCCCATACCAAAAGACAGATTATCACCAAGTAGTTCTGACACAACCAGGATCACAAAAAGATCTCCTGTGCTCATGGATCTACAGGATTAACATAGTAAAAATGGCCATCTTACCAAAAGCAAGCTACAGATTCAATGCAATCCCCATCAAAATTCCAACTCAATTCTTCACAGAGATAGAAAGAGTAATTCTCAAATTCATCTTTAATTTAAAAAAATCCTAGGATAGTAAAAAGCATTCTCAACAATAAAAGAACTTCTGGTGGAATCACCATCCCTTACTTCAAGCTGTACAGAGCAATAGTAATAAAAGACAATAGTGATAAAAACCATATGGTATTTGTACAGAGAGACACAAGTAGATCAATGGAATAGAATTGAAAATCCAAAATTAAACCTGCATACCTATGGTCACCTGATCTTTGCAAAGACACCAAAACCATACAGTATAAAGAAGAAATCATCATCAACAAATGGTGCTGGCCTAACTGGTAGTCTGCAGGTAGAAGAAGAAAAATTGATCCACTCCTATCCCCTTGTACAAAGCTAAACTTCAAGTGGATCAAAAACCTGAATATAAAACAAGATACACTGAATCTAGTAGAAGAGAAAATGGGAAAGGGCCTGGAACACAACAACACAGGGAAAATTTTCCTGAATGGAACAGCAATGGCTCATGTGCTAAGATCAACAATCAACAAATTGGGCCTTATAAAACCAAGCTTCGGTAAGGCAAGGCATACCATCAATAGGACAAAACAGCAACTCACAGTTTGGGGAAAAAAATCTTTAACAACCCTTTATTTGATAGAGGCTAATGACCAAATTATACAAACAATGAGAACCTAATAACCCTGTTAACAGTGGGGTACAGAACTAAACTAAGAATTCTCAACTGGGGGAATATTAAATGAGTAAGAAGTACTTAAATGTTCAATATCCTTAGTCATCAGGGAAATCTAAATCAAAACAACCCTGAAATTCCACCACATACCAATCAGAATGGCTAAGGTCAAAAATTCAGGTGACAGCAGATGCTGGCAAAACTGTGGAAAGAGGAATATTCCTTCATTGCTGGTGGGACTGCAGGCTGGTAAAAAACACTTTAGAAATCAACCTGCCAGTTCCTCAGAAAATTGGATCTAGTTCTTCCTGAAGATCCATCTACACCATATACTCAAGAAATGCTCCAACATATAACAAGAACACATGTTTCACTATGTTTACTGCAGCGTTATTTATGATAGTCAGAAACTGGAAACATCCCAGATGTCCCTTAACAGATGAATGGATATAGAAAATATGGTAATTTTAGTCTATGGAGTACTACTCAGCTATTAAAACAATGACTTCATGAAATTCGCAAATGGATTGAACTAGAAAATAGCATCCTGAGTGAGTTACCCCAGACCCAATATAACATACATGGTATACACTCACTGAGAAGTGACTATTTAGCCCAAAAGCTCAGAATACACACAATACAACCTATAAACCATATGGAACTGAAGAAGAAGGAAGACCAAAGTGGGTGTGCTTTAATCCTACATAAAAGGGATATCAAAATAGTCTCAGGAGGTAGAGGGAGAAAGAAACATGGGAGGGAGAGAGGAGGATGAAGAAAGGGGGGACAGGATCAGGTATCAGAAGGGACAGGCAAGAAGGACAAAGGATTAGGAAATTAAATAGATATATGTAGTAGCAGAGAGTAGGGGATGGAAAATTCTAGGTAGCTACTAGAAAGTCTCAGACACCAGGGAAGTGAGAAGCCCCCAGACTTTAGTTGAAATACCCAGCAAAGGGGAGATAAAACCTGTAGAGACCACCTGTAGTAGATAGGCTTGGCTCCTAGCTGAAGGATGGCGCCAATCACCTATCTCAAGATTTTTAATACAGAAATATTCTTGTCCAAAGGAAGAACAGGAACAAAAAATGAAACAGAGATTGAAGGAAAGGCCATCAAGAGACAGTCCCACCTAGGGATACGTCTCATCTGCAGACACCAAACCTTCACACTATTGATGATGCTAAGCAGCATTTGCTAACAGGAGCCTGGTATGGCTCTTCCCTGAGATGGTCTACTAGCACCTGACCAATACAATTGCAGATACAGCCAACCACCAAACGGTGCCCAGAGACGACAATGGAAGAGGCAGGAGAAGGACTGAAGAAGCTGAAGGGAATTGCAACCACACAAGAAGAACAATACCAACTAACTGGACCACCCAGAACTTTTAGGGTCTAAACCACCAACCATAGAGTATAAATGGAGGGATCCATGGCTCCACCTACATATGTAGCAAAGCATGGCCTTATCTGACATTAGTGGGAGGGGAGTCCCTTGGTCCTGGGGAAGCTTGATGCCCCAGTGTAAGGGGATGCTAGGGTGGTGAGGAGGGAGTGGGTGAGTGGGTGAGTGGGTATAGGAGCTCCTATATACAGGCAAATGGGAGGGGAAAGAGAGAAGATGGGAGTTTGTGAAGGGGTAACCTGGAAGGGGGATATCATTTGAAATGTAAATGAATGAAATCATTAATTAAAAAATAAACATGAATTTTAAACAAAAAAGAAACAAATTCAGTTTCCTCAAACACACATTAGACTAAAAAGCAAGCAACATTATCAACTAACTAGTCCACCTAGAGCTCCCAGGGGCTAAATTACCAAAGATGCAGGCACACAAAATACATGAATTACTTTATTATATTACTCTTGGTTTTTAATACATCGTATAGATAAGAAAATATATATAGTTATATATAACTTTGCCAAAAAATATATTTGAAACAAAATGAATGAATTCCTTGAAAATGCAACTTTCTTAATCTGATACAAAATATGGATCTGGTTTGTTGGACCTTAAAGTAGCCTATAAAGGAAACTAGACAAAAGAGTAGCTAAAAATTATATATTGTTTCTGATAAAGCCCCCCAAATAACCTTGAACGACTAGTTTAAAAAACGTATCTAAGATATTAAAATATAGAAAATATTGGCAACAATTTAAGAGGCTTATAATATATGAAGATATTTCGAACACTAAAAAAGCCAGAGGTCAGACACACATACACACACACACACACACACACACACACACACACACACACACACACACGGAAATGTACTGAACAGACTATAGCAAAATAAGCTTTACAGTGCATATAAGAAGTAAACCAATTAAATTTATCTTAGAAAAGCAAACTTGGTTGACAATTTGAAGGCCAATTTCAGCTTCCTGTAAACAATAAAATATAAAATGATCTCAATAAATGTGAAAGGGGGAGATAAATGGGAAATTTTTACCATAAAGACTTTGACAAGGCCACTTATATAAGAAAATATGTTTTCCATTACAAAACATTCACAGAAATCTTCAGCAAATGGTGAACTTCATCTGAGACATTTAAAGCTGTCTTCTTGGTCTGGAAGCATCATAGGAGCCCCCTGATGTTATTTAAATATTGTCCTGGAGTCAGTATCCTAAGAGAGAGAACACTTGCATTATAGGGCATAAGCACAGTGATAACAGCAGTAATATGATATCAACCACAAGTAAAAAGATGTTGCCAATAAAAACTGATATAATACATATTATATAATCACATATTAAACATATATATATTCATTATTATTCATTATGTTTCATTAAATAATAATTTAAAAAGGAGCACCAACCCACACTACACTGGGCACCAGTCAAGCTACATGGGACCAGAAGGGTGTTCTCATCTCTGCAGACTCTCTGACCCCTTGCTCTAAAATTTTTTCACCCAACAAGTTAAGTTCCCATGGCGGGTCACTACCACAGCAGCCCCACGCAACAAATTCTGTGGCTGGCTGGGGTGCATTGTCACTGTACGTTTCTCTGGAACTGAGTTGAGTCACCACATGAAGGAAAACACCACACAACCTAGTTTAGAATCAATGCAATTACTTTGCACAACGACTAACATCCTAATTAGTAAGCCATACTAAATTAAATCCTGGAGAATTTGCCAAATAACTGGGGGCCTCTAATTTATCACATCTTTTACCCCAAGCTCTTTCTCTCTCTGGCCAAAAAGCTGCAAGTCTCTTTTCCCCTCCTCTTTTCCTTCCTCCAACTTGGAAGTCCTACCTACTCCTTGCCCAGTGATTGGCTCCCTAAAAATCTTCATACATCCTTTCTGTCCAATTTAAAAAAAAAACAAAACAAACAAAACAAAAAACCCATTTCTTTCAAATGTAAGCTTAGGATAACTATTACCATTCTGTAATTTACAAAGTACAAAATATACCTAAAACCCATCCTATCATCATTGTCAATTAAATAGAACACTCTGTTATCTATCCTAGCTTGAGACAGACTTAAAATCTATATGTTATGTCCTCACTAGCTTCATAGTATCTGAAAACTACCCAATTAAATATGTTTTCTCAATGTTAAATAGCTGGGGTTGGTTATGAGACTATAACTAGTCTTTCAACCCTATCAGAAATCTGAGCGTGACTAATATTATTGGAAATATAAGAAGGCTAACACAGCTTCTAGAACTGAGACAAGTTATAGAGACAGCTGCCTGCCTATACAGTTCCCTGTTAGCAAAATATTGGAGTTTCAATCTTCAGCCTTCTGCCCCAGCATCACCTGACAGACTTCTTGAAACAGGAACTATTAAAGACTAGTATATTTTGGCTCAGCAGAACTAAGCTGTCCTATTCTGTAATTTGTGTCCTCCCGTGAACAGTACAGGTCTGTAAAAGAAATACACAATTTCTGCCCAGTGGCTACCTTGTCACAAAATATAATCTCACCTGGATGTAGATGCTCGGTTTCTTCTTTGAATCTACAAAAGGGGAGGCGTTAGGGGCAGATATGTGTCAACAAATGATAAATAACATTAAATGTCATATTCTTTGGATTTCTGACGTTTTTGAAAACTGTCTATGTAAAGTAATCTGGGCCATTGTCCATTAACTACTCTCCCCTGTTTCTACGTAAAATATCTAGCAAGCACCCTAGCAATTAACTCAGAGCCAAGAATTTGCAGTCTGGCCCTTAACTCCTATTGCTTAATCATCTAAAGACAGTTTGTGATGGCACTAATGAAAGGATTGGGTTCAAGCCTTGTACTTTTAAATTTTTTGTAACGATAGAGGAAATTTATGCCAATGAAAACCCTAATTCTGCCTCAAAACAAAGCCTGTACAAATAATTTCAACTTAGTAACAATTATAAGGATTATAAGGATTTCTACAAATGAGATTATGGCTGCACATTCACTTCTAATTCCTCCCTGTTAAATTATGACCATTTTTAAATTCCCCAAGAAGGAAACCTTGGAATAAACACCCCCAGGCTCCCAAAGTCCAGGGAACTGGGTCAATGACTCTTTATAACTTCTGGCTGAATATAGGCATTAAGATATCTTGAAGTGGAGGGTAGGGAAAGTGAGGGAGTTGATTATACCTTAAGAAGGCCACACCGACGATTATTCTAGTCTCTGATATCTATGTCCTGACTGGATTCAGCCGAAAATCCATGAGATCAGGAGTTCAGGCCAGTCAGTTCAGCATGTCTGACGATGAGACTCACCAAAGCTGTGCATTCTGCAATATACAAATCTTAAACAAAATTTAAGTATCATTAAGATCTCTGTATGGATTACATCAGTCTGTGTAGGGTATACAGGCTGGTTAAGATGAAATTCTGCTCCTTTTTTGTTTTATTCTCTTGAATCTAGTTCTTCAGGAGGTACCCCTCTATCAAATCTGACTCCTATAGCTCTAGAAGATGGCCAGAGCCTAATCACCTTTTCTAAAAACACAAAGACAAACTCTTTGCCCAATTCAGCATTTCCTTCAGTCGCAGCCAGAGAAGCTTCCGTCTTGCATTCTTTCCCAGAGAAATAGTATTACCCACAAAATTCAAAATCACACCCATCTTAAAAACTAGAACAATCCAAAACTAATGAAGTAAACTAAAATACTGCCTGAGCCTATTCTTGGGCTTTTTCTAATTTTTCATGCAGGAAAGAAACCCAAAATTCCTATGGAGCCCACATTAGAGAATATGAGTTTCCTGTAGACTTTAATATAATCTATCTGTTATGCTCTCTACCTGGAGAATAGAATTCTATTTATTAACAACTTTTGTACCAGGCAAATATGACTGCTTTCTTCTTGGAGTCAGTGACTAATTTTCTTTATCCTAGTTCTGAACATTGGGTAAAATTCTCTACGTATTTCAGACAAAATCTGTTTATAAATATATCCGAAAAGCAAATAAACCAGCCTCTTAATGAAACCATACTCTAATCAACATTGTTAAAAAAGCAGACAGCATACACTCTCCATCTCTCTGTGGCTCAGAGCAGCCTGTACTTTTCACAGCGGTGGACCTCAGCCCTCTTTTTTTGTTTTAAGTCCCTACCCCACCCCCCACCGTGTGATAGGCCATCACAAGACCTGACTCTTCCCTGCTCGCCAAATCTCCAAATTTATAACTAAATTTTAGTCTATTTAGGCCTTTCTAATTTGTGATGGCAGGATATAAACCCCAAATTCCCGTGGAGCCCACGTTAGAGAATGAGTTTGCTGTAGACTACAATATGCCATCTATCTGCTATGCTGTCTACCTGGAGCCACGGACTTATAGTTATTAATGACATTTATAGCAAGTAATTATCACTGCTCTATACTTGGAGTCAGTGACTAATTTTCTTAGTTCAAAACCACGGATGATATTCCCCACAGGATTCGGCAAAATCTGTGTATAAATCTATTCTAAAAGCAAATAAACCAGCCTTTGAATTAAATCATACTCTAATCAACATCTGCTTTAAAAAAAATAGCAGAAAGTTTCCATTCCCTGGCTCTCTGACTCAGAGCATCCATCTTGTTTGTTTTCAAAGTAGACCTCAGAGCTGTAAGCCTGTGTTTTTTTGTTTTAAGGTTCCCGTGCTTAAGTGCACATTAACTCACCCTGGAGCCACCTTTCTCTTACTTAGAAAATAAAACTCTTAACTTTCTGGCTGATAATCTTATATTTCTAGTGGATGCTTGCCCAACATGATGGATTGCCACCTTTAGCATTAAATTACTTTAAAAAAAAGGGGGGGGGGGGGCTGGGGATTTAGCTCAGTGGTAGAGCGCTTACCTAAGAAGCTCAAGGCCCTGGGTTCAGTCCCCAGCTCCGGAAAAAAAGAACCAAAAAAAAAAAAAAAAAAAAAAAAAGATGCACCATCCCCTACTAAACCAGGCACCAGAGTGCCACATGGAACCAGCAGGGTGTTCTCATCTCTTCAGACTCTCTGACCCTTTGCTCTAAAATCTCTCTACCCGACTCCCTAACTTCCCATGGTACGTTGCTACCATGGCAGCGCCACACATTAGATTCTCTGGAAATCAGTTGAGTCGCTGCATGAAGGAAAACACCACACAAACTTAACTTAGAATCAACAGGTAACTCAATCACCGGGCACAATTACTAACATCCTAATTAGTAAGCCATATTAAATTAAATTCTCTGGTGGCAGATACTGGCAGATTTGCCATCTAACTGGGGGCCTCTAGAGGCTTGTTACATCTTGTACTCCTAGCAGTTTCTAGAAAAGCACCAAGTCTCTTTTCTCCTCCTCTCTTTCCCATTCGAACCTGCAAACCCTGTCTACCCCTCCCCTGAAATCTTTAATAATTAGGGGAAGGTGCTTGCCCCCATCCACACACACATATAAACACACACACACATACACACACACACACACACGCACACACACGCACACACACAAACGCACACACACACACTTGTGGGGGGTGCAGTTATCTTTATATTGGAACATTTGATATAATATTTACGAACAAATTTTTTTTGCAGAATGATGTGGTGAAAACATATTTATTTGAGTTGTGATTTAGTCAATACATAACTCCTGAGTAGATATTATGGCTTTTAGTCAAAACAATGTTCATGCAGATGAAGAACAAATTTATTTCTATAGCTGATTACAATTAGAAATGACTTCAAAAGACACATTATTTATAATTTTCAGAACACTAAAAGGCACCGAGTAAACTGGCTTGTTTTTCATCTAATATATCCATGAGGAAAATTAGAATCTGAATAGAAGTTTCTACCATTCAAAGGAATACAAAGCTCAGTGGTATAACAATATGATCTGTGATTGACCTTGTAGCTAAATCCTATCCTCATGTTTAAAATTCAGTGGACATTATTGGAAAGTTTTTTAAAAAACTCATATGAAATGCATGGAATAATAATTTTAGGAATAATAGAATAAGAAGGTTTTCCTAAAAGATATCAACATATTAAATCATAACCAATTATATGAGAGAAAGAAGAGACAAAGACTATGGGAGATCATATAGCGACTTAGTACTGAATTATCACAGGTGTTCCAAAGATTTTGCAGGAGAAATGGTGTTCTTTACAATAGATTGTTAATTGCTAAGTAACCACAAAATAACAAAGTTCCCTTCATTCCTGATTCACATGCAAACAGAGAAGTCAATTCCTGAGTGATTTAGAACTTTAAATACAAGCTGGTTAACCTGGTAGATGAGACAACTTTAATTGTGTTCTTATCTGGAAAACAAAATTTTATTTTACATTTTAGTTTTTTATGTAGTTTGAATTTTTGAGACAGGATGTCTCTGTATAGCCCTGGATATCCATGGGCTTGCCTGGAACTCACAGACATCCACCCGCTTCTGCCTCCCTGAATGCTGGGATTAAAGGCATGAGCCTCCACCATATTTTAGTTAACTCTTTGCGGATTACATACATTGTATTCACCACTCCCAAGAGCCATTAAATTTGTATCATTGTAAATGTGTATCATTGTCTTTTAAAACCATCCAGTCTAATGGGTGTTGTCTGTAATACTTGGGTGTGGCAATCAATTGGACTAGATTCTATTTATCAGAGATCACATCCTTTTTTTTTTAAATTTAGAGAATACTTTATTAGTTTTTGTAATCAAACCCACTTAGATAAGACCTTACATATTTAATACAGTGTGTTACCCCTGTACAAATGGAAAAAACTTAAGTTCAACATTTCTAGACCAATATGGCTGTTAATTTCTGTACAGTGCCAACTCAACACATTAAACGGGGATACTTTTTTCCAAAGTTGACAGCACAGCTAAAGTTTCAAAAATTCAAATTATATCTCTGTATATATATATTTATATTTATATAAAAAAACCAATAATAGCAGTGTGTTATGCATCAACAGCAGCAACAGCTTTTCCAGGTTCTGCAGTCATCTGAACAAAACTGTAGAGACATCCAGCACACTCCATTAAAAAAAAAAAAAGTAAAAAAACAAAACCCGAGAAAACAGCACAGTTCTGTTACTCTTGTGGTACTTGGCACCATTTTTTTTAAATTAGCTTCCCAATCATCATCTGGAAAGAAAACATTCTGAGCAACATCATTAAAAACAGCTCTGATAAAGCACGGTCACTACTACGTATCATAAAGCAGGTACAAGCTATTTTACATTCACAGAGGTATGATACAGTACTGTCCTACATCTATAATACTAGAGGATACAATTTAAAAGGCATTATTTGAGACTTGATTCTACTTTTCCAGCAGAGGGCCCAAAGGATGGTGTGACACAGCTTTGTAAAGAAACATACTCTAGACAGGATTTCCTTTCACTAGTGGCACAGTTCTAAGGATTCATTCTCTCCATGAATGTCAGCTAAAACCATTATTAAAAAAATGAAATATCCCTAGAACAAAACCGTATAACCACCGGATTCACATGAAGATGACCTAGTGGAGACAAGCTGGACCTCACCTTACCAACAAGCTATCAAATCTGTTATGTTTAAACAGTGAGACCTCCAAGGAAGGAGATGCCAAGTAGTGCTTCAAAGCTTCGGACCACAATTAAACACAGCATCCTTTTCAACAGAAGCAGAAGCTCATCTGAATATGCTCAAGGATGCTGACATCAACATTTAATCATCTCCTCACTCATCCAGGAAGAAGGGGAGATCAGTTACTACTGTACTTTATTGTGTTCAACCAAATCACCATGTTACAAAAATAGCAAGCTGCCATAATAAAAAATAAGGCTCCTCTATCCAGCACCAGATAGCATCATTTTACTTTCAAGCCTAGAAATTGCACACTTGTATATAAACCAACCGAAGATGAGGATTGAGAGTTCATCTTGGAGGATTTTTCCTTTGATGAATATGAAGTGTCCTTCCTTATCTTTTTTGATGACTTTTAATTGAAAATTGATTTTATTTGATATTAGAATGGCTACTCCAGCTTGCTTCTTCTGACCATATGCTTGGAAAGTTGTTTTCCAGCCTTTCACTCTGAGGTAGTGTCTGTCTTTGTCTCTGAGGTGTGTTTCCTGTAGGCAGCAGAATGCAGGGTCCTCATTGCGTATCCAGTTTGTTAATCAATGTCTTTTTATTGGGGAGTTGAAGCCATTGATGTTGAGAGATATTAAGGAATAATGATTATTGCTTCCTGTTATATTCATATTTGGATGTGAGGTTATGTTTGTGTGCTTTTCTTCTCTTTGTTTTGTTGCCAAGATGATTAGTTTCTTGCTTCTTCTAGGGTATAGCTTGCCTCCTTATGTTGGGCTTTACCCTTTATTATCCTTTGTAGTGCTGGATTTGTAGAAAGATATTGTGTAAAATTGGTTTTGTCATGGAATATCTTGATTTCTCCATCTATGTTAATTGAGAGTTTTGCAGGATACAGTAACCTGGGCTGGCATTTCTGTTCTCTTAGGGTCTGTATGACATCTGTCCAGCATCTTCTGGCCTTCATAGTTTCTGGCGAAAAGTCTGGTGTGATTCTGAAAGGTCTGCCTTTATATGTTACTTGACCTTTTTCCCTACTGCTTTTAATATTCTTTCTTTATTTTGTGCGTTTGGTGTTTTGACAATTATGTGACGGGAGGTGTTTCTTTTCTGGTCCAATCTATTTGGAGTTCTGTAGGCTTCTTGTATGCCTATGGGTATCTCTTTTTTTAGGTTAGGGAAGTTTTCTTCTATGATTTCATTGAAGATATTTACTGGTCCTTTGAGCTGGGAGTCTTCACTCTCTTCTATACCTATTATCCTTAGGTTTGATCTTCTCATTGAGTCCTGGATTTCCTGTATGTTTTGGACCAGTAGCTTTTTCTGCTTTACATTATCTTTGACAGTTGAGTCAATGATTTCTATGGAATCTTCTGCTCCCGAGATTCTCTCTTCCATCTCTTGTATTCTGTTGGTGAAGCTTGTATCTACAGCTCCTTGTCTTTTCTTTTGATTTTCTATGTCCAGGGTTGTTTCCATGTGTTCTTTCTTGATTGCTCCTATTTCCATTTTTAATTCCTTCAACTGTTTGAATTTGTTTTCCTGGAATTCTTTCAGGGATTTTTGCGATTCCTCTCTGTAGGCTTCTACTTGTTCTCTAAGGGAGTTCTTTATGTCTTTCTTGAAGTCCTCCAGCATCATGATCAAATATGATTTTGAAACTAGATCTTGCTTTTCTGGTGTGTTTGGATATTCCGTGTTTGCTTTGGTGGGAGAATTGGGCTCCGGTGATGCCATGTAGTCTTTGTTTCTGTTGCTTGGGTACCTGCGCTTGCCTCTCGCCATCAGATTATCTCTAGTGTTACTTTTTCTGCTATTTCTGACCGTGGCTAGACTGTCCTATAAGCCTGTGTGTCAGGAGTGCTGTAGACCTGTTTTCCTGTTTTCTTTCAGCCAGTTATGGGGACAGAGTGTTCTGCCTTCAGGCGTGTAGTTTTTACTCTCTACAGGTCTTCAGCTGTTCCTGTGAGCCTGTTTCTTGAGTTCACAGGCAGGTTTCTTGCAGGGGAAAAGTTGGTCCTACCTATGGTTCCAAGGCTCAAGTTTGCTCGTGGGGTACTGCTTAAGTGCTCTCCGCGGCGGCAGCAACCAGGAAGATCTGCGCCGCTCTTTCTGGGAGCCTCCCTGCACCAGGGTTCCAGATGGGGTTTGGTGTTTTCCTCTGGTGTCCGAGATTTCAACACACCACTCTCATCAATGGACAGATCATGGAAACAGAAATTAAACAGTGATGTCGACAGACTAAGAGAAGTCATGAGCCAAATGGACTTAACGGATATTTATAGAACATTCTATCCTAAAGCAAAAGGATATACCTTCTTCTCACCTCCTCATGGTACTTTCTCCAAAATTGACCATATAATTGGTCAAAAAACGGGCCTCAACAGGTACAGAAAGATAGAAATAATCCCATGCGTGCTATCGGACCACCACGGCCTAAAACTGGTCTTCAATAACAATAAGGGAAGAATGCCCACATATACGTGGAAATTGAACAATGCTCTACTCAATGATAACCTGGTCAAGGAAGAAATAAAGAAAGAAATTAAAAACTTTTTAGAATTTAATGAAAATGAAGGTACAACATACCCAAACTTATGGGACACAATGAAAGTTGTGCTAAGAGGAAAACTCATAGCGCTGAGTGCCTGCAGAAAGAAACAGGAAAGAGCATATGTCAGCAGCTTGACAGCACACCTAAAAGCTCTAGAACAAAAAGAAGCAAATACACCCAGGAGGAGTAGAAGGCAGGAAATAATCAAACTCAGAGCTGAAATCAACCAAGTAGAAACAAAAAGGACCATAGAAAGAATCAACAGAACCAAAAGTTGGTTCTTTGAGAAAATCAACAAGATAGATAAACCCTTAGCCAGACTAACGAGAGGACACAGAGAGTGCGTCCAAATTAACAAAATCAGAAATGAAAAGGGAGACATAACTACAGATTCAGAGGAAATTCAAAAAATCATCAGATCTTATTATAAAAACCTATATTCAACAAAATTTGAAAATCTTCAGGAAATGGACAATTTCCTAGACAGATACCAGGTATCGAAGTTAAATCAGGAACAGATAAACCAGTTAAAGAACCCCATAACTCCTAAGGAAATAGAAGCAGTCATTAAAGGTCTCCCAACCAAAAAGAGCCCAGGTCCAGACGGGTTTAGTGCAGAATTCTATCAAACCTTCATAGAAGACCTCATACCAATATTATCCAAACTATTCCACAAAATTGAAACAGATGGAGCACTACCGAATTCCTTCTACGAAGCCACAATTACTCTTATACCTAAACCACACAAAGACACAACAAAGAAAGAGAACTTCAGACCAATTTCCCTTATGAATATCGACGCAAAAATACTCAATAAATTCTGGCAAACCGAATTCAAGAGCACATCAAAACAATCATCCACCATGATCAAGTAGGCTTCATCCCAGGCATGCAGGGATGGTTTAATATACGGAAAACCATCAACGTGATCCATTATATAAACAAACTGAAAGAACAGAACCACATGATCATTTCATTAGATGCTGAGAAAGCATTTGACAAAATTCAACACCCCTTCATGATAAAAGTCCTGGAAAGAATAGGAATTCAAGGCCCATACCTAAACATAGTAAAAGCCATATACAGCAAACCAGTTGCTAACATTAAACTAAATGGAGAGAAACTTGAAGCAATCCCACTAAAATCAGGGACTAGACAAGGCTGCCCACTCTCTCCCTACTTATTCAATATAGTTCTTGAAGTTCTAGCCAGAGCAATCAGACAACAAAAGGAGATCAAAGGGATACAGATCGGAAAAGAAGAGTTCAAAATATCAATATTTGCAGATGACATGATAGTATATTTAAGTGATCCCAAAAGTTCCACCAGAGAACTACTAAAGCTGATAAACAACTTCAGCAAAGTGGCTGGGTATAAAATTAACTCAAATAAATCAGTTGCCTTCCTCTATACAAAAGAGAAACAAGCCAAGAGAGAAATCAGGGAAACGACACCCTTCATAATAGACCCAAATAATATAAAGTACCTCGGTGTGACTTTAACCAAGCAAGTAAAAGATCTGTACAATAAGAACTTCAAGACACTGAGGAAAGAAATTGAAGAAGACCTCAGAAGATGGAAAGATCTCCCATGCTCATGGATTGGCAGGATTAATATAGTAAAAATGGCCATTTTACCAAAAGCAATCTACAGATTCAATGCAATCCCCATCAAAATACCAATCCAATTCTTCAAAGAGTTAGACAGAACAATTTGCAAATTCATCTGGAATAACAAAAAACCCAGGATAGCTAAAGCTATCCTCAACAATAAAAGGACTTCAAGGGGAATCACTATCCCTGAACTCAAGCAGTATTACAGAGCAATAGTGATAAAAACTGCATGGTATTGGTACAGAGACAGACAGATAGACCAATGGAATAGAATTGAAGACCCAGAAATGAACCCACACACCTATGGTCACTTGATTTTTGACAAAGGAGCCAAAAACATCCGATGGAAAAAAGATAGCCTTTTCAGCAAATGGTGCTGGTTCAACTGGAGGGCAACATGTAGAAGAATGCAGATCGATCCATGCTTATCACCCTGTACAAAGCTTAAGTCCAAGTGGATCAAGGACCTCCACATCAAACCAGACACACTCAAACTAATAGAAGAAAAACTAGGGAAGCATCTGGAACACATGGGCACTGGAAAAAATTTCCTGAACAAAACACCAATGGCTTATGCTCTAAGATCAAGAATCGACAAATGGGATCTCATAAAACTGCAAAGTTTCTGTAAGGCAAAGGACACTGTGGTTAGGACAAAACGGCAACCAACAGATTGGGAATAGATCTTTACCAATCCTACAACAGATAGAGGCCTTATATCCAAAATATACAAAGAACTCAAGAAGTTAGACCGCAGGGAAACAAATAACCCTATTAAAAAATGGGGTTCAGAGCTAAACAAAGAATTCACAGCTGAGGAATGCCGAATGGCTGAGAAACACCTAAAGAAATGTTCAACATCTTTAGTCATAAGGGAAATGCAAATCAAAACAACCCTGAGATTTCACCTCACACCAGTGCGATTGGCTAAGATCAAAAACTCAGGTGACAGCAGATGCTGGCGAGGATGTGGAGAAAGAGGAACACTCCTCCATTGTTGGTGGGATTGCAGACTTGTAAAACCATTCTGGAAATCAGTCTGGAGGTTCCTCAGAAAATTGGACATTGAACTGCCTGAGGATCCAGCTATACCTCTCTTGGGCATATATCCAAAAGATGCCTCAACATATAAAAGAGACACGTGCTCCACTATGTTCATCGCAGCCTTATTTATAATAGCCAGAAAATGGAAAGAACACAGATGCACTTCAACAGAGGAATGGATACAGAAAATGTGGTACATCTACACAATGGAATATTACTCAGCTATCAAAAACAACGGCTTTATGAAATTCGTAGGCAAATGGTTGGAACTGGAAAATATCATCCTGATTGAGCTAACCCAATCACAGAAAGACATACATGGTATGCACTCATTGATAAGTGGCTATTAGCCCAAATGCTTGAATTACCCTAGATCCCTAGAACAAAGGAAACTCAAGACGGATGATCAAAATGTGAATGCTTCACTCCTTCTTTAAATGAGGAAAAAGAATACCCTTGGCAGGGAAGGGAGAGGCAAAGATTAAAACAGAGACTGAAGGAACACCCATTCAGAGCCTGCCCCACATTTGGCCCATACATAAACAGCCACCCAATTAGACAAGATGGATGAAGCAAAGAAGTGCAGACCGACAGGAGCCGGATGTAGATCGCTCCTGAGAGACACAGCCAGAATACAGCAAATACAGAGGCGAATGCCAGCAGCAAACCACTGAACTGAGAATAGGTCCCCTATTGAAGGAATCAGAGAAAGAACTGGAAGAGCTTGAAGGGGCTCGAGACCCCAAAAGTACAACAATGCCAAGCAACCAGAGCTTCCAGGGACTAAGCCACTACCTAAAGACTATACATGGACTGACCCTGGACTCTGACCCCATTGGTAGCAATGAATATCCTAGTAAGAGCACCAGTGGAAGGGGAAGCCCTGGGTCCTGCTAAGACTGAACCCCCAGTGAACTAGTCTATGGGGGGAGGGCGGCAATGGGGGGAGGGTTGGGAGGGGAACACCCATAAGGAAGGGGAGGGGGGAGGGGGATGTTTGCCCGGAAACCGGGAAAGGGAATAACACTCGAAATGTATATAAAAAATACTCAAGTTAATAAAAAAAAAGAAAAAAAAACAATAAAAGATGTGAGAATAAACAGTAGAACCTTCAAGTTAAATACTCTTTCTGATTATATGTATCAATGTATGCTTACTGGAGTTTTAAAAGACATCTTTTAATTATCTACATTGCACTTCTGTCCTTTTGTTTCTGAGCTACACTGTAAAGGTCAATGAGAATAGAGTTATATATAAACAACTGTGTTCTGAGAAAAATTTAAAAGGCATTCTATACTAAAAAATTCAAAGAAAAACTAATTCAAACATCATAAGGTAAACATAAATATAAAGCTGACTTTATGTCTGTTGTTATTAAAGTCTTTCAAACTACATGCTGTTTGACATTAAATGATGTTTCCTCTTTATGACATAGTTTATTCTATGTATTAATAAAGGCTGTCTGTTACAAAGTTATGATGCTCATTAGGTTGGCCAAATTAAATTTATTTTTGTCTTAACAATATTTTAATTCTATAACTTTCAAGACATAGTAAGCCAAGAAACCTGGCAAATATATGTATACACATATTTAAAATCTACAGTCTGGTGTATTTTGACATAGATGTGTAGCCAAATCCATCACCTTAACTTAAGTAATCCCCATCCTCCAAAAGCTTTTCTTGACCTTTTGACATGAATTCCCATTCCCTCCCAAACAGCTCTGCTTCCTTTTAAGTCTGGGCTTACATTTTCTAGGGGGTTATACAAATGACAATATAAAATGAGTGATTTGGCTCTGCAGACAGAATTATTTTGAAAGGTTCTAAATATCATATATACATTTGTGTCTCTTTCTGGCTGCATGATTTTCAATTTCCTATATATAACACAACATATATAAAGTGTTCACATGCTGATCTGACTAGGTTATTACTAGTTTGAGATAATAAAAACATTCGTATATGAGTCTTCAAGTATATGTCTCCATATATCATGTCTCAGTGCACAGGAGCTAAAGGACTAAACTGTATGTTTAACACTGAAGGAATTGTTAAAATCTGCGGAGGCTAAAATAAAGTAACAGATGCCCTGGAACTGAAGTTGTAGACATTTAGCTGCATGTGAGATTAGATGCTCTGAGGATCTTGACTCCAGTTGCAAGGAGTCTGCTCTCTTCTGCTGGCCTTTTCTGGCTTCATGTACTGCATATATAGTACACAAATATGGATACAGTAAAAAATAACCATACACATCCATATATAATATGACCAAATAAGT
The DNA here is from genome assembly GCF_021556685.1 of Rattus norvegicus. Taxonomy (NCBI): domain Eukaryota; kingdom Metazoa; phylum Chordata; class Mammalia; order Rodentia; family Muridae; genus Rattus; species Rattus norvegicus. The sequence goes on along the minus strand of NC_141535.1, from coordinate 107,054,466 downwards.
CTTTTAAATTAGTTATTACTATTTAGTTTTATAAACTATTTAGTTTATAGTGTTACTTCAGGTGTTTGTAATTTGAAGTTCCTTAACAAGTAATAATGTACATAAGTGGTTATATCTACTGCTTATGTATCTTCTTTTGTTCCAGTAATAGAAAATACTGTAGAAGTATTTTCCTTTTCTTTCTTTCCTTTTCTCCCTCTGTCTCTGTCTCTCTTTCTTCTCTCTCTCCTCTTTTCTTACTTCATTCTTTTTTCTTTCTCTCTCTTTCATTCTTTCTTTCCTTCTCTTTCCTTCCTTTTTACTTTCTTTCTTTGGTGTTACACATCATCATGTATGCTGGATACATCCCCCTCAGCAAATATATGATTTATCATTATTGTCTCATAGACTTAGTTTTTCTGCCCATTTACTTACCAGTTGTTTTGGAAATGTAAATCCTGTTAATTTTGAAGTCCAACTTCAAACAATTTTTCTTACAGATCATGCTTTTCTTTTTATTGTTAGGAAATCTTTGCCTAATATCTCCAAATTATTTTTTCTGTTGTTAAATTTATATCATTTATTTGTGTTTTACAATTATGTGTACATGTCAGATGACTTTTACAGTGAGATGGACATGTGGACAGCCAAAGTCTTAGCCCTGCATACTGCAAAGGGTGTTCTGCTATTGAAAGGAATTTACGTGTGTCCATGCCATGTGTATAGGCCTGTGAGAACTTGTTTCTAAACTGTATTCTAGTCTACTGTTTACCTTGGTGCAACTTAAATAGTGTTGGTAACTATCTTTGTCATAATATTAAAGTCAGGAAATGTAAGACTTTCAACTGTTTCCTTTCTCTAATCTGTTGCTGTTTTTGCTTATTGGTTTTATTTGTTTCCTGTGAATTTACATATAAAGTCTACAATCAAGTTTTCAATAAGCAGAAAAACTTATTAGAATAGGTTGTGCTTACTATATATCTTTAGACATCATAATAATGCACCTAAGATCTGCATCATTGAAGTTCAATTTATTAAAATTTGCAGAAAAATTATGATCTTTTAAGTAGGTTTTTAATTTTGTTTTGGCCAATATTAGTAACTATTCTGGGTTTGCAGCTTGGATACTTACAAGGAGAATTTGTATTTAAAAGACAGGTGAACACATTATTTCCCTATTGTAGGTCTTCTTTACATTCTCTCACATGCATTCATTTTGTCATTATTTCATCAGTTTTTGCCCGTTCTCTTAGATACATCTGTAAGTGGTTAATATTTGTTCATTAAGTTTTGGTATAAAACTTGCATACCTGGGAATTTTGCTTTAATCATTTGTTCGTTCTAGAAGCTAATTTTTAGTTTTATAATTTGTTTGTTTGTATGTGCATATGTTAGGGTTCATTAGTGGAGGTCAGAAGAGAACTCGTGGGAATCCGTTGTCTCTTCGCACCATGTAGGTCCTCGTTAACTATGCTTAAGATGGCATTCATTTTATTGTGATATAATGTACTCCTTCATGGACTTGGATTCCACTAGCTAACATTTTGCTGAAGATTTTTGCATCTGTGAACTTGTAGTAGTTCTCCATGGGATCCGCTACATACACTCAGAGTTGAAAGAGGTATTTCACAGGAGGGTAACTTTGAGAGTTAAAGACTCCATGTCATCTCCTGTTTGCTCTTTCTCCTTCACACTTTAGGTTCCAGATGTGCTTGCTCGGCTTCCTGCTCCTACTGCCATGTTTGATGCTTGTTGCTATGACTCCTCTCCTCCCATATTGATTCTTACCACTTTTTAACAGTAAGCCAGAAATCATTATCTTTCCCTTAAGTCAAAGTTACTTTAGCTATGGTGTTTTATCTCAGTAATAGGCATTGAGACACTTAGGAACATAAAGACTAAAATTTATCTCTGGAGGGGCTGCAGAGATGACCCAGTGTTTAAAAGTAACTGCTGCTCTTGTAAGGATAAGAGATAGACAACCAGTACAGGCTGTTCAGGAGCTTCTGGACCTCTGATTATACAAAATCTAATATACTCTTCTACTGATCCTCAAAGCATTTTTAAACATATTCTCTCTCTCTCTCTCTCTCTCTCTCTCTCTCTCTCTCTCTTTCTCTTTCTGTCACACACACACACACACACACACACACACACACACACACACACACGAACGCTCCCAGCATACATACATGCACACATAAATGAAATAAAATAAAAATCTTTTAAAACTTATATCAGGAAAGATAATTTTAAATGATAATATACGAATAAGTGTACATGGGCACATATTTGGTGAAAAATTTATCTGAGGACAGCAGTGCAGTCACTTAAGCAACTAAAAATATTGAAATTGCTCTTTACTACTAATTGAGCAAGATCAGTATATTACCCAAAACAATACCCAGAAAAAAAAGTATAACATGAAGATAGAATGACTAACCAGGGCCATTTAAATACTTTTTAGACTTCAAGCTTCATGGAAAAATATTTAAATACACGTGCAAACTAAACTTCAGGCTGCAGAAACATTCAGAATCTCCTGGGTTCACATGAAACAATATCATATTCTATAATATGAAATTCTTTAGTATGAAAAGATATTTAATGTAAGAGAGCAGACACTTAACTATATAGTTATCCAACTTAAATAAAAGTTAAATGCTAAAAAGAAGTTACTAAAGGTTTTATGGTCTCTACAAAGAAAGTCATATATATCTTATCAGAATATGTAGATACTTGTTTGACTGCTATAACTAGATAATAAAATAGGTTTAAATACCCAGGAAAGACAGGGCCTTACCTGGCTCCTTATTATTAAATATGTTTTTACCTAATAGAATAAGTTTAATAAAAAGAGAAAGGGTTCATTCATGTATATAATTTTGTTAAATTCATATAAACTACCTTTAAATTAATGTCTTCATAGTTTATATCGATAATGTAGCTGTCACAAGGCTGCTAGGTGTGTGTGTGTGTGTGTGTGTGTGTGTGTGTGTGTTAGAGAGAGAGAGAGAGAGAGAGAGAGAGAGAGAGAGGGAGAGAGAGAGGGAGAGAGAGAGAGAGGAATGATTGAATTTGGAGATCTCTGTGGAATTAGTTACATAGCAGGCAGGCATAAAAATTTTCAGTACTATGACAAAATACTTGTTTTGGTTTTCATCTATCATAGGTGATCAAGGGTAATCAAACAATTCAGCTGTCATGGTGACTGAGTGAGCTAAATCCTGTAATTTGTTAGGTACACGGTTTTTCCTGCGTGCCTGGCCTTGACAGCCATATTCTCCCTTCAGATACCCTAGTCACATTTCTACACTGTATTAATAAGAGAGTCCTGAGAACAGATCCGCACACTTGTGTTGCTCAGCAAGTTTGCCAGCAGCATCAGCTGCCTGATCCTATACACTGAGCTGGCATGCACCTAGCTTCGATCCCTGCTCTGAACCTGGCAAGTGAACATGGCATCTGTTTCCTTCCAAGAGTCTTAGAAGAGCAGAAGGTACAGCCAGCTCTGGGGCAGAAACACGAAGAACACTGGACATGCAGAGTAGACTCCAAGGTGAATGAAGTATTAGGATAAGTGAGAGGATGTTCTGCTGACATCGCCAGCCCTCTGGAGGCTCCTTTCCAAAAGATGCCAGCTTTTAGAGCATCTGTGCTAAGTTCGTTATTTTGGTCCACATTTTATGGGGTATTTCAGATTTTCACAGGACTTAATATAAAAAGCAGTTCACATTTTGAAGGACTAACCAATTGTATCCAGCTACTCTGTATAATTCATTCTTCTCTGGTGAAATCTACCCCTTTAATGGTTAACTCTATTAATCCTCCCCCAAAAATTATTTTGCACTTGATTATGATCTTGATCTTTAGTATTAAGTTTTCCTTATGCTGATTCCAAAAGTAAATGGTTTATCAGGGGTGATGGCTACAAAACCCCAAAGCGTTTGTAAAGTAGAAATCATATTCAACAAATAAATAAAAAGAAATTGTATTTATTATGATAATCACAAATCAACTGAAGTATACAGATTCCAAGGAACAAGATGTAATATGGAGATATCTCTGACAAATAGCTACAAAACTGTTAAGAGCACAGAAGACACGACTGTGTATTGTGAATACACAATAATCTTCACAAATAGAGTATTCCAGAAACAGATCCTGTGCTCTGGTATTCATAGGTCTGAGCAGGAATAATGGTAGCCAGTGGTACAGCACAGAGAAGAACCCAGGAGCTAGAATACCTAGAATGCATGACTGCAGTGAAAAGAGAAAGAAGCCACTGGGGGCATGAGTATAGAGTCAAACTATAGTATATTTTTGAATCACATAAGACTGAGTAATTCAAATACCATTTTTCTACAATAAAAGCACAGTGCTTATCTGAGTTTAATATCAGTTTTATTTATTTTCTTTTGTTTGTGTTTTGAGTCTTTTCCATCTAAGGTGTCACTATGGTGTAAGGAAAGTCTTCTAGACTTAGATGATGGTTGCTAGATGGCCAGTGGCAGGCACATATTGTTCCAGCATGAAGGAAGCTGATGAGGAGGACTATCTGAGCCCCACACATTGAGATTAGCCTAGGGAACACACTGGAAGCCAGTCTCAAAAAGTGTCTGTGTGTTGGAAAGAAGTTACAGAGCATGTGCCTCTCCTGCTCAAGGCCCTGGCTTTAGTTGCCAGCACTGAAAATCAATAAAAGGAGCACTGTACTTATTCCAGAAATGGCTTCCTGTACACTGGTATGTGTAGGTCTGAGCAAGAATAATGGGAGCCAATGGTTACAGCACAGAGAAGAACCTAGGAGATAGTGGTGATGGCTCCACTCTATAAATATGCTAAACACTACTAACTTGTTCAGTAAGTGAACTTCTGGCATACAAACTGTATCACAACAATGCTGTGAAAACTCAGAATGGAGACAATAACTTGTTTATTGAGAATTCTGGGAAGCAGCAAAAAATGGATAGAAACATGTAGCTGAGTCACTAGGTGTTACAGCTGAGTGAGTCTTTGGAACTATTTATTGAAAAGTTCTGAATCAGTTTTCTCATCTGGCCTGCTTCTCCTGGCATTGTTAATAGCAGATGGCAGCTGAAATGCACGTGTCCAGTCTCGGGAGATCTTCTCAGCCATTGTTGTAATTGTATTCTTATTTGTAAATATTCAGCACTGTGGGGAACAACGGCTAAGGCAGAGTCATAGGATGCATTTTCTGGTCCTGGTACTGTAATTCCATCCCCAGAGCAAGTCAATGCTTGGGTCCAAAAAGTTGCAGGCTAAACTCTGAGTTGTTTTCTGTACTGTAACTATTGGCTCCCATCATTCCTGCTCAGACCTATACATACCAGTGCAGAGGAAGCACTTTCTGGAATATTTTACACAGTAAACATGACACTAGACCTAATCTTATGAATTTTGACTTCTTTCTACTGTGAACTTGCTATCTCTCATAAAAAATGTACCTGAAAGATTTTCTTTCCAGGTCAGCAGACTTCTCAGCACACACTCGACTGCATGGCATTATTTATTTAGGTGGGGTGAGGCAGACAAAAAGAAGCTAAGAATCTGAAGTTCACTAAAATAAACAAAAGATGGCCACTAAATTAAAGCCTTCAAGCTAAAGACAACATAGTCACTACTGATGAAATGATACAGCTTTCAATTATGTATAATAAAGGAATCTAGAATTCAGTATCTTTACTACTTTTTAATGCTCTATAGGTCTATTTTTTGTATTTTGATGTGTGTATATGTGTATATGCTTATACATGTGTAAATGTGAAATACACCTCTCTCTCTCTCTCTCTATATATATATATATATATATATATATATATATATATATATATGTCTGTATTCAGGTGCATATATTAGAAGGCAGACAGATGTACTGTTCTATCAATTTCAGCCTTATTCCATACAGATAAGATCTGTCACTGAAACTTGGTGGCAGGTAGTCACCAAGTCCCAGTGATGATGCTCCTGTCTGTCCCCCTTCTCCATAGCTCTGGTGTTCCAGGTGGACAGTACCACATCCAGCTTTTTATGTGGTCTCTGGAAATTTGAACTCTGATCTTCACGCTTTTACAGTACACATTTTTAACAAGGGAATCTTTGTCTCATTCTCTTGTTTCCTTTTGACAATCAGTATCTTTTTTAAAAATTATCACCAGGCTGCAAAATCATACAGTACTTCATATTAGCCACTGACAGAAATCACTTCAATATTTTAGCAGAACTCTGCTGACACCTGAAAGAGTCAACAGGAAACATTGTTTCTTTCATTCCTATCATCTGGGAGATGAGATGATCCTTCCTGTATTGCACATAGCCATCTAGAGAAGCCATTAATGGGACATTAGAAAGTAGTGATGTTTCAAGAAATAGGTGGAACCATTCTCAAAAGGGAGGTGCTTTATACTTTACACAGCTGAGAAGAGCAAATACAAAGGGTTTTTGCTGTTGTTGTTGTTGTTGTTGTTCTTATTTTCTATTTCCACAGAGTAAGGCCACAGCATTTTTCTAGATTTTTATGTAGTTTCACCATTTATATTCCAAAATTTTGGAATATAAAGTATGAATATATGGAGAATATAAGACCATATAACAAGCCTAAAATTAAAGCCCATTTTTCAAAACTAATAAAGAAATAATCAGGGGGTAAAATGGATTCCTCTTTGCGGCATAGCTTCTGGTGGTTTCCCAGTTTGGCTTCATACCCATGCATTTGTCAGCTGTATTAACTGAACTTAATGGGTTTTTTTTTAAAGAGAAAGGAAAGAGGATCTGGGAAGAAAAACATGTTAGGTAGAATTTGGGGAAGTAGATACATTTCATGTATATATATTCATATAGAGCTATATGAAATTTTCAAAGAATAAATCCAAAGAAAGGGCTGCTGTGTGTTATCCAAAATTTTAATATGAATAATGAACAAAGGAAAGATTTTTATATGTAGGGAATAAATACAGTTCCATGCAATCTGGAAAGTTTCATAAGAATCCTAGCAACTATTAAAAAAAAGAAATTTGAGTATTGTCTTTGCTCTAATTCTAATGGTTATTGGGAATGGGTTGCGCAGAACAAATAAATTTGGAAAGACATAAATCTCTATCTGAACAGATAGACAGACAGACAGACAGACAGATAAACTGACTGGTATGGATAAACATAGGTATGGAGATATAGATGATATAAATTATAAATATAGATATGGATATAGACACATAATAGATTGGAGAAATAGACCTCCAGGTTATACTATATGCAGAGTGGGAGCAAGGACTGAGATCTAAGAGAGATTATATGGAACAGAATTATCACTTCCCAACGGAAAACCTAACATCACACATTTCAATCTTGGAAGAGAAGGAAGCCCAAGTAAATTCTGTGCCTGCCTGGTTGACTCCTAATCTTGTGCCTGAAAAATCCCCTCATTGCAGAGATGGCTCAAAGGGCTCAGTCTTCAAAGCACTGTTGAAGAAGAACAAAAACAACCTTCAAATACATTGAGATACTGTAGCAAATTGAATAAAAGAATTGGCCAGAGCCTCTTGCCTCTTGAGACACAATTGGTATGATAAGCAGGCAACAGAAAAAGAAATCTACCCTAGAAGAAAGAGGGATTATATATTTAAAACACTCAATTCATTGTAGTAACAACAACAAAGACAAGAAAACCGTATCCAGCAAAATAAAGTCTCTCACAACTGAAAGCTGACTAAATACAACATCCATTTATATGTGTGTTTACTGTACACTACAAGGCCATCCACTTAAATACTAACTAAAATTGCTCAGGAGGAAATGAGTGACATGAGAAAGTATTTTTAATTCATGAAAACCAAATAGTACAGCAAATGTTATTATGCATGCTGGCATAAATACAGGTTTTCTGTTTTCTTTTGTTAATTGACTTAAAAGGAAACCGGATAAAATTATATAAATATCACCTCCCGCTGAGTCTGTGTCACCTGCAGTGAAATATATTAGCAATAGCATCACAAAAGTGAGGAGAAATAAGTGTTGGGTAGAGAAAGTGAGTCTGGGTCCTAACTCGGAGCCAGTCAAGAACAAGAAGAAAGAAGAGAGTTGCTGTAAACAAAAGCTATATGAAAATGTGGAAGAGTGATGCTTCTTTCCTGGATATTGTATTGCTTATACATCAGCAATAAGTTACAATGAAATAAATTAATCCTTGATTTCATTTGCAATACAAGCTGATCTAGAAAACAATATAGATTAGATTAACTCAAATGAATAAAAATCCAAAGGCATTATTTATCATCTTAAACATCAAGGGATTCATTCAAATATTTTATATGTTGGCTAAAATATGTCTAATGTTGCCTTAGAGTTATGATCGTAAGTTCCTACAAAAGTTTAAATTTCATTTAGGAAGTTATGAAAAGCAAAACAAATTATATCTGGAGCTAAAATGTCCCCAAGGAGAACATGGTAATGGTGAAAAGAACTAGCAGTAATCCTCCAGAAGCCGACATCATGCAAGAGAAAGGAGGAGGCTTGCTTTCTGGTACTTTGACCCAGAGTTTTACTCTCTTTGATAATTCACTGCTACCCAGGAAATGACTAGTTTTCAGCTGATACAGGAAAGACACTAAGAAAAGCATGTACTTTGGATGTTTAATACTGCCCCTTGCCGAGTCACAGAGCCATCCGTATACTAGGCTAGTAAACTGTGGGTGTGGGATAAGTACAGAAAAATTAGAGAGACCGAATTCCTTAGGAACTGTTATAATGGCTAGTTACATGTGTTAACTTGGGTGGGTTACAGGAGGTAAATATTTATTCAAACGCTCTGTGTGCATGTCATCGGGGAAGAATTAGGATGGAAATAATAACTGCGTCTATTGACTGAGTAAAGTTCTCACCTGGGCATGAAATGCAGTACTAGCTTATCACCCTTCGGACTCAGAGACAAAGCATCAGTTCTTCCTGGGCCACACGGTTCCTAGATATAGGTATTGGGCCTTCTTGGCCTGTAATTGCGTAGCCAAATTTCTTGGTGTAAGTCTCTTTTATTGAAGTAAACCTTGCTGGTTCTGTTTCTCTGGAGAACATAGCAGTCAGAATTGGTTAACAGTCAGTAATTGCCTCCTGAGGTTCCTAGTGTTTGGTGTAGCTAACATAGTTACAGGAGGACCTATGCCCCAGTGGTTTAGACCAGTGCTTCTCAGGCATCATTATTCACTCACCTTATTGGGAACCTGGTTGAAGTGCAGTTATCAGTGGATAAGCAAGTAGCAAACTCCTATATTAATACCCTTTCAGAGTATCCTTCTTTATTCTTAGTTAAAACTTCCTGTTTTAAGCTGAGCATGCGCAAGGAATTTCTTTCCATATTTTAACCCTTTACATGTGGGCCTCGTGACTTTATAAAAATACACAACACAAACATATATCTACCATCATTTATTTTTAAAATTATGACCTTAACTTGAATTTGCTCAGGAGTGTACTTCTCAACTGAGCATAATCAGGAGTGGGCTAATGACTATATAAATATTCATAGATAACCAGAAAAAAAGTCCCCATGGTCCCTTTGTTCCAGAGAGAGCATTGCTTTGGAAATAAAGCCCGTCCTGTCCTTGCTGCACAGAATATAATCCTTTCTTTTCATTAGCCTTGCTGTTGTCTTTGCACTTAGCCAGATATAAACCCATCAAATTTGGTTACATGGGTTCTGTTTCATTAGGATAGCTTGATTTAGAGACTAAAACTCATTATTTCTGACAAGACATTACATAGTGCCCACATCAAGCAGCTGATCTGGAAGGTAGAGGTTAGAGAGTCCATTTTAATTGAAAGTGTTCCCAGAAGATGTCCCCAGTTTTAGCAGTTTCTACCCCACCATATCCATTTGGGTCTTTCCATACATCAAGGCAAAGCTATAGTTCAAGTATAAATCAGGAGGTTCAGCCATGAAAGAAATATGTCACACATGATAGCTGGTCTCTGCTTCTGCTTTCAGCCAACCTTAAATTGGTGCCTGTCTGTGCATGAAGAAGAAAAATGAAAATGGATAAAACAACAGCAGCTCCCATTGGGCAGCGCACTCTCCTCTTCCAAGTGATATTTTCTGTCTATGTAACTGTAGCAGTCAGAATTCAGCCCACTAAGTGGAACTAAGACCTTGCAGCAAAGCATGCTTCCTTACACGCCCCATGTCAAGGCATCCTTCCTGATAATCCCTGAGCTGCCTTGCCTATCTCACTGAAACAGCACTGTGTGCCGCGTAGTTACTTTCATGGGATCAAGTCTATAATAACACAAATTATGCCATATATTAAAATGACATTTAGCCAATCTTGGAATGAAAAGCCTTCATTTGTGATAATCCAAATCATCTCTTCCATATTCCTACTGTCGATTCTATAAAGGAAAATGCCAATATCCATTTTTCATTTCGCTTTAGGTTAAAATTTTTCAATAACTTGTCTATTAGACAGAAACACCTGTTTTAAGGCAGCACAGGCAACAAGACATTTACCCAGTAGACGCAAGGCTAATGAAACATGAAAATATCTATCCACAAGTGAGAAGAGGCAGCTGCAGATGTTTAAGGAAGAAGAAGAACAAAGAGGGGGAAATTCTGGTTACTTCATCCTGGCTTAGCTGTGAGACTGGAAGTTTCATTCAGGCTTGAAGAGCCAGCATTTCCTCAGACTCATTATCCATAGTGTTGCCTGCCCAGTATATTAATTCTTTCTGTGTGTGAAAAAAAATCAAGCATGTGTGAAACAAAGGTGTAAGGGTATTTTCACTCACTTTACATTATGAATTCCATCCAGAGAGACCTGTCTCTCCATCCTGACTGCCTCATTCCCACATCTGCTATGTTCTGATATGTGATACTTCTTAAAATGTCAAAAGAATGTAGTTTCTCCTTATCTTCATCTCCCTGTTTTCTGATAATGTGAGATAAAGAACTATTTCATAAAGGTATGTGTTCTAACTGGAGAAATATCACATGTGTGGTGTTGACACACTTAAGTAGATGTATTAGTAACTCTAGACTAGGTGACATGCAACATTTTTTGGCACCCCAAAGGCTGTTCACATCACATGGCAGATGTATAAAAATACTGGTTTAATACAACAGAGCATTTTTACTCAATACTACAACAGTAATAGCACCTAGCACTTTGATGGCTAAAATAAGTCTGGTACTTGATCACATAGGTATTTTCCAACATTTTCATCATGACGTTTCTCTCACACAGAAAATCATTAGCCTAATGAAGTAGGATTGCTTGACACCTTATAAATGGGCTCATGCAACTCAGTAAATTACATCAAGAATGTAGATATTGTCTTCAGGGTATTTCAAATTTCTAGTGTCTTAACAGAACCAGTGGATTTTTTACCAAGCATATTAAAGAATTCTGGTGCGGCGAGCAGTTTGTTTTCATCCTATAGGTAGCTTCTCCCTTGGCATTGAATTCTCATTTTGTGTCATGGTCACTCACGTCCTCATGTTCCCTGCTGGCCCTTTATGCTCTGTAATAACACATTTCCACAACAGTATAATTGATTTTAAAAATCAGGTTTTGCAGCTCTTTAATGAAAATAGCATTTTATAGCAGTTTTCATTAATAAAAATTTATGAACTCATAAAATAGAAGTGAACTAACATTTACTGAATGGCTACCGTGTGTGCACTTTGGAAAGCACTTTATATGCATGATCTCACTTAATTGCCACCAAGAACTTCAGAGTAGCTGTTAACACCACTATGCAGATAAGATAACAGAACCTGGGAGAGGGCAGATTTCACCCTCGATCCACAACCAGCAATCAATGGATTCAGAGGTCTTATTCTGAGACATTCTAGGTACAACACACTCTAGTATACTATGATAAATTAATTAGATATTATTATTTATGCAACATACCAGTTCATTTGATTGATTTACATTTTGTCATTTATCTACTTGCGAAAGTAACGTAGCTCATAAGAAAACTTGTAATACAGAAACCTTACAAAACTCACAAATCTTATCTGATAATCCTACCACTTAAAAAGAAGGATCAATAATAACAGCTTGTATAAACTGAACTTTTGCAAATTTAGGCTTAAAACATTCTTTTTATAACTCCTACTTGAATGTAAAATACAATGCTTATTTTCTATGCTATTAAAACTGTTATAATACATGATTTTTATGTTTATACATTTTCCATATTTTGAAGACACAGCAATACAAACATTCCTGGTGTTTTTAATCACCATTATTCTTTAAGAATAAAACAAGAGAGCAGTGTGTGACAACAAAATCAACTTGGGGTTGGAAATAAAGAAAACCGAATTCTGGGTCTGCTGTTTGCTAGCTCTAAGTTGGGGAAAGGTTCTTTGGCCTTTCAGGGACTCATTTCTTTTGAAAAAGAAAAGAATTAGAATATGTACCACTTTTCAAATACCTTAAGATTTTAGACACTGTAATTAAAATATAAATTCCAACATTTGGATACTCAAACAAGGATATATTTGTATATCCAAATATGTAGGCTCACTGTATTTTGGGGCCAAGTATCACATCCCTACATACATATTAAATCTACAGAATTTCATGGAATTGTGATTATGACAAGTGCTAATATATCATTAGGTAATATTGCAGTATTTCTATATGTCCATGAATTTTATTACCTAAGATAGAAAACTTAGAAATGCAAAATTCAACCCCTTAAACTATTTTTTAGACATATTTGATCAACTAGTTTGTGTTTGAGAAAAAAAAATAAGGATCGAATCTGGCTTTAAGACTCCATAGACAAACAGAAACCAGTGAGGATTTCTTCTGGAAATGTGCAGTTTTTAGATACAGATTCTCCTTGTAAAATACTGCCTTTATTTATAGACATCAAGGTATCTCACAAGATTGAAGCAAAGAGTGATTCTTTTCAGTTCACTACAAATAAATGTGTCAAAAATGTTAAGAATAAAGAAGAACTGAACTTTTATTAATATATGCTGAGGACCAGCCTCGACTTGGAGGGGGTCCTGAGAGGAAGGGTATCTTGAAGTCAGGCCTACGTTCTGTTCAAGACAGCTTTCCAGAGTGCCCTTTGTATTCTGCTCTTCTCAAGACAAATTTTGCTTGTTGTTCTAAAAATAGGTCTGTTATAGATCCAAAACCTAGTTTTTTATTTACATGTCAATTTAGTCATTACCCCAGGTTTCCTTTTGATTATTTCATGAATCAGCATCCCATGACCACAGACCTTTGATTCTTAGAAAGAGACAGCAAACACAAGCACAGAGAATAAAATAGCTGGGGGTTGGTCGGGGGGGGTTGGGACCCCATCTAGAAATTATCATTCTTACCATGCCTGGGTCTGGACCTAAACTCTCTCCGTTCCAGGCTGATCTTGAACTCAGGAATCTACCTACTTTTGAAAGCATAAACAAAAAAATCTTAGCTGGTTGGGATCTTACCCTTTGATCACTATTCTCTAAATCTCTTTAACTCCTTTTGTAGTATCTCCTTTCTGACAAGCAGGCTCATAGTGTTACTGCCTCTGTTTCTTTAGACCTGTGAAGCTTCTTACATACTTCATACTGCATCCTTATATGTTGCATAATTGAGAAATTAAATATTTTTGTACTAATTTTTTCATCACTCTTCTCTATAGCCTTAAGGGTTGTCCTGAAGGTCAGAATATTGTACCATTTTGATGAGACATAGACACACCCTCACCTCCCAGACTCATTCTCTCTCTGATTATCATAGAGTCATTAACCTTCGCAAAGAAGACATTCCTGGGAGGAGGAATGCTGAAATATGTATACTATTATACAAGGAAGCCTTACACATGCAGCAAGTATCAACACTCAAGGAGGTTCACACCCTGTTGCCTCTGTTCTAGTGAAGGGAAACAATGTCTTACTGGTTTTTACATGGCCAAGCCAGACTAAGCAAATAAGAATTTCAACACCATCACTAGAGAGTAATTTAGAGAAGGACCCTGAATCCTCTGTAACTCCAAAATATTGTCTTTTTCATGGTTGTTCTTCAATGCTTGATTCATTCACTGCCTTTCTAGAAGTTGTCAATTCTCCTTTATTTGCTATTAAAGATTGCTTTTATTTTTAACATGAAAAAAATTTATTAAATGTCAAGAAGAAGCAATGCAAAAGAAAAAAGTATTTTATATACCGATGAAAAATATGTCTAGGGAAAATGTAAATAGAACCAAAGCATAACTGAAGTTGTGCTAGGATACCAGAATCATGAGGTAATGAGTTCATAAATAGATATGAGTATGTGACCTATGTGTAAAATTGTACTAAAATGATCTTGGCCAATAAAAAAGAAGAGGTGACAGAGGATGTTTACCAAAGTGAAGCAAATAACAGCAGGTCGACAGATATTCTTCAAACATTAGAAACCACAGCTGTCATGGGTTGATGAAGGCCATACATAGTCCCCAGCTGATTTACTCGATCGTTATTTGTACAGAGGACGACCATCATTCCAACAAAAACTACCAGGGATACTCTGTGACACACTCATCATTAGAGAAATTCCAAGGATTCAATTCTGTCTGTGTACAAGTATAACTATGTGTGTGGGCATGGGTGCAAGTGAGATACACCCCCCTTAGTAGAAACAAGAATTCGCAGCTCCTTTTCCGATTACCATTTCTAAAGATATCACCATTGTGCTTAATGTAAAATTATGCAAAAAGAAAGGGGTGATATACCAAACACAAGTATAAGAGTTTATTTTTGTTATGACACATTATAAATGAAACATTTTGAACTCTATTTAGGCATTTACTGAACTCTGTATAGGCCTCAGCTGGATTCCCCATTGGAGCCACACATTAGTATAAATAAATTCAGTGTTTGGGGCTGCTTATATCCCTTTCTGTCTCTCCTAAGTTATTGTCTAGAATGGAAGTTTAGACAGGTGGATGGGTTTGCCATATATTATAAATGGTTCTGGCAGCTGCTGGTTGAATGTATCTCTTTTGATCTCTCACCTCTGCACACAGGGCATAAAGATGCCCGCAAGAGAGAGCTGACATGGAAATCTCAGGAGGAATGTCAATACTCAAACACATATTCTCTGCCTCCGTACACCTTCTCTGCTTGAGCCATGCCACATTTAAGCAATCTACAGATCTCTTAAGGCTTTCCATTTTGTGTGTACAGCAATGAAAACCTACAATGAAAGAGTGAAAAAAACAAAGCAGAACCAGAATTGTTCTCCTGGCCACTGTCCTACTTCCAGCAGTGCATAGGGACATTTCTTTCTTTGTTTATTATCAGCTATGTCCTGCAAACTGAAGCCATCTGTTCCCCAACTTCTAAAGACTGGGCCTAGGGAACCTTAAACCAAGAAACCATTTCATGAAATGTCAGTCAGAGCATCTGGCACCTGGCTCAACCCAAAAAGCTCAAAATGTGTTATGTTTCTAATGTCTGTGGCCTTCTCAGCAGTACTACCCAGTTCAATGTGCTCTGAAACATGACATTGTAAGCTATTTGATCATTATCATAAAGAGTAAAGCATAAAAATATAAAAATTATTCATGACGTATCATATAAAATAAAGTTATTTTGTGTGGTTCTCTTATCTTATTTATGGTTTCATGTAATCATATCATATTCTCTTATGTCTTGATTGTTTTAAGTATGTTAATATATGTGTGTATGTTCATGTATATAAGTCATTATACCCTCAACTTTCAGCCTACTTGAGACAGGATCTCTTTTGTCATTCACTAGCAGCCTAGGTTGTTCCCAAGTTTCCAGAAATTTCAGTCTCTAACACCCATTTTATTGTAGGATCCCCAAGATGACAGAAGTATACTACCATATTTGATTTTCTGTAGGCTCTTGGAGTCAAGACTGATGTCCTCTAATTTGCCTGTCAAGGGGCTTACCTAATAACCATGCCCCCATCCCATTGCATCATATTCTATACACTGTTTGAGATATCTGTTCCCTGATGTATATATTTTTTCATTGTTTAACAAAATATAAAATATTGTGAAACTATTTCCCAATTTAAGTAAAATATTCTGGAGAATAATGTGTCTATTTGACCATATGCATACTTTCAGTTTACCAGAACTTAGTCTAGAGCTATGACTATGCTAAAGATGGATCAATACCCTTATGATGCTCAGTAGTTTGATACACTGACTTATAGAAATTTGGACCTCACAGTAAGTGTCTTTACATGCCTGTCACACTATCATCAATCAACAGAAGACATTCTATAAGGGCAAAAATATGAGACTTGTCTAAGCACCGTGGTCCCTATTAGTTTTGCTAGTATTATTTTACCACTCCCTTTTCCTTTCACTAAAATTGAAGAATCCGAATCCTTGGGTATAATCTATACCACACATGTCTGGATTCATTGTGGGGCCCTGTCTTGATCTTCTCTTCCCACCTCTATTCACTGCCTAGTATTTCAGTGTCTTTAAGAAGATAAGGGGGATTGATACTCAGTGATGCCTCCAATCCTGTTGCACCTGAAACACCTACAGCAGAAAGAAATCCTGTGGCATCGACAGCTTGTTTTATTTGCCTATTTTTGCACTAATCCTACTCTTCATTACAATAGAGTAATTTCACATCTTTATAGGATAGAAGGTGATATTTCAATATCTCACATATATAGTCTGATGGTCAAATCAATATGTTAACATCTTCATGCCCCTTGTTCTTTATGCAGCTTTCCAATTAATCTCCCTTGGTTCTTCATTAATCATGTAACAAGTTACTGTAAATTAACCATCCACTATACCACACAGTACTGGACATTAGCCCTTGTATGCTCCCATACCCTTATCCATTCTTTCTGCATATGCCCTCCACCACATCTTTCCCAACATTCAGGAATACTATTTCATATTGCTATCAATTTTGTAAGATCTATACGTGAACAATAACATGCAATATTTGCCTTTATGTGTCTGGTTTATTTCATAGAGATTCTCCAAATTGAACCTATTTTTCCACATGTGACATCACTTTATTCTTTTGAAAGACTGAGGAATATTTCATACGTATACATAATTATTCAGTTTCTGCTAACATGCATGTGAAATTATATCATGCTTTGACAAACATGAGATGCAACTGTCTCTTCAACAGAATGACTTCCTTCACATTGGAAATAGAACCTGCAGTGGGATTGCCTAAGAATCTCCGTAGCATTTTTCATAATAGTTATACTAATTTACACCATCATAAGAAACATGTAAGTTGTTTATCTTCACACACTAAAAGCCTTTTGGTTTTGGATATCAGTGTCTTTTCCATAATAACATAGTTTCTCTTCAATATAAAAATTCGTATACCCTCTGAGTTTTTAACGATATTTATAGTTTTATCATATATTGTTCCACCTTTCATCATCCACTGTTCTGTGTTTTTATTTTGAGTGATTAGTCCTTCCTCAATCCTCTTATTCACATCTAAATCTCATGACTCTGAGAGTAGCTTTCTTTTTTCTCAAAGGTAGGCCTTCTTGGACATCATCCTCTAACAAACATGTAATTCAAGTCAGTTTTACTCTCAGCTGACCATAATTAACCTCACAGTAGTTTAGATGATCACCAACACATTAACTGATAAGTGCTTGTGAAGTATTTTCTCGATCTTAAATATTTCAAGAGATTAATGAAAATAATAGTCTTCTAGGATCTAAGGGGATAAACTGTTTAATCATAGTGAGAAAGGCAGATTAGACTTTAATCCTTGGATTTCAGAGTCAATATTTGGTGCCCTCTCACCTACAGTTGATGACGTTCAGAAGACCAATATTTTGCCTTAAAATATAAAGCTGAATCCTAAATAGAATTCAGCATTTTTGTGTTCTCAATTCCATATTTATTTTATGTTTTTTTTTCTCACTAGAATGTCAAGTCTTGTTCTGTAAGACAGATGGTGCTGGCTCTTTGGCTCCATAACTGTTTCCAGTTTCATATTCACTATCTTACTGTCATTGCTGTGAAGAAACACCCTGACCACAGCAACTCTTACAAAAGAAAACATTTAATTGGGAACTTAACTTGCTGTTTCAAAGGTTTAGTCTATTATCATCATGGCAGGGAGCATATCTGCAGGCAGGTACAGGGCTAAAAAATCAGCTAAGAGATTCATCTTGGTCCATAAGAAAAAATGAAGGGGAGAAAAGGGAGGGAGAGAGTTAGAAAGACAGACAGATACACACATAGAGAGAGACAGAAAGACAGAGAGAGAGAGAGAGAGAGAGAGAGAGAAAGAGAGAGAGAGACAGAGAGAGACAGAGACAGAGAGAGACAGAGACAGAGAGAGATAGAGACAGAGAGAGATAGAGAAACAGAGAGGGAGACAAACACAGAGACAGACAGACAGATGGACAGACAGATGGATGAACAGACAGAGAAGGGCAAGTAGATGTGGTTTTTCCCACTCTCATGGATCTTTGACAATTTGCTTACAAGGGCAGTGAGAGCAGAAATGTACAACAGGGTGTTTAGAAACTCCATGGGTACTTGTGGTAAATTACCACACTGGGCCTGCTTGTCAGTTGGCAGATCAACTTAGGGAAATTGAAGGCTTAAGAAGTTTTGGAGGAGTGAAGGCAGGGACATCCAGGATGGTCAAAGATCATTGGATGTGGGCTCAGGGTGCCTGGAAAGCCCCATTCTAATAGGGAGGCATTTCAGGAATCTCAGGTACTAACTGGATAGATTTTGTCAGAAGAAAAGAAATTGATCCTATAAACTAATTGAAGCTCTGTGACATTTCTCAGGTAGAGACCTATCTGTGGGCCGATAGTACCTCAGACAAAGTCAGAGGAGAAACTCTGCTAACTAAAGGAGTCTCCATTACATTCTGAGCCACAGAAAGCTATCAGGTCAGTGGTAGACTTAGCCCTTTTTCTATTTTGTTTTGTTGAATATTTTATTTATTTACATTACAAATTCTAGCCCCTTTCTCAGTTTTACCTCTGAAGATCCCCTATCCCATTCTCCCTCCCCCTGCTTCTATGAGGATGCTCTCCCACCTACCCACCCACCCACTCCCACCTCCATACCCTGGCATTCCCCTATACTGGTGTATCGAGCCTTCACAGGACCAAGGGGCTCTCCTCTCATCGATGTCAAACAAGGCCATCCTTTGATACATATGTGGCTGGAGCCATGGATCCCTTCATGTGTACACTTTGATTGGTGGTTTAGTCCCTGGGAGCTCTGGGTGTCTGGTTGGTTGATATTGTTGTTCTTCCTATGGGGTTGCAAACCTCTTCAGCTTCTTCAATCCTTTCTCCAACTCCTCCATTGGGGAACCCGTTCTCAGTTCAATGGCTGGCTGCGAGCATCTGCCTCTGTATTTGTCAGGCTCTGGCAGAGCCTCCAAGGAGACAGCTGTATCAAACTTCGACCTTAATTAACAGTTTTCCCACAGACAGAGATAGAGAGTGACAGAGAGAAAGACAAAGAGATTGGGCCTGGTATGGGTTTTTGAAGCATCAAAACATCTCCAGTAACCTGCTTCCTCTAATGAAATCACACCTCCTCCAACAAGGCCACACCTCCTAACCTTTTCATATAGTTCTAGTCCCTGGTTACTAAACATTCATATACGTGAGCCTATAAGGGCTGCTTTTATTTAAACCACCATATTGACCAAAGAAGAGAACCCCCTGGCATGCACATGGTGACAAGATCAAATTCATAGCCATTTAAAATAAGAAGAGACAGAAACATTTGGTGCTAAATGACAAATTTCAGGAAGCCTTATGAAAGAGGAGCCATTTTCTGAGATGACAATGGTCTTTCAGTATTCTGTTATTCTTTTATATTTGTGCCATTTGCTGTGCTTTTTTTTTCCTTAGAAGCACCATGTGAGACTCACTTTAAAATATATAAAATGCCATTTTATTTCACCTTTTATCCTAAACTCATTAAACTCAGTGTTTTTTACCGAATCCCATATTTAAAAAAAATCAATACACCATTCTTTTTTAAAAGAATTCACTCCAAGTTCAGTTACAAGACACAGATGCAACCTCCAATGTGTCAGAAAGGTAGTGGTTCCTGCTACAATCCTCCTCCTAACAGTCACAATTTCTCATACTCCTAAAGTGTGCACCTGCTTCTAAAGGATAAGATTCCAGGACTGCATGCATTTATTTGTCTGAATCCACATTCTCTTCTATTCAACATAATGAGCTTTATGTACATGTTAGTCATCATACTTCAAAGATGTCTGAGAATATATCTATTCCTAAATATAGATATAGATGCCAATAAAGAGCAAAAATGAGAAAAGACAGTCAAGATGCTAGTTCAGTTGTGTGATTCACCAGTAAAGAGAAGAATAGAGACATTCAAAAACAAGAATAGCTTTCCTCTTGGGTTAAGATTTTCTTTCTTTGTAAAATACATAGCTTGCCAGTCTTGGCAGGTTTCCCTGGGACTCAAAATAAAACATGATCATTGTCTTTTGTATTAAATAGTTCCTGTCCCATTTAGCTAACCAAGTTAATGACATCTTAATCACTGATAGAGACGAACAACAAAAACAAAAAAAAATTTTTTTTTTTGCAGACAAGCAGAATATAACCTGATGTCTACGCCATCTCATTTCTAAGGGAGAAAAGGACCACCCATATCTCTGTTCAGGACAATGACAGGACAAATACTCCAGTTCAGGAGATTAACGAGTAAGATAACTTTCATTCCTTCAAGCATAAGGGAAAAATTGGTGCCCAATAGGCATGCCTATCACCATCAGGAAGATGGTCTGACTTTGGCCCCATTGATACAGAAGCAACTTGGTTTAATCTTCTGACATGTAGCTGTGTTTTGACATGGGTCAGTTCACTGGATGTGAAGGATTAGCATGAGATAATTAATGAATATAGCAAATATGTAAGTCAGAATTTTAACAATCTTTGCCTGACACAGAATAGGGTTAATAATAATAATAATAAAAGAATAGGGTTAAGTCTAACAGTATATGTCAGTCTTAAACCACAACTAATTTTTGTCTCTGTCACTTATTTAGTTGGTTATTATTATAAAACAAATTATTTAGAAGGTAAATTTGGATCCAAGAGAAACTAAATCCAATTTTACTGAGCTATTACCATTTTCTAAAATCAAGAAAAACATCAATAAATGTACATTTGATAAAAATTTAGGAACTTTAAAAGACAAATCATTTTCAACTCATCAAGAAGAAACATTCAAAGAAAGTAGCAGACTCCAAGTTTCCTTCAGTTAGTGAAATTCCTCATAACACCAAGATCTCTTAAAGATATATAGTCCTCAGACATTTGTGACCTTCATCACTGATATTATTTCACATCTTGGAAGTTATATGTAGTTTTAAAATGGGAAAAAAACCCTAGAACATACAAAGTCTTTATATCTTCTTGAAGTAGCCCCTTTGATGCCGTTTTTAAATCCCTTCCCATTAGTGGTCAATATGCTGTCATGTTTGTATATCTCCTTTACTTTGACTAAAATTCTCACTGCATAAATAATATGGACACCTGAGGTTGGGGATTTAGCTCAGTGTTAGAGTGCTTGCCTAGCAAGCACAAGGCCCTGGGTTCGGTCCTCAGCTTTGAAAAAAAAAAAAAGAATATGGACTCCTTATGTTCATATCTTCTCATTTGCTCATCATGGCGATTCACTAGATGCTCATTACCACTTCTGATAACTCTGGAGGCATATTTTAGATATTTGTGTGACTACCCACTAAATATCTATTCTGTTCCTCTGCTAGAATTGACTCTTAAGAATATATGACTTTCCCCATAAAACCCCCTTTCAATGGTAAAACAAAAATTAGTTGAGCACACTTTTTGGAAGCATCTCTCTAAGTTGGATGCTAAATATAAGAAGACACTGCCTCTTGGCTATTTAGTGTCAAATGTTCTCTTTTTTTATGTGAAAATTGGTTTTCCTAGAATATATTTACATGTCTACCCACAGTCAAGAATGAGATTATTCCCCTGGAATTTAATAAATGTTTTAATTGTGTTTTGTTTTTTATTTCCTAGACTTACACATTTGTCCTTTGGGACCACTACAATAGAATAACAATGGAAATTAATTTAAGCATATTGAAGCTAATTAAATAATAGAAAATACTTTCCCATATTTTTTCAGAATATAATATCTAAGATCAAGCTCATACTGCATCTTACAATGACTCTCTTCTTCCTATGAAGATGCCTGTCTCCTATTATATTCTCATATAAAGAGAACAAAGTAAGAAGAATCAACTGTTCTTCTTTGTAGAGCCATGTTTATTCTGTAGAGGTGGCTCCTCAGGTAATGTGACTTGGCTCAGGTAAGTGTGAGAACATGAGTTTGCATCTCTAAAACCAGCACAAAGGCATCCTGCTGTTGTGAGTTTGGCCAAATGCTGCTTGTAGTCTAATATTAATTTTTGTCCCCAAAATAGCTTGAATGAGAGAGTTGCCCAGTTAATTTTAATTGGTAAATAAAAAATGACATCAGCCAATAGGTAATAGGTGGTGAGAAGACACATAGACAGGGTAAAGGTTTCCTGGACTAGAGATGAGGAAGAAGGAGAAGGGGATGCACCATGCCAGGAGATGATATTAGGTGATTTTTATCAGTGTGCAAGCACCATAGAACAATCATACAGTATAAGGGGTCCAGCCTTCCACATGCTTACTAAACATGAGTATACATGCTAATAGTACAATAATGCTGTGCTCTTGCTTATACCTACAGCAATATAAAAGCAAGCAATGTCTTTTGCTAGGTATATTATAAGACATTAGAATTTTATAGCCTCATATTAATCTTATAGGTTTACCCTCTCCTAGCATAACTAATAAGTCATTATAAGAAATACTTTATTTCTTATGTGAAACTAAAATTTATAGTATTGTAATTAAAAATCCATTACACTAAGAGTCAAGTATCTACACAAGATCTGAACTGGAAAATAAAAGAATGTACATGTTGACAACCAATGTAACAAATGATAATTTCTTCTAAGAACAGAAAAGTATTCTTTTTATTGGATTTTTTAAGCTTTTCTTTCTTTTTTCTTTTTTAATTGGACTTTTTATTTATTTACATTTCAAATGTTATCTTCTTTTATGGTTTCCTATTCATAAACCCCTTATCACATCCTCCACCACTTCCTGCCTCTCTGCCCTCACATTTTGCTACATTGGGGAATCAAACCTTGTCAAGACCAAGGGTTTTTCCTCCATTTGGTGCCTGACAAGGCCATCCTCTGCTACAAATGCAGCCGGAGCCATGGGTCTGTCTATGTGTACTCTTTGGATGATGGTTTAGTCTCTGGGAGCTCTGTTTGGTTGGTACTGTTGTTCTTATGGGGTTACAAGTCCCTTCAGCTCCTTCAATCCTTTCTGTAATTCTGCCAAAGGTAATTTCATTCTCCGTTCAATGGTTGACTATGAGTCTGCCTCTGTATTTGTCATGCTCTGGCTGAGCCTCTCAGGAGACAGCTATTTCAGGCTTCTGTTAGTAGTGACTATGTTTGG
The DNA here is from genome assembly GCF_021556685.1 of Rattus norvegicus. Taxonomy (NCBI): domain Eukaryota; kingdom Metazoa; phylum Chordata; class Mammalia; order Rodentia; family Muridae; genus Rattus; species Rattus norvegicus. The sequence goes on along the minus strand of NC_141535.1, from coordinate 107,030,947 downwards.
TGGATGTATGTATAATGGGCTGGATCCCCAGGTGGGGCAGGCTCTGAATGGCCATTCCTTCAGTCTCAACTCCAAACTTTGTCTCTGTTTCTCCTCCAAGGAATATAGTAGAACATGTGTCCTTTTATATGTTGGAACATCTTTTGGATATATTCCCAGGAGTGGTATAGCTGGGTCCTCAGGTAGCATTAGGTCCAATTTTCTGAGGAACTGCCAGACTGATTTCCAGAGTGGTTGCACCAGCTTGCAATCCCACCAACAATGGAGGAATGTTCCTCTTTCTCCACATCCTTGCCAGCATCTGTTGTCACCTGAGTTTTTGAACTTAACCATTCTGATTGGTGTGAGGTAGAATCTCAGGACTGTTTGATTTACATTTCCCTAATGAGTAAGGATGTTGAATATTTCTTAAGTTGCTTCTCAGCCATTCGATATTACTCAGTTGAGAATTATTTGTTTAGCTCTGTAAGCAATTTTTTTTCTTGGTTCTTTTTTTTTTTTCGGAGCTGGGGACCGAACCCAGGGCCTTGCGCTTCCTAGGTAAGCGCTCTACCACTGAGCTAAATCCCCAGCCCCTCTGTAAGCAATTTTTAATAGGGTTATTTGATGTTCTGCAGTGTAACTTCTTGAGTATTTTGTATATATTTGGATATTAGCCCTCTATCAGATATAGGATTTTTAAAGACTTTTCCTGGCTGCTGATTGCCATTTTGTCCTAATGACAGTGTCCTTTGCCTTATAGAAACTTTGAAATTTTATGAAGTCCCATTTGTCAATTCTTGATTTTAGAGCATAAGCCATTGTTGTTCTGTTCAGGTAATTTCCCCAGTGGCCATGTGTTCAAAGTTCTTCCCCACCTTTTCTTCTAATAGTTTGAGTGTGTCCAGTTTTATATAGAGGTCCTTGATGCACTTGGACTTAATCTTTGTACAGGGCAATAAGAATGGATCGATTTGCATTCTTCTACATGCTGACCTACCGTTGAACCAGAACCATTTGTTGAAAGCACTATCTTTTTTCTATTGGATGGTTTAGCTCCTTTGTCAAAGATCAAGTGATCATAGGTGTGTGGGTTCAATTCTATTCCATTGTTCTACCTGCCTATCTCTGTACCAACACCATACAGTTTTTATCACTATTGTTCTGTAATAAATCTTGAGGTCAGGGTTGGTGATTTCCCCAAGAAGTTCTTTTATTCTTGAAGATAGATTTCATTATCCTGAGTTTTTTGTATTCCAAATGAATTTGCAAGTTGCTCTTTCTAACTCTATGAAGAATTGAGTTGGAATTTTGATGGGGATTGCATTGAATATGTAGATTACTTTTGGCAAGATGGCCACTTTCACAATATTAATCTAGCCAATCCATGAGCATGGGAGGGCCTTCCATCTTCTGAAATCTTCTTCAGTTTCTTTCCTCAGAGACTTGAAGTTCTTTGCATACAGTTCTTTGACTTGCTTAGATAGAGTCAGATTGAGGTATTTTATATTATTTGTGACTATTGTAAAGGGTGTTGATTCTCTAATTACTTTCTCAACATGTTTATCCTTTGAGTAGATGAAGGCTACTGATTTGTTTGAGTTAATTTTATATCCAACCACAATGTTGAAGTTAGTTATCACCTGGTGGAATTTTTGGTGTCACTTAAGTATACTATCATATAATTTGCAAATAGTGATATTTTGACTACTTCCTTTCGAATTTGCATCTCTTTGACCTCCTTTTCTTATCTGATTGCTCTGGCTAGGATTTAAGTACTATATTGAATAAGTAGGGTGTGAATGGGCAGTCTTGTCTAGTCCCCGATTTTAGTGGGATTGCTTCAAGTTTCTCTCTATTTACTTTGATGTTGGCTACTGGTTTGCTGTATATTGCTTTTACTATGTTTAAGCATGGGCCTTGAATTCCTGATCTTTCCAAGACTTTTAACATGAAGGTGTGTTGAATTTGTCAAATGCTTTCTTTAGCAGCTAATGAGATGATCATGTGGCTTTTTTTTTTTTTTTTTTTCCCCCCACCCCCGGCTTTTTTCTTTGAGTTTGTTTATGCAGCAGATTACATTAGTGATTTTCCGTATGTTGAACCATCCCTGCACCCCTGGGATGAAACCAACTTGATCATGCTGTATGATAATTTTGATGTGTTCTTAAATTCTATTTATGAGAATTTTATTGAGTATCTTTGCGTCGATATTTGTAAGGGAAATTGGTCTGAAGTTCTCTCTCTTGGTTGGATTTTTGTGTGGTCTAGCTTTAAGCATAACTGTGGTTTCATACAAAGAATTGGATAATGTTCCTTCTGTTTCTATTTTGTGGAATAGTTTGGGCAATATTGGTATGAGGTCTTCTGGAAGATTTGATACAATTCTACACAAAAACTATGTGGTCCTGGGCTTTTTTTTGGTTAGGAGATTTTTAATGACTGCTTCTATTTCTGTAGGAGTCTTGGAACTATTTAGATTGTTTATCTGATACTGATTTAACTTGGGTACCTGGTATCCACCTAGAAAATTGTCCATTTCATACTGATTTTCCAGTTTTGTTGAGTATAGGCTTTGGTAGTAGGATCCGATGATTTTTTAAATTTCCCCAGTTTCTGTTGTTATTGCTCCCTTTTCATTTTTGATTTTACTAATTTGGATACTTTCTCTATGACCTCTAGTTAGTTCGGCTAAGAGTTTATCTATTTGATGATTTTTTTCAAAGAACCAGCTCCTGGTTTTTGTTGTTTAATTGTATAAATCTTTTGGTTTCTACTTGGTTGATTTCAGCCCTGAATTTGATTATTTCCTTCTGTCCACACCTCTTGGATGTATTTGCTTCTTTTTGTTCTAGGACTTTCAGGTGTGCTATCAGGCTGCTAGTGTATGCCCTTTACAGTTTCTTTCTGGGAGCACTCAGAGGTATAAGTTTTCCTCTTAGCCCTGCTTTCCTTGTGTACCATATGCTTGGGTATGTTGTACCTTCATTTTCATTAAATTCTACAAATTCTTTACTTTCTTTCCTAATTTCTTTCTTGACCAAGTTAACATTGAGTAGAGCATTGTTCAGTTTCCATGTATAAATGGGATTTCTGTCCTTTTTGTTGTTATTGAAGACCAGCATTAGTCTGTTGTGATGAGAAAGGATTTTTATTTCCTCTGTAAGGGCTTCTATCTGTTTACCTGTGTTGTCCTGTATTTCTCTAAGAGAGTTATTTATGTCCTTCTTGAAGTCTTTTAACATCATCATGAGTTGTGATTTTAAATCAAAATATTGTTTTTCTGGTATGAATTTGTGTTGTGGTATACAGGACATGCTGTTGTGGGGGAACTGGGCTCCGATGATGCCAGGTGGCTTTGGTTTCTGTTGCTTAGGTTCCTACCCTTGCCTCTAGCCATCTGGTTATCTCTGGAGTTATCTGATTTTGCTATCTCTGACAGTGGCTTGACCCTCCTTTTAGCCTGTATGTCAGCATTCCTGGATACTGACTTTCTCCCACCAGGATCTGGGTATAGAGACCTGTGTAACAGGGTCAGCTCTGGGTGCAGGCTTTATTGGATATTTCATGTATTTACATACCCAATGCTATCTCCTTGCCCCCTTTTCCCCTCCCCCTCCCCATGTTTCAATAAAGATGATCCCACTCATACCCATTCCCACACACCTCAACACCCTACATTCCCTACAATGGGGAAATGGGCCTTTAAAGGCCCAAAAGCTTCCCTTCATGTTGATGCCAGACAATGCTCATCCTCTCTTACATATGCAGTTGAAGCCATGGGTCCCTACATGTGTACTCTTTGGGTAGTGGTTTAGTACCCAGGAGCTCAGGGTGGTCTGCTTGGTTGCTATTGTTGTTTATCCTATAGCATTGCAAACCCATTCACCTCTTCATTTCTTTCTCTCACTCCTTCATTGGGGTCCACATTCTCAGTCCTATGATTAGCTGCAAGCACCTTAATCCGTATCAGTAAGACTCTGGCAGAGACTCTCAGGGTACATCCATATCCGGCTCCTGTCAGAAAGCACTTCTTGGCATCAGCAATAATGACTGGGTTTAGTGGCTGCATGTGGGATGGATCCCCAAGTGGAGCAGTTCTCTGAATGACGTTTCCTTTAGTTCCACCTTTTGTTCCTATATTTCCTCCTATGAGTATTTTGTTCCCCCTTCAAAGAAAGATTGAAGTATACACATTTGGGTCTTTCTTCTTCTTGAGCTTCATATGGTCTATTAATTGTTTCTTAGGCATTCCTAGCTTTGTGCTAATATTCACTTTTCAGTAAGTTCATACCATCTGTATTTTTTTGTGATTGGGTTACCTCACTCAGGCTGATATTTTCTAGTTCCATCAACTTGCCTAAGCATTTCATGAAGTCATTGTTTTTAGTAGCTTTGTAGTGCTCTATTGTTTAAATGTACCATATTTTCTGTATCCATTCCTCTGTTTAAGGATATCTGGGTTCTTTCCCATATATATCTGTTATGAATATAGGAGAGTATGTGTCCTAGTTATATGTTGCAGCATCTCTTGGGTGTATGCCCAGGAGAGGTATAGCTGGGTCCTCAGGTAACATTACATCCAATTTTCTGAGGAACAGCCTGACTGATTTCCAGAGTGGTTGTACGAGCTTCCAATGGAGGAGTGTTCTTTAGCCACATCCTCACCAGCATCTGCTATCACCTGAGTTTTTGCTCTTAACCATTCTGACTGGTTTGAAGTGGAATCCCTGATGACTAAGGATTTTGAATATTTCTTTAAGTGCTTCTCAGTCATTTGATATTCCTTTGTTTAGAAATCTTTGTTTAGCTCTATACCCCATTTTTAATAGGATTATTTGATTCTCTGCAGAGTATCTATCAGATGTAGAATTGGTAAAGATCTTTTTCCAGTATGTTGGTTGCCATTTTGTCCTATTGACAATGTACTATACCTTACAGAAGCTTTGCAATTTTATGAGGTCCCATTTGTGGATTCTTGCTCTTAGACCATAAACCACTGGTGTTCTTTACAGGAAAATTTCCTCTATGACAATGTGTTCAAGGCTCTTCCTCACTTTTCCTTCTATTAGTTTCAGTGTATCTATTTTTATGTGACTCTAACCAAGCAGGTGATAGATCTGTATGACAAGAACTCCAAGTCTCTGAAGAAAAATCAAAAAAGATCTCAGAAAATGGAAAGATCTCCCATGCTCATGGATTGGCAGGATTAATATAGTAAAAATGGCCATCTTGCTGAAAGCAATCTACTGATTCAAGTAATCCCAATCAAAATTCCAACTCAACTCTTCATAGAGTTAGAAAGAACAATTTGCAAATTCATTTGCAATAACAACAAACAGAAAAGAGAGTAGCGAAAAACTATTCTCAACAATAAAAAAACTGAGAGAATCACCATCCCTGACCTCAAGCTGTATCACAGAGCAATCCTGATAAAAACTGCATTGTATTGGTACCGAAATAGGCACATAGAACAATGGAATGGAATTGAAGACCCAGAAAGGAACCCACACTCTTATAGTCATTTGACCTTTGAGCTAAAATTATCCAGTGGGAAAAAGACAGCATTTTCAACAAATGGTGCTGGTTTAACTGGAGGACAAAAAGTTCTAAATCATGCCTATGAATTAATGAGCCACTTTTCTCCTACTCCCAGACAGTAACAGATGAAGGTGACTTATCCCAGCTGGCCAAACTGCTACTGTGCATGATTGCCAGGTAAGGTGACCTCTGCTATCAAATATTAGCTGCCACAAATTCTGGGCTTCTTGCCATTATGACTGACTCCAAAATATACTCTCCAATTTTCCATATACACACATTGGTGGTAGGGACAGCAAAACAGGACGATAAACAGGCAAGTTTTCATGGACAGCCACAAGTGATACCCCTAACTGGATTCGTGCATCTACAGCTAGTTCATGCTCACCAGTTTCTGAAACTCACCCATTGGTTCAATACCTAGTCTCCAAACATAACTATTACAACCCAATTACAAGATTCTATCTTCAATGTGACAAGACTTTGATTATTTTGCAGGGTTGCCAAAACAACAAAAACAAAAAACAGAAAATCAAATGCTGGTGATGCAAAAGTAGAGAAAATATAAAGCTCTAGCATAAGCTCTAAGTTTCAGAGAACAATATTTAGTAGAGAAATTATAAGCAATAATAAATAGGGGACCAGCCAGGTGGCTCAGGTTGTGAATCAATTGTCATGGATACCTGAAATTCATATACAGATGATACAACAAAATTGTCCTCTGACCACTTTATGCATTCTGTGGCACACACATGCATCCCCCATCACATGAACATACAATAATAAGTACAATTGAAATGTTTTAATAATATAGAGAAACCACGAATAATTATTGGAAAAATATCATACTACTTGCTCAAAGGGACTCTTTTGTTTTCCTGGATAAAATTAATGTCTTAGTTTGTGGGTCTTGAAAATTATTTGATTTTGTTTGTTACACTGTGGTAACAGTTTTGCTCAGGGCCATCTAAGTAATACAATTACATTGCTACTGGGTATTTTGGTAGAGAATAGATATGTAGTTTAACTTTTAATTAGCATTAAGGAAGAGGAAGGTCACAGAGGAGGAAGTCTCCTAAGAGAAAACACGAGGACTAAAGGGATGCTAGAAAAACCATCTTAGCAGAATTCAAATTGAACAGAAGTCCAGATGATCAGACATTACCTAGGGAAACCAGAAGAGATATCAAACATGATCCCATATTAGGTACATTAATCAAGTTCCTGTAAAGGAACAGAACCTAGTGTGTGTGTGTGTGTGTGTGTGTGTGTGTGTGTGTGTGTGTGTGTGTGTTATAATCAGCATATGGATATATATGTACATGTCATGGATACTCATATATAAGTAGTTTGAATGATAATGTACTTAATCTCAGATAGTTGAACACTATTTTACTAGTTGAGGGTACTGATCTTATTGGAGAGGGTCTGTCATTCACTTGAGTCTCTAATATTAGAGAAGGAATGTTGGCTTTATGACCTCGCCAGTTAGAGTCAGGGCAAGCAGGAAGAAAGCAAAGTTTCCTTTTCCTGTGTCCATTTATGTGCATTGCCACCAGAGGACATAACCAAGACTGAGGGTGAATCTTTCTGCCTCAAATAATCTGATTAAGAAATTCCCCAGAGGAGTGCCCAGAAACTTGGACTTTAGCTGAATCCAGTTGACAGTCATTATTAGCCATCACAGCAGGGATGGGAGAGTTCTGGATAAAATGATTTAGCAGGGACTTAGTTTTATAAGGAAGTACACACACAAAGAATCTTCTTGGCTTCAGGAAGGTTCAAAAGCTTCACTGAATGTTCAGTCAAAGAAAGAGCCTTTGTCAAAAGCATGGTGTTTCAAAATCAACACACAACATTTTTGGCTGGATAATTCTTTGTGAGACGTGTCATGATTATTGTCAGATGTTTCATTGAACCCTTGTTTATTTCCAACTTGGATATTATATTTCCTAATCTTGCAGAGGTGTGAGAAAATAATCTATAGCCATTGCAGAATATACTTGAAGAGAAAAAAAAATTCCCTTTATTGAGAACCATGGCTGAAGAGTGATTGGGTATACTTGAGCAAAAGTAAACATAAATTTAAAATACTCAAATGTATGATTCAAGATAATAATGTTTAGTAGGAAAATCTGAGCCATTTTTATTTAAAGATAAAAAGTGTTTCTGACATATTCTTGAAGGTCTAGTGTACACAGTAGCAGAAGGCTCTTAAGAAAGGATAGTTTGGGGTTGGGGATTTGGCTCAGTGGTAGAGCGCTTGCCTAGCAAGCGCAAGACCCTGGGTTCGATCCCCAGCTCCGAAAAAGAGAATAGAAAAAAAAAAGAAAGGATAGTTGGAATATCAGCTGAGTTACCAGAACTGTCAGCAGTGGTGATGGTTAATACTATCAACTTGACAGAATCTAGAGTCACCTTAGAGAAAAGCCTCTGGGTATTCCTGAGAGTGATTACATAGAGCAGGTAAATTAACTGAAGACCTATCCTGACTGTGAATGGTACTGTTTCATGGGCTGGGACCCCAATGTGAATAATAAAAAGAAAGAAAGCTGAACACAAATATTCATAGTTCTCTGGTTGGAGGCAGGGGATGCAATGTCATCAGGTGCTTCCTCTTCCATCAGCATACCTTCCCTGCCTGGCTGGGATTAAATTTTGTTATGAGGCACTTAAAATACTTATTCATGGAAAAAAGATAGATAGATAGATAGATAGATAGATAGATAGATAGATAGATAGACAGATAGACAGATAGACAGATAGACAGATAGGTAGATAGATGATAGATAGATGCAAGGAGTAAAAACACTCAACTTTCTCATTCAAATAAATGATTCAGTGGAAACATTTTGAACATTTACCAACACAAAATCTGAATGACAATCTGGAGACTAAAATTTACTTACCCAACATGGATGCTTCTTCTAGCTACAAAGAGGAAAAAGCAAAGACACTTCAACTGGTAACTCAGATGGTTCCACAAAGAAGAGGGAAGGAAAAGACAAAGCATTTGAGCAAACACAAAAGCTTATGTTGAACATTTTCCTAAATTCTTGTAATAAACTAACTCAGTAAGAAACACACACTCTTGTTATCCCCACTTTCAGACACTGGCACTCAGAAATAGAAAGATAAGAAACTCTGCTCTATAGTCACTAAGAAATAGCAGAAGCTGAGTTTCAACCTATGTAGTGTGGCAGAGAACAAGCATGCCAGAATTAGTGAGTCCTCAAAGGTTTGTATATAATTAGTCATTTTTTTCCTTTTTATATTTAAAAGCGTTTTTTTCTAACATAATATGTTCATTGATTATTTGGGAGTTTCAGAAAATATATTCTGATTGCATTCACTTCACTGCCTTCCTAGGCACCTGTCCTATCCCTGGTGACCTACCCCTCCCCCCCAAAAAAAAAAGGAAAGAAAAAAAAAAGTACCAAGTCCCCATCTTGTTGCCTATATACTGACCACAACATGGTCAAGCATGGTCAAATTCCCAGTGCCAGACACTTAAAGAAAATAGAGTCTTGTCCCACTTGCACCCCTACCAGAAGGCATCAACTGTGAAGAGACACACTTGAACATCCTTATCATATTTTGACAAGTTCTGTTCAATGACTTCCTGTCTAGACCATTTCTTTTTGTGGAGGAGGAAGGATGAAGGGGAAGGGGGGATTGTTAGTCTTCTGTGCCCTTCATGCTTAACTGTGAGTCTACATTCATCAAAACCACTGCATAAGAAGCTTCTGGCCCTTTACAATCAACAGATCATGGGATATCTACTCGGCCTCAGCCGCAGCATGAAGCACAGACACCATGATGGCCTTCGGTGGCAGTAAAGGTTATGGACATTAACATGGCCTCCTACTGCAACATGGCCCATGAACATTAACATTTAAATTAATTACATTTAAAAAACCCTTTAGTTATTTCTGCTGTCTCTGAATTATACTTTTGATTTTTTTCATTAGTAATATTGCATTTCTTCCAATGACCATTTCAAACATCTACACAAAATGATTGCTACTCAGGCCCAGGTATTCTGTTTCCTAATTGGAAAATATTAGGAAGAACTCAGAGACTGTGTCTGAAAAAGTACCTTCCAATAAAATCCAAAGTTCACAAGCATTGTCTGAATGTCTAGAGCTCCAAATATGATGAGGCAAAGGCAAAAAGAGTTAATAGATATCCACAAAGAGACTCTTATAGAAGAAAAAATATTAGGCAGAGGCCAAAGATATCTTAATGTCTCAGAGTTAACACAAATAAACATTCCATACCTACCATTACTGTCATAGAAAATGGAGATCATTAAACAAGAAGATTCTCCTTATTTCAAAATTACTATAGGGTTCCAGAAATTAACACGGTGGTAGTGCTATAGCAGCAGACTTATAAGTCACTGTAAGAGAATCAGGAATTCATAAAGAAACCATTATACTCAAAGTGAATTTACCTTCAGCAAGGTTACCATGACATTTTTCACAAGTGACTGAAGACTTTTAATATATTTCTACAAAAAAAGGATAATTGTTAGTCCTTATCTCTTCCATGAATAAATATTGACTGTAAAATTTTCAGAAACGAATGTAAGAAATAGCCTTGATGATCTTTGTCAAAGATTAACTAGATGTAAAGCTAATACACTATAAGTCGTATTTTCTTTTCTTTTTTTTTTTTTTTGGTTCTTTTTTTCGGAGCTGGGGACCGAACCCAGGGCCTTGTGCTTCCTAGGTAAGCGCTCTACCACTGAGCTAAATCCCCAGCCCTATAAGTCGTATTTTCAATCAAAATATATTAAAAAATAAACTTTTATATTTTTAAAGGAACAATAAGGTGAAAAGACACTACACAAACTGAAAGAAGATATTTTAAAAATATAAAAGGTAATCCAAGTAGAACGTATTAATAACTAAGTAATACTAAGAAAATTACTCAATAAAAATTGGGAAATTATTTAATTAAATGCCTTAAAATGCCTTAAAATAAATAAGGTATTTTTGATATTATTAATCATTTGGCAAATGCAAATTAAAATTATAATAAAATAAAAATTCTTACCATTTGAACGCCTAAAACCAGAAAGCAGATAACAAAATTTATTAAAGCAAAAATTGGGATTTACTAATGAGAATATAGAATGGAGCATACTGTTCAGAAAACAATCTGATAGTTTGTTAAGAACTTACACATAACTTACTAACAGTTTATTAAATTAACTGTCCATGAGAAATGAAAGCTACTTGTATAAGGACTTATAAATCATTGCTCATAAAACATCACTTATAATAGCCCAATCTGGAGACAATTCAAGTGTTCATCAATAGGTGAAAGGTTAAACAAACTCTGCTATACCTATTAAGGTAAAAATTAAGGCATATGTGTGTGTGTGTGTGTGTGTGTGTGTGTGTGTGTGTGTGTGTGTGTATGTATCATCCCATAGGTATAAATTGCAAGTGAATAAGTGAATACTGGGACATTCTTACACAGGAATGAAAATGGACACAGAGGAGAATTCAGTGGTGAAGGAGGGATTTCATTCAAAGGAAGTGGCACACTATGAGTCATATGGAAACCTACTAGCTCAAAATTTAAGTTAAAAAAATAAATGGAAGTAGAATAGAATACATATGAACTGAAAAGGGAAGGTTACTGAAAATAAAAAAGTAAGCAGAGATGAGTATGATGAAGCGGAAAAAAAAGAGAGTAGTTGGTGAGTTAACCAAAATGAAGAATACATGGAAAAGCCTTAGGGAAATACACTACTTATGAAGTTAATTTGAAAATAGAGCTTTTAAGAAGAAAGGAGGTCAAATAAAATTGCACTGGGTGTATGAACAAGGTTGACCCAAGATTGCATAGGTTATTAAATGAAAGGCATTGACTATTTTTCTATGAGTTATTGGCCGGGGTCTCTACAACAATACAGGCTATTGACATTGTCCTTTGTTACCTGCCATACCTACATAGTAAGACTGAAGCTACCATGTACTTCAACTGTTGGTCGATCTCAAACTAGCTGGTGAATTTCTTCCTTGCTGGTTCTTTTCCACAGTGAAAAGATTGCTGTGCAGACTTCTGGGAGAGAAAAATACATTGGTCAACTTACCCACCACCGGTCTTTGTATGGTGGAATACCAACATGCCAGACAAGATATGCCTACTGAAATAGCAGTGACACAACTGTTAAAACATAGTAGAGACCTGCTCTACAAGAGGGAATTTCCTGCCTTGAAATGTAATCGTGGTCAAAAGCCAGAACTTGCTGTTGCTATTTTGCTAAATGACCTTGTTGCCAAATTGCCTTCCAAATATCTATACATGTGCTTGTGCTTAGCAACCTGGTCTGCTCTCATTCTTGGTCAGAGAATCATCTTCATGCAGTAGATAGCAGCCAATGGGGAGATAACCACTGACAGTACTGAGAGTAAGGACCTGAATGCGCATTCCTAAGTGGGACATCCACATTAACCCTGCTATCCTAAGGCTCTAGGAATATCAAACACATGGAAGAGGAGGCAGAAAGATGAAGCGTATTGGGAAATCTGTCTTCCAGAAAGAACATGTACATTACAGTCAACTTATAGTTGCTGTGGTTAAGGCAGCAAAAATTTTAGGATAGGTGGAATAGGTGGTCTCCAGGCCCCAACCTTTACTCAAGAGTAACTGACAACAGATAGCAGCCAGGAAGAATGGAGAAGTATTCTATTTTGAGGATAGAATGCCACCTGTAGGTTTCCTATGCTCCCATGTACATGCCATACATGTACTGGCAGCACTAACTAGATTTTGTAGGTTATCAAAATAGAAAGAAAAATGTAAATTTGAGAGAAAAATTTGATAGTAGGATATAGGAGACAAAAATGGAGAAATGAGGATAAACTATGATCATATGTCTTGAAATATCATTTCAGATCATATCAATATCTCAAAAATACAGAAAATTTTCATTGAAAATATATAAATGAAGAAAACATAGTGGTTAAAAATAGTTGGATGGGAAAAGAAAGGAAATATAACCAAAATATATTATATGAAGCTGTAAAAATAAATATTCAAATAAAGCACAAAAATTATTCTTAAAATAGAAATCAAACACATGGTTTTCAAAAGGTACAGTTTTTAAAAGTTATAGAGTCAGGTACTCAATAAATAGTTGGATGACTCTTACAGAAATAAAAGATTGACAAAAGTATTTGCTTCAAGGGATAGGAAGGACAGAAACGAAAAGGTTCCTTTGACCTTTACAGTTCCAGCTAATGAATGAACCATTCCAACAGGAAACATTCAATAAATTGTTTAATCATTAATCCTCAAAAGCATTATGGTTTAAAAGCAAACTCTGAGAACCTATCCCTGAATAAAGGAGGCGGGAGACATCATTAGAAACCTACGGGGAAATCATGGTACAAAAAAGAATATAAGTTAGAAAGGATGAAGTCAGTCTCAGTCTGAACCAAGTGCCCAATATAGTAATTAAGTGGCCTTGATGACACTTAATATTGACTGTCAACTTGACAGGATTTAAAATCGTCTGGGCAATTTTTCTAGGTTAGATTAATTGAGGTAGAAAGACCCACCCTGTCTATGGCTGCACCATTCCTTAAACTGGCTTTAACCGAGGAAGACATCACCCAAACTTGATATCCAACTGTGAGCATCCATCTCTCACAGCTTTATTAATTGCCATCAGTGGATCTGGGCTTTGTTAACCTCTAGCCATTGGGGTAGGATTTAGTGAATATCATATGTCTTCCTTTTTTTTCTTAGACAAATATATCTGGTTTTCTTGCTACTCATGGTAACGCAGAAATATAGAAGCAACATCAGAACCCTCCTAAGCTGGGACTGTTCAGCCCACTTTACCTGGTAATACACAATGGCACTTTGCATTGAAGAGACGGAAATACAACTTCCACCTTTTCAGAAGTCGTAACTGCAAACCCCTAATCACAAAGGTCATGGATCTATACTTAGAATACAGAAAAGCAACCAAAAGTCAACTGTAGGATTAATCTTAGAGCCATAATTTACTGAGAAGAAAACGGAGTTTTCCCATAACACAGTTGGGTGTAACAATCAGCTGTGTGACTCTGAGATGAAGCAGAGTAATTTGAGTAATCTCCTCCCTTAAGAGCACTGGGCTCGCCCCATATCTTCCTGTGGTAATCTGAATATCCATTCAAATTATCCCGTCTTCTCATTACAGAGACTGACAAAAACAGAAATGGAATGGATACTGAGCCACCACTACTCCTCCCACCAATGAGCAGCCTTCAATGTTCCTCTTCATTTTGATTTCCCCAAAAATATTTGGATAGTATTTTCATTTCAAACAAATAGATAAACTCTCTAAAGCTGACTGACTAATTAAAATCTACCACCCATTTCTGATCTTGCCACTACGTGAAAAGCATAGACTATCTCTGAGCCTTGATTTCCTATTCTGTAGAATGGAGCCAAGAGAACATATTCTTCTTTTCTCAAGAGTGTTAAATTACATTAATTAACTTCCTTGTGTGTTAGTATTTCAAAGTCACTGCATGCACATGTAACACTAAAACACATTCATATTTAATTAAAAATTAATTTGGGTCGCTCTATTCATTCTGGAAATTATTACAAGAATTTGATGGCCTGCCTGAAGTGTTAAAAGTGAGGGTGGTTTTCTTTTTCTTCTCTTGTCAAATATGTTAAACCACAGAAATCTATCTCATCAATTTATTTTGCCTTTTTCTGACAGCTAACACCATTGGCAGACATCCAACAGAACAAGTTTTCAGGCTCTGTCCAAAGAAAGTCTGTGGTGTTAATCAGACAGTAAATTATTCAGTGCCTGGTTAGTTGCTGCAGAAATTAATACACAACAGCACATTGCTAATTACTTAATTTAATGTGTTATTTCTTCACACCCAATTTTATGACTTTACATTTTAATGGGTTTTTTTATTTTAAATAAATAGCTAATGCCCTTTACATTTATTATTAATTATCCATTAACTGTTGGTTAAAAGAAAGGCTAAATATGACATAAAATGCTTTTCTAAATAATCGTGGTATGAGGGAAACATTACTCTAATGTCCCTGCAAGGAACCTTCTAGAAATTCAATCTGATGCATAGTATATTCTAGTTATATAGTTATTCTCTTCATTTCCGTTGTATATAAAACAGGGCTTAAATTAAATGAAGACTCTACCATCCATATCTTATTTATATATTTTCATGCCAATATAGAGAAAAATAAGTTTCCATATTAATAAATATCTATAAAAGTTTTCATCTAAAATTTAAATATTAGTAAATGTATTATAAATGCAGCAATATGTATCTATGCACAAATAAATTGTTATTTGATTGTTTTAAAGGCATTGTAAAAAAGAAGTAAATAGACATATCAATGGGGAATATAATACCATGGATTTGTAAAATGTGCATCATGAGAAATGAAGCCTGGGTTATTGACTGGCATGGTATAGATAGGAACAGGAATGTTTGAAATTTAAAGAGAAAAATTAAAAAAAAAAACATTTTTCCAAAACAATGTTTACCTTCAGTTGCTGAAGACATGAAAATGGTTTCTACAATTAAAAATAATTGGTAGAGATGTAAACCAAGACAGAGTTAAAGACCTGAATGAGGCAGGACTGTCCACTGGGACAGCAAAAGGCTGAATCCGACAGGTTTGTCAAACTCTTGCCACTATTTGAATAGGCAGCTGACATGACAGTGACACCACAAAATACAGCAACTAAACTATTATTAGAGTCTGTATACCTATTCCCTAGCTCTTGAAAAAGATTTCTCTATCATGAAAACAGAATAAATCAAAGAGGACAAGAAAGCAGTTGACAACAAAGACTTGCATTTCAGGTGACTGGGTAAGCCAGCCTCATGGCTTGTAGGCTATGTAATGTCTCAGAGTTTAAACTCTACTAGGAAGTAGGAGTTGTCAACGGCATTGCTGTGGATTATCGCACAGATTAAAAGATAGAACATACCACAGTAATTAGTAAAAAACTAAAGTAAGCTAAAATCTTAGTAATATATGATCAATTTAAGTGGTAATATCTCCAGATAGTTCAAATCTCAAAATGTCTGAGGTGTTCACACATCAGTGGACAAATATATCAAGTGTTTCAATAATGTCTATGACTCAGAATGATATAGTCAGGCTTCACAAATAAGAATCTCCACTCTCCATTTTGAGATGTGATGACTCATTTTTCAATTGCTTATATTCAATGAGGCATTACCGATTGTTTTTGTTTTGGTTCAGTACACAAGCTTTGACCAGCTTTCATTGTAATTTTAGGCTCACTCTGATCCCTTATAAGAAAGAATATACTGTGATCTACCATGGAACCATAAAGAAGAACACCAAGACATTACATCTGTGTGTGTAGAAAATATTCATGTTTTAGCCAAATTGGTACTATTTGAAAATCCACATCCAGGAGCTCATGCAATTGAAAGGCAAATGTGAAATGTGAGAATTCATATTAACTAACAGGGAAACCTGCTACTGATGTTTGTCCTTTGAAATTTAGATGCAATTGAAAGGCAAATGTGAAATGTGAGAATTCATATTAACTAACAGGGAAACCTGCTACTGATGTTTGTCCTTTGAAATTTAGATGATGGAGATGATCTCGGCCGATTCCAGGAAAATAGATTTGTGACCATTAAACACTGGTTTATCCTTGAATATTCCTGATGTATTACATATTGATCCATCTCTGCAGGCTTTTCTTTTGCAGGCATTGGGACTACTGCCTAGATTTCAAAATTGCAATCTGATTTATGCTATCCAATCCATTTAATCCCTGCTTTGTATGCGTGCATTCTAATTCCCACCTGTGTATACACAAACCACCAGCCTGGAGTTTGGAGCAGACAAGTAATTTCATTTAACAGCTGTTAAATAGGGGCATCCACAGGTAGCTTTCACTCAAATGTTAATTGCTCTCAGTGCTTTGCTCATCAACCCACCAAAGTCAGGTGCTTTAGGCTGTATTGCTTAGAAAGGTAAAACGAAAGGTAAGTTACAGGAACCATGGCAAGAGGAAAAATGGACTCAGTCCTAGAATTAAATGTTCCTGGTCCTCTGAAGCCCATATCAGAATGGAAATTAAATAGTGATGGACGCTTACATAGGGCCTTGCTATTTCCCAGATGGTAAGACTTTAAAGAACAATTCCTAAAGACTAAGGAAAGAAAGCATCTGCAAATTCTGACTGCAAAGAAGCTGGGAAAAGTCAATTCGCAAATTGCCAAAATATAATACTGTGCCGAGCCAGAGCAGAGGTATTTTGTTGTCGGTTGCTTTGGAATATTCTGAAAATGGAGACTAGATTTGGAACTAAGCATTGAATGTGGTGATTTTATTGAAGCCAGCTGTTTTGAATATTGCATTGACAGCAGTCACTCTGTACGTGGTGGTTCAGCTCAGGGCCTGGAAGGCATGCTGGATTATCTCCTTAAAAAAAAAAACAGCAACTGTTCCAAGAAAACAAGCAACAGAAGGAAAACAAATGCCCGGCACAATGTAAGGTGAGTTAGCTTGCTATTCACAGCTCAGTTTCTTCCTCTGTAAAATGAGATGATTAAGCTACAGGCAGTAGGCAATTTAGGATGGCCCAAATTTGCAAAAGAAATAGTCCTGTAGTAGAAATCCTACTTTAGATTTAAAACTTTTATTTTTGTCTAAGTATACAAACACTTGGTACTTTCAACTCTCTCTCCCTCTCTCTCTCTTTCTCCTGCAGACTGCAGCAGACAGTTGCACCTCCCAGATCACCACATGACCACAGGAGAAAACACTCCCTACTCTACAATGTACTATTTGCCAAGATGTGTGTCTCAGCACATGAGGGGTATTCTGTGCCTTCATGATTTACTTTATTCCCAAACTTCAACAGGTTTATGCTCATGTAACCACACTGTACATCAAGGAGCATTATAAGTGGGTCTCTGAAGTCCTATCATGGCTTCCAGGTATTTGACTATCTGGTGTTGCTGATAAGAAAGAATCAGCTAGTTGTATCAAATACATAAAAAATACCCACTCTCACTGCATGGACTAAGAAAGCAAATGCATTATTATCAAGGAGTTCAGTGGTGAGAAAGTAGCCCCACAGGAGGTGAAGCTGAGAGCCTTCAAAGAATAACCTGCCTGGCCTCCAAGTTCTTCATTTTCTATTGTCCACTCAGCTCAACCATAAAATTTATGTGTTGTTTTCTTTAATTGTACTTATTAATCATTAAGTATTAGCCAACACCTAAAAATATCCTTTGACCTCTACATGTGGACCTGTGCATGCACACACACACACACACACACACACACACACACACACAAACACACTACACACACACACAAATACACACATGTAAAAATGTATACATTACATTTAGGAAAAAATAAGTAGGAACATTGAAAGTTCAATGCCAGCCTTGACTAACTACTAAGAACATTTCTCAAAGCAAAGATGCAAAACAGAATTTGCAGAAGGGAGATGTGATAGATGATTAAAATATAGGAAACATTCTGAGAAAGAAGCTATGCTTGAGCAAAATTTTGTAGAGCTTTTAAGATGTCTGATAAGGCAGAAAGGTTAATTCAGGAGTTACATTAAGAGAATTGAAAAACTATCAGATGATTTCATTTGTGGTGTTGTTTGTACCCATTGTTTGGTTATTTCTGGCTCATGTCCTAGTCCTTCCCGACTGCATACAATTAATACAGTCAGTAGTTCAAAGATAATGTGATATCCACCAGTTCATTTCCATCATAATGTCAGTGTATATGATGATGAAACTGAAAGTAAAAGAACATGATCTATCTCCTCTCTTCAGGTTGATTGGAGCTTTGAAGAATGTGTATGAAAGGATGATAATTGATCTAAATTAGATAAATGTTACTTCTACTGTTGCTCTGTGAATGGTAGTTGTTATTGTCTTAGAAGATCTTACTATTATTTAAAAGCATTTATCTCTAAGTGGGAGAAACCTATCAGTAGTTTCCTGGTATCTTTCCCCAGTAAATTCTAAATGCTATCTGAACTGCAGTTAGACAGACTAGGATCTCATTAGTACACTGTCTAAAGCTTACGTTTGAAAAACCAAATAAGATGATGAAGAAGAGAAATGGCAACTCATTTTTAAAGAGCAATTTTAGTCAATTTTACACAAATGGCCATGATATATTTGGTCCCACTTTGAGACTACTGTTACCCATTAGTTTCCATTTGAACTCAATTTCTCGGTGATGCTTAAAAAAATGAGTTGTAACTCACAAAGAAACAGCTTCTTGTATTTATAGTATTTATTGAGTTGTTCCAACTCAAAATGTGGGCACATGCAGGCAAGCATGCAGACAGACAGACAGACACACACACACACACACACACAAACACACACACACAAACACACACACACACACACAAAATCTCCCTTCCTAACTTGCAGTAAAGACAAGCATTTCCTGACAGGATGGAGAGATATTCTAACCTTAACATGAGGAGGAGTATCTTATTCTATTCTTGCTCTGAAGAGAGTTCTGTTGTTCCTAATAAAAGAAGACAGTAAGTAAATACAGATTATTTATGCTGAGTAGAGGGAGGGAAGATCACTAAAGAAGGTAGCTGGAGCACAACTTTATTATACTCTCCAGACCTCTTTTCTTTTGGGGACTCATTAATTTCCATTGTGGTCATAGTCAGAGGTCATGGCGTTTTTCTCCAAAGGGTCCTCCTTTAGCATTACTAAGTCAGACAGGAAAACTTAAGCATGACTCACTGAAGATTCAGAGTTTTAAAAGGAGAGCAAAGGGTAAACATGATGGATCAAGATAACATGAATTGTACGAATATTTACATTGATTATTTTTTCTGTTCTTCCAGCCAAATTCCCGACAAGATACAAGTCAAAGGAGGAAGAGATAATTTTTGCTTCTAGTTTGAGAGGATGCAGTCTATCAGGAAAAGGAAAGCACAGAGACTAGAGCCAGAGACACTAGTCCCATTGTATCTACAACCAGAAAGGAAAAATTGAAATGGAATTGGAATTGGAACAAAAGGCCGGGGTTGGGGGTTTAGCTCAGTGGTAGAGCACTTGCCTAGCAAGCGCAAGGCCCTGGGTTCGGTCCCCAGCTCCGAAAAAAAAAAAAAAGAATAGAAAAAAAAAGTTCAAGGCCTGACCTGCCTCCTCTAGCAAGGCTCTATCATCTGGATATGCCACAGTGTTCCCAAAAGTCATCTTCAGCAGGGACCAGGTGCTCAAGTGATAGATATGTCTGTGGATACATCTCAAATTCTAACCAGAATGTCATTAACTCTACACTGTCCCGCTTCCAGGCTGCATGTATGCCTTGCTTCTGAGGTACCAGAGCACCAACAGGAAGCTAATCAGGGAAGGCAGAACACGGGCAGTAAGAGGGATCCTCAGGGAAGGCAGAACACAGGTAGTAAGAGGGATCCTCAGTGCATGCTTTGTTGGGAGGAAATACCAGGATCTTGGATGGTCGCTGTGTTTCCCA
Source organism: Rattus norvegicus (assembly GCF_021556685.1). NCBI lineage: Eukaryota > Metazoa > Chordata > Mammalia > Rodentia > Muridae > Rattus > Rattus norvegicus. Next base: position 107,010,889 of record NC_141535.1, on the reverse strand, counting down.
AAACCAGCAAAACCAGGCACCCCTGGCCTGGAAAATGGAATAGAAGATCTTTGCTTCTCCTTAGAGCATTTATGAGCCAGGCAGGAAGGGGAAGGGTGAGCCCCAGATTGGGGCAGAATCTAATTTGGTTCTGTGTTTGTGCAAAGATTATGGAGGAGCTGGATGAGAAAAGGCTTTCTCCAGGAGATTTAGACCTGGCTGTTTTGACAATGAAGGCCTCCTTCGAATGCAGTCCTTTATGAAGGAGATGGTCTTTGCTTGTTTAAAGTGTTTTATTTGTTCACAAATGTGAATTCATTTATCTTACACACGATGATTATGTAAGGATTGCCTTTTTTTTAAGGGTCTCCTTTTTATTTTTTACTTTTTTATTATTAACTTGAGTATTTCTTATATACATTTCGAGTGTTATTCCCTTTCCCAGTTTCCGGGCAAACATCCCGCTCCCCCCTCCCCTTTCTTATCGGTGTTCCCCTCCCCACCCTCCCCCATTGTCCCCCTCCCCCCAACAGTCTAGTTCACTGGGGGTTCAGTCTTAGCAGGACCCAGGGCTTCCCCTTCCACTGGTGCTCTTACTAGGATATTCATTGCTACCTATGAGGTCAGAGTCCAGGGTCAGTCCATGTATAGTGTTTAGGTAGTGGCTTAGTCCCTGGAAGCTCTGGTTGCTTGGCATTGTTGTACATATGGGGTCTCGAGCCCCTTCAAGCTCTTCCAGTTCTTTCTCTGATTCCTTCAACGGGGGTCCTATTCTCAGTTCAGTGGTTTGCTGCTGGTATTCGCCTCTGTATTTGCTGTATTCTGGCTGTGTCTCTCAGGAGCGATCTACATCCGGCTCCTGTCGGTCTGCACTTCTTTGCTTCATCCATCTTGTCTAATTGGATGGCTGTATATGCATGGGCCACATGTGGGGCAGACTCTGAATGGGTGTTCCTTCAGTCTCTCTTTTAATCTTTGCCTCTCTCTTCCCTGCCAAGGGTATTCTTGTTCCCCTATTAAAGAAGGAGTGAACCATTCACATTTTGATCATCCGTCTTGAGTTTCATTTGTTCTAGGCATTTAGGGTAATTCAAGCATTTGGGCTACTAGCCACTTATCAGTGAGTGCATACCATGTATGTCTTTCTGTGTTTGGGTTAGCTCACTCAGGATGATATTTTCCAGTTCCAGCCATTTGCCTACGAATTTCATAAAGACGTTTTTGATAGCTGAGTAATATTCCATTGTGTAGATGTACCACATTTTCTGTATCCATTCCTCTGTTGAAGGGCATCTGGGTTCTTTCCAGCTTCTGGCTATTATAAATAAGGCTGCAATGAACATAGTGGAGCACGTGTCTTTTTTATATGTTGGGGCATCTTTTGGGTATATGCCCAAGAGAGGTATAGCTGGATCCTCAGGCAGTTCAATGTCCAATTTTCTGAGGATCCTCCAGACTGATTTCCAGAATGGTTGTACCAGTTTGCAATCCCACCACATTGGAGGAGTGTTCCTCTTTCTTCACATCCTCGCCAGCATCTGTTGTCCCCTGAGTTTTTGATCTTAGCCATTCTCACTGGTGTGAGGTGAAATCTCAGGGTTGTTTTGATTTGCATTTCCCTTATGACTAAAGATGTTGAACATTTCTTTAGGTGTTTCTCAGCCATTCGGCATTCCTCAGCTGTGAATTCTTTGTTTAGCTCTGAGCCCATTTTTTAATAGGGTTATTTGTTTCCCTGTGGTCTAACTTCTTGAGTTCTTTGTATATTTTGGATATAAGGCCTCTATCTGTTGTAGGATTGGTAAAGATCTTTTCCCAATCTGTTGGTTGCCGTTTTGTCCTAACCACAGTGTCCTTTGCCTTACAGAAGCTTTGCAGTTTTATGAGATCCCATTTGTCGATTCTTGATCTTAGAGCATAAGCCATTGTTGTTTTGTTCAGGAAATTTTTTCCAGTGCCCATGTGTTCCAGATGCTTCCCTAGTTTTTCTTCTATTAGTTTGAGTGTGTCTGGTTTGATGTGGAGGTCCTTGATCCATTTGGACTTAAGCTTTGTACAGGGTGATAAGGATGGATCGATCTGCATTCTTCTACATGTTGCCCTCCAGTTGAACCAGCACCATTTGCTGAAAATGCTATCTTTTTTCCATTGGATGGTTTTGGCTCCTTTGTCAAAAATCAAGTGACCATAGGTGTGTGGGTTCATTTCTGGGTCTTCAATTCTATTCCATTGGTCTATCTGTCTGTCTCTGTACCAATACCATGCAGTTTTTATCACTATTGCTCTGTAATACTGCTTGAGTTCAGGGATAGTGATTCCCCCTGAGGTCCTTTCATTGTTGAGGATAGCTTTAGCTATCCTGGGTTTTTTGTTATTCCAGATGAATTTGCAAATTGTTCTGTCTAACTCTTTGAAGAATTGGATTGGTATTTTGATGGGGATTGCATTGAATCTGTAGATTGCTTTTGGTAAAATGGCCATTTTTACTATATTAATCCTGCCAATCCATGAGCATGGGAGATCTTTCCATCTTCTGAGGTCTTCTTCAATTTCCTTCTTCAGTGTCTTGAAGTTCTTATTGTACAGATCTTTTACTTGCTTTGTTAAAGTCACTCCGAGGTACTTTATATTATTTTTGTCTATTATGAAGGGTGTCCTTTCCCTAATTTCTTTCTCGGCTTGTTTCTCTTTTGTATAGAGGAAGGCAACTGATTTATTTGAGTTAATTTTATACCCAGCCACTTTGCTGAAGTTGTTTATCAGCTTTAGTAGTTCTCTGGTGGAACTTTTGGGATCACTTAAATTTACTATCATATCATCTGCAAATAGTGATATTTTGACTTCTTCTTTTCCGATCTGTATCCCCTTGACATCCTTTTGTTGTCTGATTGCTCTGGCTAGAACTTTAAGAACTATATTGAATAAGTAGGGAGAGAGTGGGCAGCCTTGTCTAGTCCCTGATTTTAGTGGGATTGCTTCAAGTTTCTCTCCATTTAGTTTAATGTTAGCAACTGGTTTGCTGTATATGGCTTTTACCATGTTCAGGTATGGGCCTTGAATTCCTATTCTTTCCAGGACTTTTATCATGAAGGGGTGTTGAATTTTGTCAAATGCTTTCTCAGCATCTAATGAAATGATCATGTGGTTTTCTTCTTTCAGTTTGTTTATATAATGGATCACGTTGATGGTTTTCCGTATATTAAACCATCCCTGCATGCCTGGGATGAAGCCTACTTGATCATGGTGGATGATTGTTTTGATGTGCTCTTGGATTCGGTTTGCCAGAATTTTGTTGAGTAGTTTTGCGTCGATATTCATAAGGGAAATTGGTCTGAACTTCTCTTTCTTTGTTGGGTCTTTGTGTGGTTTAGGTATAAGAGTAATTGTGGCTTCATAGAAGGAATTCGGGAGTGATCCATCTGTTTCAATTTTGTGGAATAGTTTGGATAATATTGGTATGAGGTCTTCTATGAAGGTTTGATAGAATTCTGCACTAAACCCGTCTGGACCTGGGCTCTTTTTGGTTGGGAGACCTTTAATGACTGCTTCTATTTCCTTAGGAGTTATGGGGTTGTTTAACTGGTTTATCTGTTCCTGATTTAACTTCGGTACCTGGTATCTGTCTAGGAAATTGTCCACTTCCTGAAGATTTTCAAGTTTTGTTGAATATAGGTTTTTGTAGTAAGATCTGAGGATTTTTTGAATTTCCTCTGAATCTGTTGTTATGTCTCCCTTTTCATTTCTGATTTTGTTAATTTGGACGCACTCTCTGTGTCCTCTCGTTAGTCTGGCTAAGGGTTTATCTATCTTGTTGATTTTCTCAAAGAACCAACTTTTGGTTCTGTTGATTCTTTCTATGGTCCTTTTTGTTTCTACTTGGTTGATTTCAGCTCTGAATTTGATTATTTCCTGCCTTCTACTCCTCCTGGGTGTATTTGCTTCTTTTTGCTCTAGAGCTTTTAGGTGTGCTGTCAAGCTGCTGACATATGCTCTTTCCTGTTTCTTTCTGCAGGCACTCAGCGCTATGAGTTTTCCTCTTAGCACAGCTTTCATTGTGTCCCATAAGTTTGGGTATGTTGTACCTTCATTTTCACTAAATTCTAAAAAGTTTTTAATTTCTTTCTTTATTTGTTCCTTGACCAGGTTATCATTGAGTAGAGCATTGTTCAATTTCCACGTATATGTGGGCATTCTTCCCTTATTGTTATTGAAGACCAGTTTTAGGCCGTGGTGGTCCGATAGCACGCATGGGATTATTTCTATCTTTCTGTACCTGTTGAGGCCCGTTTTTTGACCAATTATATGGTCAATTTTGGAGAAAGTACCATGAGGAGCTGAGAAGAAGGTATATCTTTTTGCTTTAGGATAGAATGTTCTATAAATATCCGTTAGGTCCATTTGGCTCATGACTTCTCTTAGTCTGTCTACGTCTCTGTTTAATTTCTGTTTCCATGATCTGTCCATTGATGAGAGTGGGGTGTTGAAATCTCCCACTATTATTGTGTGAGGTCCAATGCGTGTTTTGAGCTTTAGTAAGGTTTCTTTTACATATGTAGGTGCCCTTGTATTTGGGGCATAGATATTTAGGATTGAGAGTTCATCTTGGTGGATTTTTCCTTTGATGAATATGTAGTGTCCTTCCTTATCTTTTTTGATGACTTTTAGTTGAAAATTGATTTTATTTGATATTAGAATGGCTACTCCAGCTTGCTTCTTCTGACCATTTGCTTGGAAAGTTGTTTTCCAGCCTTTCACTCTCTGTAGTGTCTGTCTTTGTCTCTGAGGTGTGTTTCCTATAGGCAGCAGAATGCAGGGTCCTCGTTGCGTATCCAGTTTGTTAATCTATTTCTTTTTATTGGGGAGTTGAGGCCATTGATGTTGAGAGATATTAAGTAATAGTGGTTATTGCTTCCTGTTATATTCATATTTGGATATGAGGTTATGTTTGTGTGCTTTCATTCTCTTTGTTTTGTTGCCAAGGCGATTAGTTTCTTGCTTCTTCTAGGGTATAGCTTGCCTCCTTATGTTGGGCTTTACCATTTATTATCCTTTGTAGTGCTGGATTTGTGGAAAGATATTGTGTAAATTTGGTTTTGTCATGGAATATCTTGGTTTCTCCATCTATGTTAATTGACAGTTTTGCAGGATACAGTAACCTGGGCTGGCATTTGTGTTCTCTTAGGGTCTGTATGACATCAGTCCAGGATCTTCTGGCCTTCATAGTTTCTGTCGAGAAGTCTGGTGTGATTCTGATAGGTCTGCCTTTATATGTTACTTGACCTTTTTCCCTTACTGCTTTTAATATTCTTTCTTTATTTTGTGCATTTGGTGTTTTGACTATTATGTGACGGGAGGTGTTTCTTTTCTGGTCCAATCTATTTGGAGTTCTGTAGGCATCTTGTATGCCTATGGGTATCTCTTTTTTTAGGTTAGGGAAGTTTTCTTCTATGATTTTGTTGAAGATATTTACTGGTCCTTTGAGCTGGGAGTCTTCACTCTCTTCTATACCTATTATCCTTAGGTTTGATCTTCTCATTGAGTCCTGGATTTCCTGTATGTTTTGGACCAGTAGCTTTTTCCGCTTTACATTATCTTTGACAGTTGAGTCAATGATTTCTATGGAATCTTCTGCTCCTGAGATTCTCTCTTCCATCTCTTGAATTCTGTTGGTGAGGCTTGTATCTACAGCTCCTTGTCTCTTCTTTTGGTTTTCTATATCCAGGGTTGTTTCCATGTGTTCTTTCTTGATTGCTTCTATTTCCATTTTTAATTCCTTCAACTGTTTGATTGTGTTTTCCTGGAATTCTTTCAGGGATTTTTGCGATTCCTCTCTGTAGGCTTCTACTTGTTTATTAATGTTTTCCTGTGTTTCCCTAAGAGTGTTCATGTCTTTCTTGAAGTCCTCCAGCATCATGATCAGATATGATTTTGAAACTAGATCTTGCTTTTCTGGTGTGTTTGGATATTCCATGTTTGTTTTGGTGGGAGAATTGGGCTCCGATGATGCCATGTAGTCTTGGTTTCTGTTGCTTGGGTTCCTGCGCTTGCCTCTCGCCATCAGATTATCTCTAGTGTTACTTTGTTCTGCTATTTCTGACAGTGGCTAGACTGTCCTTTAAGCCTGTGTGTCACGAGTGCTGTAGACCTGTTTTCCTCTCTTTCAGTCAGTTATGGGGACAGAGTGTTCTGCTTTCTTGCGTGTAGTTTTTCCTCTCTACAGGTCTTCAGCTGTTCCTGTGGGCCTGTGTCTTGAGTTCACCAGGCAGCTTTCTTGCAGCAGACAAGTTGGTCTTACCTGTGGTCCCGAGGCTCAAGTTTGCTCGCGGGGTACTGCGCAAGGGCTCTCTGCGGCGGCAGCAACCAGGAAGACCTGTGCCGCCCCTTCCGGGAGCTTCAGTGCACCAGGGTTCCAGATGGTCTTTGGCTTTTTCCTCTGGCATCCGAGATGTGTGTGCAGGGAGCAGTCTCTTCTGGTTTCCCAGGCTTGTCTGCCTCTCTGAAGGTTTAGCTCTCCCTCCCACGGGATTTGGATGCAGAGAACTCTTTATCCGGTCTGTTTCCTTCAGGATCCGGAGGTGTCTCAGGCGCAGAAGTCCTGCCGCTCCTGGGCCCTCCCCCACGGGAGCCCAGAGGCCTTATACAGTTTCCTCTTGGGCCAGGGATGTGGGCAGGGGTGAGAAGTGTTGGTGGTCTCTTCCGCTCTGCCGCCTCAGGAGTGCCCACCTGATCAGGCGGTGAGGTGTCTTTCCCACAGGGTCTGGGAGCAGAGAGCTGCTCGAGAAGTAATTTCTTAACAACACAGTTTCCTCATAATTTGTAGTTCTCAATTCCCATGTCGGGCGTTCTGAGCTCCTCTCACAGCACCATGAAGAGTTACTCAGAAAGTACTACACGGAAGCACTCAGAGAGGCTGATTTCCCAAAGGAAGTTGCTGACCTTGTAACTGGAAGAGCCACTTCCTCACCTGACCAGGATTGCCTTTTGCAAGAAGGAATGCTTAGAAAGGGAATCTCATTGACTGGACAGTCAGAACCCATCTACATACCACTTAGCATGGGAAACTCCAGGTTTTTATGGTACGTGACCAATTGTCATGGTCCTCTTAGTGGAGTGTCATGGTTACATCTTCCAGATCAGGTGGTTTGGCAGGGATATGGCTCCATTCCTGCCCTTCTACTATTCTCAATTCTGAAATTTCCCAGGGTCTGATCCTGTTCAATCTTACCAGTCTTCTGTCTGGTGGCATGGTCCACTTTCTCCAAATGCAGCCATATGTGTCTTTGCAGAACTTCAAGAAAAGAGTGGTGTTGATCTAAATCTCTTTCTTCCTACTGGCATGGAAAAATATGACAGAACAATCAATAAAGTTATCTGATGATCCCTTGCCTAATTTGAGTTGTTGGAATATATTCTGTGCTTTTAATGTGACCCTTAAATATTCATGTGCTGAAATTTCAATCTCCTGATCAATAAATATGTGAATGGTATATGGATGTGGGCCCTTAAGCAGGGGACTTAGAAAAGGTCAGAGGGTTTGGTCCTAAAGGCAACCATAGCTTTGTACGAAGAGGAGGAAACAGAACCAATCTAGTTTACTTGTTCTGTCTTATCATGTGATGGATAGCCTCAGTAATGGTTCAATACAGTAAAGGATACCTTATGAATCACTGGTCAAGGGATAGCTCCGTGGCTTTAGACATGCCAGCAATTAGAGCCCTGAGCCAAAAAACTCTTTATTTATTGTACTGTCTTTTATATTTTGTTACAGTACAGACACAGTACAGTTACAGTACAGTTTCTACCTACTGCAGTAGTCCAAAAATCCATAAAATCTTGAGTACAGATAAATGAAAGTGAGAATTAGAAGAAGACACTTTTGGAGAAAGTTTGATTCAGTACATGTAGCATGATATATATATATATATATATATATATATATATATATATATATAGTGAGAGTGTGTGTGTGTGTGTGTGTGTGTGTGTTATTTACCTAGAAATGACTTCCATAGAATGCCATATTTTGTCTATAGAATAGCCTATAGTTCCAAAAACTAGACCAAAACAAAGCATTTCTTTAAGCTGTAACTACATTACATGTTTATGACAGGGTCTTTCACAGAAAACTTACTACCATCTTTGTTTATAATCTTACAAAAGATCCTCCCCTGCTATCTTTAATTCAGATTTTTGGCTTCGTGGTATATGAATTTATTCCATCATTCAACACAATATGTGGTGTCTATACTGTGCTCAGCATTAACGTTATTTAATTTCTTTCTTTCTTTCTTTCTTTCTTTCTTTCTTTCTTTTTATTCCCCTCCCAGTCCATCCCCAAGAGTTCCACATCCCATATCTCCTCCCCACCCCTGCACCCTCCCACCTCCACAAGGATGTCTTCATCCCACACACCCTACCAGACCTCTAAACTTCCTGGGGTCCCCAGTCACTTGAGGGTTAGATGTAAGAGACCTCGTGAGGAAGGAGGTTGGGAGGACCCTCTAGAATGTACCAGAGACCTGGGAATTGAGAGCCTCTCAGTACTCAAGGGGGGGAACCCTAGATGAAAGGCCCTAGAGTGGGGAGAGGGAACAAATTGAATCCACCTCCATCAGAATGACAGGGCATCAAGTGAGGGATCGGGTTGCTATTCCACAGCCAAAGCTCTGATCCATAATTCTTCCTGTCTGAAAGAAATGTAGGGATGGAAATGGAGAAGAGCCTAATGAAAAGGTCAAATGACAGGTCCAAAGTGGGTTACAGCTTAAGGGGAGGCCCCAAGACCTGACACCATTACTAAAGCTATGGGTAGTTCCCAAAAAGGGACCTACTGTGACTGTTCTCCAAAAGATCCAAAAAGCAGTTGAAAGAGTCAGATGCAAATATGTGCACCCAGTCAATGAACAGAAGCTGCTGACCCCTCTGATTGAATTAGGGGGGAAATTGGAGGAAACTAAGGAGGAGGGCAACCCTGAAGGAGGACCAGCAGTCTCAATTTACCTGGACCCCCGAGATCTCTTAGGTACAGGATAACCAACCAAGCAGTATACACCAGTTGAGATGAGGCCTCCAACACATATACTGCAGAACTCATTTAATTTCTGCTGCTTTTTAAAATGTGGATCCTTTGCATTGTAAAAGCTCCACCAACTACCTTGACTGCAAGACTACAAATAGACTAAAATTGCAGTGATAAAAATTGTCAAAACATTCTTATGGCTTCAGAAACAGAACTAAGTATATTAGGTATTTTCAGAATATTTTCTACATTGTTTTAAAACTTAACTAGTGGCACAACCTCCCAATTAAAGAAAGCAGTCAATGTTCATAGACAAACTAGGCTCAGGTACCCAACACTGAGACATTTTAGACATCAAAAGGAGACTGATATGTCACAACTGAAGTATTTCAAGGTTACAATAGAGAATTATTATGTAGCATCCAAGCACAGCGATGGAATGGCGCAGGAACATGATGGCACAATGGACTTATGACTGTAGAGTACTGTGATATGACAATGTTGTGGGTGTTGTGATGTCACAATGGAGCAATGTGAGCTCACAGTAATCCAATGTGTTATTACAATACAACATTTTCACAACCTGTTAAAGCACAGTAATGTCATAAGTCATTTTGGTGGGGTGGCATAATGTAGCATTGTAATGTTAAAATGAAGCATTTTGATGTCAAACTGGGGTCATTATCATGTAACATTTTGGCATTATGATATAAAATATTGGTATGATGTCATAATTTTGTAATGTAGTAACACAATAGACTATTGTGATGGTGCAAAGGGCCATATCATGACAAAAGGGGGCATTCTAATAATACAGTGCAGTTTCTGACTTACCAACTGAGCTTTGTAACACATGAATGGAATGATAACATTATGTTGTCATGGTGAAGAACTATAATATCAAAATGCAATCGTATGATGTCATAAAAGAATACTGTTTATCACAATAAAATATTATAATATTCATTTTAGATTATGCAGTGAAGCGTTTGTTACAACTCAGCATAGTGGTGGTATAACGGAACATTATTATAGCTCAATGATTATTTTGTTGTCATAATTCAGAATTGAGATGTCACAACACAGCGCTATGAAGCAACAGTTTGGTACAGTGACACAATTTTCCTCATACTACCAACAGCACTATCTCAGCTACATTCCATAAAATGTGTGTTGTTCTCTTGGTCTTTGTTTTGATAGTTCATTTGACATGGCAAAAATTCTAATAAAACAAAATAAAAAGCCGAAACAAGCAAAAATAAAAGAACAAAAGTTCAATCTGTAAAAATCATGAATCTGGATATTCCCTAAGAGTCTATTTATGCATACTTAAATCCTAAAAGTCAGAATGTAAAATATAAAAATATGACTAAATTTACACAAAACTTTAAAGGTAATGAACGATGTCCTCATTTGTGCTTTCTAAGATCAGGCTAATGAATAAAACAAAATTCGTTTTTGTTTTTTGTTTTTTGGGTTTTTTTTGTATCAAGTACCAAACTAGCAAGTATTATTTTTAATATGAAAATTGTAACAGTATTTTAAAAATCCAGGAAATACATACAATAGTCAATATTTTCTTAATCCATTCAATAATCAGATTTTTTAAAAGTATAAGCATTTGAGAATTTACATGTAGCACTCCATCTTCCTACTTCACTCAAGTACTTTTATTTTTCTCCATCTTTATTAAACTGGGTATTTCTTATTTACATGTCAAATGTTATTCCCTTTCCTGGTTTCCGAGCCAACATCCCCCTAAAGCCTCCCCTCAAGTGGGTGTTCCCCTCCCCATCCTCCCCCCATTACTGCCCTACCCTCAACAATCACGTTCACTGGGGGTCCAGCAGGGCCAAGGGCTTCCCCTTCCACTGGTGCCGCTACTATGCTATTCATTGCTATCTATGAATTTGGAGCCCAGGGTCAGTCCATGGGTAGTGGCTTAGCCCCTGGAACCTCTGGTTGGTTGGCATTGTTGTTCATATGGGCTTTCAAGCAACTTCAGCTCTTTCAGTCCGTTCCCTGATTCCTTCAACAGGGGTCTCGTTCTCAGTTCAGTGGTTTGCTACCAGAATTCGCCCATGTATTTGCCATACTCTGGCTGTGTCTCTCAGGAGAGATCTACATCCGGTTCCTGTCAGCCTGCACTTCTTTGCTTCATCCATCTTATCTAGTTTGGTGGCTGTATATGTATGGGCCTGTGGAGCAGGCTCTGAATGGCCGTTTCTTCAGTCTCTGTTTTAAACTTACCTCCCTATCCCCTCCTAAGGGTATTCTTGTTCCCTTTTTAAAGAAGGAGTGAAGCATTTGCATTGTCATCCTTCTTGAGTTTCCTGTGTTCTATGCATCTTGGGTAATTCGAGCATTTGGGCTAATATCCACTTATCAGTGAGTGCATACCATGTGTGTTTTTCTGTGATTGGGTTACCTCACTCAGGATGATATTTTCCAGTTCCTTCTATTTGCCTATGAATTTCATAAAGTCATTGTTTTTGATAGGTGAGTAGTATTCCATTGTGTAGATGTACCACATTTTCTGTATCCTTTCTTCTGTTGAAGGACATCTGGGTTCTTTCCAGCTTCTGGCTATTATAAATAAGGCTGCTATGAACATAGTGGAGCATGTGTCTTTGTTATATGTTGGGGCATCTTTTGGGTATATCCCCAAGAGAGGTATAGCTGGGTCCCCAAACAGTGCAATGTCCAATTTTCTGAGGAACCTCCAAACTGATTTCCAGAATGGTTGTACCAGTCTGCAATCCCACCAACAATGGAGGAGTGTTCCTCTTTCTTCGAATCCTTGCCATAATCTGCTGTTGCCGGAATTTTTGATCTTAGCCAGTCTGGCTGGTGTGAGGTGGAATCTCAGGGGTTTTTTTTATTTGCATTTCCTTTATGACTAAAGTTGTTGAACATTTCTTTAGGTGCTTCTCAGCCATTCGGCATTCCTCAGCTGTGAATTCTTTGTTTAGCTCTGAAGACAAAATTCTTAAGAGGCAAACAACTTTAGGGAGAAGAAGAGACTTTTTGGCAGGAATAACTGTTATCTTGAGGTTAGTTTAATCATATTGTATTCACTTCATCTGTGAACAGCCTGGTGGACTGTTTTGATTGCCTTGTACAGGTAGACCAACCCTAACTGCATTCCAGCATTACAGCATAAGTCTAAGTGCCTCTCTGTTTCTCATGATTATTTATGGGAATCTAAGGAGTCAATTGACCCAATGTCATCCTCATTGCAATTTGTTTAGTCTCCACTTGGAGGAAGCATTTTTGTATAATAGATATTCTTTATGTGAATGAAAATAATTGCACAAGTTATTCGTTTTAGCTAAAGACGTCATTAGCTGTTTTTGAATGTGTATCTGAACACAAGCAGAACACCTGGAAAGAACTGCTCAGTCTTTAACTGAGTGCATCAGGCATAAGTGTGATTCCCAGACTGTGCTCCTCAAAGCAATGATCAGAAGTTGCTCAGTGTGCAGGTCGACGTTCTCACCATGACAAGTACATCATGGATGCAGCTTGACTTTGCCCTGAATGAATGATGGAAAAATAATTGTAACTAAATAATGTATTTCCTTTTAGCATTTGCAAGCGGAAATGTGCTGTCCTCTTCTGAGCTCTTCTCTTCCAGATTTTCAAGGTGATATGTAGTACATAGTGATTAGGAAACTAACAGGTATTCCTGAAGTCTCTGTCTCATTACTAGTAAATGTCTTCTCTGCAAAGAATCTCAATTGTTTTCTACACACAAACATAGGTCTCTTGATTTTTTTTCTTCCACTAAAAGAAGGTCTATTTATTTAATGGCAATCCATTGGACAGTAATAATTAAAGGAGCAATGAAAGACAAAAAGAACATTCAGTCTTTAGCCCTAGGTGGAAGGTCCTAAAATTCAGTGAGAGAGAAAAAAGCTAATACATAAATACTGAACAAACTGTTAATAAATGTTAAAAGAAAAGTGCAGGTGAAGCATTATGAGCAGAAATTTAATCAGCCATCACTATCCTTAAATAGACTTCCATTAGGACCCAGAGATATACCAGAAATTAAAGCATATCCAGCACTCCTATTTCATATATCCTTTGTGAATGAAAGTTCCCACTTACTTTTATACTCAATAGTTGATTTACATTGTATTAATCAATCTTTGTAATTTTATTCTGATCCATAAAGTTTTTAAAAAAGTTCCTCAAATCCAAAAAGTGATCTAAGCTTCTTTTATTCAATTATAAAAATTATCTGTTCATCTACTAAGATCCCAAATATAATTATTTGTGATTAAGCAACAGCTGAATAGCAGATGTTAGGTGTGATTTGGTAATTCCATTTCTGTAATTGGGTTAAGTCTATTTGTCAGATAGAAAAATTATTTAAAAGCAGGATAGCATACACTAAAATGCACCTGTTATCTCTTGAGTTAAAAACTGAAGGATTGCAATGAATATCCTAGTAAGAGCACCAGTGGAAGGGGAAGCCCTGGGTCCTGCTAAGACTGAACCCCCAGTGAACTAGACTGTTGGGGGGAGGGCGGCAATGGGGGGAGGGTGGGGAGGGGAACACCCATAAAGAAGGGGAGGGGGGAGGGGGATGTTTGCCCGGAAACCAGGAAAGGGAATAACACTCGAAATGTATATAAGAAATACTCAAGTTAATAAAAAAAAATAAAGCTACATTTTGTGAAAAAAAACTGAAGGATTTCAGTAAATAAAAATTTTATAAATAATATCACTACTTAATAACAAAGCTAACTTGGTATAAAGTGATTAGTAGCAATTTTGTGCTATAATGAATAAACAGAATGTTATTAAATCTGATCCATATTAGAAGTCACAGGATCCTTTACCACATACTAAAACATAGTCCAATTACTATATTTTTTATGACTTAGTAGAAACCACAAAGCATTTGATAACTTGTTTATGACAGAAATTGTGACTTTATTTTCTTACTATGATAACCCATAGTCCCATTTAAAAAAGAAAAGAAAAGAACCTGTGTAATTATTAAGTATAAAAGGTTTTCAATATTTGAGATTTCTTTATAAAATAAAGTACTATGCAGAACAATATGCAAGCAGAAATATTATTGTCCATCTACAGCAAACAAGCCTCAATCACTAGCTCATTTTAAAACTTTTTAAAATCAAAATTAAGTTTGAAATTATACTGGAACACCTTTGAAGTTACCAAACTAGAAGTTCCAGTTTTACCTTCAACTTAATTAATGACTAAATCATTCTTTCTGTCATCCATCACCTGAAATTTTGGGGCAAAAATGTTTATCTCCAAACTAATAGATACCAAAAAATGTAAAATCAAAAAATAAATTCTATATATTTTAAGCAATAGAATTGAAGTTTTTAATACAGTAATGGTGCCATCAGAAAAAAAATTGAAAAATGTCTGTTATAACTTTCTGTGTGAATTTCAAATGTAATGTGTTTACTTTTCATGACCGTGGGAAATAAATAAAGTTTATTACCAAGTCTGCACAGCATGACTAAATTCCCTGGCTAAGCGGATTTGCAATTTTCTGTTGTCTTGGTAATTGGCTGAGAGGCAAAGATTCATACTGACTGTGTGGTAAGCCAATTTGTTCATGGAGGAGATATGAAATCATGGTTCCTCCATATACTTTCTGCAATTGCCTGGCTGTTAGGAATTCATGTCCAGTATGTGTCTGGAGGGGAGGATTTAGCTTTTACACTGCAATTACCATCCTGTATCAGAACATTTCAGCTGTTTACAGCCAGACTCTCCGGGAGCTAGTAGAAAACCCAGATGATAAAGAAGGACAAATATTTGAAAGATAAAAAGGCTAGGGGCTTGCTGCCAATATTTTGTTAGACAAATAATTATTTCCTTTTATGATCCAGCAGTCATTGCTTAAAACTGAGGCAAAAGATACAATTGATAATATCCTTTACACTAAGCTGGGGCTATAACTCAGCTTGTGGACTGCTTGTGTATCAGTATGAGGCTATGGGCTAATACCTAATAAACCTGGCATTGTACTGCAGACCTATGACCCGAGCACTGAATGGGATGGAGACAGGAGGATTAAAAAGTGAAGGACATCACTAAGAATATAGGAAGCTGGAAGCTAGGCTGGAGTATATGTATCCCTCTCAAAGGATTCAAAGTAAGTATTTCATTTTATGTAGATTTGTGTGCATGTGTTTGTGAGCAGAAGAAGGGAGAAAGTGAGCATGTGAATGTACATCCATGGGCGAGCAGATTCCTGTAGTCACTGTCCATCATATCTCCATCATATTTCCTTAGTTGGCCTCTCACTGCACCTGGTGCAAGGCTGGCTGCTAGCAAGCCTCAATTATCCTTGCCCTTCTGTCTCTCCTTCTCCCATGCTGCCCTGTGAGTCCACACACAGTTTTTTATGTGACTTCTAAGAATTTGTCACCCAGTGATTGGACCCTTGTAATCTTTATTCATTAGGGGAAAGTTTTTCCACAAGGAACAACAGGTATGCATCCTGTCTCTGCCTACACACAGAGCTGAAAGCCATTCTCCAGGAGCTCTGACACACATAAGAGCATAGGTAAGACCAACACTACTGTTCCAAGAAACATATCCAGACCTCTTAGGACACAGGAAATTAGGAGCAATCTGGGACAGGACACTTCCTGTTTCTGCCTACACAGTGAGCTGACCCATTCCCACAACTCTCTGAACCCAGATACTGCTGGGAGAAAGCCCGTTTCCAGGAGTGCTGACACACAGGTTTACAGGAGGGTCAAGCCACTGTCTGAGACACCAAGACCAGCTAACACCAGAGGCAACCAGATGGAGAGAGGCAAGCAGAGGAACCTAAGCAACAGAAACCAAGGTTACTTGGCATCATTAGATTCCAGTTCTCCCCCCAAATGAAATACTGGATATCCAAACACATCTGAAAAGCAAGATTTGGATTTAAAATCACATCGTTGATGATAATAGAGGACTTTAAGAGGGACATAAATAATTCCTGTAAAGAAATATAGAGCAACACAAGTAAAAAAGTAAAAGAACTTAAAGAGGAAACACAAAAATCCCTTTAAGAATTATAGGAAAACACAACCAAACAGGTGAAGGAATTGAAGAAAACATCCAGGATGTAAAAATGGAAATACAACAATAAACAAATCACAAATGAAAACAACCCTGAAGATAGAAAACTTAGGAAAGAGAACAGGAATCATAGATGCAAGCATTGCCAACAGGATACAAGATATAGAAGAGAGAATCTCAGGGGCAGAAGATATCATGGAAAATATTGATTAAACCTTGAGAGAAAATGTGAAATGCAAAAAAGTTCCTAATCCAAAACATCCAGGAAATCCAGGATACAATGAGAAGACCAACCTAAGGATAATAGGTATAAAAGAGAGCAAAGATTTCCAACTTAAAAAAAAAGGTAAATATCTTCAACAAAATTATAGAAGAAAACTCCCCCAACCTAAAGAAAGGGATATCCCTGAACATACAAGAAGCCTACAGAAGTCCAAATAGATTGGACCAAAAAAGAAATTCCTCTCATCACATAATAGTCAAAACACCAAAAACACAAAATAAAAAAGAATATTAAAAGTATTAAGGGAAAAAGGTCAAGTATCATGTAAAGACAGACATAACAGAATTACACCAGACTTCTCACCAGAGACTATGAAAGTCACAAGATCATGGCCAGAAGTCATGCAGACCCTAAGAGACCCTACGAGAGCATAAATCCCAGGCCAGGCTCCTATATTCAGCAAAATTCTCACTTAACATAGATGGAGAAATTAAGATATTCCATGACAAAACCAAATTTACACAATATCTTTCCACAAATCCAGCCCTTCAAAGGATAATAGATGGGAATTTCCAATACAAGGAGGGAAACTACACTCTAGAAAAAGCAAGAAAGTAATCTTATTTCAACAAACTCAAAGGAAGAGATACACACAAACATAATTCCACCTCTAACAACAAAAATAACAGGAAACAACAATCGCTGTTCCTTAATATCTCTTAACATCAATGGACTCAATTCGCAAATAAAAAGACATAGACTGACAAACTGGATACGAAAAGAGGACCCAGTATTTGGCTGAATACAGGAAACACACTGCAGAGACAAACACAGACACTACCTCAGAGTAAAAGGATGGAATACAATCTTTCAAGCAAATAGTCCAAAGAGTCAACAAAGAAAGAAAGCTTCAGACCAATTTCCTTTATGAATATCAATGCAAATATACTCAATAAAATTCTGACAAACATAATCCAAGCATATATCAAACAAACATCCATCATGATCAAGTAAGCTTCATCCAGGGGTGCAGGATAGTTCATTACATGGAAATCAACCAATGTGATCCACTATGTAAACAAACTCTAGGAATAAAACCACATAATCATCTCATTAGATGTGGAGAAAGCATTTGACAAAAAAAAAACCCTTCAAATTAAATGTCTTGGGAAGATTAGGAATTCAAGGCCCATACGTCAACATAGTAAAAGCAATATATAGCAAACCAAACTAAAATCAAACTAAATGCTGAGAAACTTGAAACAATCCCACTAAAATCAGGGACTAGACAAGACTGCACACTCTCTCCCTACTTATTGAATATAGTACTTGAATTCCTAGCCAGAGAAATCAAACAACAAAAGGAGGTCAAAGGGATACAAATTAGAAGGGAAGAAGTCAAAATATCACTATTGGCAGATGATAGGATAGTATACTTACGTGACCAACAAATTTCCACAGGAGACTTACTAAGCCTGATAAACAACTTCTGCTAAATGGCTGGATATAAAATTAACTCAAACAAATTAACAGGCTAAGAAAGAAATTTGGGGAATAACACCTTTCACAATAGTCAGAAATAATATAAAATACCTTGGTTGGACTTAACGAAGCAAGTGAAAGATCTTTATGACAAGAACTTCAAGTCTCTGAAGAAAGAAATTGAAGAAGATCTCAGAAGATGAAAAGCTCTACGGGGCTCATGGATTGGCAGGAATAATATTGTAAAAATGATCATCTTGCCAAAAGCAATGTACAGATTTAATGCAATTTCAATCAGAATTCCAACTCAATTCTTCATAGAGTTAGAAAGAGCAATTTGCAAATTCATTTGGAGTAGCAAAAAAAAAAAGAAGAAAGAAAAGAAAACAGAATAGCAAATACTATCCTCATCAATAAAAGAACTTCAGGGGGAATCATCCTCCCTGAACTCAAGCTATATTACAGAGCAATAGTGATTTAAAAAAAAACTGTATGGTACTGGTACACAGACAGACAGTAGATCAATAGAATAGAATTGAAGACCCTGATATGAACCCACACACCTATGGTTATTTCAACTTTTTCAAAAGAGCTAAATCATCCAATGGAAAACAAGACAGCATTTTCAACAAATGGTGTTGGTTCATCTAGAGGTCAGCATGTAGAAGAATGCAAATGCCCTGTACAAAGCTTAAGTCCAACTGGATGAAGTACCTCCACATAAAACAAAATACATTCAAACTAATAGAAGAAAAAATGAGGAGGAGCCTTGAACACATGGACATTCAAGAAAATATCCTGAAGAAAACACCAATGGCTGATGCTCTAAGAGTGAGAATCTACAAATGGAACCTCATAAAACTGTAAATCTTCTGTAAGCCAAAGTACACTCTCATTTGGACAAAACAGCAACCAATAGATTGGAAAAAGATCTTTACCAATCCTACATCTGATAGAGGAAAAATATCCAATATATACAAAGAACTCAAGAAGTTAGACTCCAGAGAATCAAATAACCCTATTAAAAATCGGGTACAGAGCTAAACAAAGAATTCTCAGCTGAGGAATATGGAATGGCTGAGAAGTACCTAATGAAATGTTCAACGTTCTTAGTCATCAGGGAAATGCAAATCAAAACAACACTGAGATTCCACCTTACACCAGTCAGAATGGCTAAGATCAAAAACTCAGGTGACAACAGATGCTGGTGAGGATGTGGAGAAAGAGGAACACTCCTCCATTGTTGGTGGGATTGCAAGATGGTAAAATTGCTCTAGAAATCATTCTGGAGGTTCTTTAGAAATTGGACATAGTACTACCTGAGTACCTAGCTATAGCACTCCTGGGCACATACCCAAAAAATGCCCCAACATTTAACAAAGACATGTGGTCCACTATGTTCATAGTAGCTTTATTTATAATAGCCAGAAGCTAGAAAGGACACAGATGTCCTTCAACAGAGGAATGGATACAGAAAATGTGGTACATCTACACAATGGATTACTACTCAGATATTAGAAACAATGACTTCATGAAATTCCTATGCAAATGAATAGAACTAGAAAATATCATCTTGAGTGAGGCAACCCAATCACAAAAAAAGAAAAACAAAACAAAACAACAACAACAACAAAAACAACAACAACAACAACAAACACATATGGGATGCACTGACTGATAAGTGGATATTAGCCCAAAAGCTGGGATTACCCAAGATACAATCCACAGACCGTATGAAATTCAGAAGTACAACAAAAGTGGGGATGCTTCACTCCTTCTTATAAAAAGGTAACAAAATATTCATAGGAAGGATATATGGAGACAAAGTTTGGAGAAGAGACTGAAGGAATGACAATTCAGAACCTGCCCCAGCTGGGAATCCAGCCCATATCCATACAGCCACCAATCCCTGACAATATTGCTGATGCCAAGAATTGCATGCTGACAGGAGTCTGATTTAACTGTCTCCTGAGAGGCACTGCCACAGCATGGCAAATACCGAGGCTAATCCTAGCAGCAAACCGTTGAACTGAGAATGGGATCCCCATTGGATGAGTTAGAGAAAGGATTGAAGGAGCTGAAGGTGCTTGCAAACCCATAAGAACAATACCAACCAACCAGAGCTCCCAGGCACTAAACAACCATTCAATGAGTAAACATGGACAGACCCATGGATCCAGGTACATATGTAGCCAAGGCTGGCCTTGTTGGGCACCAATGGGAGGACAAGCCCTTAGTCCTGCCAAACCTGGACCCCCCCAGTGTAGGGGAAAATAGGAAGGGGTGGGTGGTTGGGTGGGGGAACACCCTCACAGATGAATGGGGAGGGGGGATGGGATAGGGGTTTAATGAATAAAAAAGCAGGGAAGAGAATAACATTTGAAATGTAAATTTAAAAAATCCAATAAAAAATTCATAGAAGGAAAAAAGAAATTACATAAAATTCAAGTAGTTCTGCATCCATAAATATTAGATTGGAGAATAAAAGAAAAAAAAAAGAAAAGAAAGTAACAACAGATATTTCAGATGAACCGATATGTGATAGGAATAATATGGAGTAATACAAGTAATTTAACTTAGCATAGAGAGGGGGGTCTGTGTGTGAGTAGACAAAGGAGCACAGAATCCCAGCAATCAGAGGTAACCATAGCATACAGCCTCATTTCAGTCAGTTTTGTAAGAGAAAACAAATTGAATACTACAAACAAAAAATCATGTGTGTGAGTATGGGTGTTCACATATACAGGCAAGTTCGTAAGTCTCTCTGTCTCTCTGCCTCTGTCTATCTGGTTTCTGTCTCTCCCTCTCCCTCTCCTCTCCCTTCCTCCCTTCCTCTCTCTCCCCCTTCCTCCCTCCCTGACTCCCACATGTGTATGTGTGTGTGTGTGTGTGTGTGTGTGTGTTTGTGTGTGTGTGTGATTTCATATACCTTTTCTTTGAGATGGAACCTCTCAATGACCTGGAAATCACCAAGTTGGATATATAGACTTGGCAATGAGTGACAGGAATTTACCTGCTTGCTGATCTCTAGAGCTGGTTTAAAAGCCCATGAACTGTACCCCTGTTTGCACTCTGATTGGTAGCATGGACCTGGGAGAGTGGAGACTAAAAATGAGACAGACTAGAGTTTCATGAAATAGCCAATTTTATTCAGGTCACTAGATAGGTTATACTCTGAGGGCATTCTGTGGATTAAGCAAGGTCATGTAAGCAAAGTTCTTTTGAACTCAAGTTGGAAACAGCTGCAAGAGCAAGGTCACAATCGTTTAGGCTGTATATAGTCCTGAAGACAACTTGTGCTTAGAAACATCATTCTGAATAATAATGGATAAAAGAAATGATGGGTAATCTGAAGCAAAGCCCACTCCTATTATTACACATAGTAGGGCCACAAAAAGACATTCCAAGAACAAATCTTTGTTATGGAGGAACAGAGGTTGCAAAAGTTTTCTCATAGGCTTTCAACATTCTCTTTATACATGATCATTCAGGGGCCATATTTCAACATATCTATTTTAATATATGCCCTAAATATGAACTCAGATCCTTCAATTCTTTACAAACTGAGCCATCTCCCCAGATCTCTAGTTCATGATTTAGCCATTAATGGCAGAGGCACCGAGAACCTAAGGATTACCTGATTCCTCACACAATATTTTCTTGTAACTTGTTAAAACAATATAAATTTGGGAAAGTAAAAACCAATCTTTGGGGGTGATTGTGGAAAGAAGTACAGATCAGATGAGAACAATGTACTTCTTGTGATGATAAGAATTGTGTTACATTGCTATCTTTCTACATTAATGCCTTTAGAGACTATTTATCCTGTTCTTAGTATGTGTGTCTGTGCTGTACCTTCAGCCTGATTTACAGTACTGCTGTGCTTGAATCTCTGATCCTAAATACATTTTATCTTTCTTTGACAGTACATTTGGAATGTAGGCTCCATAGATACAAATAAAAAAGACAGAGGCTCCGCTTTCTAGAAGTTACTGTCTGGCTGAAGTCGTCAGATAAATTCACTTAACATAATTAGGATAGGAGAAAAAGCAAAATATTATTAAGTTATAAATTTACAGGACAAAAAATTGATGTACTAAATGTTCCTGATGGTAATATATTCAAATTTCAAAACTCAATGAAAGCACCCTGAAGATTTAAAATGACCTTTAGAACAAGAAACTCATTTTCCTCAGCTCAGGAGAAGCAGATGCAAACCAGGAGAGTACTTTGATCCTCAGAGAGTTCCCAGACACAGTGAATGTCACAGATTGATAAAACAGTACTGATTGTTTGCCACACTTGGGTCTCATGTCTCTCTAACACACCTTAGAACCATGCTTGGCACCAATCTTTACTTCTTTCATATTTCCTAAATACCACCCTGAAAGTATCTTATTGATATTTCTACCAGATGCTCTCCTGTGCCTATTTGGAATGTACCCTCCTAACATCCTTTTTTCTGTAACTCTATCCATCAGCCATGGCATGAAGCATCCTCCTCTTTCTGAATTTCTACAGTATTTTATAGAGGAATTTTAATCCAGCAAGATGGCTCCTCTGGCAAGGGATCACATTGAAAGGTCTAGATCTGTGCTATCCAGCTAGAATTACACACCTTTAATTTCCCTAGCTGGAATATAGGTATACTCTTAACTATACACCTTTAATACCAAATAATAACTTCTAAAAGTGGCAGACAAAGTGATGAATCAGAGAAAGATCTGACAGGATGAATTAGAGACAAGATATATGCAACTATCACAAGGACAAACAGGGAAGAGAGGTGATTTAAAAGTAGTGCAGGGAGGTGGGTAGATTTGTTGAATTTTGTGCAGTTCAGTCCAATGCAGCTTAGTTGTGTTCACAAAGCTGTGTTGATTCCTTTCAGTTCATTTCAAAGAGTCAGCATAGTCAGTGCAGTTCAGTTTATGGAGTTCAGAGGCAGTTTTTCCCAGCAGAACAATTCAGTTGAAAGCTGAGAGAAGCCAGTTTGAATCAGTCAATTTTAAAAGGAGATTGATCCAGAATTCCTGAGTTGAACCAGCCATCTGTAGTCCAGAAGGAGATAGAAAGGCTGAGCTTTTTCAGTAGTCAGTCCCAGGGGCTCAAACACTTTAGTCCTAGGTTAGTGGCACTTCAAGGTCCAGGCTTGCAGAAAAGATTATATTGTACAGAGGCTAGAAGCTTCATGTTCTAGGATGAGCCACAGTCATATAAAAAAATGAACTAGACATCGCTTCTCAGACTTTGGGCTAAGATCAAGTATAGTATCCTTCTAATCAATTTAATATCTACTGCATACTGTATCTGAGGAAGATATATTAAATGGATTTTTGTAAGTAGGAGTTGGAATAGGAGCTTGCTCTGTCCACTCCACACATCGACCTGGTATTGTAGTACCTCCAGCAACGGTCCACCCCCTCGGGGACTTATTAAAAAAAGAAGTAGTAGAATTGCTCTAGGCTCAGTCAAGCCATATAATAGTAAAGTTTGAATATGGCTCTCATCTCACTTCATTGGAGGAAATAAAAGTGACACATACAGTGTTAACTCAATATCACTCACTAGAAGGTCTTGTCATGTGTACCGAAGGAGAATGCTAGGATGTGCATGATGTATACGTATGCACATGAAAAAAATATATATGCTATATGTTAATGTTGGGTGGTTTCCTTTGTCCCTCTCTAGTTCTATCACTATAACTGGAGTTCTGGCTATTGAGTCTCTCTCTCTCTCTCTCTCTCTCGCTCTCGCTCTCGCTCTCGCTCTCGCTCTCGCTCTCTCTCTCATTCTTTCTCTCGCTCTCTCCATCTCTCCCTCTCTCTCTCTCCCTCTCTTGCTCTCTCTCCAGAAGTAGCTTTACAGGCACATACCTCCATAAGTATATTTTTACATCAGTTCCTGGATTTGGCTTTCAGGTCAATTTCTTATGATTTCATCACAAGGTATTTTACCCACTGAACCATGTACTTAGACAATCACCTTCATAACCAGAAGACTTGAGTCAGAGTTCTTCCTGTAAGGTTTACCTTCTTTCTGTCACAAAAGTAGTCACTATAATGTTGGGTCAGTGACATACTTCATAGAGCTATTGTGAGGACTGAATGCTAAAATGAATATGCTGAGAAATTTTTAAATATATTTTTAGAATAAGGCAAAAATAAGCCAAAATATGTATATATTATGATGCCATATTATATAAATTTATGGGTGTAATGTCTTTTTGTTGCACATAGAGCCAATTCTGGTACTCAGTACATAGAAAGCACTGTTTAAAATTAGGTAATTAAAACCAAATCACTTTCCATGAAAATGTGAAAGATTCCACACTCCCTGTATTTCTTTTGCTCATTTTTCTGTGTTTTCTAAATGCATAACAATATTCGACTTTAATAAAATTTTGGATGAGAAACAACTAGAACTGGGATCACTTACCTCTGTTCTATCAAACCCTCTGTTTATGGTATCTCAAGAATCATCTGAGCAGAACAGATTATATACAGTGACAGCTGAGAAGAATTTTCACCATGATAGAGTTAAGGTGCCAGAATTACTAGAAATGCCAGGCACATGTCAGGCAAGTAGGAAATCCATTTCACTTACATTATGGAGTACCTGGAATATGTGTGTGCGCGTGCATGTGTGTGTTTGTAGATCAGAGCTCAACGTGGCTATCTTCCTCAATCTTACTCTAGTTTTTGAAGCAAGGCCACTCACTGATCCTGAGTTCCCCATTGGTTAGACTGAGTGGATAATGAGCTACAGAGATCTTTCTCCACCATCCCCTCCTCGACCATTGCTAGGGTAACAGACCTGCACCAGCATGCTCAATTTTTTACATCTATCCTGAGGGTTTGGATGAACGTCCTCATGTGTGCACAGTAAGTACTTTACCAACTCAGTTTTATCTCCACTCCAAATTTCTGAGTTTTAATCTTTTAAAATGTTATATAATTCCAAGAGATTTCTGGAAAAAAAAACATCCTGAGAAAAAAGTCATGAATGGAGAAAGGAACCAGTTGTCAAGATGATGGTGACAGTGCTGCTTCCCTTTAAAAAGAACATATTTTAAAGCCAGTCTCAGAAAAAAAAAAGAGAGAAAAAAAACTGCCATCTCTGAATGAAAGAAATGAAATAAAAAGGAAAGGAAAGGACATGACTTGTCCTACCAATGATGGAAGAGAAAGTTTATTATGCATATTGGGAGGTCATAGCCAGAGTCAGAGATATCTGGGTGAAGTCAAAGAGTGGGCACATCTAGACTGAGCTAAGACATGTGGGGAGAAGCAAAGAAGGGAGAGGGGGAGAGATGGGGAAACCAGTGCAGCAGCCAGGAAGTCAAAGATACAAAATGGCAGGTAACCAAAATGCCTGCAAATTACAGAGAGGAGCCTTTGGGGAAAGGGCAGACCTGACCTTGGGCTGGAGATTTCAGGATAGAGGGCAGACTATGTCAGCCATACCCTACAACAGGTAGGGGGCTGAAGGATGTTAAAAGAACCTGGAGGTCAGGTTATACAAACTAGGCATCTCAGGTGCTTGTCTCCATGTTTGAAACTTAACAAGCTCCATCACTTCTTGGCAACAGTCCTTTAAATATCTGTATTCTTCTATGACAATTAATCAATTGCAGTGAGAATTAAGAACATGCATCTCAATGACCTAGTTTAAGACCTGTGATGATTTAGGTGTTGAAGGGCTCTCTAGCAGGTCCAAGCATTGCCAATTTTGCCCTTTCTCCTTCCTTCCCCCTTGCTAAACCCTTAAATTACATCCCTAAAGCTAACCCCCAATGTCTATTCCCTTATTTGTCTACTGACTCATTCCGGAGACTACACACCAAAGTCCACTTATCAAAACACTAAGGTCCAGCAATCTAAGTTCATTATTTGGCTACATTGGCTAACCTGTCAAATCAGGACCTACCATCTCATCCTAACACAGACCGTAGACTTCCTTTTTGTCCTTAACCTTCTCTTACAACAAACACCTGCTGCTTGCTATCTGCCTTTGCCTAATCCAGAGACAGCCATCTATCCCACTTACTCTCCAGGGTAATAATTCTCTGTTGTGCTAAGAATTTGGTGTCTGGATGTGTTCTCAGTTTACTTTGAGGGCCTACCAGTGTGAGCACTCTGTATGAAATCTCTAAGAAATTACACAATATTTGAAACTTGAAAGATTTTTCTAGTCCAGCATAGACTGCAAATCACATGTGCTGGCCTTAACATATACTCATAGCCCCACACTTCATTAAGGGTCTGGCCCAAGGTGATAGATTAAGTTAATATTTCATAGAAACTGGGGAAATGCTACATCCACAGCAATTGCTTTACTTCCCAAGATATTCCTCCTTCCCCTTCACCCATGATCAATTCATTATAAATATTACCTGTCACCCACAGAATAAGCAGTAATGTGTTTGACACTATCTGATGGATTCAGTTATGATTAGTAAGGGTCCCTGCCTTAAGGGGAATTACATCCCTTCATTGTGCTCACTGGGCTACTACGGTAAAGGCTG
The DNA here is from genome assembly GCF_021556685.1 of Rattus norvegicus. Taxonomy (NCBI): domain Eukaryota; kingdom Metazoa; phylum Chordata; class Mammalia; order Rodentia; family Muridae; genus Rattus; species Rattus norvegicus. The sequence goes on along the minus strand of NC_141535.1, from coordinate 106,984,588 downwards.
TAACTGAATTAGATGAGATTTGACATTGAATCTCTGAAAGAACTTAGCCTCTATGAAATTTTTGTAAACGAGTTCTGAAGGTTAAGTGAAATTAGGTTCAGGAAGCCCTTAGCACAACTTCAATCAATCACACAGTAGATCATACTCAGGATAGCAGCAATCCTCTGGAATATGGCTCATATACTGACAGAACCAAGGAACTCCAGAACTATCAGCCCAATGACTGCTGTAGAGAGTTATATGATACATTTTAAATACATCATTTTCCAGATGTTAAAATGAAAGAAATAAATAGAGGGTAGAGAGGGTAGTCAGCTCCTCGGAGCTAATCCAATGCCTTTTAATGTCAAATGCAATGGAATAGGTAAGCTGAATTCCATCCATGATTGTGCTGGTGCCTCGTTTGTGGAATCTTAGCCAGATTAATTAACATCACTGAAACAGTTTCCTCTGTAAAGTGTCTGGAGGAATAGAAACATTTGACTTGCTCACATATATGTTGACTATGAATCCTGAACACAAACCCCTTACTACAGGGATTAAGATCTTTGATATAAAAGAATAGGTACAGAAACAGGAGCATCTTAGAGTTAGGATTTAAAATAGAAATGGTTGAGGGGAGTAACCAAGCAATTTACTTGCTTAGAGCCATGGCTTTTTAAATGCCTACTGCTGACAGTGTGATATATTTTCTGAAACAGAGTTCCAATAGCAAGTTGACAATAATTTGATTTTCTCTGTTGCCTGACACTCTAAATTCTTATTTCCTAGGTTACCACGGAGCTCTCTCTAGCAAGTGTCACTCAGTGAGTTTTGACTGTGTGTGCCTATTATGGAGCCAATTTCACTAAAAGCTGGTTCCTCTCCATCCCTTCAAATCAGATGCTCTTTTATTCCCCAAAATAAAACATCAGCACTGCTGCTAGACAAGTCTTTAACTTAGCCACCTTCAAGAAATACAGCCCCTCTATTTCTGTCTGCCAAGGACAGGAGATTTTTCTTTATCGTTTGGAACAATACACTCCTGTTGCAGGAGAGCACATAAACAGAAGGAAGGTGCTGAAATCTCGAGTCAGGATGAGGTGAGTTTCCTCAAACAGAACTCTGAAAGGAGAAATACAGTGTGTGAATAAGGGAGACTCTTTCATCTAAGAGCAAACAGAGCAGGATACCGAACTGTGGAAGAGAACCACAGCAAGAACACAGATGAGGGTAGGTCACTCCTTTCTTATTCTTTCCTCGACCATGAAGAGTCTCCATGATCTATTTTTAATTCTCTGTGTCTATGGAAAGCCAGTAAAACATTCTCCTGGATAGAAACACGACTCTTAGAATGGGGTTCTAATTTTTCTTTCTGTGGCTGTAATAAAACAATGACTCAAGGTAAGGGAAGAAAGAATTTATTGCAATTTATACTTTCAAGTCACAGTCCATCGTTAAGATATTTCAGGGAAAGAACTCAAGATAGAATCTCAAAGCAAGAACTGTTTGCTTATCCACACAGCATTACTCTGAGTTGAAAGCTCACTCACAACCAAAGGAGCGCAGCAAGATTCGTGGAGTAACAGGACCTGGCCTACTCTCTGGCTTACTTACAAGTTCAAGCATATCTAGCTATTTATACAACTCAAGATCACCTGCCTACAGTCAGTACCACCTACAGTGGGATGGGCCCACCTATATCAGACAACAGTCAAGACAAGCCCACATAAGCATGACTACAGGCCACCATGATGAAGAAAATGAACCAACTGAGATTATTGTGTTACACAAGAGAATCTAGGCTGTGTCAAGTTAGCAGTTAATGCTTATTAGGACAGAAGAGAGATTTCCTAGATCTCTAGTTTCCCTAGCAAGGCATTTTTCTTGATGCTTCTGTGTGTCTGTGCTATTGTCATTCATCAAGGGCAGTTTGCCTATTCAGTGAAGTAGAGAGGCTGTGCTCTGTGGGGATCAGCTTCTTCTGCTTCACAGTAAACAGACAGGAGCTCCTGCTCTGAACCTGTGCTTTAGTACCCAGAAGCCAGCTTGTGGACAGATTTACTTCATACTCTTTTTAATTACATCAGTGATTTGTACAATTACCCTCTCACCTCTCATCTTTTCTACTTTCAAGTTCCTTTACATTTAGTCAGAAAAGCAGGTGGGGAAGGGGAAAGTTACCGCTACTTCTCTTAATCATAGTATTCATTTGTGTTCTGGTAGGAAGATCTTCAGACAGTTCTTGCTAAAGACCAAATCACTTCTGATGACATCACCCACTGCTATTGCCTCTATCCATGAAAACCTTATGCTTCTCCATGGAACTTAACATGAGGTCAGTCATCTGTAGTACCTAGTGACTAATGAAACAGAAGATTCTAGACCAAAGAAGTGGCAGTTCTGCTTAATGTGCTTCAGCTATCATGTAACAAGAATAACTTTTGGGGGTGAGCCATCTATAGTGAAAATAAGCCTGTACATCTCTAAGCTGGCTGAACATATTGAACTGAATGGAATGAAATAGGTATTATCTGAATGTGTCAGAAATACAGTGACAGGCCTGGCCTAGGGTAATAAGCACCAAGATTTCTCACCATGATTTTAATATCATTCTGTTCTATCAACATGTTTTGAACCTTGAATTTTTATATCTCTCCTATTAAATATGGAAACTGTAGTGATGGCCTTATAAAATACTACAATTAAATAGTCATGGGCCTGAAGTATTTCTGTTCTACAGAGTTTATATACAAATGCATATTCGTAATGATTTCACAGACAGAGAAGCAATAAAGAAATAGCTGTTACATATAAAGTCCATATACCTATTTTACTAGTTATTATCATTGTTGCTGTGATAATACCCTAACAGAAGAAAGTTAAGGAGAGTTTATTTTTGCTTACTGAGTCAGAAGGATACAGTCTGCTGTGATCAACACAGACAATCATGGTAGAAAGACATGGCAGTAGGCCAGAAAGCCATAGTGACAGGAACAGGGGCAGGCTGGTCATATTGATGCCATACTAAGGAAGAAAAGAGCAAAGAACAAATACAGCCAGGCTCAAGAATCATCCAGTGATTCGTCCATGCAGAATGCCCCATAAACATTTTACAACTTCCTAGACAAAGAAGCCGGCTGGTGATCAAGAATTCAAATACATGAGCCTATGAGGACATCTCATATTCAAACCCCAACAGCTATTTAAGGGTTTTCTAAGAGTAGAGCTTGCTTCATCTCTTCTGAGTTTTGCTATAAGTTCATAAACATATCCATATATGATTTTTCAATAAAAACCTATAATTTAGGATGAACAGTAAATTTGTAAACTACCATATTTGATTCAAGGGTTTTTACTACTTACACACTGCACTCGCATCAATTGTACATCCTTCTTCCTCCCTTTGCTTTAAAGCATATAGAAAGAATCAATTAAGTCAATTTTGCCCTCTATCTTAACCTCCTGAGACTCTGTAAGCTACAAAAGAAGAGTCACCTCTCAGTTTAAAAACCAGCATTCAAATTCCTACAGCCTAGAACAGCTACTCCAAAACCAATCATTTCAATATTTATTTTCCTTAAAAGTCAATTTTGAACTCTGATATTCTGAGATCAAAATGGGTCAATGTTTCAAAAGAATATCACTAAGCTATTCATCATACAAGCTATAATATCTACAAAGATAAAACCCAATTATTTTGATCCTAAGATCACAATCTGGTTGTAATATTGTGAGGATGGGTCATAGTGATGCAGTAACTGAGAAAAATCCAGGTGTGAGACATCTGTAAAGCAACCCCTTAGAGGTGAGTTGAGTGACAAAAGGTATACATTGACTAGCCTTCAGACCCAGTGGTCAATGGGAGTGTAGGTAGGGTGTCCTATAAAACTTCTAGGTGTTTCTACAGGGTGTTCTTTCTGTGAGAGTTGGATTCTGAGTGATTCAGAAGACAATAGAACATGGGGAGAAAAAGACCTAGAAACTGACTGTAATATCCGAAAATTTAAGCAGACCAGTGATTCAGGGATTCGCAATTCCATATCAGCCTCCGTTTGTGGAATAATTAAGTGTGATTTCAAAGAATAGAGAGCAATTCCAGGAAGAAATGATGTAAGTGGAAATGTTGATTATGATGTCACAATGGACTCTATTGAAACATCTTTGCGTTGCTGCTGTTCTTAGGTGATTGTCTTACTTACTTGGCATCACCACTGAGGATCAGTCTAGACTATTTTCACAGGAGATTTTTTTGTGTTTTTCAAATGGAAAAAATTTTGCTTTGTGTTTATCAGTCCATTGCAATATATTAGTTATTATCAACTTGTTTTAATTGCACTAATCTTGAATTCTCAACCAATATTGTCTCATAATTATGCTTGTAATGAAAGCACAGTCTAATTATTATACTCACAGTTTTCAATAAAGCACAGGAAATTAACGTGTGTACAAGTATGCCTTTTCTAGTTTGTGTGTGTATGTGTGTGTGTGTGTGTGTGAGAGAGAGAGAGAGAGAGAGAGAAGGAAGGAAGGAAAGAAAAAGAAAGAAAGAAAGAAAGAAAGAAAGAAAGAAAGAAAGAAAGAAAGAGAGAAAGAAAGAAAGAGATAGAAGCCTCTTTAGTGTAAAGAAAACATTTGGACTATAGTCATAATGTTACCCAACAGCTAAGTAAAAAAAAAATGAAATTTCTGTTAACTGTCCAGTTAGAAATAAAATTGCTCAGAATGAAAGTTTACATTTCCATCTCTTTTTCCATTATACTTTTAGATAAGAAGTTCCCTTATTTTCTTTTTCCTTTCTGGATAATATGAATGACAATTTAATACAACAATTATAATAAAAATTCTATGAAGTATAATAAACACTTCTGGAATACTACCATAGACCTTGTATTCCTCTAAGTACATAAAATATATTAAAATACTTTATCTTCACTCCAATACTGGGAGATAAGTGCAGACATTATTTCATTTTCACAGGTGAAATAACTTGGACCAGTCATAACACTGGTAAGTGTTCAAGCTGTAAGATGAGTACAGAGAAACACCCATTGCATTTAATTCTATGCAACACCCTTTACCTCCTCTGTCCCAAGCAAAGTATGTGTTATTCCCATTTAAGAAACAAAGATTTTGCCATGTATTAGGAGTAAAATCTACTGAAGCCACTGATACGAACAAGTGAAGTGTGTTTGACCTAATGCTGCTTGTGTTATAATGCTAATTTTGGTCCCCAAAACAGCTTACACAAGTGTATGCACATAAGATGCTGAGGTACCCTGCTTCAGATTGCCTCCAACTGGTCAATAAAGACGTCAGCAGCCAATGGCTAGGAAGGACAGACAGAAGCAGGACTTTTAGGATTCCATGGCTTGAGAGAGAGAAGGGAGGAAGAGGCAGAATGATCATGAGAGGGGCATAGGACAGACCAGCCATGTAAGAATTTGGGAAAGTGGCTCTAGTGACCACTTCCCTGGCTGGGTCTGCTGATGAAATATGGATTTTAAAGGATGTTAAACTCTGGAATACAGGAGAGCAGTGCAGCCACAGGAAGAAATAAAAGGGCACAGCCTTTGAGCTAGCCGAAGCATATAAAAAATTTAAAAAAATCAACTGGCGTGTGGTGTGTGTGTGTGTGTGTGTGTGTGTGTGTGTGTGTGTGTGTGTGTATGTGTGTGTGTGTGTCTTTCATTCTCAAATTCAGAGAGCTCTTAGGCAGGGGCACATGTGCAGCCATGGGGAAGACAGAGCAGGTTAACTATCACTACAATCTATAACTTAAGTGTGGACATTCATCTATCTCTTTCAAGTGAGAGTTTTGGTTGAGATCAGAATTCATAAATCTCTTAGCTAGGCATACCTTGAGGCACAGATATTTATCTGGGAGCTATTTTATTTAATATGAAAAATTAAGTCACAAAATACCTACCAGGAACTCGAGGGAGTGTTTATTTTGACTTACTTTCAAGGGAATGCCAGCCCTCATGGCAACAAAAACCTACCAGTCTCCTTGTATTTGCAGTTGGGAATCAGAGAGTGAAAAGACACCATAGGGCTGAACTAGTTAAAGTCAAGGTCTGTTTCCAGTGGCCCACTTCAAACTGCAAGGCTGCATGTCTGAAAGGTCCTACAACTTTTCCAAATAGGGTCACTACCTGGGAGCCAACTGTTCAAAAACATGAGCTTTTGGGAGCAAAGGGAGCACTTTACCTCTAAACCACAACAGTAGGATGAGCCAGAGCATCACTGGAGTTCACAAGTTCAAGCACAGCCTAATCAACCTAGTTAGACCCAGTCTAAAAGAGTTACTGAGCCCTCAGTTTTACTATAAAGCCAACAATAAACACAGCAATAATTTCTACCAGCAATAACAATAATTAAACACATTTAAAAGATAAGACAATTACATAAAAATTTCCATATCCCTTCCCAATAGGGAAAAGTAAAACTATTTGTATTACCAAATCAATATGAGTTTATACCCAAATTCCACAAAAAATATTCTAAATTCAGACTGGCACTGGTTATGTTAATTTCATAGAGAAAAATAATCACAGTTAACACCTTTAAGATATTGGACCAAAGAATTGCAGTAAGAAAAGAATAATTTTATTAACAAATATTAGACAGAAACTATTAGGAACTAATTATGTATTTGGAGATAACAGATTCCCTTCAGTACTGGAATCAATTATGGCTGGTTGTAAGAATCTCAGGCTAAATACACAACCTGAGAGTTTGTATTTAGGGAGTTATACTGACAATTCTGCATGACTTCAAAGGCAGCAAATGCCAGCAGACCTCTTTCTCATTCGTTTGAGAATGCCAGGTCTGTTCATTAATATCTGTCCTTTCACCATCCCAATAACACTGAAGCACCAGAGATATAATTATATGCTATACAATGCACACTTTCCTGCTTGACACCTTGAAATTTGCACAAGGCCCTTACTGCTGTATGCCCACTTTTTCTTGCACATGCTTGCCACACTTCCTCTGTTTCACCCAGTAGTAATTCTTTCAGGTCATTAAATGTCTACAGCCATCATCCCAGCTTGGCCTCTGACTGATTCCAAGTTACCAGCATGGATCTGTCCAGCAATTTTGCCCTCTGAACCTCATCTGACCCAATTTGGGCTTTTAGGCTGAGCACCTGGGCATGCTTCCTACTGGGCAGACACCTGTTTTGCCATTTGCTTGGGTTCATTTGCAGTTTGACAGCTAGTATCACACTCACTATCCCCCTTCTACCTTCCTGGACTATGCAAGTGCACATAAAACAGTATTTACTTATTTATGCCCATGAACATTACACACACACACACACACACAGACACACACACACACACACACACACACACACACACACACACACACACACACTGCACTTCCAGGAAATAAATCAAAACATTCTTAAAAGGGTAATACAAGCTTGTCACCTTACCTACTTGAAATTGAGTGATTTAATAAAAGATAAGCTTTCTCTATCTTTATTTGAGATATTAAAGCTTAAAGTTTTAGAAGAACTAATGAATAGTGTGTTACTCAAATCTCTACAGGTGATCTAAAGGACACTGTGTAAAATTCAATCTGTAAATCTCTGAGCACTTAATTAAGCATACCAGTGTGAACAATGACTAGACCTTAAAGCTTTTCCTAGGCAAATACAGTAATCAAAAACAAAATTACAGTGTAGAGCCTGTACTGGGTGTTTGACAAAGTACCCCACCTGCTGACCAGCAGAGAACTGCCTCCCAAGGCTCTGTGGGCATTTAACTGGTTTCTGTGAGGAATATGTGGGAATAATCATAGCACATTGGACATTTTTTCTCAGGTAGATGTTGAACATCCAAGGGTCTAGAGAGAGGGACACTCTCTAGTCTCAGCCAAAGAAGTCTTTGTGTTCCAAGTCACAGGAGCTTGGAGATTTTCCAATATCAACATCAAAATAGAATCCAAGGTTCTTAGAAGAAAAGAATACTACTGTGTACATTTACTGCAGGTGATTGTAATTAGGCAAACAACAACACTCCCGGAGACTAAACCACCAACCAAAGATCACACATGGAGGGACCCATAGCTCCAGCCTCCTATGTAGTAGAGGATGGGCCTTCTGAAGCATCAGTGGGAGGAGAGGCCCTTGGTCCTATGAAGGCTTGATGCCCCAGAGTAGGGGAAAGCCAGAGGAGATGGCAGGAGGGGAGTGAGTGAGTAGGTAGAAGAGCACCCTTATAGAAGCAGGGGTAGGTGAGATGGGATAGGAGATTTTCATGAGGGGCTGCAGAAAGGGGATAACATTTAAAATGTAAAAAAGGAAAATATCTAATACAAAAATCAACCATAAGGTTTACATCTGTATTACAGGTTCTTGTCAAAAAACAAGCCAAAATTTTGAATTTTTTTTGTAAAATGTATCTAATTCAGAGGAAATTCCATAAAATAAATTTATTGTTGTAAAATAATTAGTTTTATACATGTATGAAGCTGAGACTAAATGAAACTAAAGATATTGATTTTTTACTAGATATATTTTATTTACATTTCTTTTTTTAAATTTACATTTCAAATGTTATCCACTTTCCCGATTTCCTGTGGATAGTTCCCCTACCACATCCCGCTTCCGCCTCTGCTATGACGGTATTTGCTCTCACCAACTACCCAATCCTTTATGCCTCTCTTCCCTGACATTCCCCTACACTAGGGGATCCAGCCTTGACAGGATCAAGGGCTTCTCCTCCAATTAGTACTCAACAAAGCCATCCTCTGCTACTTATGCAGCTGGAGCCATGTGGTCTGTCCATGTGTACGCTTTGGGTAGTGGTTTAGTCCCTGGGAGCACTGGTTGGTTAGTATTGTTCTTCTTATGGGGTTCCAAGCCCCTTCAGCTTCTTCAATCCTTTCTCTAACCCATCCAATGGGTACCCTATTCTCAGTTCAATGGTTTACTCCTAGCATTTACCTCTGTATTTGCATGCTCTGTCAGAGCCTCTCAAGAGACAGCTATATCAGGCTCCTGTGAGCAGACAATTCTTGGCATCAGCAACCGTGTCTGGGTTTGGTGGCTGCATATGGGCTGTATCCCTAGGTAGGCCAGGCTCTGAATGATCATTTCTTCAGGCTCGGCTCCAAACTTTGTCTCTGTATCTCTTCCTATTAATATTTTTGTTCCCCCTTTTAAGGAGGACTGAAACATCCACACTTTGGTCTTCCTTCTGCTTGAGCTTCAGGTAGTCTGTGTTTTGTATCTTGGGTAATTTGAGATTTTGGGCTAATATCCAATTACAAGTGAGTGCATACCGTGTGTAATTTTTTTTTTTTTTTTGTGATTGAGTTACCTCACTCAGGATGATATTTTCTAGTTCCATTCATTTGCTTATGAATTTCATGAAGTCATTGTTTTTTGATAGCTGCGCAGTACTCCATTGTGTAAATGTACTGTATTTTCTGTACCCATTTCTCTGTTGTGTCTGGGATCTTCCAAGCTTCTGGCTATTATAAATAAGGCTGCTATAAACATAGTGGAGCATGTGTCCTTGTTATATGTTGGACCATCTTTTGGGTATATACCCAGGTTGTTATGGCTGGGTCCTCATACTGTGTCCAATTTTCTGAGGAACCTCCAGATGGATTTCCAGAGTGGTTGTACCAGTTTGCAATTCTACCAATGGAGGAGTGTTCCTCTTTCTCCACATCCCTGCCAGCATCTGTTGTCACCTGAGATTCTGATCTTAGCAATTCTGACTGGTGTGAGGTGGAATCTAAAGGTTGTTTTGATTTGCATTTCCCTGATGAATAAAGATGTTGAACATTTTTTTATGTACTTTTCAGCCATTCCATATTCCTCAGATGAGAATTCTTTGTTTAGCTCTGAAACCAATTTTTAAAGAGGGATTTTTGATTCTCTGGAGTCTAATTTCTTAGATCTTTGTATATATTGGATATTAGCCCTCTATCAGATGTAGGATTGGTAAAGATCTTTTCCTAATCTGTTGGTTGCCATTTTGTCCTAATGACAGTGTCCTTTGCCTTACAGAACCTTTGCAATTTTATGAGATCCCATTTGTCAATTCTTGATCTTAGAGCATAAGCCATTGGTGTTCTCTTTAGGAAAATTTCCCCAGTGCCCATATGTTCAAGGCTCTTCACTTTTTCTTCTATTAGTTTGAGTGTATCTGGTTTTATGTGGAGGTTCTTGATCTACTGGTACTTGAACTTTGTACAAGGCAATAGTTATTAGATTTTCAGGCAGTAATGCAACTGTAGCATATTGCACCAATTTTCAGGACAGTATTGCAACTGTAGCATATTGCACCAAGTGCGGTAACAGGTTCAAGAATACAAATGCCAAGTTTTCCTTCATGTGAGGATCTTAGCTCTGAACTTAGAGCTTTGTGTTTAAGTTGAAGCGTGTGTTTACGGAGGCCAGGCAGCAAAGCAGAACCTGTAAGGGTGTGGGAGAGGGGCTTGCCAGGAGAAAGTGAAACGTGTGTGATTTTCAAGTGTGAGCAGCATAGAAGAGCTGAGAAGGTTAAATAGAGAACAAGCACAGGTGCAAGGAGGCTGTAGGAAATGTTAACCGGAACTTAGGAGATAGGAAAAGGTGTATAGAAACTTCAAATACAAGGTAATTAAATGTGTAATTAGTTATTTAACCTTTGAATAAAAGTACTGTCCATCAATGGATAATGCTATAATAAGAAGCTATGAGGGTTTTTCTTTTCATTGTATTTAATTTTTTTTTACACTCTAGATTTTATCCTCCTCCCAGTCTACCCTCTGACTGTTCAACATCTCATCTCATACCACTACTGTCTCCACAAAGAAGTCCCACTCCCACTCCCCACCCCCCATCCCCCACCCCACCAGACCTCCCCACTGCCTGGAACCTCCAGTCTCTTGAGGGTTAGGTGTGTCTTCTCTGACTGAACCCTAGACCTGGCAGTCCTTTGCTGTATATGTGTTGGGGGCCTCATATCAGCTGGTGTATGCTGACTGGTTGGTGGTCCAATGTCTAAGAGATTTTGGGGGGCCAGGTTAATTGCGACTGCTTGTCCTCTACAGGGTTGCCCTCTTCCTCAGGATCTTACACCTTTTTCCTACTTCAGCCACAGGGTTCCCCGGCTTCTGTCCATTAATTGGGTTTAAATATATGCATCTGACTCTTTCAGCTGCTTTTTGGGTCTTTCAGAGGGCAGTCGTAATAGGCCCCTTTTTGTGAACACTCCATAGCTTCAGTAATAGTCTTAGGACTTGGGGCTTCCCCTTGAGCTGGATCCCACTTTGGGTCTGTCATTGGACCTCCTTTTTCTCAGGTTCTTCTCCATTTTTGTCCCAGCAGTTCTTTCAGACAGGAACAATTGGGGCCAGTTTTTTAATGTGAAATGGAAACTTCATCCCTTTCCTTGATGCCCTGTCATTCTACTGGATGTTGACCTTACAAGTTTCATCTCTCCAGTATAGGGCATTTCATCTAAGGTCCCTCCCCTTGAGTCCTGAGAGTCGCTCTCCTCTCCAGTCTCTGGTACATTATGGAGGGTCCCCCTACCTCCTACCTCCTGAGATTGCCTGTTTCCATTCTTTCTGCTCGCACTCAGGGCTTCAGTCCTTTTTCCACACCCAATACCTGATTATGTTCCCTTCCTCCCCTCCCTGTCCACTTTCCCACCCAGGACCCTGCCTCCCCACTTCTGTGATTTGCGTTCTTCTTCCTCCAAAGTGGGATTGAGGTGTCCTCACTTGGGCCCTCTGGCTTGTTAACCCTTTTGAGTTCTGTGGATTGTATCCTTGGTATTCTGTACTAGTTTTGGTTAATATGCATTTACTAGTGAGTATATACCATGGATGTCCTTTTGGATCTGAGTTACCGCACTCAAGATGATATTTTCTGGTTTCTTCTATTTGCCTGAAAAACTCAGGATGCCCTCATTCTTAAGAGCTGAGTAGTATTCCATTGTGTATATGAACCACATTTTCTGTATCCATTCTTCTGTTGTGGGGGAAAGAATTCTAGGATCATGTGTGGGTAATCTTCATGTGAGGATTGACCAGGGAGTAACTAGAGAGCCCTAAAACAATGGAGGCTACTGCTTGCTTGCTTATCCACAAGAGCTATATGGTAGGCCCCAATTGCTGATGGTCAAACACTTGGGATACACTTCAAAGAGAAATCATGTTTTAGCTGATCTAGAAGTTTCTACCACCCTGTAACATTCATAGGGTCCAAAGGTGCTTTGAAGGCCAATAAAGGAGAAAAAAAATCAATGGACTTACCCAGCAGATGACTATGGATACTACAATTCTTACATATCAGGCAAAAAGATCCTACTGTTGTTATAGTGACCAGATCCTTATTAATCATTAACTTTCTGATTGGATTTGAAGCCCTCTTCACAGAAAGAAATGCATTCCTTCTAGTATAAATATGAACAAAATGATATGACTGAGATTCCACAGGCTGGAGTAGAACAGGCTTACTACTGATGTTAAGATAAATGGGTACAAAAACAAACTGCCTTCTAAATAGCTTGGTGCAGTGGACAGCAGTTCATTCAGGACCTTTAATTTCTTAAACTCCTGAGAAAGGCAACTGTGGGATTTTCAGCTCTAAACATTTAATCTAATCCAGCTCCATGTAAGGCTCAAGGAACAACACAAAATGTTCATCACAAAACAGATGATGAAGGCAGAAAGAGCTGGAAGATGTGGAGGAGCACTATGAAATGCTGTTTTCTGGGTATCATATTGCTGGTATAATCATGGGCATGCAGCACCTATAGCTGTATCTTTAAATTTTCATATATATATATATATATATATATATATATATATATATATGTGAAATATAGACCCAAAATAACATAGAAGAGGTTGACAGACTCAGAAGCTAGCAATTGTTTCTGCCACACTGTACTCTGTGTGGCCTTATATTTAGGCATTTTCTCAAATCCAGTAGACATAGTAACTATAGACATTTTTACAAAGATGTTATTTAGACAACCTTTATCTATTCCAGCTCCAATATTAGCAATAGAGTTTGCTTCTTATATCCAATTTGCATGAGATTGTAATTTTTTTAAGAAGGAGTGGTCATGCTTCCTGGTTGCTGCCGCTGCAGAGAGCCCCTGGGCAGCACCCCACGAGCGAACCTGAGCCTCGGGACCACAGGTAAGACCAAATTTTCTGCTGCAAGAAAGCTGCCTGGTGAGCTTGGGACACACGGAAGCAGAATTTCTCTAGTACCAGGCACGTTCTGTGTTTACCGGAAGTTCCACACCCGCGGATCCCGGCCCGCAGCAGCTCTCTGCTCCCAGACCCAGTGAGAGAGAGACCCAACCGCCTGGTCAGGTGGGCACTCCTGAGGCTACAGAGCGGAAGAGACCACCAACACTGCTCACCCCTGCCCACATCCCTGGCCCAAGAGGAAACTGTATAAGGCCTCTGGGCTCCCGTGGGGGAGGGCCCAGGAGCGGCAGGACCCCTGCCTGAGACACCGCCAGAACCTGAAAGAAAAAGACCGGATAAACAGTTCTCTGCACCCAAATCCCGTGGGAGGGAGAGCTAAACCTTCAGAGAGGCAGACAAGCCTGGGAAACCAGAAGAGACTGCTCTCTGCACACACATCTCGGACGCCAGAGGAAAAAGCCAAAGACCATCTGGAACCCTGGTGCACTGAAGCTCCCGGAAGGGGCAGCACAGGTCTTCCTGGTTGCTGCCACTGCAGAGAGCCCCTGGGCAGCACCCCACGAGCGAACTTGAGCCTCAGGACCACAGGTAAGACCAAATTTTCTGCTGCAAGAAAGCTGCCTGGTGAACTCAAGACACAGGCCCACAGGAACAGCTGAAGACCTGTAGAGAGGAAAAACTACATACCCGAAAGCAGAACACTCTGTCCCCATAACTGACTGAAAGAGAGGAAAACAGGTCTACAGCACTCCTGACACACAGGCTTATAGGACAGTCTAGCCACTGTCAGAAATAGCAGAACAAAGTAACACTAGAGATAACCTGATGGCGAGAGGCAAGCGCAGGAACACAAGCAACAGAAACCAAGACTACATGGCATCATCGGAGCCCAATTCTCCCACCAAAGCAAACACGGAATATCCAAACACACCAGAAAAGCAAGATCTAGTTTCAAAATCATATTTGATCATGATGCTGGAGGACTTCAAGAAAGACATGAAGAACTCCCTTAGAGAACAAGTAGAAGCCTACAGAGAGGAATCGCAAAAATGCCTGAAAGAATCGCAAAAATCCCTGAAAGAATTCCAGGAAAACATAAATAAACAAGTAGAAGCTCATAGAGAGGAGACACAAAAATCCCTGAAAGAATTCCAGGAAAACACTATCAAACAGTTGAAGGAATTAAAAATGGAAATAGAAGCAATCAAGAAAGAACACATGGAAACAACCCTGGATATAGAAAACCAAAAGAAGAGACAAGGAGCTGTAGATACAAGCTTCACCAACAGAATACAAGAGATGGAAGAGAGAATCTCAGGAGCAGAAGATTCCATAGAAATCATTGACTCAACTGTCAAAGATAATGTAAAGCGGAAAAAGCTACTGGTCCAAAACATACAGGAAATCCAGGACTCAATGAGAAGATCAAACCTAAGGATAATAGGTATAGAAGAGAGTGAAGACTCCCAGCTCAAAGGACCAGTAAATATCTTCAACAAAATCATAGAAGAAAACTTCCCTAACCTAAAAAAAGAGATACCCATAGACATACAAGAAGCCTACAGAACTCCAAATAGATTGGACCAGAAAAGAAACACCTCCCATCACATAATTGTCAAAACACCAAACGAACAAAATAAAGAAAGAATATTAAAAGCAGTAAGGGAAAAAGGTCAAGTAATATATAAAGGGAGACCTATCAGAATCACACCAGACTTCTCGCCAGAAACTATGAAGGCCAGAAGATCCTGGACTGATGTCATACAGACCCTAAGAGAAAACAAATGCCAGCCCAGGATAATGTATCCAGCAAAACTCTCAATTAACATTGATGGAGAAACCAAGATATTCCATGACAAAACCAAATTTACACAATATCTTTCTAGAAATCCAGCACTACAAAGGATAATAAATGGTAAAGCCCAACATAAGGAGGCAAGCTATACCCTAGAAGAAGCAAGAAACTAATCGTCTTGGCAACAAAACAAAGAGAATGAAAGCACACAAACATAACCTCACATCCAAATATGAATATAAAGGGAAGCAATAATCACTATTTCTTAATATCTCTCAATATCAATGGCCTCAACTCCCCAATAAAAAGACATAGATTAACAAACTGGATACGCAATGAGGACCCTGCATTCTGCTGCCTACAGGAAACACACCTCAGAGACAAAGACAGACACTACCTCAGAGTGAAAGGCTGGAAAACAACTTTCCAAGCAAATGGTCAGAAGAAGCAAGCTGGAGTAGCCATTCTAATATCAAATAAAATCAATTTCCAACTAAAAGTCATCAAAAAAGATAAGGAAGGACACTTCATATTCATCAAAGGAAAAATCCACCAAGATGAACTCTCAATCCTAAATATCTATGCCCCAAATACAAGGGCACCTACATACGTAAAAGAAACCTTACTAAAGCTCAAAACACACATTGCACCTCACACAATAATAGTAGGAGATTTCAACACCCCACTCTCATCAATGGACAGATCATGGAAACAGAAATTAAACTGTGATGTCGACAAACTAAGAGAAGTCATGAGCCAAATGGACTTAACGGATATTTATAGAACATTCTATCCTAAAGCAAAAGGATATACCTTCTTCTCAGCTCCTCATGGTACTTTCTCCAAAATTGACCATATAATTGGTCAAAAAACGGGCCTCAACAGGTACAGAAAGGTAGAAATAATCCCATGCGTGCTATCAGACCACCACGGCCTAAAACTGGTCTTCAATAACAATAAGGGAAGAATGCCCACATATACGTGGAAATTGAACAATGCTCTACTCAATGATAACCTGGTCAAGGAAGAAATAAAGAAAGAAATTAAAAACTTTTTAGAATTTAATGAAAATGAAGATACAACATACTCAAACTTATGGGACACAATGAAAGTTGTGCTAAGAGGAAAACTCATAGCGCTGAGTGCCTGCAGAAAGAAACAGGAAAGAGCATATGTCAGCAGCTTGACAGCACACCTAAAAGCTCTAGAACAAAAAGAAGCAAATACACCCAGGAGGAGTAGAAGGCAGGAAATAATCAAACTCAGAGCTGAAATCAACCAAGTAGAAACAAAAAGGACCATAGAAAGAATCAACAGAACCAAAAGTTGGTTCTTTGAGAAAATCAACAAGATAGATAAACCCTTAGCCAGACTAACGAGAGGACACAGAGAGTGCGTCCAAATTAACAAAATCAGAAATGAAAAGGGAGACATAACTACAGATTCAGAGGAAATTCAAAAAATCATCAGATCTTACTATAAAAACCTATATTCAACAAAATTTGAAAATCTTCAGGAAATGGACAATTTCCTAGACAGATACCAGGTATCGAAGTTAAATCAGGAACAGATAAACCAGTTAAACAACCCCATAACTCCTAAGGAAATAGAAGCAGTCATTAAAGGTCTCCCAACCAAAAAGAGCCCAGGTCCAGACGGGTTTAGTGCAGAATTCTATCAAACCTTCATAGAAGACCTCATACCAATATTATCCAAACTATTCCACAAAATTGAAACAGATGGAGCCCTAACGAATTCCTTCTACGAAGCCACAATTACTCTTATACCTAAACCACACAAAGACACAACAAAGAAAGAGAACTTCAGACCAAATTCCCTTATGAATATCGACGCAAAAATACTCAATAAAATTCTGGCAAACCGAATTCAAGAGCACATCAAAGCAATCATCCACCATGATCAAGTAGGCTTCACCCCAGGCATGCAGGGATGGTTTAATATACAGAAAACCATCAACGTGATCCATTATATAAACAAACTGAAAGAACAGAACCACATGATCATTTCATTAGATGCTGAGAAAGCATTTGACAAAATTCAACACCCCTTCATGATAAAAGTCCTGGAAAGAATAGGAATTCAAGGCCCATACCTAAACATGGTAAAAGCCATATACAGCAAACCAGTTGCTAACATTAAACTAAATGGAGAGAAACTTGAAGCAATCCCACTAAAATCAGGGACTAGACAAGGCTGCCCACTCTCTCCCTACTTATTCAATATAGTTCTTGAAGTTCTAGCCAGAGCAATCAGACAACAAAAGGAGATCAAGGGGATACAGATCGGAAAAGAAGAGGTCAAAATATCACTATTTGCAGATGACATGATAGTATATTTAAGTGATCCCAAAAGTTCGACCAGAGAACTTCTAAAGCTGATAAACAACTTCAGCAAAGTGGCTGGGTATAAAATTAACTCAAATAAATCAGTTGCCTTCCTCTATACAAAAGAGAAACAAGCCGAGAAAGAAATTAGGGAAACGACACCCTTCATAATAGACCCAAATAATATAAAGTACCTCGGTGTGACTTTAACCAAGCAAGTAAAAGATCTGTACAATAAGAACTTCAAGACACTGAGGAAAGAAATTGAATATGACCTCAGAAGATGGAAAGATCTCCTATGCTCATGGATTGGCAGGATTAATATAGTAAAAATGGCCATTTTACCAAAAGCAATCTACAGATTCAATGCAATCCCCATCAAAATACCAATCCAATTCTTCAAAGAGTTAGACAGAACAATTTGCAAATTCATCTGGAATAACAAAAAACCCAGGATAGCTAAAGCTATCCTCAACAATGAAAGGACCTCAGGGGGAATCACTATCCCTGAACTCAAGCAGTATTACAGAGCAATAGTGATAAAAACTGCATGGTATTGGTACAGAGACAGACAGATAGACCAATGGAATAGAATTGAAGACCCAGAAATGAACCCACACACCTATGGTCACTTGATTTTTGACAAAGGAGCCAAAACCATCCAATGGAAAAAAGATAGCATTTTCAGCAAATGGTGCTGGTTCAACTGGAGGGCAACATGTAGAAGAATGCAGATCGATCCATGCTTATCACCCTGTACAAAGCTTAAGTCCAAGTGGATCAAGGACCTCCACATCAAACCAGACACACTCAAACTAATAGAAGAAAAACTAGGGAAGCATCTGGAACACATGGGCACTGGAAAAAATTTCCTGAACAAAACACCAATGGCTTATGCTCTAAGATCAAGAATCGACAAATGGGATCTCATAAAACTGCAAAGCTTCTGTAAGGCAAAGGACACTGTGGTTAGGACAAAACGGCAACCAACAGATTGGGAAAAGATCTTTACCAATCCTACAACAGATAGAGGCCTTATATCCAAAATATACAAAGAACTCAAGAAGTTAGACCGCAGGGAAACAAATAACCCTATTAAAAAATGGGGTTCAGAGCTAAACAAAGAATTCACAGCTGAGGAATGCCGAATGGCTGAGAAACACCTAAAGAAATGTTCAACATCTTTAGTCATAAGGGAAATGCAAATCAAAACAACCCTGAGATTTCACCTCACACCAGTGAGAATGGCTAAGATCAAAAACTCAGGTGACAGCAGATGCTGGCGAGGATGTGGAGAAAGAGGAATACTCCTCCATTGTTGGTGGGATTGCAGACTGGTAAAACCATTCTGGAAATCAGTCTGGAGGTTCCTCAGAAAATTGGACATTGAACTGCCTGAGGATCCAGCTATACCTCTCTTGGGCATATACCCAAAAGATGCCTCAACATATAAAAGAGACACGTGCTCCACTATGTTCATCGCAGCCTTATTTATAATAGCCAGAAGCTGTAAAGAACCCAGATGCCCTTCAACAGAGGAATGGATACAGAAAATGTGGTACATCTACACAATGGAATATTACTCAGCTATCAAAAACAACGAGTTTATGAAATTCGTAGGCAAATGGTTGGAACTGGAAAATATCATCCTGAGTGAGCTAACCCAATCACAGAAAGACATACATGGTATGCACTCATTGATAAGTGGCTATTAGCCCAAATGCTTGAATTACCCTAGATCCCTAGAACAAACGAAACTCAAGACGGATGATCAAAATGTGAATGCTTCACTCCTTCTTTAAATGAGGAAAAAGAATACCCTTGGCAGGGAAGGGAGAGGCAAAGATTAAAACAGAGACTGAAGGAACACCCATTCAGATCCTGCCCCACATGTGGCCCATACATATACAGCCACCCAATTAGACAAGATGGATGAAGCAAAGAAGTGCAGACCGACAGGAGCCGGATGTAGATCTCTCCTGAGAGACACAGCCAGAATACAGCAAATACAGAGGCGAATGCCAGCAGCAAACCACTGAACTGAGAATAGGTCCACTATTGAAGGAATCAGAGAAAGAACTGGAAGAGCTTGAAGGGACTCGAGACCCCAAAAGTACAACAATGCCAAGCAACCAGAGCTTCCAGGGACTAAGCCACTACCTAAAGACTATACATGGACTGACCCTGGACTCTGACCCCATAGGTAGCAATGAATATCCTAGTAAGAGCACCAGTGGAAGGGGAAGCCCTGGGTCCTGCTAAGACTGAACCCCCAGTGAACTAGTCTATGGGGGGAGGGCGGCAATGGGGGGAGGGTTGGGAGGGGAACACCCATAAGGAAGGGGAGGGGGGAGGGGGATGTTTGCCCGGAAACCGGGAAAGGGAATAACACTCGAAATGTATATAAGAAATACTCAAGTTAATAAAAAAAAAAAAAGGAGTGGTCATTTGCAGATTATTGTTTCTTTCTTTGTTCTCGTTTGGAAAAAAAAGGGAACTGAAGATGCTAGGGTAAAGGCAATATAAATGAGAGTAAATAAAAGCCCATCTCTTCACAGGGAGTCATGTTCATAGGCACATCTGGCTTGGCAGCAGTCACAAGCAGTTTTAAAGTGATTGCCCAGCTCTAGCCATGAGCACAAACCGCAGGGACCATTTTGTACTGGTTCTTTATTGTGAAACCATGTTTTCTTTATGACTTAGAACAGTAATTTATTGAGAAAATTCACTTTTTTCCCAATGACAAATGCTCTGTCCATTATTCCAGTTTATAACACTTTCTGGTAACTTTACTAAGTTTAGGAGTCTTTATTCATCAAGATGAAACTGAGGATATACATTTAAGTATGTGTTTGATCTGGAAAAGAAGGAAAATCAAAATCGGTTTATTATGTCCCTGTGGAAAAGACTTTGTAATCAGCCCAAGCCTTTCAATGGTGGTCCTTTCAATCATTTGGTAGGTAGAAAACCGTAAGTGACATGCCTTTGAAATCATGAAGGGAAGCCAGGAAGTCAATATTAAATTCACAGAAAGAATATGATGAATTTGCACTATTGTCTGGTCTCATTATATTCTTTGTCACAAAAATGAGTTATCACAGGATTATAATGTCTAGTGTGTTCTTCTTTATAATACATTCTTATTCACATGACAAGAATTACGACAAGAGGAGAAAATGGACAAAATTAATCCACTCTCATGACAGAAAATACTACATCAAATTAACGTTTGACAGGCAAGTATTTTTGTGATGGCATTTATTGATGGCATCTGTCTGATCAGTCTACCTACATCAGTTCTTTATGTGTCTCATCAAGGATCCATCATGAGCAGAGACCTGGGAAATACATCCTCTGAAGATGGTTCAGACTGAAAGGAGAGAAACAGGGGTCATTTTGTATGGGGTTTCTGGAGAATATCCCTAACTAAATCATACACTTGGGTTTTATAGCACTTGTCCTGAATAAATTTCAACCTGCTCTTAACAAAAACTCTGTCTCTGGATCTGCCAGAAACTTATTTGTAGGTTTAATTTTTCTATTTTAAATGGGGATTAGAAATATTTCCACAACAAATGAATGTGTGCCCTGTATTGCTCCAGTGATCACCTTTGAATCTAAGGTATAAGTAATGGGAAGCATCCTTACAATCATAGATATGTGCTTGCTAACCAGCCATGTTAAGTTAGCAGAATATGGAAACACAATGCAGTCAAGTTCATGAAAGAAGGCAAGGTTGCTGCAGTCCCTGATAGTTGATGAAGGTCACATCTATTCACACTTAAGTCACTCAGAGAAAGGTCAGCTAATACAAAGAATGTTGAAATTTCAAGGGAAAAAAGACACATAGGTATGTCATAAGCAGAGACCAAATTGTTGACCTTAAATTACTCCCTAAAAATGTTTACTTTGGAAACTGACCAATGCCCAAGGTTGAGATGATAAGATTAGAAACTCAGATGCTTGCTATATAAGAAGGCTATTAAGAGAGAGAGAGAGAGAGAGAGAGAGAGAGAGAGAGAATTTGTATGTTGTTCATTTGTTAAGAAAAATTACTACTATAACCAATTTATTTTAAATAATCATAAAAAGGCGATTGCATATTAGACTTTTCTTAGCCATCTCAGAAAAGTAAATGGAGGATATATTCTTGTAAAGAAAAAAGAAAAACAATTTATGAGTTTGTTTCTGTGGGGGTTCATGGTAACACCTCTAGGAACAATAGCATTTTCCAGTGTATGCTCATATTAATTTCATTTGCATATGAATCTCTAAGTTGGGTGATAAATGAAGAAAGACATTCATAGAGCTAATCAGATCCACAGAGATTTAGATAACTGCAGGTTCAGCAGAACACAAGTTTGTGGAGCAGGGCTGAAGACACCCTCCACAGTTCTCCTAAGGAAGTATAATTTAGCACAGTGTTACATTTTGATGCCAGATTACACACATACCTGATTTTTATCCAAGAACCCAAGTAGCATTTAGCTCAAGTGCCACTTCTGCAGGAATGTGTGAAACAGGTATGACATATTTATACAAGCAGAAAATGTCAGCTTTTGTAAGTACATGAGTGGAAGTTAAAATCTTGGTTTCAACAGTTATTCCAGTGGTAGTAAACACACAGTAAGCCATCTTCTCCTCCAGGAAAATTCAAACCAATGGACATTTACCATTGTGTTCACCAGTGTCTTCTGAATTACCACACTAATTACCTGACCTAAATTTAGAAAGATGTTTGGGGGTTGGTATGACTATTCCAAAGACTCTTGTCTGTGCTTAAATGAAAAAATATAATGAACTAGTCAAACCAAATTGAATTTATGTACTTTGGGGATTGCTTAATATTTTTATATAGGAAAACAATATATCTCCTCAAGCACCTGGCATCGTCATTGTAAACAATTAAACTTTGGAGACTAACTTATTACAGAGGCATATAACTGTTAAAATAATTTAAGACTAACTTTCAAAGGAAAACAAAAAGCAACCTCTTGTAAATATATGGCCTACTTGTTCAAATCATTGTCTTAGAGTGTCATGAGGAATTTAGTAACATTTCATCACTAAAAATAGTAAAGTCTGCTACTGTCCTTATTTCAAATACCACAAATGCAACAAAACCATGTTAGGCAATTCTACACTGAAAGAAAATTAATTCCAAGTCAAAGAATTAGATGAATTTAATGTTTTAGAAATCCCACAATCTCATAAGCCTGCCATAATGAAACTCCATGTCTAAGGGGAAGAAAAAGAAATGACTTAATTAAATCCTTGAATTTCAAATCTTTCCAAATGCACAAATGTTGACCTTCTCTAGCAAGCCTTTGCCTCTGTAAGTCTGTTTTTGCTGAGCTAGAGAAATAATGTAGGTTACCTTGATTAATCACTGTACCTTTAGACATTTCCCTTTGAATAATCCCTTTGATATTTGCAAACAGTCTGGTCTGTGATGCCACTGGCAGTGACTTACCAGTGTAAGAAGATCATTTTCATGTTGGCATTGTCTCTAAATTTACTTGCAATCCCTTGGCTTATGCCTAGGACGGGAGGTCCTGATGTGTTCATGTTTGGATAATGCACATAAGTTCAAGCTCCTCTTCTCACTTCCCTAATACTCATGCATGGACCTGCACATACCCTTTTAAATGAGTATGACTCCACTTCCAGGACAGAAACAACATGTTACAAAACCATAGCTACATTTTATGTTACTCACACTTTGCCTCAATATTCATTATGTGTATCTCTGGAAAACTCTAGAGTAGGAACCAAGACCCTTTAATACCTCACTTCTGGTAGGTATTATGCATGTGATGGGTTTGACCTAAATGCTGAAAGATCATTGTTTCTTCACTCTACCCTGTCTTTTGTGTATGTGTTGGGAGTGGGGTGAACAACATGGAAAATTCTTTTTCCCAATATACCTATCTAAACCTGAGCCTACTACACTCCTCAGATTTTAAGTTCTTCCAAGTCCCTTAAAAGAAATCTCAATGAGACCAAGCTTTGTAATTAAACAGTCACAGCTTCATACACACCTTTATTGGGTTCATTGAACATGTAGTAGCTACCACAAACTACAAGATTTGAACCAGAACATCCTGGCATTAATTTACACAAGAACTTGCCATTTTATCTAAGCCAAGTTCTCAACCTTCCTAATGCCGTGACCATTTAATATAGTTCCATATGTAGTACTGACATCCAATCTTAAAATTATTTTTGTTGGTACTTTAAACTCTAATTTTGCTACTGTTATCAATTTTCATGTTGTGTTTCCTATACTCTTAATTGACGCATGTGAAAGGGTCATTTTCCCCACAAATATTGATCTTAGCAAAACTCTCTGGTTTTTTAATTTCTTCATCCTGAAAATGGGTAGTAGAGTTAGATTAAGTCATAAATGAACTATGAGAGAGGAACTGAGAGAATGAGAAAGAAATATTAATAGTAATACAATATTTCTATTATCTCTTTAAAGATGTGCTTTAAAATGTTGATATGTTGGTTACACCTATGAAATAATGTAAAGACCTCTTCATCTTTGGAAAGTAAGGTATTCCAGTCCAACATTATTATAAGTCCACATTCTAAAGTAGATACAGCCCAGTAACCTAAGACCAAAGGACTAACAGAGCCTGAGACACCAATCAAAGAGAATGAAGGAACTTGACCTAGAACCCTACACATTTCAAGCAAATGTACAGCCCAGTCTTCATGTGGGTCCCCTAACAAGTGAAGCGGAGGCTGTCTTTATCTCTGTCCCCTACTATTGGATCCCCTTCCCCCAACCTGGAGTGCCTATTTGGGCCTGAGTGGGAGAGGATGTGCCTAATCTTTCTGGACTTTTCTGAGAAGAAGTGGAGATGGTATTGAGGGAAAGGATTTGTAAGCATGAAGCTGGGAAATGAGGAGTAAGAGGGGCTGTGATCAAATGTAAAGTGAATAAAAAAAATTAAACAAAAAGAAAGAAAAAAAGAGAATCAATTACACAGGCAGAGGAAGACTAGAATACCAGAGGTTAAAACTCTTTAAAGTGACAGATGCAACCAGAGAAATTTTCACAGGTTGGGTACTAAAATATTTCTATTAGGAACACATTGAAAGATTTAATTCCTGAACTTGGGATAGGGAGTCATCTTGAACTCAGATCCATATCACACATTAGTTAGGCAGGATGGCATTCACCTATAATTCTAATGTTGGGCAGGCAGAGACATAAGCATCCATGGAGCTTACTTGCCAGTTAATCTTGTAGAATCAGTGAGCTCCAGGTAAAATGAATGACCCTATCTCAAAAAGTAAGATAGAAGGTTGAGAAACTGGCTCAATATTTAAAACATTTGCTGTACAAGACATAAGTTCTGATAACCAGAACTCAAGTCAAAGTGATATGTGAGTGGAGACTTAGCTGTAATCTCAGCTTTAAAACAAAGATCTCCAGGCAACTGGCTAACAGCCCTAGACACAATGACCAGCTCTGAGCTTTATTAAGAGACCTTGCTTCAAATAATACAGAGAAAAAGCAAACAAGGAGATTGCTGACATGGACCTCATGTACATATACACATGTACCTCCCATACATATAAATACATTACATAAGCACATAAAAAATAAGCAGAAAATTATTGCAAAAAGTATCTGATATAATTCTGGTTCCCCTATTTACACATATGAACCTGAAACCATATGTACATATGGGGGAATATGTATGTATATATGCATACAACATATACACAAATCAAAATAATAGATCCTGAATATGATTTATATTTGATTGTGTAGGAAAGCATTATTATTTACATCATATTTACACTATCTTTATTCATGAAGTATTCGCTATAAAATTTAATTATATAAGACCTACTTACATAAAGTTTTATTTATATATTAGTTTCTAGGAACATATTTGAAGAGTCTCAGAGGAAAAGAAAAAGAAAAAGGAAGAAAGAAAAGAAAAAAGAAAAAATATATGGGGACATTTAGTTTTATTTTTTATTTCCCAGCTAAAGTAACTGAGAAATTCAATAGTCACATTGTAACACCCTAGGTGTAAATAATAACTCAAGATTCTTGATTGCTAAATGGCAGAATTCATGATTATTTTTCATCTCTCTGTCAGTGATTCTCAACACTAGCTCCACATTAGTATCAACTGGGGAGTGTTTTTGAAATAACTATACACCCATGTCGCTCTACAGATTCTGATAATATTGCCTTGCAGAGGGCCCTGCCATTTACATTTGTTTTCTCACTGCTCATGTGATGCTCTGATATAGACACAGTGGAGATCCTACTGTCTTTTTCTGTGTGTAGAGGAGTTATTTTCACTAACTCTACAGCTCTGGATACCAGAGTCAGGGAGCCAATGCACTATGATATTTACCCCATTGACCCTACAATTGGGGCCTCTATTTAATTTGCTCTCAGATATGCTCTTAATTAGTATCAGCAAACTGCCAATCACTGAAATTACTGGGTTGTTGCTTCTCTCCACTCAAGTCATAGAACACTAAGCTAGTATAATAAAACATCTCTCTCTCTCGCTCGCTCTCGCTCTATGTGTGTGTGTGTGTGTGTGTTTGTGAGTTACATGTACATGTAAGCATGCCCATACATGGACACATGTAAAAAGCAGATGTCATCCTTGTGTTCCTCAAAGTGATGTCCTCCTTAGTTTTTGAGACTGGGTTTCCCACTTTAAATCGAAATTTTCTAATAAAAATAGGCTAGATAGTCAGCAATCCACAGGCATTCACCTGTCCCTGCTTTCCTAGCTCTGGAATTAAAAGCATATAATATCACACAGCACTTTTTCTATTTGTTGGGGGTCTTGAACTTGGGTCCTCATGCACGCACAACAAGAATTTTATATGCTAAACTAGCTCCAAAGTTAGGAATAGCATGTGCTCTTGACTTAAAAAGCTGGCCTCTTATAATTATTTCTTAAATCTCCAACATATATGGAATCAATTTTCTTCAACGAAATGGCACTAGAAATATGAACTACTTCAGACAGATCCTCATGTTCAAGGGTAACTAATCAACAAATAACAGACTCCAAAAGCATGTGTGTGTGTGTGTGTGTGTGTGTGTGCGTGTGTGTGTGTGTATGTGTGTGTATGTGTGTGTGTGTGTGTGTTTGTGCGTGTTTGTTTATTTGATTGCAGTTTAGTAGTTTTGTTATTTTGGGGGGAGGTGATCTATTTTCTGGATTTTCGGGACTTATTATTTGTTTTTGGGGGGTTGTTTTTAGAGAAAAAAAAAACATAAAGATGGATGGGCAGGAATGAGGAGATGACCTGGACAGACTTGGGGAAAAGGAAAATATAATCAGAGTAGGTTTAAATTTAAAAATTGGTTTAGATAATAAAACATGAAGATATCAGTAAACCCAAAACTATATTACGTTTAAATTTAGTACATTAGTGCTTTATTAGTCTGTGCATTGCCCAATAAGCATCATGATCTTCAGATGCTTTACTGCCTAAGGAGAAAACTACTTATGCTATGGTTTAATAATGTGCACTCACTGCATAATTTAAGATTTCAAACCCAGAAAACTCCTTAGAGTTTTTTTTTTTTAACTAAATCTACCTTGAAAGTAGAAGACACTGCAAAAAGTTTTCTGGTTCTCTTTCTCTTCATAATTTCCTCAGCTTTATCTTAGTCACTTTATCTTGTCTCTCAAAATGCTGCTTTAGCTGAGATTTGGGAAATAGAAAAAACAAACAAACTACCGCCACAACAAAAAGTATGTACACAGCTCTAGAATTAAGAATAAAAACAGTTGACTGGCAAACAAAACTGGAATTTTGTACAGGACACACAGAGACACATAGAAGCCGTGTAATAAGTTGTTACAACACAGAGACTTCTGGTACCATAAGAATAACTTCTCCTTATCTAGTTCTGCCTTCTCAGGCAGAACATTCTCCTGGTTATGCTCTGAGCTACATGGTTGTTTGGTATAGTCAGTCCTTGACATGTACTGGCTTCCAGTTGACCCTTCTACATGTCATATATAATTTGTAGTTTCTTTCTATTATCTACTTTTAAAACACTTTGTTTTCTTAACATCTAGTTTTCTAATCTACCCAAACTCTCTTGTACTAGTTGGAACTGAGAGCTCTACAGTCTAGTCCCAATTTGTATCAGATCCCTCTGTGGTCATGTGGAGAAGAATATACTCAATGTCCCAATAGTTATAGTATGAAGGAAGAAATTGATATTAGGATGAGCTAAAACCAATTTGGGCCAATCATAGCCTTTCCTAGTATATTGTC
The DNA here is from genome assembly GCF_021556685.1 of Rattus norvegicus. Lineage (NCBI taxonomy): Eukaryota > Metazoa > Chordata > Mammalia > Rodentia > Muridae > Rattus > Rattus norvegicus. Next base: position 106,956,997 of record NC_141535.1, on the reverse strand, counting down.
ACATGTGTGGCTCAAAACTCTGCTTTGAGTTAGTGGTAACCATGTTTCCCACAATACAGAATTATCTCCAGCTGAAATGGGAAGTTAGGCCCAAGGTCCTGTGTATTGGGTGACAGATTTGTTTCTAACTTATTATTGCTCTTCTATGTTCAGCGTATTTTGAAGAAATGTAGTGTTCGGTTTAAACCACTTGCATTTAAGATATTGCCACTTAAAAGCCAAACAAACCTAATTCATGCCCACATTCTACAACCACAAGGTATTAAAGTGAGAGAACAGATGGAGTTTGGGTAAAACAGAACAGTGGGAATCGAAGATCCCAAACTGAGCAGATGGCAGTCCGTGTTAGACAAACAACAAACTTGACTAAATTGCACCAGTAGTCTCTAAGGAGCAGATTAGATGCTCAGAAATTCTAGATAACTGAAGACAAGGACTCAAAAAAGGAGACTGAAACATATTGGTTATGTCATGCAATGAAGCATAGAACTCTCACTAAGAGAGAAAAGGGATAAAGTAGGGTCAAATAATGTTTTTATGGAAAACAGAGAAAGAATACTTTGTCATGGCCTAAAGATGAAATGCTCAGAGATTTTGGGAAACTTGATGGATCTGCATCTCCAAGTGCCTCCTTCATATATACCCTATCTGTCAGAGAATATGATGCTGCCATTAAAACTCAAATTCCAACCTGAGTGAACATTTTAGTATACGTCAAAACTGTCCTTAACCCTCTTATTGGTATCTAGTCACATTTCATTACTTTGCTAACTTCAGCAAGAGATTTCTCAGGCACAGTACTGACGTAAAGCTCAAGGTCTCTTCTGGGTACAAAGACTTTGTCATGATCTTCAAGGGTAGATGAAATTCCAGCAGAAGACACAAAAGAACCCAATATTGTCAAATGGCATAACGGAAAACTCTGTCCTCTGTTGCAGGGAGAATAGGTCCTGTGTGAGCAAGGCCAACACCACACAAGGGAGTAAGAAACTAAAGGTGATCAGAAGTACCTGGGGCAGGCAGTTCTCAGTAACTACTCAGTGCTGTCTGGCTTGTGTCATCCTAACCACCTATATCCAGCCTTCCTCGTTTCTATATCTATGAGCAAAGTTAACAGTGCACTGACTACTTGGTAGTTTCTGTTGGTCCTGAAATCACATACTACCTGTTTTTTTATTGTTTATTTTTTGCAATACATCTTACGGGTAAAAGATATTCTCCAACAAACTTGTCTTAAATTTTATTACTTATAATACACAAACATACAGACATTTGCTAGATTTCCTTTTCCAGAACCCAATTTCTCTTGACCTTAAAAAAATCCAAACAGTAAGAGCACCAGTGGAAGGGGAAGCCCTGGGTCCTGCTAAGACTGAACCCCCAGTGAACTAGACTATGGGGGGAGGGCGGCAATGGGGGGAGGGTTGGGAGGGGAACACCCATAAGGAAGGGGAGGGGGGAGGGGGATTTTGCCCGGAAACCGGGAAAGGGAATAACACTTGAAATGTATATAAGAAATACTCAAGTTAATAAAAAAAAAAGCTCAAAAAAAAATCCAAACACATATAAATGAATGTACTTATATTAACTTTAAACAAATTAAAAACATTAACATTATTTTATTGGGGCTTATTCAGGGCAAGGGATCTTTCAAGGAACTATGCATCCCATGCCAGATCTTATTTCAATACCAGAGGGCAATATTACCTACAAAGTATACATGTTATGGTCTTTCAATATGAAATCTACTAGTGACATGTAGTTAGTTATTAAGGGTAAAATAATATTTTCGTTTTTCACATATATTTGGCTACATTATGATGACTTTTCCTGACAAAAGTAATTTTTAGAAAAGAGCTTTCTTTGGCTACCTGTCCAGAGTGTGCTCCGTCACAGAGAGGAAGTCAAGAGAGCAAAATGTCAAGGTTTGCATTCAATCAGGAAGAAGAGGGTGACTAAATGCTCATTCTTGGCTTATTTTCTCCTTCTGCTGCATTTTAATACCCAAGGAATGGTTCCAGCTGCCTTTAGGGTAGGTGTTTTTATCTTCATTAAAGTAGTGAGAACAATCCCTCATAGGTAGTCATAGAGCTTATCTCATAGACTGTTCTAAATCCTGCCAAGTTTGGTATCAATAGTAACCATTACACACACACATGATGTGTGTGTGTGTGTGTGTGTGTGTGTGTGTGTGTGTGTGTGTGTGTGTGTGTGTATGTGGGTATGTCTTCAATACGAGGTAAAAAATGCAGTAGTAACTATATTTCAATGCATGATTAGCAGTTTCACCACATGACTAATCCTTACTCTAAAGTACTGTATGATACAAATGGAGAGACTTTCCATTATCAAAGTGTTTCCTTGAATATTGCTTGGCACTTCCATTATTTATAACGTTAAAGCAAATACAGGGCTTAGAGAAATAGCTTTAAGACTTATAGAATAAGCAACTAGTTTCTGAGGCTATTAGAGATACAGACATGGTGTGTGAGTGTGTGTGTGTGTGTGTGTGTGTGTGTGTGTGTGAGTGTGTGTGTGTGTGTGATTTACACACGAGAGTTCAGGTGCATGCACCAACACATAAATCCATATAGAGAACATTGTATGTTTTTGTTTGGTATCTATGTCTTTACTGCCTTTACTATCTCTACAGGGTTTCTCACTGAACAAGGAATTAATCATTTCAGCTAGACTGCCTGACTAAAGAGATATCACTTGATCCTGTAGTCTCTACATCCCATTGTTGAAGTTAGAAGAAATTGTAGTCATGTCCAGCATTTTGTAGGTACTCCAAAATCAAATTAAAATTCTCATGCTTACAGAGTGAGTACTCATATCCAGTTATGAATCTCCAATCCAGCCCTAGAAATAGTTTTCTATATTGTCTAAGGACAATAAAGTCATGGAGAAAAGCTGTAAGAAAGCATTGAGACTGGTATTAACAGCAGCCAAACATGGTTGAGAAAAGGACACTTCAGTTTCAATCATATTGTAGGACTCATGTCATAAATGAGGCTTTCTCTTAGCCAGAAAACTTTTAATTTTAGCTTCTTAAAATAATAAAACGGGATACTTAAAGCTATAGCATCTTCACTGAAAAAAAATGTAATGGCATCAGGACCGAACACTCAATATTGTAAGGGAGTTAAATTAAAAATCAAATAGAGCACTGATTACTCATTTTCCTTATCCAATGCCTAAGCAAAATAGGACAAAATTCCAGGGCGATCTGTCCATGGTTGGTAAAGGGGAGGAGGTGTGTGAACTCCATGTGACCAAATATTTAGATAGGTACACACCTAGAACACCGGATAGCAGCTCTTAAGAGTTCCTTACTTCTTGGCTGGGGACTGGGAGAATGGTTCTGTACATAAAGTCCTTGCTGCTCCAAATATGAGGACATGAATACAGATCCCTACCCCTTAAGAAAAGGCTGAGCACAATGATGCACTCCTGTAAGTGCAGCAGGAAAAAAATAAAAATGGTGTTTAAGTATGATCTAAATAATGGTCTTAAATAAAAGACAAAGTCAAACTTTTTCCTTGAGAACTATCCAAATCAGTCTACCCAACCATTTTTTTTCTCCAGAACTATGCATTTAGTTTTGCTTAACCTCAACTTTTTAATCTGACAGTCTGACCAAGAGACTGCAACATCATCATGTATTTGATTAAAGATGCATTCCTCTTTACAGCACATTTCCAGCAAGATAAAATATTCACTGCTGTGATTTCTATACAATAAATTTTCCACAGTATGACTTATAGCTGGCTCATCAGCCTCAAAAGCTGAATAATAATCAAAGTTACCGTCCATATTTCTGCAAAGAAGACACTGGTATTTCCAGTCTTAATTCTTTGTCTGACATTGGTTAAAGAGGGCAAACGCCCTGCATTTTACAGTGACATCAATATTGCAAATAAATGAATAACACAATGAAAATATTTATGTGTGGTACCATACAGGAAGATGTAGTTAGAAAAAATATGGTAAAGTGTATATAACCTTGACAAATTAAGCTTCATTGAAATACTTCCTAACCTTTGACCAGAAACATAAATAAGTTACAGATAGCAGCACCAAATACAAATGAAGAACAGTTATTCACTCATTTCCATCTTTGTTCTGTGGAGAATCGGTACTTCATGATGTAACCCATTATAATCCTCTCTTCCTTTTTCTCTCTGTCTGTCTCTCTGTTTCTCTCTCTCTCTCTCTCTCTCTCTCTCTCTCTCTCTCTCTCTCTCGCTCTCCCCCTTGTGCCATTACTTGTAAGTTATACAATTTCTAATTTATCTTTAGCCAATTAATTATAACCAAGAATATACCATATCTTGATAGGCAGTACATCACAATCAGAAAAGGTATGATCCATTGGTTCCAAAGAGTTAATCACACCTAATAATAGGAAATTAATAATACAGATCAGAACAATCTATTAGTAGGATAAGAACTTCTCTTGAAAATGCCCTCTATCTAAAGGGGACAAATTATTAATATCAAAGAAAAATTAAATTCTATTTCAAAGTTAAAGAGAGTTTATTCTTTAGTAACATGAGTGAGAAAATGGGTGGATACAACAGGAATCAATGAACTTAGACCTTGTCCTAAAGCTGTCTCATTAAATACCAGAACACCCTTTTAGGCTGAGTCAACTTTTAAAAAGAAAGAAATGAATAGTTTGACCTAACTGACATCTGAAAAGGCAGTTGATTTGTTCCAGTTTTAAAATAATAGCAGATGTTCTCATCTCTTTAATTTGTACCTATTAGTATAACTGAAATTTTCTCATCCTTCAACCTGCTATTTCAAAACAAAGAAAAATTGAAAGTCTTTAAAGCAAAGGGGCAAAAGGCAGAGGGTTTAAAGGACAGCAGGGAAATGCAAAATGAAATAGAAAGTTATAAGCAAAAATGGGAGGGGGACAGGGGTGACAGGGAGAAAGAGGTAAGTTTGGAAAGTCCTGTGACAGTGTATGAATGAGAATGAAGAATGTAGGGAATCTGTGATAATAAATAAATAAATACCAAGATAGTAATGCTTGAATGGGAATCATAAAGAGCTGAAAAGAGACTGGAGCAGTCTGAGCTGTTGACCTCCATCACTGTCTTGTTGCTGTGTAGAAAGGTAGCTTTGGGTACATTTTTCCTAAGACAATTTCAAGATGTGAGTTTTAAAATAGCACCCAGTCTTTTGTGTGTAATGATATGCACATGGGTGTGGCTACAGAGTGTGCAGAGGAGTGTGTGTGTGTGTGTGTGTGTGTGTGTGTGTGTGTGTGTGTGTATCATTGGATGTCAGAAGTAAACTTCAGATATCATTTTCAATACTCTCATTGGTTTTTCACTGAGGCTCAATGATTAGTTAGGCTGCTTGTCTAGCAAACATCAGAAATGCCCTTGTTCACCTTCCTGGTGCAGTGGGTAAAAGGGGGTTACCTCTTAGCATTCTACATGGGCTATAGGGATTTAACCTAGGACACCATGTTTAAACAACCTCTTTAGTAACTGAATTATTTACCCAGTCCAAAGAGTATTTTTGGATATGCTTAGAACTGAACATAGGAACCCAGACACACTAAACAAAAGCTCTGCCTCTCAGTTATATTCTCAGTTATCTACTTCTTTTCTTTTTATTTGGGGTAGTGGGTGGAAATAATGTATTTCACAAAGGGAAGTCAAGACAGAAAGTCAAGGAACAAAGTTGGAGGTAGCAACTGAAGTAAGAGTATTGGAGCACCACTGCTTAGAGGCTGGCTCACTCGGGCTTGCTCAGTGCTCTTCCCTATATAATCACAGACCACCTACCTTGGATTACTGGTTACATGGGCTGGACCCTGCTACATCAATTAGCAATCAAAACAATGCCACCATTTCTTAAAAGCTACAAAAATTTGAAACATTTGTTATCCCTCTTGTTCAATTGATTTTAGCTATGCTTTTGGAATTTTCAGAAATCCTCAAGATTTATATAATGGGGATATGAAGTATATACAATGCAAAGAAAGATGGTGCCAACAATAGAGGAAGGAATAGCCCACATTAAAATCATAAAATGGCACCAATCTTACCATGTGTTGAGAGAAATGACCAAGAAGTGGCCATGGAAACTGATGCTTTAAATTGGTTTATAACAGTAGATAAATTATCAATATGAAGACAAGGAGGAAAGAAAGGAAAGATGGAAAAGAACTTTTGCAGAAGAAACAAGCTTCAAAAGTCAGTTCATGACAAAACTCCAACAAACTAACAAAGTTGGAGTTATACTAACTTACCAGTTAGGGAAGTTTAAAAAAGAAGATATACAAGGAGGGTGTGTAGAGACACATGGCAGGAAGCACTGAGGGAAAAGCTGTCTGATCTATATAATACTCAGAATGTTCATAAGACTATGCCTTATATTTCATTTATTTTTGATTTTATAACCATACAGCAACCCTGTTATTCCCCTCCTATCTATAAAGCTCATAAGGATGATTAAAGGCATTGTTCCAAATCACAACTGTCACCTCAAAGGATATATGAAGAGTTTATTTTGGAGTCCAATATGAATAACTGTCATTAGGGAACACAAATTTAGGTCACACCTCAGTTCCATGTTCTATTATTGAATCAGTTTCATGGAAGTCTTATAGCTACATAGCAAAGAATGTCATAAGCAAAACACCTTTTAAATATATTTATAAAATCCTTAAGAAGGTGGGTTTAAAGAAGATCGGGAAAGGTCTTCTACAGGCCTGAAATGCTTTCTTATGACTCAGCCTTTTGATTGGTTCGTTGGTCAGTTGGAAACTAACTGTTTGCACATTTAAAAAAGTTTACATTATTATTAGAATCAGGTATAGAGGGACCAAAATCAATGACTATTGAGGAACTAAAGATATTACAAGATAATTTGGCTCCAGACTTGCCACATGCCAACATACTCATAATCTCTAAAGTTATAATCAGTTAAACAGCATTTTTGTTCAAAAGAGTAAACAATTACAAATTGTACCATTTATTGTGACTCATATCTTCAGAACCATTATCAATGAAGTCAGATTCAAAAAATTCTTTTCAAAGTACACTTTAGCACTGGCATTTTCCATCCAACTTTAAGTAACAAAAGCTATGATTAATGAAAATAACCTCACCTGCTACAATGACTAATGACAGTGTGATTTCAGCTGCACACACACGCAAAAATATGTGTGAAAACTTTCGGAAAGCAAAGGAGAAATTTTATACTTCATCCTACGGGTAAGAGCATTGCCCTGTGGCTACAGGGATATTTGTCACAAGCCCTGGACATTTATGAATCCCAAGTGCCTCCTATTGTTCTTCAAACCCCAACATACAATGTTGTTTCCTGTGGTGCAACATATGTAAGCTGATGTTATCAGCTTCTGACATGGCTTTGACTTCAAACTGGAGGCTATGCAATACTCAACAGATGGCAAACCCCATCCAGCTCTCTAAGCATGTGTTTAGCAGAAGGTACTCACATGTTCTCTTGGACCCAGCTGGGCTGAAACATTGCCTAGAAGAGAAATATACAACCTTCAGCTTCATGGCAGTGAGTTGGAACTACAGCTACTTGAACTGTATCTTGTTATTTGTTTCCTTCTCAAAGATCAAACATGCAGCAACAAAGCCTTACTTACCAATTAACTGGGCCTAACATAACTGAAATCACTGATGTACCTTTCAACTGTGATCAAGTTGAAGTCACTGTAAGTCTGTACTCTTTCATGACAGTAGAATTTAAATATTTCTTCTTCCTCTTCTTTTTTTACTTTATTATTCCCCCCTTGGAAAATACTTTTCTTTTTTTAAAAATTGTATATTTTTATTGACATTTCAAATGTTATTCCTTTTCCCAGTTTCCCATTCATAAGCCCCCTATACCTTCTTCCTCCCCTTCTACTATATGGGTCTTCTCCTCCCCATACACAATCCCCTTGACGCTCCCTCCCGACATTCCCTTACACTGGGAGTCCAACCATGGCTGAGCCAAGAAAGTCTCCTTCTCCTTCCTTTGGTGTCCAACAAAGTCATCCTCTGCTACATATGCAGCTGGAGCCCTGGGTCTGTCCATGTATAGTCTTTGTGTAGTGGTTTAGTCCCTGGGAGCTCTGGTTGGTTGGCATTGTTTTCATGTGGTTGCAAGTCCCTTCAGCTCTTTCAGTCCTTTCTCTAATTCCGCCAACAGGGGTCCTTTTCTCAGTTCAATGGTTTCCTGCTAGTATTCGCCTCTATATTTGACATGCTCTGGCTGTGTCTCTCAGGAGACATTTATATCCTGTTCCTGTCAGCATGCACGTCTTAGCTTCATCAACCTTACCTAGTTTTGGTGGAGATTATATATATATATATATATATATATATATATATATATATATATATATATATATTATGTGTGTGTGTGTGTCTGTGTGTGTCTGTGTGTGTCTGTGTATGCCACATGTGGGGCAGACTCTGAATAGCTGTTCCTTCACTCTTTGCTCTCCTATGAATATTTTTGTTCCCCACTTTAAGAAGGAGTGAAGCATCCATACTTTTGTCATCCTTCCTCTTGAGCTTTCTGTGGTCTGTGGATTGTATCTTGGGTAATTCAAGCTTTAGGGCTAATATCCAATTATCAATGAGTGCATATCATGTGTGTTTTTCTGTGATTGGGTTACCTCACTCAGGATGATATTTTCTAGTTCAATCCATTTGCCTAAGAGTTTCATGAAGTCACTGTTTTTGATAGATGTGTAGTACTCCATTGTGTACAATATTTTCCGTATCCATTCCTCTGTGAAGGGCATCTGGGTTCTTTCCAGCTTCTGGGTATTATAAATCAGTCTGCTGTGAACATAAGAGAGCATGGTCTTTGTTGTATGTTGGAGAATCATTTGAGTATATGCCCAGGAGAGGTATAGCTGGATCCTCAGGTAGTGCAATGTCCAATTTTCTAAGGAAACTCCAGACTGATTTCCAGAATGGTTGCATCAATTTGCAATCCCACCAACAATGGAGGAGTGTTCCTCTTTCTCCACATCTTCACCAGCATCTGTTGTCACCTGAGTTTTTTATGTTAGCTATTCTGACTGGTGTGAGGTGGAATCTCAGGGTTGTTTTGACTTGCATTTTGTCAGCTGTTAAAGGCTAGGCTCACAACCAATAATTTTTCTACTTTAAGCATGAGTTTGGGGTTAAGGATATAAGTCAGTCAGTATAGTGCTCCATTACGAACATGAAGACCTAAACATAACCCCCCAATCCTATATTTAACAACAACAACAACAACAACAACAACAACAAAACTCAGTATATAATTATATTGTTAAGAAAGAAGAGATGAGTAGATGAATCTCTTCGGCTGAGTAACCACCCAATACAGAAAAATTAGTGAATTCTAGCCAGGGAAGGACCTTACCTCAGTAATAAAAAGATAGTGTCAGAAGAATTGCACCCAAGTTTGGGTTCTGGCCTCTACATGTACACACATGCGTTCTCTCTCTCTCTCTCTCTCTCTCTCTCTCTCTCTCTCTCTCTCTCTCTCTCTCTCTCTCTCTCTCTTTCTCACCAGAATGGAGAAAGAAAATCCAAATAAAGTATGAAAAAGCCAGCCAGACCAGTTGAAAAATTTAAAACCAAAAATCTGAAAACACTGCAGACTGATTACTCATTATCTAATATTTAAGGGTACCCAAACCTAGCTCCCTCTTTTTCTGAGACATTTTTCTACATGCACACAGCCATCATTTTTCATAGACTGGTCATGATTTTCTTTTGCCCTTATCTGCCTCACTTGGTTCTTTTCCATAAGCTGGCTTTTTTCTCAGGAAGACTTTCTTTTCCACAACCCATTATCGGGGTGCTATCAAGTTTAGAATGATGGAGGGTTGAGGTAGAAGAAAAATGGAACTAAATTTCATCCCTACATTAATCATTTTCTTTCTTTGCTGTGACAAAGGAAACATATGGCAGGAAAGAATTTCCTTTGGCTTATAGCTTGATAGTGCTGCTCATGGTGGTACAGAATGCATAGTGTCAGAAATATGATGTGACAAGTCACTTTGTGTTCATAATTACTAAGATAGAGAAATGAAGACTAGCATTCTTGCTTTCTCTGTTGTATTTATATTAAGAGATGCATCCACTGATACTTGGGGCAGTTTTTAGTGCTTCAGTAAAACCTCTCTTAAGATACCTGCATACCCATCATGAATGAGTTTCTTTGATGATTCTTATGCCACAAGATTAACAATGAATACTGTCACAATCCCCTAGTGTTTTATAAAGTGCTCATAGAACATCTATATCTGACTACCAAGGATCAATTCTGAAAAGCTTAATTTTTGATCTTCATGTATTAAATTTTTAGTCGTGAGTCCAAGAATTAAGATGTTTGTACTTTAACATTTGAGTGTTTAGTTGATTTATAAAACACATGTGAAAATTTGAATGTCATAGATACCTGAGAACTGAAGGGCTATGTGAAGGTCTCTCTAAGAGATCAGAGCTTGTCAAACATAGAGACCACAGGTTTTGCCCTTTCTGCCTTCCTTAGATTACATTCCTAAAGCTAGGGCCCAAGGTCTTTTCCTTTATTTTTGAACTAACCCATTACTGAGACTAAACATCAAGGTCCAGCAATCAAAATCCATTATTTGGCTAGACTGCTTACCCTGAACAATCAGGTCTTACCAACTCATCATAGTACAGATTCTCCCCATTTCTTCTTAAAATCCTCTTCTGCTAAAACAAAAACAAAGCAAACCAGAACAAAATGAAAATAAACAAACCAGACAAAACAGACTGCTTGCTCTCTGCTTTTGCCTGATCCAAGCCAGCCTCTCCCTTCTCACAGCTCTCCCTCTTCCCCTCGCTCCCCTTCAAATATATGTTAACTGACTGCCTGCTCTTTCCACTAGTGACATCATTCTTGCTGTGTCCTATGCTCTGTTAATTGCTCTTTTCTGAGACATTTGGGATATAAATGCTAACAAGTTTCCACAGTGTTGGTCTCATGTTTCAAACACTCTGGGAGAACAGGGTAGATAGAGTGTAGATGAGACATCAAAAGCAATATTCCTTGAAATTAATATCCTGTAAAACCCACAAAAGGATCCATTTAAATAAAGGTCATACATAACGTTGATGATTTGCATCAGATAATTAGCAGTAATTAAAACTTATTAGGAATTAGTTTATTAGATTGCTCTCTAAGGCTACTGAGAGGTCTACAAGCTGAGCTCTAAGAAATAAGCTCTATATCATTGACATTTGTAGAATGATAACTGTTTAAGGAATTAAGAGAAACAGATGAATCACAAATTCTATCAAAATGTAGATTTCATCAATACTGTCCTTCATCAAAATAATTGTCATAATACCATAGTTTGTTATTCCTTTCATCCTATTTGCTTAGATGTTTTCGTTCAAGACACAGACCATACTGCATCAACAGTTGTACCTAAAAATTTTATTCTTATTTATGGAAAGATTTGTTCGCTTAGTGTGACACTGCTATTGGTTTATCAAATTGCCATTTGTAATTTATAGCATTCCACCATTACACAAAACAATATAGTCAGCATGTCCTGAATGTGTCCAGAATTAGGGCAGGAGAGATGGCTCAACATTTAACTTACAGGAAATATGAGTTTGGTTTCAGGTATCAATGTCACTTATCTCACACCAGGCTCCGCTACTAAAGCTCAAACAACAGAAGATATCTGATGTCTCTGGCCTCTCCAAGCATCTGCCTTTACCTGACTTAACTGACTCACATGCAAACTGTGTCTACAGACACATTAATAAAGACATAATAATCACGTTAATAAAACAAATTAATAAAGAAGGCTTTTTTAAAAAAAGCAAACTGGGGTGTCACTAAGAATGATGGAATAAGAATCCCCCCAAATAAGTCTTTTCAGAAAGGCAGTTACACATAACGAACAAAAGAAAAATATAGTCAAAATCAACCTCTTAAAACTTTGTAAATTAGCCAAAGTGGAATATTTCATGAAGACAGACTAAAGAAATATTACAAAGTATCAGTAAGAACCTGTGATCTGTTATCTTTTACTTCCTCCATTTCCATCCACCTCCCTCCCAGTCTTGGTAGCCTGAAAAACCAACATCACCAAGCTACAGTGTAAAGCAAGAGGATAGCTGCCAGAAAAAGGGTCAATGTAAGGTTGTCTCTCTTTCAAAGCCTGGTTCTCAGAATGCCCTTGTGATTTGACCTGTCTGACTGTTTCCTGAAAGCCTACTTTCCAGATTCTCTTCTTTTGACCTCAGAAGTTCACCCAGTGAAATAGTCTTTTCCATGGGAGCATTTGTCAAAAACAACCAGTGACACTGCCTGACATTTCACCTGCTATGATAGGAAGAATAGCACAGGCCAACAACAAGCTATTCAAGAACTTAAACAGAAAGCTGGGCCTGGTTGTGGCCAAAATGTGGTGAAAATGAAGATGTCTTGTGGTACTAATGGAAGTATAATATGATAGAGATACTTTGAAAGGTATTTTGGCAATTTGTTAAAACATTAAACATACTCTATCTCAGTTCATATGTGTACTGGTTCTGCTGTGTTTAGAAGGTCTTATTTCCCTGCTATCTTTCATCCTATCTGCCTCTTAGAATCTCCCAGGTCTCTCTCAGGTCCATGAGCTGAAAAGGAAGAACACTGATAGAGCCACCCATTTCAGATGGAGTGTTCCAAGGTGTCTCTCTCTCTCTCTCTCTCTCTCTCTCTCTCTCTCTCTCTCTCTCTGTGTGTGTGTGTGTGTGTGTGTGTGTGTGTGTGTGTGTGTGTGTGTGTAACTTGTCCAGCTCAGCTGTGGGTCTCTATTTATTCTCATCAACTGAAGGAGAAATATTCTCTGATGATAACTGAGTAAAACAGTGATCTATGAGTGTAGCAGACTGTTGTTAGGAGTCATTGTATGGCTGTTATCTCTTTATCAAACCAATTATATTTTATTTTTATCCTAGGACCTTGGACTACCTAGTTCCAGGTTCTTGGCCATCCAGGGGGTGGGGGTGTAAGGAATAAGCTCTATCTCATGGAGTGGGCCTTACATCCAATCAGGTATTGATTAATCCTACAAGCTTTATGCTTCTATTCCATGAATGCATCTGTCGTGTAGGTCACCATCATAGTTCAAAGGTTTTGTAGCTGAGTTGATGTTTATGTTTCTCCTCTGGTAAAGTACAGAGTGATTTCCGGTACCATGCCTACTATTCAGTATAGGTCAGTGTTCTAGGTAGGTAGGCAACAGATCAACCCACCTGTGTTCAATGTGTTTTGTAGGAATTGCTTTCAGCAATAAGAACTAGCATCAGTTAGCGAAGAGCAACCAATAGGTTGGGTTGTTTGGAGTTGGTGGCATGCACAGGGCATGAAGGGGTTCCAGTGCTGAGTGGACACAAGCTCACATCCCTAATCTAGATGCTACTTCTAACTGAAACCCACTCTCAAATGAAAAATAAGTTTTCTGCAGCAGAGTTTCACTGGATTATAAACCCCACACTCAACAATAAAAGGACAACACAAAATGAACACAATGACATTTTTGGAAGGGTTTTTCTTCTTCTTTTTAGCTTGCAGTGCTTTTTCTGAGCATTTTTTCCCTCACCCTACAGATCTTTTGCTTATGTATCAGAGTTTCCAATTATGTTTTTCAGGGATTTCTTTTTGTCAGTGTGAGTTTGTTTCTGAGTCTGTATATGTTTCTTATGGTTTTATTTCTTTTTTAAAAATATTTTTTCTGTCCATTTGCTCATTTTGCTTTTATTTTATGTTACTTTATGTTATTTTTTCAATGTCTGTGTGCTTTTGATGAAATGCATAAGTTCTTAATAACAAAATAACTCAGCAGATTTTGAATAAGATGTGTTAATCTGGATTTTAGCTAAGACACTTGATGTTGTAACAGATAAACCCTAATATCTCAAAACCATAGCAAAGAAGAACATCATTCCCTTACAATCTAAAGTGAGTCAACACATGGCTTCCCTTTTAGCTCTGAGGAAGGACAATAGACCTTTTAAATTTAATGTGGCAAAAATATATTGTTTTGCTGGAGGAAGAAAGGACAGTATAAGGGTAATGTACTTGAATGGGAATAGTTGACTACAAATGTTTGTTTTCTAATGAACAAAACATCCTGTGCTTTTGAATGGTTGGAGGTATGGAAAAGACTCAGGAAGAGTTGGGAAAGGGATCCCATGAGCAGAATATATTGTAAGAAAAAATTCTATTTTCAAAAAACAAAAAAGGCCATGAAACATAACATTACTGGAGGTAGGGGTAATTCCATTCATATTTCAAATACCAAAACATAATCCTAGTAACCAAAATGCATGCAACCCATATGTTCATCAGATGATGAAAATGTAATTAAAATTTGACATGTTTGCATAACAGAATTGTCCTCATACAAGCAAAAAAATCAGGAATGGACATGAGATGTACTGTAGATGACACTTGAAACTATTATGTGATGGAAATGACAAAAAATAATATATATTGTATGATTTCATACATAGGAAGAGACCAGAAGGCAAAGACAGAGACGTAAGTACATTGCCAATAGTCAGTTACGAGGGGCTGGGAGTGTTTGTTGATGAATACAGATTGTTATTAGAAGATGAGGATCTAGAACGCAACAGTGAAATAAACGCACAATATCGCAAACACCAAAAGTCACTGAATTATATATTAAAACCCAATGAAATTTTATACCACATGAAGATTACCATAAAACGAATAGCATTAAAACCAAGTTGGTACATATGACAAAACTTAACTATACAAAGATTGAGAATAGGCAATGATGTCTAGTGGCAAATATAATTTTTTTCTACCAATGTACTGATCTTTGTCAAACTCCTAATCGCTCAGGTACTCATTTTCCTTCAACACAGATGAAGTTCTTGTTGTATGGTGCTTTCTCATCATGTCCTATATAGTCATAAAATTCTGCTACTTCATGCATTTAATTTTTTCCTATTGTAATAAAAATCTTCCCATGGAAACACATGGTATCCTCTGATCTCAAACCAAACAAATGGTAATCTGTGTTATATCAGGCATCACCATTGCTAAATGATTACTTTATCAAACATTTCAAGAACATTGTCCTTGAGCAATGATATTCTGTCATAGTAGGTCTCCTTCCTTTCTGATTCCACTCAAAATTACTACCTATGTGAAAGGAAACATTGAAGTTTTCATTACAATTAAAGGTGCTTAATTTATCTTTCTAAATAAATACCATAACAGTACTGTGTAAAAGATCATATTGCCAGAAGAAAGATTAATAGCAAGGGTTAGTTTAAATTAAACAATAATAGAACATCCTCTGTTTAATCTAGAGTAATATAGCTTTGCTAGAAAACTGGCGAGATTTGAATCTGATGAAACTTGGATCTTCCCCATCACCTATCAAGCTATCTTTATTAATACATGCTAAACATAATTTCAAGCTAGCCCAGTTACATTATAATTCTGAATGCCCATATCAGTACTCTCTTAGGTATTGACTGCTGAATAGCTGATATACATAGATGAAAGTACACATCAATAATTTAATGATAAAACTTGTTATTGCTTGCTTACCTCCACCACTCATCTCTTCCCTTTCTCCTTCTCACTCCCATTATTCCTTCCTTACTCGAATCAATCTATAACTCACAGGTTAGAGAACTGTACCACTGC
Organism: Rattus norvegicus; assembly: GCF_021556685.1. Taxonomy (NCBI): domain Eukaryota; kingdom Metazoa; phylum Chordata; class Mammalia; order Rodentia; family Muridae; genus Rattus; species Rattus norvegicus. Next base: position 106,941,292 of record NC_141535.1, on the reverse strand, counting down.
TGGGAGGTCTATTCTTCTCTTTACTATAAAATTTCATCAAGAACACAGAAGTGTTCACCCCATATTCTTTACTGGATAGCTAACATTTTGTCTCTGATCAAATTGCTCTGGAAAGCTTTCCTGGAGAAAAGAATGACCTCCAACCTTAAGTTGTTTCTCAGAAAAGGAAAGAAAAGAAAAGAAAAGAAAAGAAAAGAAAAGAAAGAAACAAAAACCCATACAACAACAAATCCTCCAAACCAAGAAATAAAACAAAACAAACAAAAATCACCAAACTAACCAAATAAAAGAACACACACACACACACACACACACACACACACACACACACACACAAACGTGATGTCCAATTATATTTTGGTCAACTGTTCCTGAACGTGAATCTTGAAACTTGTCCTGTAGCAGTTGATATACTCGGTGTCACTGTTGGAGAAAACAGATCTTTCCTTTTTTTCTTTCTCTCATTAGATACAACTCAAGAGTTGTCAAACTTTACCCCAAGTTTGAAAATAAATGTAATAAAATAAAACAAAACATATCACATCAAACTTGGGCAAAACAAAACAACAGAAGAAAAAGAGTCCAACAGAAGACATAAGAGATTACTCACTTACACACTCAGGAATTCCACAAAACTACACTAAACTGGAAACCATTGCACATGAGCATAGAGGATCTGGTGCAGATGCATGCAGGTCCTGTGCATTCAGTTTCTAGGAGTTCATATTACCTCTGTTCTGCTTCATTTGTGGCCCTTTTTTTCTTACTCTCATCTATTTCCTTTGGCTCTTACACTCTTTCCTCCTCCTCTTCTGTGTGGTTGCCTGACCACAGGGTTCAGGCTGGAGAGGTGTGTTAGGGACATCTGGTTTATGAAAAGTGTTCAAAAGTCTCTCTCTATAATGACTGACTGTGGATCTCTATATTTGCTCCCATATGCTGCAGGTTGAACTTCTCTAATGATAGCTGAACAAGACAGTCATCTATGAGTATAACAAAACATCATGAGGAGTCATTTATCACTATAGTGTTTTTCTGTGTTTTTTGGACCAGTATTATTTGCCCCTTATAGCTAAGACTATTGAATATCTCTTGAAGTGTTTCTCTACCATTTGAGTTTCCTCTCTTGAGAATTTTCTATTTAGTTCTGTACCATATTTTTAATTGGGCTTCTTGTTCTGTTGATATTAAGTTTCTTGAATTCCTAATGTATTTGGGGCATTATTCCTCTATTGGATGTGAGAAAGAAAGCAAGAATGGGAAATATATGAGAAATAAAAATTTTATACCCAAACCAGCTTTTGTCAGGAGCAAACAAGTACATTTGTATTATATTATATACAGATATATATGCACACAGACATATATACAGATGCATATCATAATGCACTCAGAAACGCTTCAAAGGGACTGTGCTTAGTATACATCCTTTAATTGAACCTTTTTGTATTGCCACATACGCTTTCACGTTAATGAAGTATTGCACTCCTTAATTATTCAAAAGTTATTGTATTGTTTTAAAACACATAATTTCTCTTCACCATTTAGATAATTAAAATTTAAGTTGTAACAACTAATGATATACCTAATATAAAGATCTAACAAACATTTCTATAGGCATAACAGAAACTTTAAAGTACAACTTCCACATACTTTCAATTATCTGAAATGTTGATCTATACTATGTTCATTCATAGCAAGATATTGTTAAACCGTTAAAGCATTGATTATATCACAGTGGATTAACATATCAGTTCAATATAATAACAGCTCAAATAATTTTTGTTTGTTGAGACAGGGATTCACTATGTAGCCCCAACAGCCCTGGAACTTGTTATGTAAAACAAAATGGCCTCAAATTTATGATCTACCTGTCACTGTTTCCAAGTGCTTGGATAAAAAATGTGCATTGTTAAGCCTGGACATAATCCAAATCTTAATAAAAAGTCTCCAGTGAACTTCATAAACTAATGTATTACCTACTTTCCTCACCTCTGTCACCAAAGAGAAAACAAGAAAGAATTTAAAGGAAACCTCCGTGTCAGTTGGAAGGGATTCCATTCATGATGGCAGAACAGGCTAGCAGCAGAGGTGTCACTTGGTTTGTTCAGGTTTCATTGGCAGACCAAGAGGCACAGAAAACCAGAAGGTCAATCACCCTGACCCAATTCTTCTGGCTAAGTCTTACTTTCTAAATTTTATAACTTTCTAAAATGGTACCATCAGGCAGTTACCAAGCAGTCAGATACCTGTGGGAGACAGTTTCCAACTAAACCATAGCAGCTAATTTAAGTTTTATTTGAACAAAAGAATATAAATTTTTCCTAAAGAGCAAATGAAGGTATTTAGGCTACTAGACATCAAGAGGTATATGACCAAACTACTACAAGGTGTGACAAGACGATATAAAAATAGAAAAGAATTAAGAACCTGAGAGACAGTGTGTATACATTGATTGAGTCTGAACATTTGAGAAAATAATAAAGAACAGGTGAGTGGCAGCTATAAGCCCTGGTGACTGAAAAGTAGAACATTTGCTTTCTATAACATATGAATCTTTAATATCAAGTGAATTAGTGATACACATACAGATAAATAAACTTAAAATTAAAGATACAAAAACAGGAAGTAAAACTAGCACAAGGAAAAAATTAAGAAATAAAACTCACTGGGAAAACAGATTTACTAACATCATACTATAACTACTACATAGTATGTAAAACAAAAGTAAAAGCGAGCTCAATTCAGAGTTATTAAGTCTGAAGATCAACTATTTTCTTTATCACACCCACCCACTGGAAGCTCAGAGCCCATCAGAACAGAAGATGAAAGGAGAGAGACCTGGAGAAAGGGGGAGAAGAGTGTGGAACTCTAATTTCTGAGCATTACATGGCTGCTACAGACTTCTACACACAGCATCTAGGATCACCTGCACAAGACTAGGAACATAAACACAGGGTAAGGTATACATAGGACTCCACATTCTCTGAGGAGATATATGTACTTATTAATGATTTTGGGAGAGGGAGATTTTCTTTGTGTTATATCCACTAGTAAAGGTTGCATGCTCTAGTCAATAAACTTTGACCCATTTTCCTGAAAGTAAGCTAATTCAATTCGATGGGTCATCTTTAATAATTATGGAAAAAGTTAAGGGGGCTAGGTGGGGGAAGCAAATGATATAGCATTAGTAGTAATGAGGATAGGACGGGGCAACTCTGTCTATGCATCTAACATTGCATATCCACAGAACAACCCCCAAGTAAAACCCACCGTGCATAATTATTGCATAACTAATGCATAACTACTGAAAAACAAAGATGACAGTTACAGTTTTCAAAGAATTTACACAAATCCAAAACCAGAAACTAAGCAAGCCAATTAAAAATATGTAAGTTCGATAACACAATTCTCAAAAGACACATTAGTAGCCAGAAAAGGTCTGTAAAGTTGCTGACCTCATTGTTATAAAAAGCCGTGTAAATTTTTCATTTCATAAGGGTGTGAAATACATTTCACTTGTATTGATTGGACAAACTTTAAAAGTATAATAATTCCGAAATTTACATGGCTGTTGAGCTGTGGGAATTTCACACAGAGGTTAAGCCATGAGAACTTTCAAATAAACATAAATTCCTCTATTTTGAAGAAGATATTGTCACATCTCTACACTGTTGATACAAATTAAGTATCTCCTTAACTCAGTAACTCACTAATACAAATATGACATATAAGATTCTTTTGAGAAGTATTTATAGTTTATCTCTACGAAAAGAATTAGAAACATCCTGTCAACTAAAGATACTTAAATAAGCAAAGAACGTGATTAATGAAGTAGTTATACTGAAGCTATAGATGAACTGTTTGATATGGCAGGTGCTAGCAATATTTAACATTACACACTTGTTATGAAGTAATGGCCACTGTGAATATAATCTTTCCTTAGATTTCTATATTGGAAAAGGAGGCATGTAGTAACTATCATTGTAACTGAATCTCTTTCATGCATGGAACATACTCATCTAAAACTTAAATGATAGCATAGACATATGAGGGACAACATGCAATGCTTTTGTTTCTGTGACTGGATTATCTCAGTACAGATGACTGTTTCTAGCTATATCCATTTATCAGATTTTATACATTCATTTAAAATCTTTAGAATTGAATTAACATGAAAATAAAATATGTCCAAACACATGGGACACAATGACAGTGTTTCTAAGAGAAAATTCATAACACTAACTACCTACATCAAAAACTGAAACAGTCTCATAATGTTAATATAATGACACTTTTAGAATCTTCAGAAAAACAAAAGAAAATTGCACCTAAAATTAGTGGATGGCAAGAAATAATGAAAGTCAGGGCTGACATCAGTGAAACTGACACTTCATTTCTGTCTTCAGTGTCCTAGATTACAAGTGATACATGTGTTCAAAACATACGGCAAAATTGGTGCATTTTTTCTCATTTCTCACTTTTATATTTAAAACTGTGGCAATGGGGGGAGGGTGGGGAGGGGAACACCCATAAGGAAGGGTAGGGGGGAGGGGGATGTTTGCCTGGAAACCAGGAAAGGGAATAACACTCGAAATGTATATAAGAAATACTCAAGTTAATAAAAAATAAATAAATAAATAAACTGTGTTTCCCATAGCAAAAATAAATGTAGAAGATAGTTTTTGAGATGTATTTAATCTTCATATCTAATATTACAGTGAATATATGCCTACATATTTTAAATTTTATTTTTCTGGGATATTTTATATATTTACATTTCAAATGTTATCCCCTTTCCCCCCTCTCCCATATACCATCACCTTGCTTTTTGCATGATAAATGACAAAAGTATTTCCAGATTGTATTCTAAAGTTTATTATAAGTTAGTATTCATTAATTAGTAATAGACCTAGGGCACATTTTGGTGAGTACATTGTTTTAAGTTTATGTCTGTATGTATTTAAATGCTATCTGGGAAGTTAACACCTGCAAAGCCAGAGCACTGATTTCATTAGAAAGGTGTGGACAAAGGAAAAGTGAGAAGATGGATATCCAGCATGTACAATAAATGCCCAGTTGCTGATGTATCTTTGGCATGAACTTGGCCCAGCTGTGTCCACTAAGTCCTGCTGACATGGAACAGAGTGCCAGAGTCAACATTGGACCTGTTACCAATCTCCACAGTAACATTCTCCAGAACATTCTGGGTTTGTGAGATGTGTTTCAGACACCATCCTCACAGTCCTAAAGGAAGGGAACATGTGTACCTCTGCTGAGCACAAACTGGGAAGTCACCAGCAGGTGCTTCTGCTTCCCTGTACCTCATAAAATACAAAATAAATGACAAGATGTGCTCCTAAATATTTTGGGAGGTTTGTCTAGTGTCCAGAAAAATCAGTCCTTAATTGTACATAATAATCTCTTCATTCTGAACAGTGAAGAAAATAACATGCTTTGTTTTGCTTATGATGACATCTATTTTCAATGAAAAGAAAAAGAAAACGTTGGTCATGTGCATCATTACATCTAGGAGTAGTCAGAAAATTATTTTTACTTTGCAGATAAGTGAAACATGAAAAGACAAAGGCCAGGGAGTGGAATAAAGAATAATAGTCAAAACAACAAAAACTCAATACCATGTAAAACACAGGGACAGACACAGTGGCTCCCAGCAGAGCCAGATCACACACAGTAGATTATGTGCCATTCAGTTGATGCTACAACAGCTCAAGTGTTCTGCTACAGATTTGCTTCAGCCAAACATTGGCGTGAATGAGTGAGGCTATGAACTGTAGTTATAAAATAAGCACTGGACCAGATCTGGCCCATTAGCTCCACTATGGACACTTCTATCACATTCAGTGGCACTGAAGTTGGCAACAGTGCTCAAGACTATATTCACATTTAAAGGAGCCAGGAAAGTTTAAAATAATTATTGTTATTTATCTGACGTTTCATCAAAAATTAATATTTTCTTTTAAGCAAAAAATAACCTTATGGATTTTGACACAGGAAAAAAACAATTGAGTTACATTTATTACTTTGTACATGTCATTCTAGATACTTTTTCTGTCTTTAAAGGAAGTTTAAAATAAATATGGAAACCTACAAAGCCGTTTGATAACATTGACCAGAAGGTGAATTGGTAGCAATTTGCTGAATGGATTACAGAATCCATACCTATTATGTAATAGGCAGATTGATCATTACAGCAACTCAGTCTGCTGTAGCGATCAGATTTCTCATGCCAGGCTCTGTTTGTTATGCCACAAAGAAGCCAGACTGTTCCTAAGTCCCTTTGTGAACGTCAAAGGCAAATCTATTTTCTTCTCTATTCAGAAAACCAGCACTCTTGAACAAACAGCTGCTGATGGCTTCAGGAGCTTTTGAGCCGAAAAATCAAGGTAGATGAATATTTCAGTTCAATCAACACACAAAACAAAATTATCTCTTCATTGTAAATTCTCTACACTGTTCTTTCAAAGCCCAAGTCTCCTTAGTGAAGGTGAACAATAGAGAAACATATTGAACTAGGTAGTTTCTGTCATTTCTATGCTGTGGTTTGTATCCTGAGAATATAATTTATGTTGAAAGTATTAAATAAATTTTATTTTCAGCAACCAAAGCTGTGATTACATTAGAAAAACTATGACATGGTAGAAAACTTGTCTCTCCTTTCTCCATCCTGACAGTTCCGTCTCTTTGCAGTGTCTGGCATGAAGCAAATATTATTCCACAGAATCAAAGGAGTGTAGGGATATATAAATTGAGTAGTATCCATTGGACATAGTTCTCCTGAAAGAAAGAAATATCAGCATCTGTCAATCATCACCCATGTGAGCTGATGGTGCTTTCTACTTAGTGATCCAGGACAGCTTATAGAGATACTCAGTAACATGAAATACTACTTGGAAGAAGGGGTGTGTCAATATACTTGTAAGAAACAATGTTAGCCACTTTGGGAGAAATTTTCATAGATTCCACTGTGAGTAAACAGGATACTGTGTAAAGTGACAGAAAAATACTTCTATGTCATTTCCACATAATCTGGAATCTAGGTTTCTATAAGAAATCTTTAGCCTTGATAGAATTCAAGAGTTCTTGTTTTAATTTCTTGGTCCTAGAGAGCTGGCCTACAAATTAAGCACACTTATTGCTCTTGAAAAGAACCAGGTTCAGTTTCTACCATCCATGAGTTGGCTCACAGCACCCTCTAATTCCAGTTGCACTGTATTCAGTACCCTCTTATGACATTCATGGGCCCCAGACAAACACATTATGCACACAAATACATGAGACAAACATTAATACACATAAAATACAAACAAATAAAAGTCATTTTAAAAAGAGTTCCTAACACTCCTCTATTGTTGGTGGGATTGCAGACTGGTACAACCATTCAGTCTGGAGGTTCCTCAGAAAATTGGACATTGAACTGCCTGAGGATCCAGCTATACCTCTCTTGGGCATATACCCACAAGATGCCCCAACATATAAAAAAGACACATGCTCCACTATGTTCATTGCAGCCTTATTTATAATAGCCAGAAGCTGGAAAGAACCCAGATGCCCTTCAACAGAGGAATGGATACAGAAAATGTGGTACATCTACACAATGGAATATTACTCAGCTATCAAAAACAATGACTTTATGAAATTCGTAGGCAAATGGTTGGAACTGGAAAATATCATCCTGAGTGAGGTAACCCAATCACAGAAAAACACACATGGTATGCACTCATTGATAAGTGGCTATTAGCCCAAATGCTTGAATTACCCTAGATGCCTAGAACAAATGAAACTCAAGATGGATGATCAAAATGTGAATGCTTCACTCCTTCTTTAAAAGGGGAACAAGAATACCCTTGGCAGGGAATAGAGAGGCAAAGATTAAAACAGACACAGAAGGAACACCCATTCAGAGCCTGCCCCACATGTGGCCCATACATATACAGCCATCCAATTAGACAAGATGGATGAAGCAAAGAAGTGCAGGCCGACAGGAGCCGGATGTAGATCGCTCCGGAGAGACACAGCCAGAATACAGCAAATACAGAGGCGAATGCCAGCAGCAAACCACTGAACTGAGACTAGGAACCCCGTTGAAGGAATCAGAGAAAGAACTGGAAGAGTTTGAAGGGGCTTGAGACCCCATATGTACAACAATGCCAAGCAACCAGAGCTTCCAGGGACTAAGCCACTACCTAAAGACTATACATAGACTGACCCTGAACTCTGACCTCATAGGTAGCAATGAATATCCTAGTAAGAGCACCAGTGGAAGGGGAAGCCCTGGGTCCTGCTAAGACTGAACCCCCAGTGAACTATATTGTTGGGGGGAGGGCGGCAATGGGGGAAGGCTGGGGAGGGGAACACCCATAAAGAAGGGGAGGGGGAGGGATTAGGGGGTTGTTTGCCCGGAAACCGGGAAAGTGAATAACACTCGAAATGTATATAAGAAATACTCAAGTTAATAAAAAAAAAGAGTTCCTATACATATTCCTGCCAGAAAAAAAAAAACAGTTACTGAGGGCAAAGCTTTTCCAGCAGACACATGAGAAGAGGGGATGTGCTTACAATAAAAGGACACCAGAGAAAGCAATGAGTTGATGTTTCAGATGGTTCCAGCCATATCTGCAATGAATACAAACAGTCCCAAAGGCTCCAGATGGCTCTCACTTAGAAAACATTAGAAATTGTCACTATACTTGAGTCACAATTCACAGATTACTGAAAAGTCACCAACCAATCTGGTTCTACAGAGCATTCATGACCACTGATGATTTCATCTCACTAGTTAAACTTCAGGTTATATACACTGTAATTAATTCTTATACATACATATAAAGTGTACACATGCCAGCTAGTCATATGGATCGTAGTTAAACACTCTACCAAACATCTGTTTCAACCACAGAAATGCAGACATTTTCTTTCTTTTAATAGATGCAGAGTTATGTGTTAGGCAAGAACCATCTGAAGAAAACTTCACTATTTGAACAATGAATTAGATTTACTGCCCTGAAAGTAGTCATAAACCCATGATTATGGTTTAAGATGGTGGTGAATCCCATTTTTTTATCAGTTACATTTATTACTGATTTTAGAAAAAGCCAGGCAAAAATAACTTAAGCAAGTCAAGATTTATTTTGGCACAGTGTGTATTAGTTAACTTTTCCATTGCTGTGACAAAAGACCTAAACAAAAGCAACTTGAGGATAAAGAGTTGATTTTGGTGTGTTGTTCTGAGGGATAGGACCCATCATGGTGAGGCAGGCATGGCAACAGTTAGGGAAAGTATGGCAGAAGGAACAAGAAGCTTGCCAGATCCTCTTGCATCTATACACAGGAAGAAGAGAGAAAAAGGAGAGACAGAGAGAATACTTGGAGAGACAACTGAAATGAGGGGACAGCCATGGGATGAGATAGAAACCTCAGGCAATGGAAACTGCCAGGAATCTATGACACTGACTTTACTTAAGACTTCTAGCAATAGGGACTATAGAGCCTGAACTGGTCATCTCCTGTAACCAGGCAAGACCTCCAACAAAGATACTGGGACACCAACCCAGCAACAAAACCTTTGACCTACACTTTGTCCTGCTCACAAAATATACAGGGAAATTATTTGTTCTTAAGAACGTAATTGGTAGTAAAGCATTCTGTATCTAATTTCAGACTGGAAATCAGTCTTCATGGACAAGGGAATAAAGAATGTATCAGTTAAAAGAAGCTTTGTCAAGTAACTTCCATATCAACAGGTCTCAGCTGGACCTAGATAGCAAATAAAATGTACTTTTGCTTTCTCCTGAAGCTCAGGTGCCCTTTGCCCCTAAATGAAAGTACAAAGCCAGAGTTTTTGAACTCCTATTCTCTAAGGAACAAGGGGGAAGTTCTATATTAATAGATGAAAACCCTACCTTGTATATTCACCCAGAAGCTGTCTTACCACTTCAAAGAGATAATCTATAAGGGAGCCTTCTGGCAGTCCAATATTTTCCCCAAATTGGATTTCTCTAATCCCTGAACTGTGACTAGAAAAGACTTCAGTCTGGAAAATGGATTTCTCATCCGTACTTCCTGAGGACTTGCCATGGTCACAGAGTAAAAGAAGCAATCATTCTTTTTTGTCCATCGCGCTGACAAAAATGCATTCACAGGGCAGTTTATACCCCAGAATATAAGGAGAAATAGTCTTGCCATTAGTTACTTCTTCATGGTTAAGGTTGTGTTCACCAAGGGTTTTCATGTACTATGTGATTTGGTATCATAGACAATTATTGTGGTTTTTGTGAGTGCTTCTAGTTTTGCTCAGTAAATATTAAACTATTTAGCCATAGATTCTTCAAAAACTTGAGGAAGGGGAGGAAAAAATAAATATAGTCTCACTGTGACTCTGTAATGGTTACACAAAGACAGAAGACGCACAGGTCCAGTTCCCAGATCTCTATAACCTCAAAGGTACCTTCTGTGTGCTCCCATGTCAGGAGGTTAAGGTTTGTGCTGTGGTCTGCTACCTGGTATTTGGTCAAGTCCTTATATGGACAATACTGTTGAACCATATGGATCTCAGTGAGATCCCTCAAACCCACATAAATGTGGAAGGAGAAATCTGAGTCGAAAACATTTTCCTCAGACTTCCACATGAACAACATGCCACAGCCATGGCCTGACCCTGCCAATGCACACACATATACACACACATACACACAAATAACAAGTACGATATTATGAATCTAGGTAAGTTTATTCTGTATTTAATGAAATGGCTGCTAGTCAGTTTGATATCATAACTGATAGCTTATATTTTAAGATAAAATTTTATGTAACATTAAGAGATAAAAACAATAGCCTGTCCACCTGTGCTCTCCTCCTTCAGTGGGGTTCCTAACCTGATGAGAGGGTTGAGTGGGTCATAGCACTTGTTATACATGTGCCCCAAATCTGAGGAGATGTAAAATAAGAGAGCTCCATAAGTGTACCCAAGCAAACACATCATGTACAAATAATAATAATAATAATAATAAATATTAATTAATACCTCCACAAAGGAAATTGAGTCATTTTCTTTTAGCAATTCTTGAAACAAAATCAACTCTTGTATTTTTGTTTAGTTCTTCTTGGTTTTTGTCTGTAGCCAATTCAACAACAGACAATTCCCTTAGTAACCTCGTCACAGTAGATTCAGAATTATTAATTAATATATAGTTATATTTTTTACCCTTTACCTATCTCTCAGTCTCTGAAATTTTTATTAGTTATAAATTATTATTAGCTATAATTTTTAAGTTATGGCATGAGATTTTTAATAAGTCAGGAGTGTATTCATTGCAGTATTATTATTAATCTTCAGGGTATGATGAATTCTGAGAGGTTGTTTCTAAATTGACCTAGTTAAAATAGTACTGGGTACAAGGCAATTAATGAAGTTTTGTCTCTGTAAGAAATTTGTAAGGTGCTTTTAGATAAGACATATTCAAAACAGATTTATGTGAAATGTACATTGGCAATACTAGCCAGTAGAACAAAATTATATTCCATAAGTAATGTGATTGCTTGTTTTCCCACTTAAAACCTGTCCATATTAGGTTTTGCTATGTATCATTGTCCCATTATTTTTCATGAAATAGGGTCATTAGCAGAGGCCGAACTTTGATTCATTATACAGCTCTGGAAAACCTTGAATTTCTGATCTTTCTGCCTCTACCTCCAAAATTTTAGGGATACAGGTTGTCTTGGTTACGGTGATGATTGCTATTCTAAAACATCGTGGCAAAAAGCAAGTTGAGGAGGAAAGAGTTTATTTGGCTTACACTTCCACATCACTGCTCATTATTAAAGCATGACTTGGACTTATTTATTAATATATATTTATATTTTTCTTAGTATGGCAACTCAACGAGCCAGAATGTAAAGTCAGGAGCTGATACAGAGACCATATAGGAGAGCTGCTTACTGGATAACTCTCGTGGCTTGCTTAGCCTGCTTTCCTATATAACCCAGAACCACCATCCCAGGAATGACACCACCCACCATGGGCTGGACCCTCCTCCATCAATCACTAATTTTTAAAAATGCTTTACAGTTGGACTTTATGAATTTATTTTCCAAAGTGAGGTTCCCTCCTTTCAGATGATTCTAGGATGTAAAAAGTAGAGTTAAAGCTAGCAAAGACCCAGGAGTTCACAACACATGGTTTATATGGTTCTGGAGATCAAACCAATGGCCTTATGCATGTTAGGGTTACATACTACCAAATGGATCACAATCTCAGCCATAAAAATGACTCTTTGATGTACAATGTAAAATCTCTCAAGTCCTTCTCTAGTCCCTATCTAATTTCAGTGTGTTAATATTTGTATTTGATATTCAGTAATTGTATATAGTTATGGAGTGCACTGTAATATTTCCAAGCATGTATATGATGTATTATGAGTAGATTAGAGCAACTTACCAAGCTATCATATCAAGCTTGTACCATTTTTTTGATATGAACATTCAAAACCTTTATAATGGCTGTTTTAAAATATTCTGTAAGGTGCTGTTAACCCATGAGGTGCTACAGAATGTTAGAGAAATAATTCATTTTACCAATCATACCAGTGTAACTAGTAATCATCATTTCTCTAGTCTTTATTCCTTCTGACCCTTTTTGAGCTCTAGAAGCAAGTATTTCACTTCTGTACCTTATCCTCTGCTTTGGGTTATTTTTGAGATCTCATATATTAGTAAGAACAGGTAGTATCTGCCTTTGTGTGGCTGATATTTCACACAGAGTGTCTCTGATGTTATCCAGGTTGCAGAATTCTGTTCCTTTTGTAACTGACTAATAACCCCTTGTCCAACATATGTTACATGCTCTCTATGTGTTCATCTATTGGATGGACGCCTTGGATGATTCTAGTTCTTGGCTTTTGTGAATAGCACAGAAAGACATAAGGAAGTCCTGCTGCCTCTTTGGTGTGCTGAGTTAATTCACGTAGGACATAAACCCAGGGTGAGAATTCTAAACCAAATAAAAAATGATTTCTACTCTTCTGATTGCTGAAATGGACACATTGCTTTTCATTCACCTGGACAGCAGATGTGGGTTCCCCTTTACATCCTTGATGGCATTTGTCTTTTGTTTCTTTGTGATTTTTTTATAGTAGCCAATCTGCAAGGGATAGTAATCTCTAGTTTTTCTTTTTTATTATTAATAATTTTATTTATTTACATTTTAAATGATATCCCCCTTCCTGGATACCCCTCCACAACCCCCCCATTCTATCTCCCTCTCCCCTTCCCCTTTACCTCTATGAGGGTACTCCTCCACTCACTCACCCACTCCTGCCTCTCCTGCCATGTGCTGGGGTATCATGTCTCCACAGGATGAAGGACATCACCTCTCACTGATGTCAGATAAGGCCATTACTGCTTCATATAAGTACTACTTCGATTCAGGCAGATATTCGATTCATCTAAACTTTTCAGTTCTTTTAGGTGGTGACTGGTAAAGTTCCTTGAAACATTAAACCATTAGTTGTAGGATGTAACTTAGACAAGATTTTATGTAAAACTTTCTTGCCCAACTGTTTCAGAGTGCTCAGCATTAAAGGTTGCATGAAGAAAAATCAACACATCACTTAGAGTTTCAGGACAGCATCCAAACAAGTGCCTCCTTGGGAAATTTGTGAGGACATCTGCCTTTCCAAAGAGGATACAATGCTGTGTCTGCAGGGGTGACATTGCAAAATGGATCTTCTAAAGGTAGGAGTAAAATCAATGGTCATAATTTGCCAAGACATAGATATAAGCTCAATATGTCAAGACATTTTTAACAGTCAGGGGTTTTCAATACATGGATTGGTTCTCCATGGGGTATTGGGTTAGGATCACCAGGGAATTAATCTAGCATACAACTAATGAGTTGCCAGTAATGAGAAATTGGACTAAACGATCTCTAATGTTTCTTCACATCCTGAAGTGTGAAGTTTTAAGCCTCAGTCAATATTTGTTTTTAAGTCACAGTTTTTCTATGAATTAGGTGTGATAATAGGCATACAAGCCTTTTCAAAATCAATTTTATATTAATAAGGCATTTAAAGATTTGCACAGATCAAAGGCTTGTAGAGGTATTGAAGATGTCCCCTCCCACCCCCCTTTAATGAGTAAGCACCTACAAGAATCCAATGCTCTCAGATGAATTTGTGCTGTTTTGATTTATAAGAAAGACACAAATCAATATCAATAGGTAAAAGGTGTATGGTAGACTACATGGATAGAAGACAGTACTAGGAGTCTTCATACTTATTGGCAGTCATATAGAAAGTCATTCTAAGGCAGCTTGCCTAACAGCCAGAGAGAAGATATGACTCAAGCAATTGAAGTTGTTAGGGCCTAAAAAACAATTACTTGGGGTTGGGGATTTGGCTCAGTGGTAGAGCGCTTGCCTAGGAAGTGCAAGGTCCTGGGTTTTGTACCCAGCCCCAAAAAAAAGAAAAGAAAAAAAATTACTTTACAATTCACGAAGTAGCTTGAAAAGCCAATCAAATCAGTAGACAAGCATATCATGACTGTGACTCCTTTCTCATCTCTTCCCATCTCTTAATCATTTGGAAGAGGTTATATTTTTAAATTCTTGAAGCACAGAGCAAATTTCCATCTATAAATAATGATGCTATATTTATTGATTATTTAGACATTCCAAATTATGATGGTTTCTGGAATGCTTGGACCTAAAAGTAGCTTTGTTTAAATAAGATCTGGACTCTACTGTGGCCAAAGAAGAAATAATTGGTGAGAATATTTATTTCATATGCCTGTGTGAGCATGTGAAAACCAGAACTTATGCCAGAGCTGAGATCTGGGAAGTGAGTGTTTCTCAGAGATCACATGACTGTACAGAGTTTAGCATGTTATTTCACTCCAGAATGCCATAATATAAAAGGAATGGATACAAAAATGAGAGAATAATGGACAGTACCAAACCACATTTATCAGCCATCTTGAATGTTGTGCCATTTAAAATATTGGAGCTGACTGAATTTAGACTGGAAAATTCAGAAAAAATAACATTTTTAGTTATTGGATATTATATGTATTTACATTTCAAGTGCTATTCCCTTTCCTGGTTTCCCCTCTGCAAACGACCTATCCCATGCCTCCCCCTCTGTTCCTATAAGGAAGCTTCCCCACCCACCCACCCACTTCTACCTTACCACCCTGGCATTTACCTACACTGGGGCATTGATCTATCACAGAACCAAGGAACTCTCCTCCTACTTTTGCCAGATAAGGCCATCCTCTGCTATATATGCAACTGGAGCCATGAGTCCCTCCATGTATACTCTTTGATTGATCGTATAGGCCCTGGGAGCTCTGGGGTCTGGTTGGCTGACATTGTTGTTCTTCCTATGGGGTTGCAAACCCCTTCACCTCCTTCAGTCCTTTCCCTAACTCCTTTATTGAGGCTCCTTGCTTAGTTCAATGGTTGGCTATGAGCATCTGCATCTATATTTATCAGACTCCTGTCAGTAAGCAAGTCTTGGCATCCACAATAGTGTCTGGGTTTGGTGGCTGCATATGAAATGGATCTCCAGGTGGGGAAGTCACTGGATAGCCTTTCCCTCAGTCTTTGCTCCACTCTTTGTCCCTGCATTTCCTCTAGACAGGAGCAATTCTGGGTTAAACATTTGGAGAGGAGTTGGTTGTTTCATCCCTCAGCTGGCAGGCTTAAATAAACTCTGTATTTGGTCTCTATTAGGTTTTCCCTTCCCTCTGGTGAAGAGGTCTGTTAGTCTGATCCCCTTTCTGGGAATCTTTTGATTTCCTTGCATCTGGAACTTGCTGGTAGCTACCTCCACTTTGCCATCTCCCACTGGTACACCCCTCTGTTCAAATTCCTGACACTCTGTATATCATCCCCATCTTCTCCCATACCTGATCTTGCCCCCATTTTTGCCCCTACTCTGTTTTTTCCCCCAAGTCTCTCTTACCTCTACCTCCTGTGAGTATTTTGTTCTCCATTCTAAGAAGGATTGAAGCATCCTCACTTTGATCTTCCTTCTTCTTGAGCTTCATAGGATCTGTGAGTTGTATCATATCCTGAGCTATTTGATTAATATCTACTTATCAGTGAGTATATACCATGTGTGTCAAAATATCAATCTTTGCAGATGATATGATAATATACTTAAGTGACCCCAAAAGTTCTACCAGGGAACTCCTTCTGCTCATAAACAATGCAGCAAAGTGACTGGTTCTAAAATTAACTCAAACAAGTCAGCCTTCCTCTATTCAAAGGATAACCAGGCTGAGAAAGAAATTAGGGAAAGGAAAACTTTCACAATAGTCACAAATGATATAAAGTACCTTGAATAGACTCTAACAAAGCAAGTAAAAGATCTGTATGACAAGAACTTCAAGTCTCTGAAGATAGAAATTGAAGATCTCAGAAGATGAAAGATCTTCCATGTTCATGGATTTGCAGGATTAATATTGTGAAAATGAACATCTTGCCAAAAGCAACCTATGGATTCAATGAAGTGTCCATCAAAATTCCAACTCAATTCTTCATAGAGTTAGAAAGAGAAATTTGGAAATTCATTTGGAATAACCAAAACCTAGGACAACAAAAAGTTATTCTCAATAATAAAATAACTTCTTGGGGAATCACCATCCCTGACCTTAAGATGTATTACACAGCAATAGTGATAAAAACTGCATGGTATTGGTACAGAAACAGGCAAGTATATCAATGGAATATGATTGAAAACGCAAAAATGCACCCACATGCCTATGATTACTTGATCTTTGACAAAGGAGCTGAAACCATTCATTGGAAAAAAGACAGCATTTCAACAAATGGTGCTGGTTCTACTGGCCATCAGCATGTAGAAGAATGCAAATTGATCCATTTTTATCTCCTTATATGAAGCTAAAGTCCAAGTCAATCAAGGACCTCCATATAAAACCAGATACAGTAAAAGTAATAGAAGAGAATTTGGGGATGAACCTTGAACTCATGGGCACAGGGGAAATTCTCCTGAACAGAATATTCACAGCTTATGCTCTAAGATCAAGAATTGACAAATACAACCTCATAAAACTGCAAAGCTTCTGTAAGGCAAAGGACACTGTCAACAGAACAAAATGGCAACCAACAGATTCGGAAACTTTAACATTTCTAAGAGGGTTGAAAGGGTAGGACAATCAGCCAGCTTCCCTATGACCTATAACTCTTAAAGTAAGAAAACTCTTCATATATAGCAATGAGTTCATTTTTCTCTGACAAATTAAAAAATTAAACAATATGAAGAGTTCAATACAAAGCTTTATTGCTGAGAATTACAGACATCATTGGTAGGCAAAAGTCTCCCTAGAGCTCACACTGAGTGAGTTAGAGTCTTTACTTGTGTCTAAAGTGTTGTCCCATCCAGTGATCTTTCCCCTCCAGTCTTCAGTTCTTCTAAAGGTTCTTATGAGTCACATATATAGCAAGGATTGGGTTTTTGTCTGTATACATGGGAATATAGAGTACTTACTTTTTGATTGGCTAGATTAAGAGTGGGCTTCCCCAACTTTCTAAGCTCTTTGTGGTGAACAGGAATGGAGAAACCCATCATATACAGGGTAAAGTCAGATGTTTTAGAGGCAAAAAAAAATCCACAAAGAATTAGACATTTACTATTTATACGGGAAAATACCATTTTACAGAATACAGTCAGTGGTCATGTAGCTCCCCATTCTCCTATTGCAAGGGTCCACGGACCCAAGCTGAATCAAAAATAAACACCTTGAGAATTTGTCAAGTAAAGCTGAAAGCCGACTTGGGCTGAAAGAATACAATCTCCCAATTTAAAAACTCAACAGAGAGATAAAGGATAAGGCACGACAGAGGCCTAAATTGGAGACATGGAAGATTAGATGTGAAAAACATCACATTATCCTGAAGTCTATGGGAAAATATAGCGATGAATGCCACCAAGGGAAAGTGAGATAGGAGCCTTAAGGATGGATTCAAAAGACTTAATGGAAGAGCATTATTAGCTCCAGAGGAAAAATTATACCAGATGGAGCAGAAATAAACAAACAAATATGAAGGAAAACTTCCTATTGGTAGATAGATGCCTTGGTCTGCAAATTCAAAACCTCACTGAGGGCTTGGTTAGTGAAAATGATAGACAACAGAGATACCCTGCAAACTTTTGTAACCTGCTCCATTGGGTGAAAAATTAATTTAGATAAAATTGAAACTAAAGCAAGACTATTATTAGTAATCTAACCTTCTGTGTGGAGTAACAATCACCCAACAGAAAGCACATGTGTACACACACACACACACACACACACACACACACACACACACACACACACAGGCATGCATGCACCCACATGCACACATACACACAAATTTTAAAAGACTCAATTGTTTATCAGCAGGTGACCTAATCTACTGTTGGAGAAAATAATATCCTGGTTCAGAATCTATCTCCATATTCTATATGTATTCCTTCCTCATATGATTATACAAACGTGTATTTATCTTTGGAATACATTTTTCTAGTATTTGGATAAAGAGGAGAAGTTGCTTGACATGGAGGCAAGCTGCCTGGCAAGAGGCTTGCTGCAATTGACAATCCTTTGCTTTCCACTGAGAGAGGTTCTTGTTATTCTCAGCTTTCCATAAGACATTTAAGTTCTATTTCACCAGAATTGAGAGGTTGAAGCTAGCCATAAGATATTTTTCTTGATTATCTCTATAATTGGTACCTAGTTCTTAACCAAGTGTCACTTGTTTGACCCATTTAACGGAAAGTTAACAGGAGGAATTGGATATGGTAGCACATGCCTGTTATCTAAGCATTAAGGAGGTGTGGACAAGAGAATCTGAAGATCAAGGCCATCTTTAGCTTCATAGTGAATTTAATCCTGAGGCCAATCCAAGATACATGATACCCTTTGGAAACATAAAAAAGAATCCAACCATAGGAAGGTAATACAGAAGAAGGTCCTTCCTGAAGGAAGATGTTACATGGCATCTGGACTTCTGTGTCCTCAGCAATGATCATAAATAAAAGAGGCAAGGCTGTCTTTCTTTTACATAAACTAAGAGGAGAGTTTTCGCATTGTGGGGAAAACTATACCTAGCTGATGCCAACCTTCTGCAGAAAACAGAAACACAAAGACCTGACCTGTATAAACATAGGTTCTCCTGATTCAATGCTATCATCTCATCTTATGCTAGTTCTTTCTCAATAATATATAAATATACTTCCTTCAGGAAAACAAAACCCCGCAATAACCCTACAAAAACCTATTAAAACAGTGTACCTGTCCCTGCCTGCCCTCCATCCTCTCAGACATGCTTCCCACCATTACTGCTACCTATTTTGCCTTTTCTATTTCCATATTTCCTCAATTTATCCCTGATAAATTGTCATTGCCAATTGTGATTGTGTCAATAGTGATTGTGTCATTGTCTCAAATACTGTCAATGGTTTCTATTATTTTTAATATAAAAAGGGGAAATGGAAATGCAGTTACTATCAATAATGATAAGTACGAAGAATACTAAGCATGTTCAGTGTGCAAAGCACTTCTGCATCTTACCTTTCCAATCTGCTCCAAAGGGTGGCAGTATTATAACCATTTTATAAATTGTCACAGTAAAGGCAGGTGGAACAACTTAGTAAGACTCTATAGCCACCAAGAAGTTGTGCTATTATTTAGATCTAAATCCCCTTGTTTTCCTGACTGGATCTCCCCACAATACCAAGGCACTAATAGTGGGCCTCTTTCTCTCTCATGTTTGTTAAATAAATGTTGCAATTTTAATAAGTATTTGCAATATTAATAATTAGGTACTATGCACATAGAGCAAATCACACATTGATAAATTGTGATAAATTGTGATAATAGAGAGTGGGCTCTCTATAGGTAGTGATGGTTAAACTCTCAGGGTGAAAACTACAAGTTGTTAACTCACATACTTCAGTGACAACAGAGACTGCAGTTGAAAGGAACATTAAAAATAATATGCAAGGTCTTGAGCTCTGAGAAGAGAAAAGTCAGCAACTAACATCCAGCAGATAGTTAAGGTCAACAATCATGAAAGCACAAGTCAGAGATGAATATAGAAGAGGTTAATCCATAACTAATTGGGTGAACACTGCTTAAAACCAGTTGATTAATGAGTTAATTAGATCTTGACTTATGCTTCCCTTATTTTAATCATTGCTGAGAGTCACTGATGACTGGATACTATGTGAAGTGCCCCTATACTTGTAGACAGGAGTCTAGCATAACCATCATCACAGAAGTTCACCCAGCAACTAATAATAACAGATGCAGAAATCCACACACAGCCAAACTGTATGCAGAGCTTGGAGAACCTTAAGCGCTATGATGCAGATTTCAGGCAGTAAGTTAGGAAAACATTTGGTGCCTATATGGCTAATAGGTTCCTGGCTGACCACCATTATTGTGCTGTGCCTTGCCCTTTTTTCCATCCCATTTCTATGACATACTATTTAAGTTAAATTAATAAAATAACAGAAAAAACTGATGAGATATTTTTTAAGTCTTTACAATCCCATGCAATAATGACCCATGGAAAACAAGCATTGGAGGTCTGGAGAAGACAGAACCAGTTAGAAACAGTCACATGGTAAGGGGCTAAAAACACTACTTGTCTGAAGTAAAAGCAAAGCAAGTGGCATAACCAAGTTGAGGCTCCAAAAAAATCAGTAAGCAGCCCCTGGGCTGAGTCAGGAGCAGACCCCAAGAAAGAAAGTAAAACAAAATACATGAGTCAGAAGTAAACTGCATATGCCTCAGAAGGATGATTCAGAGAAGTAAGGCACGCACTGTGCTGGCACTATACAGCATATGATCAGCTTTCTAATCATCCTGAAAGAATAAGAGATTCTCTTGCCAACGGCATACAAGGTTGCCTTGATACTTCCTTTAATGCTCCGTACCTGTCAATGCTGAGGTGCATAATCAGTGGCTTTCATTGTTGACAGCTCTGCCACCTCACGAGGTCCAAGGGCAGAGAATAAAGGTTTTGTCACTGCTGTGACATGGGAGCTACCTAGAGTGCTATGTCAAAGAAGAGAAAATTTAGTTAGGGTGGGGGAACTTTAGATTATAATAACTTTTTCTTTCCGTTAAGAGCTAAAGACCCGTACCTCATGGCATTTATCTGTGCAATGTGGGTATTCTTAAGATTAAATATGTTACTATATATAGACACTTACTAACTACCTGGTACAAAGTAAACATCCTAGAGAAGTTGAAAGAGAAAAGTGTGATATTCTCCAAACATGCTGAGATTTCCTAAGTTCTTCACATTTAAGATTTCTCATAAGAGGTGGGGACTGACATCAATTTATATATACATACATATAGATAGATAGATAGATAGATAGATATGGATTGATTTTAATTGATTACTTATTTAGTTTACATTGATACTGAATTTTCCTCTCCCTTCTCTTCTCTTAGTCCTACCCCTTTCTGATATCTACTCCTCCTTCTTTCACTTCAGAAAAGGGAGGCATTCCATGGATATAAATACCAGCCCTCCATATCAGTAAGATTAGGCACATCTTATCCTATAGAGGCTAGAAGAGGCTACTCAGTTACAGAAAGGGGTCCCAAAGGCAGGCAATAAAGTCAGAGACTACTGCTGCTCTTGTAGTTAGGAGTCCCACATGAAGACTAAGCTGCACAACTGTGACATGTGTGCAGACAGTTAAGTCAATCCCAAGCATGATTCTGAGTTGGATATTCAGTCTCTATGGGTCTCTATGGGTCCAAGTTAGATGATTTTGTAAGCTTTCTTAAGGTGGCCTTGTCACCTCTGCCTCTTGCAATCATTCCTCCCCATCTTCCATAGGGTTCCCCAAGGTCTGACTAATGTTTGGCTGTGGGTCTCTGCATTTGTTTCTATTAGTTGCTGGTAGTTTCTATCAGTAAAGCCTCTCTGGTGTTATGCTATGCTCCTGTCTTCAAATATAGAAGGATATCATTAAAAGTGTCAGGGGTGGCATGTTTATTCTTCTGTTTTTCCCTCATAATGAAATTTACCTGTCCCTGCTTTAGCCACTCTTGTTACTTAGCATCTTAGGGTCTGTGAATTGTAGCATGATTATACTTTACTTTAAGGCTAATATCCATTTATAAGTAAGTACATACCATGTTTGTCTTTCTGCGTCTGGGTTACCTCACTCAGCATGATCTTTTCTAGTTTCATTCACTTGTCTGCAAATTTCAGGATTTCGTTGTTTCTGGTAGCTGAATAATATTTTATTGTATAAATGTTCCACATTTTCTTTATCCATTGTTCAACTGAGGGATATCTAAATTGTTTTGAGTTACTGGCTATGATGAATAAAGCTGCTATGAACATAGTGGAGATATGAACTTGTGGTATTGAGGGTGGGCATACTTTGCATATATGCTTAGGAGTGATATAAATTGGTCTTGAGCCAGATCTATTCCAAATTTTCTGAGAAACTGCCAAATTGATTTCTAAAGTGGCTGTTCAAGTTCACACTCCCATGAGTGGTCAACTGACATTTATAAATGACCTTCACCTCTGTTCTAGTTTTATTCTACTGCTGTGATTAAGCACTGCCCAAAACAACTTATAAGAGAAAGAGCTTTGAGGTCATAATACATCATTAAGGAAATTTAGGGTAAGAATTAAAGCAAGACTCATGGAGAAATGCTGCTCAGTGGTTCACTTAATTAGCTTTCATATACAGCCCAGACACACATGCCTAGGGATGGTGCTACCTACTATAGTCTGTGTTCTCCTACATCAATCATCAGTCCAAACATCCCATAGAGAGGGCTGCAGGCTAATCTGATTTAGGCAATTCCTCAACTGAAGTTCCATCATGTCCGGTAAATTCAGGTTATGCCAAATTGACAATGAAAATTAATTAACATAACACCAGTTTAAAAATATGAATCCAGTGGCTTGGCTCATCTCACTTTAGAACAAACTCCTTTAGAGGCCTTGGTATTTTGGCACAGAATTGTAGATCACTGGTGGATCTTTCCCAACCCTACCTGCCCATCACTCACACACACACACACACACACACACACACACACACACACACACACACGTGTTAATAATAGTAATAATAATAATAATAATAATAATAACAATAAAGTTATAAATTAAAAAAAAACTTCCTTCTTGTTAATGCTGCCCAAGGTAAGACATCAAATGAGTACATTTAGGAAATATTTATTGTTTCTTTGCCTATTTGTTTTCTTAAGGCAAAGAGAAAAGAAGAATGTAGAGCTAGGTGGATATGGAGCAGGGAAAATCTGGAAAGAGTTGGAAGATAGAAAACTGTGATCATAATATATCGTTTGAAATTTTTCTATAAAAAGGAAACATTTAGATCAATAGGATTTTCTAGCACTTCATCCACAATAAGGTGGGCAATTGGTATGACTTTGCATCACCTCTATCTATGGGATAGAAAATAGCTCCAAAAGGGACTTTATATCAAATGATAGTCAGAAACTTCAGTCAAGACTGTCCAGAGCCCAGGAGTCAGATTATTCCCCATGGCTCTCAAACACTTGATGAGGAATGATTAGTATTAATCGTCAATCAGTTTAGGACTTGGCATTTGTTCAAGTTTCTATAGTCTTTAACACCATTATTATTTGGAT
This sequence comes from Rattus norvegicus, assembly GCF_021556685.1. Taxonomy (NCBI): domain Eukaryota; kingdom Metazoa; phylum Chordata; class Mammalia; order Rodentia; family Muridae; genus Rattus; species Rattus norvegicus. Next base: position 106,917,604 of record NC_141535.1, on the reverse strand, counting down.
TCTAGTTTACCTCCCTGTGAGTGGTTTACCTTGATTTTACATTTTTCTTACTTACAAAGCAAGCACACATGGATTTCAAACTAGAATATTTAATCTCTCCTTATGCTTTAATTTCAATGAAGGTGTCATAATTGCCCCTTCACAGTCATCAAGGGGAACTTCCACCCATTCCACTGAATAATTCCAGCTTTTAGCTCTTGTGTAGAAAGACAATAAAGATGAAGCCACCTTTACACATGCAATTTCATTTTGAGAGTGACCAGAGATGAGAGAACATGAAAGTAGTTGTCAAAACAAGCCCACACTCCTGCCTCTGCAGAAGGAGAGGGTAGCATTGAGAGCACTACAGAGAAAGGTAGGCAGTGTCTCCAATTCTCCCACGAATGAAACACTTCACACAAAAGAAATCTGAGGTTGCTCAAGATAATAAATATGTTTATAGTTCAGCAGCTGCTTTATAGGAAAACAGTCACACTCTGCTTCCACACACACTTGATTCTCTGACATCGTCCTATTCCACAGAAACTAGAAATTAAAGATGGACTACATTACACCACCTCAATCACCTTTCAAAACATCCAGTAAAAGGTGATGTACATGGTATGCCATGGGTTTCCCAGACTTCAGTAATGGATCTCATAGGCTGGGCAAGTAAAATCATATAGTACATGCATAACTAAGTTTCTTTCTTTCTTTCTTTCTTTCTTTCTTTCTTTCTTTCTTTCTTTCTTCCTTCCTTCCTTCCTTCCTTCCTTCCTTCTTTCTTTCTCTTTCTTTTCTTTGTTTATTACTTTCTTTCCTTCTCAAATTAAGACATTGAAAATAAGGTGACCATTTTTAAAAATCCTTGAAAGTAGTTAAACTCTGTGTTTAAAAGACAATTTCACAGTAGGAATGGGAAACCAAAGCACGGTGCCATAGGAAGAACTGACTAACTGGGAGAGAGAATCAGAAATGAGTAATGGAGGAGGGTGAGCAGAGCACAAAACATCTAAAATCTAGAGAATATGGTGTCTCATCACACACTTGGTAGTCATATGAGTGGGGACATTGGTAAGGTGAAGGCCCTGCAAATTAAATGTTTGACATGGTGTGGTATCTGTGATGTGACACTGGATAAAGAAAAGGCCTCACCAACTGTGCTTCTGTGTGCTTGTGTAGTTGAAGGACTATAGACTACATGAATCACAATTTTCATAATAATAACAATAACCAAGAACCATCTATGTGATTTACAAAGGGACTGCAGAATTATGCCTTAGGCTTAGTACATTGTAAAAATCACCTACTTATAAAGTACCTGACTCAGCTGCCAGATGGGGAAACTTGAATTGCATCATCTTGTTTCTCTGATAGCAAGTATCTATCTTAGAGGTATCCAAAGGCAGATTATAAAATCGAGTTTTTGAGGGTTTTGGAGGATTTTTCTTTGTTGTTCTAAATGTTAGTATGCTGTTGCTGCTGCTGTGTTGTTGTTGTTGTTGTTGTTGTTGTTGTTGTTGTAGACATCAATTTCCTATTTAGTTGAATGGGTCATCCATCCTCAGCTTGCAAGGTGTTCAAGTAACAGATGTATACCATCCAGTCAGCTTTAGCATCCAGAACACTTAAGCAGTATGTAATACTATGCCAGAATTAAGAAAGGCAGAAGGAAACTCATGCATGGAGTAAAAAGGTCATGATCACTGTGTATATATAAAACATTCTGTGCATATATGATTTTATTCATAAAGGAATATAATAAAACATCTTAAATATTCTAGTTTTCATGGGGAACTTTCATTCAGAGTGGTTCAAGAATTAAGATAAGAACCTAGATACTGAGGTTGGTGTTCAAGAATTGTGGTGGTTTGAATATGAATTCCCTATTTACACTAATATATTTGAATGCTTAGGGAGTGGCATAAGGATGTATGGCCCTGTTGAAGTAAGTATGGTTTTCTTGAGAAAGGTGTGACCTTGTTGGAAGAAGTACATCACTTGGGATATTTCTTTGCAAATTTCAGAAGTCCAAGACAGGGCCAGAGATTCACTTTCTACATGCTGACTCTGAGCCACTCTCCAGCATTATGCCTGCTTGTGTTCCACCATTCTCTCCACCCTGATAATGGATTAAATCTCCAAAACTATATGCCAAACATAATTCAATTTTTTTCTTTATAAGAGTTGTCATGGTCATGGTGTTTCTTCACATCCATGGAATAATGATTAAGATAGTAACCTAACAGAGTGACCAATGTTAAGTTGAAGATAACTTGAATATTAGACCACAATATGTGTGTGTATCTGTGTGTGTTTGTGTGTATATATATATATATATATATATATATATATATATATATATATTCATTCCAGGGGAAATATATGAATCCTGGTTTGATTATATCCCTTCTTTTCACTGTGTGACTTTTATCCCAAAATTCTAACCATAAGCACATGTTGCTTCTGTAATCCTACTTAACTGCTATTGAACCAAAATTAACTCACATAAGGCCTCACACAGCAGGAAATCCCCAAAAGTGATATAACTGGGGTCTATGCTTCCTCCAGCTCGAGCCCTCCTGGGGCAATTACTCTTCAATTAGTAAGAGAGGTTGCTTTGGTCATGTTGCTTAATAAACTTACTTTATGTAACCTACATATAAGTTTTGGTTTGGTGGTCTTCCTCCTGATCTTGTGCTGCATAACACAAAGTTGTGAGCCATTAAGGAAAAATACATTTAAACTGAGCTTCATACAATTTTTATTGCATTAAAGACACCATTAAGAGAGTAAAATACAAGTCATAGTATACTAACTTATGAAGCAATTTTATTATAAAGGATTTGTATCCATAATACGTAAAGAATTTTGAAAATGAACACACAAGAAGAAAAAGAACCACACAATTTAAGAAAGGTGAAAGTGACAATAGATGATTCTCTGAAGAAAACACAAATGTGGAAGATTAGCTCAACATCAATTGCTATGAGGAAAACAGATACCTGTGACCACAACAATATAGTAATGCATGCCTTTTTAAACAGTTAACTTGGCAGAATGAACACTCTCAAGTCTAATCAGGATGCAAAACCATCAAGACTCTCTTACATTGCTGGTAAGAATGCAAAATGGTGGTCCGCTTTCACAAAGACTTAAGAACAGTGTGGAACAATGGAAATGTTTCAGTGAAATAACACAGTGCATGCTGAGAACATTTCATAATTTATTTTTAATCCAGATTTTTGTAGACCTATTTGAATCAACTTCTAAAACATTAAACCCCTTGTAAAAACACACTGTGGAGTTATTGCCAGGAACTATACTAATCACTTGTCTTTATAGCTTTGATAAATTTATTGCGAAAGAAATCAACTATGATTCAAAAAGAGTAAAAAAAAATCATTTAGAGAACAGTCTCCATACAAGTGTGAAATGAGAGGAAATATTTCACCTCACAGCACTGAAATACACCAAGCAGTATTAAAGGAGGTAAACTTTTTAAAGTATAAATGTTTGGGATGTTATTCTAATTTCTAGAATATAACTGCTAATACAAAAGTTTCCTAGTGTTTATTGACGTCCACTGAATTGGAAAAACATATTATAACAAGATGGGAAGTGCAGACAGATGATTGAATTTCAAGGCCATATACACTGCTCATAATTATCCAGGTTTCTTGCAAAGACACTTAATAATGAAGCCCCTTGCTAATCTCTTACAATACAACAGAAAATAATATTTAGGAAAATAAATTTTCTTGATTTGCAATTACTTAATTGAATTTCAACTTTTCCCCTGCATCATAAAGTTTTATTTTGCAAATTCAGACTTACAGGTTAGAGTTTGCCTGGGAGGCACCCTTATACTGATGACAAATACTAGAATTTTTATGGTAGCCCGTTCAACATTTATACTATGAGTAGACCAATGAAAGAGGAGCCATTTGTTATTTAAAACCTGAGCCTCCTATAGCGAAGAAACGTTTAGATCTGCTATCCCACAGCCAAATGATGATAAATGATTAGTAATGTATTGATCGTGGCCAGTGCCACCATGTAAATAGAATTTTCCTCTACTAAATACTCACTTTACAAGATTTGCATGCCTTCTCACTTTTTGACATAAAAGCAATTGATGTCCCTGTCTGCAGACCTTGACAAGTGAGGATAGTGTCTTTATAGGAAGTGACAAGTGATTTCTTCTCTATATTCAGTAACTCACACAGTCACTGGCTCATATTAGAAATTCAATAAAAATTTATTGAACTGATGGTAAAGGGGAATGTATTCTATGTAAAAAGAGCAACTTTTTAACATTGTGGTATAATCAATCTTAAATATAATAGAAATTTTATTTGAGGAGAGATTTGAGAATATTCTCACATAGTACATGTATACATTTTTTTACACAAAAATGTTTATACATACTTTCTCTTAGAAATTTATCAAGAGTTTTATAGCTTTCAAATAAAGATATAAACATAAAAATGGGCCTTGTAGGGAGAAGTTCAGCAGGAGTGGGAGGAGGATGAAAGAGAATAACAGGGTATATCAAAATGGTGTGTTTGTCTGATTGGTTTGTGTGTGTGTGTGTTTGTGTGTGTGTGTGTGTGTGTGTGAACTTATGAAAGAATAAAGAATCAAAATTGGTTTTACTCCAACATGCTTTACATCAACAATACACTTCTGGTTTTCAATTACAAGAAAAGTTTTCTATGTGTACACAAAAATCCATGTGTGTTTCTAATAACAGTAACAAATAAGAAATCCTGAAAGCTCTCTTCTTCGTTATAATAACTCATGAAATGAAATACAGCAAAATCAGTCTTCACAGTTATTTCTGATGCTGTTTATTAATTTTTGTCTTTTTATACATGAATTTTACAATTTTTCAACAGTTGACTTCTTATAGTATTAAACTAAGGAAATATAAGTAAAATCTTTCTTTATAATAAAGATAATTGAAACAAGATAATAAGAAGGTGCCTCACATTCACAAGATGACTATTCTGTCTGACCTGAGAGAGTGCTATGTCCTTACCAACATTTCTGTCTTACTGACAAGTCCCCCACATACTGGATGAAATAAATAAAGAAACCCGGCCAGTGTCACATGCCCTTTCTTTCATTGGAGACTCCTCACTCCAAGTCTTCTGATGTACACAGCCTATAGTAACTACAGAAATGTGAAGAAAAGGTGGGGCCATTGCCAAGATATAATGATTGGAAAACAATGCAGAAGGAAGTAGCAGGGTACAAGTAATATGAACAAAAAATGGTAAAATGGGGGCCTTATAAGGAGAAGGAAAAATGTAAAAACAGTAGGTTGGAGCAGGGTAAAGGAAATTAGACAATATAAGTGACCTGAGTGAAGAAAGTGGAAGTAGGAGTCTTTGGGCAATGGAAAATTAGAATATAGAAGAACGGAGCGGGTCAAAATAGCAATGTGGATGTCTGAAAAAGCAACAAGGAATCACACTAATAACTATTCACCTTCACATAGTAGTATACATGCACACACACACATGCACATACACACACATGCTTGTAGACATATACATACATATTTTGATAGACTTTTCTCATCTTGGCTTATTATGCTTCCTCCAAGAGTCAAAGACCACTTAACACAAACCCTAATATCAAACAGAGTCTATTGCTCTTGCTTTTCTTAGCCCCTAGAGAGAAAAGGTAAGTTCTTATTGCTAAAGAATGTATATGAGATTGAGAAACAGAACCCAGATCTCTGAGCTGGAATTGAACTGAATGCCCCCTCCCTGAGGACTATCTTTCATGTTACAAGAAACCACCATGTTTTGGCAGGAACCACAGAAGGACATAATTAAGGACTACCTGAGAGACCAAGGACTGCTAGTGCAGACAATGCAATCCAATCAAATGCTTTCTTGGGACCAATGTGGCATGGGTGGAAGGTATTAAAGGAACGTGCAGCATTGCTCAGATGAGCTTGTTGCAGCGTTTTTCACATGCTCCCAAAGTCTGTGTCATTGACGCTGCACCACCTTACCTTCAACCCCCTAAAAGCCAGGTAGGGTGGAGCAGTGAGTAGTCCAAGCACAGGCAACATCTGGCTCCCGGCATGGTAAATGGACTCGATCATTGTTTTCGGTGCTCATTTTTTTTTGCCTGTTGCTGCAAGAGCTGTGCTCATGGGTTTGACCTGATCTGCTCTTCTCCTCACTGTGCTGCTGTTGTGCTCCGTTGGGTTGCTTCTTCAGTGAGTTGGCCCGTTAGTGTTTTACGTTGTGAGTGCCTCGAAGGTGAACTCATGAACCTCATTTCTATTGTCCTTGTCTTTTTGGTCTGTTCATCGCTTTTGGTCTTGGTTTGGTTTGAGAGTGAGTGTGTGGTGGTGGCCATCTTTTTGTTTTTTCTTTGTCTTTGGGTGAGCATGTTATGGTGAATATGCAACAGCCATCTTTTCTTTGTTCTTTGTCTAGGTGAGCATGTGGCAGCCATCTTTTTGTTCTTTGTCTTTAGGTGAGCGTGCTACAGGGATCTTGTGCTGGCCATCTTTTCATTCTTCTTTGTCTTTGTCTAGGTGAGTGTGTGGCAGCCATCTTTCCTGTCTTTTTATCTTTGTTTGTTCATTTTCACTTTTGGTCTGGATTCATTCTGGAACCTGGCATATGAGCCAGGTGTACAAGATGGTGTACAAGGGGTCCCAAATGCCTTTTCCATCCCAGGTACTCTCTCCAGGCATAAGACATTTGAGCTACATACATGTAAGGGAGTCCCCTTCTTAGTACACTGTAACTTTTGCCCCCTCTTCTGTCATATTTATCATATCAGTTTGTAGTTTGTTTCCTCTGTGCTTGTCATCGTGGGTTCCCTCCCATCTACCATCAAGGAACTCCAGATCAGGCCTCTGAAAGTAGTTCTGCTTACTCATGGTCTCAAGGTTAAGACTCACTGCCTGGGACAATTTTGGGAGGAGGCTGCTATATTGGTCCCCTGGATATCACCGGAGAACATGTGGGACGCTGACCTTCTAGATGTTCTCTTTCTTGACTTCAAGTGCGAGGTACAGTCTGGTATTATCCCTCCCTTGTTCTTTGTTCCCATCCTCCTTGCAGTCATTGTCAGTCACAAGAATTCTTCCCCACAGGAAGTGATGGGCACCCATAACAAGCACTTCCAGGGTCAGGCTAATATCCATCTTTCCATTACTGACCCTGTACCACTGCCTCTGGGCACACAGGTTGACTTTAGTGATGAGAATGAGGGCACCTCTGCTCCAGCCTTCAGACATCAGGCTCCAAGCCGTCCTTTACTGCTGCTGTCCCAGGTCCCTTACTCACTAGCCCTTCTACTCCTGCCCCATCAGAGATACCTCCACCTAATCCCTGGCATGATGTAGGGGGGACTTTGCCTTCCTCTGGTCACTCTTGTGAGGGTTGATCCTGTGATGCCTGTCCCTCCTGCTGTGTACTAACTCTTCCCAAGGGGCCTCATTCTCCTCAGGTATATCAGGAAGCTTTCCTTGTCAATCTTGGCTCTGGTGTGATGACTAGGTCATGGATTCCAAATCCTCTGGCAGACACAGCACTAATCAGAAAAGCTGCCAATGATTCTGGCCCAGGTTTGCCTTATTTTGAATCACTACTGAAGCATTGAGCCATGCACCTCCAGACACCTATTATGATTGGTATAATCTCCTTAACGTGCAGCTCAACCCCACATTGCTTTTTTTTATTAGATATTTTTATTTACATTTTAAATGTTATTTCCTTTCACATTTTCCCATCCATAAGCCCTCTATCACATCCTCCTTCCCCCTTCCTCTATGAGAGTGTTCCCCCTTCCCAACCACCCCCACTTCCTGCATCCCAGCTCTGACATTCCCCTAAACTGGGGGTTCCAACCTTAGCAGGACCAAGGATTTCTCCTCCCATTGGTGTCCAGCAAGGCCATCATCCTCTGATACATATGCAGATGGAGCCATGGGTCTGTCTATGTGTACTCTTTGAGTAGTGTTTTAGTCCCTGGGAGCTCTGGTTGGTTAATACTGTTCTTACGTGGTTTCAAGCCCCTTCAGCTCCTTGAATTCTTTCTCTAACTCCTACAATGGGAACCCCGACCTCAGTTCAGTGGTTTCCTGCTAGCATTTGCCTCTCTATTTCTCATGCTCTGGCTGAGCCTCCCAGGAGACAGCTATATCAGGCTTCCGTTAGCATGCACTTATTGACTTTATCAATCTTATATGTGTTTGGTGACTATATTTATGAAGGCTGGATCCCCAGGTGGGGTAGGTTCTGAATGGCCACACCTTCAGTCTCTGCTCCAAACTTTGTCCCAAAGCTCCTCTTAAAAATATTTTTGGTCCCCCTTTTAAGAAGGACTGAAGCATCCACACTTTGGTCATCGTTCTTCTTGAGCTTCATGTGGTCTGTGGATTGCATCTTGGGTAATTTGAGATTTTGGGCTAAATATCCACTTATCAGTGAGTGCATACCATGTGTGCTTTTTGTAATTGGGTTACCTCATTCAGGATGATGTTTTCAAGTCCCATCCATTTGACTATGAGTATCATGAAGTCATTGTTTTTGATAGCTGCATTGTACTCCATTGTATAGATGTACCACATTTTCTGTATCCATTCCTGTGTTGAAGGGCATCTGGGTTCTTTCCAGCTTCTGGCTATTATAAATAAGGCTTTTATGAACATAATGAAGCATGTGTCCTTGTTGTATGTTAGAGGATCATTGGAGTATTTGCCCAGGAGAGGTATAGCTGGGTCCTCAGGTAGTACAATGTCCAATTTCTAAGGAATCTCCAGACAGATTTTCAGAGTGGTTACACCAACTTGCAGTCCCACCAACAATGGAGGAGTGTTCTGCCTGAGATTTTTAACTTAGCCATCCTGACAGGTGTGAAGTGGAACCTCAGGATTGTTTTGATTTGCTTTTTCCTGATAGCTAAGGATATTGAACATTTCTTTATGAGCTTTGCAGCAATTCAATATTCTTCAGCAGAAAATTATTTGTTTAGCACTGTATCCTATTTTTAATATTTGGCTCTCTGGAGTCTAACTTCTTGAGCTCTTTGTATATATTGGATATTAGGTCTCTATCAGATTTAGGATTGATAGAGATCGTTTCCCAATCTGTTGGTTGCCATTTTGTCTGAATGAGAGTATCCTTTGCCTCACAGAAGATTTGCATTTTTATGAGATCCTATTTATGCATTCTTGATCTTAGAGCATAAGCCATTTGTGTTTTGTTCACGAAAATTTCCTGAGTGCCCATGTGTTTGAGACTCTTCCCTACTTTTTCTTCTATTAGCTTGAGTGTGTCTGCTTTTAAGTGCAGGACCTTGATCCACATGGACTTAAGTTTTGTACAGGGAAAAATGAATGAGTTGATTTGCATTCTTCTACATGCTGACCTCAAGTTGAACCAGCACTATATGTTGAAAATGCTGCTTTTTTTTCCACTAGATGGTTTTAGCTCCTTTGTCAAAGATCAAGTTACCATACGTGTGTAGGTTTATTTCTGGGTCTTCAATTCTATTCCACTTATCTACCTGCTTGTCTCTGTACCAATACCATACAATTTTTATCACTATGGCTGTGTAATACTGCTTGAGGTCAGGGATAGTGATTCCCCCAGAAGTTCTTTTATTGTTGAGGATATTCTTTACTATCCTAGGATTTTTGTTATTCCGAGTGAATTTGCACATTGCTCATTCTAACTCTGTGAATAGTTGAGTTGGAGTTCTGATTGGGACTACATTGAATCTGTAGATTGCCTTTGGCAAAATCGTCATTTTGATATTAATCATGCCAATTCATGAGCATGGGAGGTCTTTCCATCTTCTGAGATATTCTTTAATTTCCTTCTTCAGAGACTTGAAGCTCTTGTCATACAAATTGTCCACTTGCTTGTGGAGAGTATACTGAAGTATTTTATGTTATTTGTTACTATCATGAAGGGTATCATTTCCCTAATTTCTTTCTCAGCCTGTTTATCCTTTGAATAGAGGAAGGATACTGACTTCTCTGAGTTAAATTTACACCTAGCCACTTTGCTCAAGTTGTTTATTAGGCTCAGTAGTTCTCTGGTTGAAGTTTTGGGGTCACTAAATTATACTATCATATCATCTGCAAATAGCGATATTGACTTCTTACTTTCCAGTTTGTAACTCGTTGACCTTCTTTTTTGTTTGATTCCTCTGGCTAGGACTTCGAGTAGTGTATTTAGTAGATAGTGAGAGAGTGGATAGCCTTGTCTAATCTCTATTTTAGTGGGATTGCTCCAAGTTTCTCTCCATTTAGTTAGATATTGGCTACTGGTTTGCTGTATATTGATTTTACTATGTTTAGGTAAGGGCCTTGAATTTCTGCTGCTTCCAAGACTTTTAACATGAAGGGGTGTTGAATTTTGTCAAATCATTTCTCAGCATCTAATGAGATGATCATGTGATTTTTTTTCTTTGAGATTTTTTACATAGTGGATTACATTGATGGACTTCCAAATACTGAACCATCACTGTATCCGTGGGACTTCAACATGATGGATGATAGTTTTCATGTGTTCTTGTATTAGATTTGAGAGAATTTCATTGAGTATTTTTGTGTCGATATTCATAAGGGAGATTTGGTCTGATGTTCTCTAACTTTGTTGGATCTTTGTGTGGTTTAGGTATAAGTGTAATTGTAGCTTCATGAAAGGTATTGGGTAGTGCTCATTCTGTTTGTATTTTGTGGGATAGTTTGGATTGTATTGGTAATAGGTCTTCGATGAAGATCTGATAGAATTCTGCACTAATCCCATCTGGTACTGGGTTATTTTTGGTTGAGAGAATTTTAATAACTGCCTCTATTTCTTTCAGTTTTGGAACTGTTTAGATGGTTAAAATGATCCTGATTTAACTTTGGTATCTATTATCTGTCTAGAAAATTGTCCATTTCATCCAGATTTTCCAGTTTTTTTGAATATAGAGTTTTGTAGTAGGATTTGATGACTTTTTTAACTTCTCAGATTCTGTTGTTATGTCTCCCTTTTCCTTTCTGCTTTTGTTAATTTGGATATACTCCCTTTGCCCTCTGGTTAGTTTGGTTAAGGATTTATCTATCTTGTTGGTTTTCTCAAAGGTCCAACTCCTGCTTTTGTTGACTCTTTGTATAGTTCTTTTTGTGTCTACTTGGTTGATTTCAGTCATGAGTTGATTATTTCCTGCCACTAATCCTTTTAGGTGTATTTGATTCAACTTGTTCTAGAACTTTTAGGTGTGCTTTCAAGCTTCTAATGTATGCTCTCTTCAGTTTCTTTTAGGAGGCACTTAGAGCTATGAGTTTTCCTTTTAGCTCTGCTTACTTTGTGTCCCATAAGTTTGGGATGTTGTGCCTCATTTTCATTAAATTCAAAAAAGACTTTAATTTCTTTCTTCATTTCTTCCTTGATCAAGTTACCAATGTGTAGAGCATTATTCAACTTCAATGTATATGTGGGTGTTCTGTCGTTTTTGCTGTTATGGAAGATGAGCCTTAGTCTGTGGTGATTTGACCGGATGCATGTGATTATTTCAAACTTCTTGTATCTGATGAGGGATGTTTTGTGACTGAATATATGGTGGATTTTGGAGAAGTTATCATGAGGTGCTGAGAAGAAGGTACATTCACTTTTTTGGATGAAATATTCTTTAAATATTTGTTAAATCCATTTGGTTCATAACTTCTATTGGTTTCACTGTGTCTCTGTTTAGTTTCTGTTTCCATGATCTGCCCATTGATGCAAATGATGTGTTGAACATTTGCAATATTATTGTGCACTTTGAGCTTTAGTAAAGTTTCTTTTATGAATGTAGGTGCCTTTGCATTTGGAGCATATATATTTAGGATTGAGAATTCATGTTGGTGCATTTTTTCTTGCATGAAAATGAAATACCTTCCTTATCTTTTTTGATAATTTTTGGTTGAAAATCAACTTTATTCAATATTAGAATGGCTACTCAAGCTTGTTTATTTGAACCATTTGCTTGGAAAATTATTTTTCAACTTTTTACTCTGAGGTAGTACTGTCTTTGTCACTGAGGTGTGTTTCCTGCATGCAGCAAAATGCTGGGCCCTCTTTATGTATCCAATGGGTTAGTCTATGTCTTTTTATTTGGGAGTTGAATCCATTGATATTAAAAGATATTAAGGTATAAGGATTGTTGTTTCCTGCTATTTTTGTTGTTAGAGTTGGAATTATATTTCTGGGGCTCTCTTTTTTTGGGTTTGTTGCAAGTAGATTATTTTCCTGCTTTTTCTACGGTGTGCTTTCCCTCCTTGTGTTGAGTTTTCCATCTGTTATTTTTTGTAGAGCTGCATTTGTAAAAAGATATTGTATAAATTTGGTTTTGTCATGCAATATCTTGGTTTCTCCATCTATGTTAATTTAGAGTTTTGCTGGCTATAGTGGCCTGCCTTTATGTTTGTGTTCTTTTAGAGTCTGCATGACATCTGTCCAGGATCTTCTGGCTTTCACAGTCTCTGGTGAGAAGTCTGGTGTAATTCTGATAGGTCTGCCTTTATATGTTACTTGACTGTTTTCCCCTTACTGCTTTTAATATTCTTTCTTTGTTTTGTGTATCTGGTGTTTGACTATTATGTGACAGGAGGAACTTCTTTTCTGGTCTAGTCTATTTGGAGTTCTATAGGCTTGTAGTATGTTTATGGGAATATCTTCTTTAGATTAAGGACAATTTCTTCTATAATTTTGTTGAATATATTTACTGGGCCTTTAATTGGGAGTCTTTGCTCTCTTCTATTCCAACTATCCTTAGGTTTGATCTTCTCATTGTGTCCTGAATTTCCTGGAAATTTTGGGTTAGGAGTTTTTTCGTGTTTTACAATTTCTTTGAAGGTTGTGTCAATGTTTTCTATGGTATCTTCTTTGCCTGAGATTTTCTCTTCTATCTCTTGTATTCTGTTGGTGATGCTTGCATCTATAAGTCCTGATCTCTCTTCTTATTTATTTATTTTTTATTTTTTGGTTTTCTATCTCAAGGGCTTTGGTTCTCTTGTTATTTCATTATTGTTTCTATTTCCATTTTTAAATCCTGGATTGTTTTGTTCAATTCCTTAACCTGTTTGTTTGTGTTTTACTGTAAATTTTTTAAGGTTTTTTTGTGTTTCCTCCTTAGGGGTCTTCTATTTGTTTACCTGTGTTGTACTGTATTTCTTAAAGAGAGTTGTTAATGTCCTTCTTAAAGTCCTCTATCATCATCATGAGATGTGATTTTAAATGCATATCTTGCTTTTCTGGTATGTGTGGATATCCAGTATTTGCTTTGGTGGGAGAACTGGGCTCTGATGATGCCAAGTTGTCTTGGTTTCTGTTGCTTAGGTTCCTGTGCTTCTGTCTCACCATCAGGTTAGCTTGTCTAGTCTCTGACAGTGGTTTGACCCTCCTGTAAGCTTGTGCATCAGCACTTCTGTAGACCTGTTTTCTTTCAGCTGGATCTGGGTATAAAGAGCCATGTGACTGGGTTAGCTCGAGGTGTAGGCAGCAATCAGAAGGATCCTGTTCCAGACCCCTGGGTTTGTGTGTCCTGAGGTCTCCAGGCAAGTTGCTTGGAGCACAAGAGTTGATCTTACCTCTGCTTTCAGGTGTGCCAATGCTCCTAGGAATGGCTTTCAGTTCTGGGAGCAGGTAAAAACTGGAAGGGTCCTAACTCTGACTGTTCCTAAGTTCCTAAGTCCAGAGGCTACAGAGGGCACTAGGAAGATTCCTCTTGGGACAGGAATGTGAGCAGAATTGGCTGTCTCCCCAGAACTCTCAGGAATATCTGCACTTTTGAGAGTCTAGCTCTCTCCCCTACAGGATTTGGGTATCCCTGCTCTGTTTGTTAATTGGAACTCTGTATATCATGATTGGTCATATAATCAGGCTAGGATTAATTTGAAATGAATCCTTAATTTTTTTAATATTTATTTTTTTTATTTTATGTATGCAAGTACATCATTGTCTTCAGACATACCAGAAGAGGGCACTGGATCCCATTACAGACAGTTGTGAGCCACCATGTGGTTGCTGGGAATTGAACTCGGGACCTCTGGAAGAGCAGTCAGTGCTCTTAACTGCTGAGCCATCTCTCCAGCCCCTCCCAAGTCATTCTTTTTTTTTTTTATTAACTTGAGTGTTTCTTATTTACATTTCGAGTGTTATTCACTTTCCCGGTTTCTGGGCAAACATCCCCCTAATCCCTCCCCTCCCTTCTTTATGGGTGTTCCCCTCCCCATCCTCCCCCCATTGCCGCCCTCCCCCCAACAATCACGTTCACTGGGGGTTCAGTCTTAGCAGGACCAAGGGCTTCCCCTTCCACTGGTGATCTTACTAGAATATTCATTGCTACCTATGAGGTGAGAGTCCAGGGTCAGTCCATGTATAGTCCTTAGGTAGTGGCTTAGTCCCTGGAAGCTCTGGTTGCTTGGATTGTTGTTCATAAGGGGTCTCGAGCTCCTTCAAGCGCTTCAAGTTCTTTCTCTGATTCCTTCAATGGGGGTTCTCGTTCTCAGTTCAGTGGTTTGCTGCTGGCATCTGCCTCTGTATTTGCTGTATTCTGGCTGTGTCTCTCTTTTACTTTTGACATGGTTACTAACAAAGGACCAGGGAGCAATGAAGGAGACAAAAGAAGACCAGGATGTGGCTACATAATGCACATACCTTTAAGTTTTCTTCAGCCTGGGTGGGCTGATGAGCTAAGAGATTTGGTGCCTCCCTCTTCCTTCTTTTTCCTGTGGCAGTTACCTCCCTGGCCTACCCTGTTCTTTTCTCTTCCTATGTGAGTTTGAGTTTGCCATGCATGGATTTAGTCACTACTAAACAATGATTAGATGGGATCTGGTCCATAGATGAAATTCTCTGGTTTACCATCAATGTTTCCTTTGTTGGTCCTTGTATACAAGAACACAATAAGACCATGGGGACTTTCATGATAATCTAACCCATTCACCATGTTAGACATGGAACTTCATGTTCCCCTTACTGACTACAAATCCCTAAAGGATCTCCTAAGCATGTCATGTTCACCCTTATCTAACTGTCCAAAGGTCTCTCAAATGACCACTTTTGTGGGACTTCCTGTCCCTTGGGAGTACTGCCAGCCTGCAGTATTGGAAACATCTTGTTTCCTATATTAACACGGATCCCATTAGATTCCAATATGACCCCATTATGGGCAACTTGGATGTATGTGGTCCATCTAATTGTCTTTATTTATGCCTCCTTACTCTGCTAAAAAGTGACCATCTCTTTAACGGGACATCACTTTACATATGAACCAGTAGACAAAAATGTGGACTGGAGCAAACCCCAAGAATATGACCATTGCCAATACTCCTCAAACTATTAGGCAAAACAGAACCTAAAGAAACACTGCTGAATTCCTTCTCTGAGGCCACAGTCACCCTGATACCCAAACCACACAAAGATTCAACAAAGAATGAGAGTTACACACCAATTTCTCTTATGAACATTGATGCAAAAATACTCACTAAAATGTTTGCCAACCAAATCCAAGAACACATCAAAATTATTCAGCATGATAAATTAGTCTTAATCCAAGAAGATGGATTTTACTAAAATCCATCAACGTAATCTGCCATATAAACAAATTGAAAGAAAATAATCACATGGTCATTTCATTCGGTGATGAAGAGGCCTTGGACAAAATTTATCACCCCTTCATGTTAAGTCTTGGAGAGATCAGGGATACACGGTGCATACTTAAACATATACAGCAAGCCAATAGCAACTTTATTGGCAATTAAATAAAGGGAAAGTTAAAGCAATTCTATTAAAATCAGAGACAAGACAAGTCTGCCTACTCTCTCCCTATGTATTCAATATAGCACATGTTCTGGTTTGAATAAGTTTGGCCTAGAAAGTGGCACTTCTAGGAGGTAAGGCCTTGTACTAGATGTGGACTTTAGATAGAAGCGTGTCTCTGTGGCTGTGGGATTTTGGAGACCTTTTTCATGGCTGCAAGAGAATCTAGTCTCTCCTGCCTGCAGTGGAATCAAGATGCAGATTTCTCAGATTCTCCAGTACTGTATCTACTTGCATATTGCCAGGCTTTCTGCCATGATGATAATGGACTGAAATCATAAGCCAGCCCCAATGAAATATTGTCTTTTAAAATAGTTGCCTTGGTCATTGTATCTCTTCATAGCAATGAGTATCCTAATTAAGAGAGTACATGAGTTCTAATTAGAGAAATAAGACAACTAAAGGAAATCAAGAAGATACAATTTGCAGAGGAAGAAGTCAAAGCATCACTATTTGTAGATGATACGCTAGTATACACTTCTATCCCCAAAATTCTACCAGAGAACTCCTAGAGCTGATAAATACCTTTAGCAAAGTAGTGGGATGCAAAATTAATCAAAGAAATCAGTATCCTTGATTTATACAAATGATAAGAGGGCTGAGAAAGAAATTAGGAACCAACACCCTTCACAATAACACAAATAATATAAAATATCTAGAAGAGAAGAGGTGGACGAAGGACTAAGGGTCCTGAAGGGGATAGAAACTCCACAGGAAAAGCAAGAGTTAACTAATCTGGACTCTTGGGGCTCTCAGTGACTGAACCATAGATTTCTCCATGTGGGTCCCAGAACAACTAGAGTGGGATCTGTCCCTAAAGCTGTTGCTTATCTGTGAAATCTATTCCACAACTCAGCTGCCTTGTCAGTCTTCAGTGTGAGTGGAAGTGCCTAAAACTGCAGAGACTTGATGCACCAGGGTGGGGGAATACTTAGGGGGTATGAATTCTGTGAGGGGGTAGGAAGGGACTGAAGGGGGCAATGAAATGAACTGAAAGGGGAATAAAATGAAAAAGTAATAAATAAGTAAATAAAAATGGCAAAAATGAAATAAATAAAAATAAAAAATTGTAATAGAAGAAGATTACAAAAATATATCTCAACTAATCAAAATACAAAGCACAGTACCAATGGCTACACCTGTAAAATACTCCTTCTCAGGGATCATTGTTGAAGAGAGACTGGAGATAGTGTAAGAGCCAGGTAGTTTCCTATGAGATTATGTATTGTAGTAACATCAAAAGTTACAGCAATAAAGTCTCATCAACATGACTGCCCAAATGTGAAATGAGTCAACAAACATGCGAAACTGAATGGAGAAAGGCATATGAGGCCTCAATCTAAGAACTATAGGTGACTGAAGAAAGCTGAGAGCAAGCAAGGTGTTCATCTCTAGGGAAGAACACACCAATTAGTTGTCCAGTGTCAAACAGTCATCCCTGAAAACATATATAAATAAGGGATATGTTTATATCCCTTCTTTACATCATTAGTATAAAGTTTTTTAATATAAATGCAGCAATAAATTAATCTGACAGTAGTATTTCTTTATGTTAGTCTCCAATAATCACACAGATAAACCAATATTTTAAACTGCAACTCAATAGTTGAGCAATTAAATGATCAGCCCTTACTTCCTATGGTAGTCTGGCTACCTTCCAGCCCCATCCCAAGATTCTTTTGTTTTATTATTGGTCTGTAACTTTGAGCTTCAGGTGTGTTTTCACGATCTCTCTCCAGACCCATTCCTCATATCTCCAAAGCCTCTATCTTTCTAACTGATATTAATCTACCTCTTTGCCCTCCTTCCTTCCTCTGGTTGCTGGATATCCTGCCCTACTTTCTATTCTGCCCAGAACTGAGAAATCAGCATTTATTGGCAAGGCATAGAATAAATATTAAGAACTCTTTACACAAAATTGATACAGGATATTCTTAGTATATGCATTACAAAATTCCATGTCCAGATTGAAACAAGATACCATGGCAGAGAAATCAGCATTTAATAAGACAAGAGTCAACTTTTCACAGTGTGTAAAAGCAAGCCTACATACTAGCATGAATTCAAATTGGTAAGAAGATCTTACCACACTAGTTTCCAAGTAACTTTGCATGCATTTCTTTATGTGTTTTCTGTGTTGTAAAGGCAGTTTGCAATAATGTCAGGAATAGTAGTATTGGAGGCATTGATGGTGGTTTTGACAGTGGTTCTGTGATGAGATAGTGACAGATGAGCTAGTACCTATGTGATTTTCTAGAATTAATGTTTTCCAGACCTCAATGCAACAAAGAAATTGTCATACATAGTTCAATGTTATGGTAAATCTTGTGACTCCTATAGAAGGAAAGACAAGATTGTGACATAGAAAAACTATCAAGAGAGAGAAGTTACAGGATCTAGTCATTCTGGCCCTGTAATTAGGTAATAGTTTACCTTATTATTTGAGCTCTCACTCAATTCTGCAAAATGAAATTTAGTTGATCAACTCTGAAAGCAATTTTTACCCTATGTAACCTTTTATGGCTTCTTTTCATAGTTATTAAGTAAACACCCGTATTGGGCTACATAAACATGAATTCCCTGTCAATTGCATAGCTATTTCCTCTACATCGAAACATTCTCCGCTGAAGGGAAGGTCACTAAGACTCAGAAAATAAAGAAAAGTTGCTAGGTTCAGGAAGACCCTGAAGCTTACAACTTCACCAGGGCCCCCTCTTAGATTACATATACAGCAACAATATCTGGGAAGAAGAGACTCCAACTGGCTTAGGTACTTGCAGTTATATAGAGAGCTCTCAGAAAACAGCTTACAATTTTCTCCCCTGCTATACTAGGCTTTTCAGTGATGTATCTGCCACATCTTTAATCCTGTAACTTTTCGTGAATTCTCCTGTAAGTATTATCAATAACTGGTTCATTAGCTAGACATGAGTGAAATTACTCTTTTGGTGCACCATCAGAACACTTGGGTCATTTTTGATGTCCCTCCTTGAAAAAGCGACACACTTCTTTTTGGTAAACAATATTTTACTGAGAAAACAAGATATCTGTTCATATATTGTCTATAATGGGATTTGGTTGACAATGGAAGATCTGAGAAGATGCTGTAAACTGTATGACAGAACCAAAAACATTTGTTAGGTGGTTCTTCACAGAAAAATCTTACTGACCATTGGTCCAGGAATATGTTAAGCAGGTATGCTTAAGTCCTATCTTTTTCTAAAAACAGTATTTATTGTTTTATGTATGTGAGTACATTGTCACTCTCTTCACCAGAAGAGGAATCAGACCCCATTACAGATGGTTGTAAGCCACCATGTAGCTGCTGGGAATTGGACTCAGGACCTCTTGAGGAGCAAGCGGTGTTCTTAACCATTGACATATGTCTTCAATACCCCAAATCCTATCCATTAAATAGTAAAAATACTTCATGCATTTAGGTAATTTGATCAAATTTATTCATTAGTATATTCTTTTTTTATTTATAAAATGTCTAGTTTTTTTTATATCCTAGTTTGTGTTTCTATACATATAATATGTAATTGACCCTAATAACTCTAGGAAGTCTTTTTGTTTTTTGTTTTTGTTTTTTTTCTTTTAAATTTTTTATTAGATATATTTCTTTACTTACATTTCAAATGTTATTCCCCTTCCCAGTTTCCTGTCCGTAATCCCCCTTCCCATCCCATCCCCTATACAGGTATTCCCCACATACATCTCCCTTACTGCCCCTACCCATATTCCCCTGCACTGGGGGTCCAACCTTCGCAGGACCAAGGGCTTCCCCTTCCACTGGTGCCCCAACAAGTCTATTCTCTTCTACATATGCAGTTGGAGCCCTGGGTCAGTCCATGTATAGTCTTTCAGTAGTGGTTTAGTTCTAAATGCAAATGACAGTACCTAACATCAGGTAGACTCCAAATAACAACTCAGAATAAATGAGTTACAGCCTGTACATGCCTAAAATGCTCATGCATCACTGTTCTACCTGGTATGCCATAGCTTCTCTGTGCCATCGACTTTAAAATATGCCCAGATGGAAGGAAGTCTCTATATATAGCACCCCTCCCAGTGTTGTTTATAGCATAACCAACTGTATAAGGATCCAACTGCACTCCAGGCTTAGCCAGCAGTCAATTCCTACAGGAATTTCAAATTTAGCAACAATATGATATCTGTTCCCATTCAGAAGTTCAGGCTAAAAAAATGTAGACATATTTCTGCAAAACATACTCCAGAAGATGATAGAACCAACTAGAATGGAAAAGATTCATCAACCACACATTATGCATTTATATTTGTTAAATGAAGATCTGCTGACCTTATCTTTATTCTATACACACACTGCTTCTGCAGTGTGCTCAGATCAAGAACTTTGGTTTACTTTTCTTGCACTTTCTGTTTTATATTCCTAATGGCTCCTTAAGAAAATTCATTCTCTTTATTTTTTACTTGATAAGCAATAGCACATCCATCATGGTGCATGTAGAGGGATTTTTCCTTTGGGTTGTAGTTTTGTTGTAGTGTTGATTTGGCTTGTTTTGTTTTTCTTTCGTGAAATCAAATATATGCAGGTGATAAATAGCTGCCGAGTAAGGACACAGTATTTGAAATTATGGACCTGTTTCATGTTTTCAACCCTAGGAGTTCACTAGCCCATTCCTTTATGCAGTTACCATGTTATTGTGTTTCAAATCTTCATCTTTAAATATTGGTAATGAAATAAACTTGATACCCTATTGTAGGACATTCAACAACATATCCTGTTTTAAAAGGTAGACAACCTTTCCCAGTGCTTAGTTCATACATAGGCATGAAAATGATTATTACAATAAATTCAATTTCATCATGCAAATGTTATGTATTAATTTCATGTTACATACTGACATATCTGATTATGGTACTGAAGCTGTGTACATAGACACACACACACACACGTATGTATACATATATATGTAAGAACATACTGATTATAAAACAGAAAAGAAAAACATTTTTGTATATTATCTAAGCCCTTTTACTTAAAGTTTAATTATTTATTTCTAAAGCATAATAACCAAAACTATTTTTCTAATAATGGGTCTAGTTTTTGTTCCCTTGAAATAAAGGCCTGGGTTTCGTACTCCTCTCTAATAATAAGATCAGAGAATTTCGTTGTTACCTCCCGAGGAAGTCCACAAGGGTCAGCACTGCTACAAGAATGTCACTAAACAGAACACTAATCCCAGTCAGCAGACACCAAAACTAAAAGATGTGTGTGAGGACAGAGCAAATAGGCAGTGATTGTTACCGTGATTAAAAGTATAGAAATTTCATTAAAAGGGACACTTTAAAATTGTATAGGAATCTATACAACAAATATTGCCATTATCTATAAAACTCACCAATATTATGTTTAAATTATGAATTTTTTTATTTAAAAACTGTTAAGTGTAGACATATGTATATATATACATATACATATATATACACATATATAATATATGCACACATGTCTACACTTAAAATATATATATATAATTGTGACCCACAACTACTGTTCCAGTACTAGGGAATGCTCAAGAAGTCAAAGCTAACCCTGATTATATGGTGAGTCTCTGATCAGACTGGGTTACACAAAACTTGATCTCACAAAACAGAAATAAAACATGCACAAAATAAGAAAAAAACATTACAGTAAAAGTTAATTCCAAAATTCTGTGGTGTACAAATGAACAAAGTACATCAAAAAATAGAGCTGAGCAGCACACACTTCAAGGAGCTCACCTTACTCTGCCTCCACTCCATGTTTAACCTGAATTCTAGCATGCTGGGCCACAACTCTTGCAGACTCGTATACTATTTTTTATTGGAATGAGTGTTTGCTTGTTTTGCTATTATTATTATTTCAAGGCAGCTCTTGCTATGTTGCCTAGACTGGTCTTACATTTACAAATTCAGGTGTTCACACGATCTTATCCTTCTGAATAGCTAAGAGAACTGAAAATGTTCTAGAATGTCTGATTATATTGATGCTTTAAAGATTTATTTAATTTTAATTTTATGAATATGTGTGAGTGCCTTTATGTCTATATGCCTACTAAGTATATACCTGGAGGCCAGAAGAAATCATGTGATCCTCTGTAACTGGAGTTACAAACATTTGTAAGCTACCATATGGATGCTGGGAACTGAACCTGTATCCTCTGATAGAACAAGAAACCATTCTTGGCTAATGATCAGTCTTTGTGTTTTAATTATCTTTAAGCAGACTTAAAACAAGGCGAAATAATATGTGATAATATTCCCAGTGATGTTAGTTTCCCAGAAGACCCAAGCCATTTTATTTAAAATATTAAGATGAAGTAGAGTAGAGGGTAATTCACGAAAATATATATGCTTTATAGCAAAAACTTTAAAATATAGAAAAATGATAAATAATGTGGGTTTTTAAGAAAGCAGCTGACATAAATGGAATTTTTCAAGTACCTAAAAGTGATTTTGAATTTTGGGGAAAAAATCAAAACATCCTTTACCACATATCTATTCCTACCTGACAGAAACATTAATGGTGATTAGAATTAAGAACAAGGATAATAGGATTTGTGTAGCTCGGTTGTTAAGAGCACTTGCTACAAAAGCATAAGGACGTGAATTCAACTTGAGTCAAGAAGACCCAAGCCATTGTTTGTGTGTGTGTGTGTGTGTGTGTGTGTGTGTGTGTGTGTACGTGTGTATGTATGTGTACAAACATTCACACATGTACACACTCATACATATATATTTACACATATACACATGCACACTTCCATACAGATATGCACATATACAACAACAACAATAACAACAAAAATTGTTCTTTGATTCAGCCTGAGGGTTGATAGCAAATATTTCATGAAGTGTAGAAGGAGCCCTTTGTCTGTCCTAGACCACCAAATAAAATACAGTCAGTGTTGATTGTTCATCTTACACACAGCTTATCAGCCAGCTACATGGAACGGCTAAACTTTCCCGCCATCATCTCTAAGAAATCTCTAGATTAGCTTTCTCTCTGAATACCTTTCTATGCACTTAACAGAGGTGACACAGCCAAGACAGTACCAGGCAAGCACGAGAATATGAAAACTCGTAAGTCTTCACTATAGACAGACCTGGCACACTGAATTTGTGGAGGAATTGGGTCACAGGGCTGTGTAGATGGGAAGCCAGAACTTGTAGTTTGAGCTAGAGAACTAAAAGCCCACAGAGAACGTGCTAATTATGTGTGTGTCAGGAGCAATACAAAGGCATGAATTTCTTCTTATTGTATTAAAACATTTAGCTTGTTAGGTGACGCTGACCCATACTATGGAGGGTGTCAAAGTTACCTTTTGATTACCTCTACAAAATACCATGATCGAGGCAACTTACAGAAGAATGTGTTTTGTTTGGTTCTTGCTTATCGTTCCAGGGGGTTACAATCCATGATCATTATCTTACATTGGGTTTTAATTGGGGCTGGCTTACAGTTTTAGATGTTTAGTCTATTATCATCATGGTGGGAAGCACAGCAGCATCCAGGCCATCTTGGTGCTGGAGAAAATCTGAGAGTTCTACATCTTGCTCTAAAGGCAGCAGAAGGAGGTTGTTTGCCACACCGGGCATAGCTTTAGCATATATGACGTGAAAGCCTGTCTCCACAATGACACATTTCCTCTAACAAGGCAACCCTATAGCTAAGCATTCAAACACATAAGACCGAAAAGGCCATATCTATTCAAACCACCACCATCATTGAAGAGGGTATGACAGCAGTAGATATATATGGTATAGGAGGAATAGCCATGAGCTTACAGCTAATCCACAAACACAAGGCAGAGAGAAAGCCAACTGGGATTCCTGTGGGCTTTTAAAACCTTAAAACTCACCCCTGGTGACACTTTCCTTCCCACAAGTCATAACACTTAATACTTCCCAGTCTAATAACTGGTTACCAAATATTGAAATAAATAATCTTCTCAGGGCCATTCTCACATGAGTCATCATGCCAGGTAATCCTCTTCACTCTGAATCTACTAACTTAAATATCATGATCATAAAAACCTTCATAGTTGATCATAGAATCATATTAAACTAAATATGTGAGTAATGCGACTAAGCCAAGGTAATGTACAAAATTGACCATCACACTTTTCTCTATACTAGGGTCACCAAAGACTAAAATACTCCATTTTATACTAAAGATAAAAAGGGAAATTCCTCACTTTTATATCTAATAAAATCGAACACCTTTATTAGGTTTTGTATCAGAAAAGAAATATATTTAATAACAATTATTCACTTTTGTCTGTGTATGTTTGTATAATATATGCATTATACATATGTGTATGTAGCTGGACATACCAGTGTTTATATGTATCTGCATTATCACTTTTTACCTACACCCTGATACACAGTCTCTAATTTAAACACCCCTGTTTTGCAAGGCTGCTCTGCTGGCAATCCGCAGTGAACCTTTTGTTTCAACGCCTAACTCCAGTCCTGGGGTGGCAGAAGCTGGCTGCTATACCTGCCTTTTTATGTTCTTGCTGAGAAACCACTTAGTCCCTCATGCTTACTGGCAAAACCATCTTTCCATCCTCTAAGGAAAATATTTGAACATTTATTCATATATCTGGAGGAGGCAGCAAAAGAAAGCTACACTCAGAGTACTCTGCCATGATTTTAAACACAGTCTCAGTCCCTTTTCCTCTACTTTCATCTTACATGCTCAGAGAACTACTCAATGCCAGGCATCTGGCTTCCACGTTCAACATCCAGAAATTCTTAGAAACAGCTCTTACGGCCATCTCCCCCTAACACACACATACCTTTTCCTTTCTATTCATGTACTTTTCTAAATGCAATCTTTGCTCTTTCATTTCTACCATATATAGCTCACCGCTCAACATTTAGAGATGTTCTGCCTCCTATTTCCTCCATTAACAGGGGAAAGACAGGCAAGGCACAAGAGCTTGGCTGGTGTGTAAAAGAAAGGTGGGGAAGGCAGGAAGGGTAGGGAAGGATTAACAGATTTAATGGGTCACATTTTTATCAATTTCTAAAATCCTCCTCATATCAATTTTAAAAAACACTGTTTTTGCCCATGAATGATAGAGATGAAAAACTTTTAATTCTGGCAAAAAGAGAAGTCACTGACTGATTAGACTGGGGTTGTATGACCTCAGAGCAGTTACAACAAAGGAAAATAACTCTTTCATCCCAGCATCCTCTCATTAATCCCCTTAGGGCACAATTTTGTCTACAGATTTAGCATTACATAAAATTCTATGATCAGCTAAGCCTCTATCAACTGCTATCACTGGGATCTCAGGAGACATGTGCAACCATGACCATTACCCTACTGAGACCAAGATGTTGGAAGCAGGACTATGTAAGACAAGAGAGTGCTGACAGGAAGGGACAAAGAAAACAGGCAAGATAACAATCAGGGGAACCATAATGTCATACTCAGAAATGTACAGTACTATTTAGTATTAGATAATGTTCAACATATCAGTACATACAAAGACAGTTTTTATTCATTCCAATATCCATAGATACTATTTAATAATTCTGCTAGATTCTATTAACAAATCAACCAACATTTCATTTAAAGATAATTGTACACACTAATTAACTCATATTTGTAACATTAAATTCTAATACCTCATCAACCAACTTCTTGAATCTAGGATATTTCTAATGAATAATTTTGAAAGTCTAACAATAACACTGTTTTATAACCAATATAAACACCATAAAATGGGCTAGGTTGGGTGGTACACATCTGTCATCTCTGTGCTTGAAATATAAAGGCAGAAGAATCACTACAAGTTGAAGGCAAGCCTGGGCATCGTAGTGAATTCCAGAACAGCCTTAGATATAGAGAAACAACCTGACTCAAAGAAGAGGAGGAGAGAAAGAAAGAAAAAAGTAGATCACATAAACAAAAAGGTTTCCCAAGGTTTAGATATACACAAAAACATAACCTCATATTAATGTGCATGTATTAAGTGGATATTAATAAATACATAAAAATACTAATCTGCTTCCATATTAGACATAATCTTAACATATAATAATAAAATTATAAACTCAACAAAACTTATTTCACCAGCTTTTATAGTAAAGGTGTCCTTTAACTTTGTTGTTCGTACATAATAGATATGTTATATCAGGTGAAATTGTAAAGTTAAAGAGTGCAGAGAGTCAACAATAGTCGGGCACTATTTTGTCTTAATTATAAGAAATTGGTATGATGAAGACAAAGAAGGCACAGGCAACAGAATGACATTAAGTGAAATGACCCTCTTTCTAGATGCCAATGACTTCATCACTTAAAGATATATTTAGCCATCAAATTACAGAATATTCTTAAAGTAGAAAAAGAAATAAACAAACAAAAAACAGAAGTAAGGGGACAGGAGAGATGTCTCACTGGTTAAGAACACTAACCGCTCACCCAGAGGACCAAGATTTAATTCCCAATGCCCATAGGACAGCTCACAATTGTCTGTAACTCTGACAGACACACATTCAGGTAAAACTGCAATACACACAAAAAGGAAATAAATAAACCAACAATTAAAATCTACAATTTCTTTCACTTCGTTCCTATAGAAGAGGTCATTATCCTAAAAATGTTCACTCAGTTTTAATAAAAGCCTAAGAATGATGCATAATCAATTCACATAAAAGCATGTACTCCCTCAATCATGCTTCATGGTTCTTCATTCTTCTCTAGGTCCCTTATATCCTCACGGTTATTCTCAGCAGCAGCAGACACCCAGAAACTGCAGAACAGATATTTTGTCCAAACTTGTCAAAAATAAGCAAGATACAGCTATATATAAATAAAGCCATTACCAAATCCATAGGAGCCAAATGACCTGCACAAGCTGTTAATTAATTTCATTCCTATCATTTCAGTCACCATTTCCTTGTAAGTGGGCATATACATGAAGAAAAGAAATGTAACTACATGTTGCTATTAGCTACAAAAATATTTTAATATAGAAATAACAAATGGATAACATTTGTATTTTCCATCAGCATCTGGGTCCATTTTTCAATAAAGTTTAGTATTTGTGACAGCCTTTCTTTCAAAAAATGAGAAGGTTTCATGCTGTGAGCATTTCAAATATTCAGAAATACCAACTGGGATTCATATGATTTAGAAGGTCATCACCCAGGAGAAAGCCAAGTACCCTGAACTTTTAAGCAGCTGAACACAAAGAAAATGTGAGGAGAGGGCTGTGAATGGGTGGGATATATGAAGAAATAGATTGTAGCATAGATAATAAAGCAAAGCACTAATAAATAGCAGAAATAAAATTTGAAATGTGGAAACAGGAAGTTTAATTCCTATATCTTCGGGTTAATCTTCTCTTCTTTGTATACTGTAGATGCTCAGAGTTAATTTGTTAAAATTGATATACTTGAATAAACTTGGGACACCATGTAAACTAATTACTTATATATACAGACCCATTTTTTTGTAACAGGACCAGTTTATTTGTTGTATTCTTAATAATGCTAATAACATTTCTTTAGTATTCAACTATCAGTCAGTGGACTTTTTAATAGAGTTGTTTCAATAAAGTATAATTTGAATATTCTGAAACATCCAACATGTGGTTACAAATATGGTTCAAATTTGTAAATTAGGCATAAGCAGAAGGTCCTAAGAAACCCCAAGTTGTAGATTTCCTTTGGAAAGATCTTTTCCAGTGCTTTACCAGCCTACTTCCCTGTCTTCTGTTGCATTCTGGCTTATAATATTGCCTTCTCAAACAGTCTCCCTCAACTACTTTTGTCATAAACATATTAATGCTGCACCTCATTTCCCTCACAGGACTTTCCTATGTACTCTTGGTACAGAAGTACTTCTTTATTATTCAGTTATCCATTGCTGACCTTGCTCCCCTTCGGGCAGCCATTCTGTGAATGCACCATATAAATTTTGAATGAGTGAATAAGAGTGTCTGATACCACAGACACAGAAACATAAGAGAGATAAAGATTCCAAAAACATGCTTAATAGACTCCTGGCCACAGCTACCAATTCCCAACCATGCTGTTTGCTTCCTTTCCATTCTTTCCATTTTGATCGAATGCCAATCATTATGCAGTGATTTTCCACAGCAATGAATAAGTAATGATCAATAAAGTAAAGAGAAAAACTGGACTTATACTACAATGCTGATAAGAGGCAAATTAAAGACAAGAGAGCAATAGCTACTGTGTCCAGAGGAGTGAGTGGCCAGGAGGCAGGTGGCCAAAGAAGTACCCATAAATGCTTCCAAGAGGAAATATTATGTTTTCATAAAGAAAGATATGAAACCTTTAAATTTTAACCACTTGAAATTACAGAAAATAAAAGATCCATGCTGTAATTATTACTTTCTCAGACCTTCTGAATTTGAGGTAGACATTAATGATAGCAAACCTGGAGTCAACATGAACTATGGCACTTGGCCTCTTTTAGGATAATCGTTACATAGGCATGAATCTTAATAGGGAGCAGAGAAACACAGACATATCTGATAGACATTGCAAGGACTTGAAGAAAGGAAATGAACAGGGGTGAATTGGTTCTATAAAGAAAAAATGAAAAGGTGAATGGTAACTTCAAGATTAAGGACCTGGAAATACCAAGATAGGAAAAACAGGTAGAAAGCAATGTATGAGAAAAGCAGCATACTTTGGAGAGCTGACAGTGTGAACCCCAGCAATTGCATAAGGAACTTACTGACAACGGCATTCATTGCCCTATCAAGTTGGAAGTTCGAGCATGAACCCTTAGAATCTAAAGTTCAAAACAGGGGAGGGGGAGGGGATAGTTGCCTTATGGATAGGAAAGTGGGAAAGGGAATAAAATTTGAAATGAGAATAAAAATATCCAATAAAAATGAATTCAGAACTACAGCTGTAGATTTTGTTTTCATTGATATATAGATATT
The DNA here is from genome assembly GCF_021556685.1 of Rattus norvegicus. Classification (NCBI taxonomy): domain Eukaryota; kingdom Metazoa; phylum Chordata; class Mammalia; order Rodentia; family Muridae; genus Rattus; species Rattus norvegicus. The sequence continues at coordinate 106,888,824 of NC_141535.1, read as the reverse complement.
ATTGTGCCAAAAAGGAAAACATGGTAAAATATTCAAGGACATACATATTAAAGGGAATTATGGGCAATTTAAACTTTAAGAGAGAACAAGAACCAGGTGCAAATGAGACAAGAAAATAGGAGTTACCATAGATGCCATGAAGAAATAGACCTAGGATGTGGAGAATTAATACAGATGAACTGAAAATCAAGCATGGAATGAATGTTGACTGACTGAAAGGAAAATAAAGAAAAATTATGGACACTCCATGATATGTGGACCTCAGAGGAGTCAAGATGAATGAAGAACAGGCAATGGGGACATCTGGAATTCTAGTGCTCAACACTTGAAAGAATAGCATCTGGGTGCTCATAGATGACAGTGACGAATAAACAGTATAGCAGAAGAAGCCTCCCATAGCACATTTTACTTCTATGGAGGAGCAATGATGTGCTCAGTGATGCACAGTAACGATTAGACTCCTACAAGTACCCATTCTTCAAAATGGGACTGGGAAGATGGCTGTCAGTAAAGTATCCTCAGAGTAAGAATTAAGGGCTGAGTCCAGACGCCCAGCACCTACGTAAAAAGCTGAGTATGGTGGCTTAGAGAAGTACATCCCTTGAGCTCAATGACAGGCTAATCTTGATGAGTCAATGAGAGTCCAGCTTCAGAGAAAGAATATGTTATGTAAAGTAAGGTGGAAGGAAAGACAGTACATGCGTTCCAGAAGTGGGTAGATTGGTCAGGAGGAAATAGCAGCAATGTGCAAACATGAGTTCCATGACTCAAAACTTTAAATTTCCACACAAAATCCTGGTATGATTGAGCAAAGTTAGATTTCCTGAACTGTGGGGGTGAGACTGCAGGATCACTACAACTTACTAGCTGTTAGCCTAACTCAAGAATTAAATAAATACCCTAGCTCAAGGCAAGAAGGCAGAGGAATAATAGAGTAGGATACTCAACATCTTTGCCTGACCTCCACATTTGTACAGGTACTCATCTCCACATCTAAACATGTAACACACACACACACACACACACAATAAAGCCAACTAAAACTGAAGGTTTATGACCAGAAAAATGAGTCTGCATAAAATTCTAAATCTTTTGTGTATCTATATTAGGAAAACATGCATATGCTTACTACTTAAAATATTCTATTGAAAATTCCCACATACCCAGTGCTTCAAGTAAAAATATTATGATCGTGAATCCACAATGTCAGTCATCTGGATTTTGAAGGAATGTATTGTATTAGCTGCAAAAGATTGGAAGGATTTGAATAGCAACAAATCTTTTAACTGATTTTTCTGCTTCTGCATCTTGACTCTTAACTTGTTCTTTTTAAAAATATGCAATTAAGTCCTAATAAACACAAAATTATTCTCCTGGGTTTATCAAGGAACCCTAAAAATATTCAGACCTTGAGGATACGATCCACAGCAACATTCATTAAAAATATATCCTAAAATTAAGGTTACAACTTGCCATTTCTCAGACAGAATCTTTGTTGTTGTAGATGTTTTGTTGATGTTGTTGTTGTTTTGTTGTTTTGCTGTTGTTGTTCTGGTTGTTTTGGTTGTTCTGGCTGCTGATATTTTTCTGGATTAGCCCTCATTCCTTAATTAGAATTTTTAAAACACTATTTTACAATTTTACTAAATATATATTTCAAATTATAAGTATTTTAAATGGTGTGTAGAGTTAAACTATTGCCACACATTCTCATCTATGTCTAGATGCATGTGAATCTTGTGTATGTACATGTATTTGTAAGTGCCAATCCTGAATGTCTCTATCAACGTTGTTCTTTGAAGCTGAGTCCTTAAGGTTTCTCTGGAATTCAAAAATTAGTCTAAACTACCTGGCCTTCAAGCCCAGGAATCTTTCCTCCACATTCTATTGTTGGGTGTTGGGATTAAAAATGCCTGCCACTATGCCTAGGTTTTATTTTTTTTGAAGTGAACTATATGGAATCAAACTCAGCTTTTTATGACTGCAAGGCAAGAGCTTTACCTCAAAAATAAGCTCGCAACTTTTTAACACAGGCTTAACTAATTAACTTTTTATGTTTTGAAATAGTAAAGATTCCAAAGTTTCAGATACATTTTATGAATGATAGAAAGTTCAATACTGCTTTATTTGCAATACCTTAAGTGATCCCAGAAGTTCCACCAGAGAACTACTTAACCGGATAAACACCTTCAGCAAAGTGGATGGGTATAAAATTAACTCAAATAAATCAGTAGCATTCCTTTACACAAAAGAGAAACAATCTGAGAAAGAAATTAGGGAAATGACACCTTTCATAATAGTCCCAAGTAATATAAAATACATCGGTGTGACTTTAACCAAGCAAGTAAAAGATCTGTATGATAAGGACTTCAAGCCCTGAAGAAAGAAATAGAAGAAGACCGCAGAAGATGGAAAGATCTCCCATGCTCATGGATTAGGAAGATTAATATAATAAAAATGGCCATTTTACCAAAAGCAATCTACAGATTCAATGCAATCCCCCATCAAAATACCAATCCAATTCTTCAGAGAGTTAGACAGAACAATTTGCAAATTCGTCTGGAATAACAAAAATCCAGGATAGCTAAAACTATCCTCAACAATAAAAGGACTTCAGGGGGAATCACTATCCCTGAACTCAAGCAGTATTACAGAGCAATAGTGATAAAAACTGCATGGTATTGGTACAGAGACAGACAGATAGATCAGTGGAAAAGAATTGAAGACCCAGAAATGAACCCACACACCTATGGTCACTTGATTTTTGACAAAGGAGCCAAAAACATCCGATGGAAAAAAGAGCATTTTCAGCAAATGGTGCTGGTTCAACTGGAGGTCAACATGTAGAAGAATGCAGATCGATCCATGCTTATGACCCTGTACAAAGCTTAAGTCCAAGTGGATCAAGGACTTCCACATCAAACCAGATACACTCAAACTAATAGAAGAAAAACTAGGGCAGCATCTTGAACACATAGGCACTGGAGAAAATTTCCTGAACAAAACACCAATGGCTTATGCTCTAAGATTAAGAATCGACAAATGGGATCTCATAAAACTACAAAGCTTATGTAGGGCAAAGGACACTGTTGTTAGGCCAAAACAGCAACCAACAGATTGTGAAAAGATCTTTACCAATCCTACAACTGATAGAGGGCTTATATCCAAAATATGCAAACAACTCAAGAAGTTAGACTGCAGGGAGACAAATAACCCTATTAAAAATGGGGTTCAGCGCTAAACAAAGAATTCACAGCTGAGGAATGCTGAATGACTGAGAAACACCTAAAGAAATGTTCAACATCTTTAGTCATAAGGGAAATGCAAATCAAAACAACCCTGAGATTTCACCTCACACCAGTGAGAATGGCTAAGATCCAAAACTCAGGAGACAGCAAAAGCTGGCGAGAATGTGGAGAAAGAGGAACACTCCTCCATTGTTGGTGGGATTGCAGACTGGTACAATTCTGGAAATCAGTCTGGAGATTCCTCAGAAAATTGGACATTGAACTACCTGAGGACCCAGCTATACCTCTCTTGGGCATATACCCAATAGATGCCCCAACATATAACAAACATGTGCTCCACTATTTTCATAGCAGCCTTATTTATAATAGCCAAAAGCTGGAAAGAACCCACATGCCCTTCAACAGAGGAATGGATACAGAAAATGTGGTACCTCTACACTATGGAATATTAGTCAGCTATCAAAAACAATTACTTTATGAAATTCATACGCAAATGAAGGGAACTGGAAAATATCTTCCTGAGTGAGATCCCAATCACAGAAAAACACACACGGTATGCACTCATTGATAAGTGACTATTAGCCCAAATGTTTGAATTACCCTAGATGCACAAAACACATGAAACTAAAGAAGGATGACCAAAATGTGAATGCTTCACTCCTCCTTTAAAACGGGAACAAGAATACCTTTGGAAGGGAATCGGGAGACAAAGTATAGAACATAGGCAGAAGGAACAATTTAGAGCCATTCAGAGCCTGCCCCACATGTGGCCCATACATATACAGCCACCCAATTAAATAAGATGGATGAAGCAAAGAAGTACAGGCCGACAGAAACCGGATGTAGATCTCTCCTGAGAGACATACCCAGAATAGAGCAAATACATAGGCGAATGCCAGCAGCAAACCACTGAACTGAGAACAATACTCCAGTTGAAGGAATCAGAGAAAGGACTGAAAAAGCTTGAAGGGGCTTGAGACCCCATATGAACAACAATGCCAAGCAACCAGAGCTTCCAGGAACTAAGCCACTACCCAAAGACTATACATTGACTGACCCTGGGCTCCAATCTCATAGGTAGCAATGTATAGCCTATTAAGAGCACCATTGGTAGTGGAAGCCCTTGGGTTCTGCCAAGAATTAACCCCCAGTGAATGTGATTGTTGGTGGGAGGGCTGTAATGGGGGAGGATGGGGAGGGGAACACCTATATAGAAGGGGAAGGGGAGGGTTTAGGTGGATGTTGGCCCAGAAACTGGGAAGGGGAATAACAATCGAAATGTAAATAAGAAATATTCAAGTTAATAAAGATGGAAAAAAAAACTTGAAGCAAATTACATGTACCTGAGTTGATGAATTGGATAAAGAAAAAACTTGATACATTTAAACAAAGGAGTACTGCTCACCTGTTTAAAAAAAAAATGTAAAATCTGCAGGCAAATAGATGGAACAAGAATAATATTACCCTGAGTAATGTAAGCCAGACCTCAAAAGACAAACATGTCATGTACTCACTTGTAAGTGGATGTTAACTATAAACTAAAGGATACTTATGCTGTAATCCATAGACCAAGAGGTAAAGTAACAAGAAGGTTTCAAGGCAGCATGCATGGATCTCCTTGGGAAGGGGAAATAGACTAAACATCACAGTCACAAAACCATCTACATACAATATGTCCTCCATAAAAGATGTGGTTGGGTAAAGGTGGTGCCAAACTTGTGGAAGAGACCAAGGAATGACTGGTCTAACTTAAGGTTCATCCCACGAGAGGAAGGCCATACCAGATACTACCCGAAGGACCAGGAATCAGAGAGTAGATAACTCAGAGACCTGGGATAGAACTAAACATGACTGGTCAAAAAAATTTAATTAAACATGTGTGTGTGTGTGTGTGTTATTTGGACATTTTTTATGTTACATTTCAAATGTTATTCCCTTTCCCTGTTTCCTGTCCATAAGCCCCTATCACATCCCCGTCCCCTTCTTCCTTAAGGGTGATTGCCCTCCCTGACAACCCCCCTCTTCCCCCCTACCCACCATGATATTCCCCTACACTGGGGGGTCCAGCCTGGTCAGGACCAAGGGCTTATCCTCCCATTGGTGGCCACCAAACCATCCTTTGGTACATATGCAGCTGGAGCCATTGGTCTGTCCATGTGCAATCTTTGGGTTGTGGTTTAGTCCCTGGGATCTATGGTTGGTTGGTATTGTTGTTCTTATGGGGTTTCAAGCACCTTCAGCTCCTTCAATCCTTTTTCTAACTCCTCCAGTGGGGACCCCTCTTTCAGTTCAAAGGTTTGCTTCTAGCATTCACCTCTGTATTTGTTGCACTCTGGCTGAGCCTCTCAGGAGAAAGCTATATCAGGCTCCTGTCAGCATGCAAATCTTGGCTTCTCAATATTTTCTAGGTTTGGTGGACATATATATATATATGTGTATATATATATATACATACATATATATATATATATATGTATGTATACATATATATGGCTGGATTCCCAGGTGGGGCAGTCTCTGAATGGCCATTCATTCAGTCTCTGCTCCAAATATTGTCTCCATATCTCCTCCTATGAATATTTTTGTTCCCCTTTTGTAAGAAGGACTGAAGCATCCACACTTTGGTCGTCCTTCTTGAGCTTCATGTGATCTGTGGATTGTATCTTAGGTAATGATACTCTACTAGACCCATAGAGTGGACCCTAGTATAATCATCATCAGAGATTCTTTATCCAGCAACTGATAGGAGCAGATGCAGGGACTGACAGCCAAACATGTGGAACAGGGGGAAGAAGGACTGCAGGAGTCAAAGAGGAAAAGCTCAACAAAAGAAAACCTATAGTCAACTAACCATGACCCATAGGGGCTCACAGAGACTTAACCACCAACCAAAGAGTATGCATGTGATGGACCTAGGTCCTCTGAATATACATGATGGTTGTGTAGATTGATGTCCCTGTGGGATTGCTAACAGTGGGATTGCTAATGGTGGGAATGGAGCTGTCTCTGGTTCTTTTGTGTGCTTTGGGGATAGTTTTTCTCCTACTCAGTCGCTCTCATGCACCATATGTCCAACTCAACTGAGACCACTACGTAGCTTAGGTTTTTCCATGTCCCTAGTCACTCTTGAATTGCAGTTGGAATCCAATGAGAATGGTATCGTTACTCCTGTGATCCATATAAAAATATCAACTGACATTTATTTCAATACAAATGTTACGAAGTTAGAAAAGTATAGATATACACAGTATGACAACAGAAGAATACTATTCTCTGAGGATGACTTTGGCATCTGAACCAAGGGGGGAAAGCCCACTTCTAGATGTTTCACCAGGAGAAGAGACTACTTGTGTAAATTATTGCACTATACTTTTGGTTGTTCAACACTAACAACATGCATGAGTGATAGCTCTAACTACATGCATGAGGGAGGCAATCTTTGTTATCTTAGCACAATTATTTTAGCAATCTAATCTGATTGTTAGATTATTTTCCCTTGACTGTCATCTAATCAGGCCTAGTTTGTTTTCCTTACCTCAACATACTACTTAAGGCAGCCACAAGCCAGGTCATCCTTGACCTGCTTCTTAGCTGTTCCCTCTCCTGTATCATAAGAACTTCATTCTAACCAGGTCCCATACTCAGTCTCAGACAGAACCATTTAAAGGCAAAAAATCTTACAAGAGTAATTTAAACATGTATCTCATTTTTTGCAATAATGAAAATTAGTATAGTTTATTAGAAACAATTAACAAAACCATTTTAAATTGAGAGAGAGAGAGAGAGAGAGAGAGAGAGAGAGAGAGAGAGAGAGGGCTCATTTCCTGAAGTTCAGGATTCAAAGAATCAGCTGGCTTCTGAAAAAGAATTTGGTCAACGAAGCTAAAAACATTCACCTTGAGGAGGAAAAAAAGAGAGAGTCATGTCTATAAAAGAATTGATTTCATTAAGGTTAGAAATAGGAGGTAATTCTCAGAGTTTGCTAGGGTCAGGTATTAGTACAAAGAGAGCAATGGCCAGAGATGGCATGGAAAAGAAGAACTGCCGAAGAAAACACTTCTCCCATGCTCAAAGAACAAGGAAGAGGCCTCTTGGTTTCATGGGAAACCAGCTGAACGCTTGAGCTTTCTCAACCTGAAATCTATACTAATGCATGATGAGGCTGGTGCTAGACCCACTTCATTCTCTTAAGAACATGACAGGCTTGTAGGAAATTTTAAATTGGAAGCAGATATTTGGAATCCTCCACTGTGTGGTAACTTCAAATTAATTGTGTTTCGAAGCACAGGGCCCACATCCTACATTTGTTTCTTCCTCCAGGAATGTGTAGCACATTATTAGTGAGACTCCTAAGTGCCTGCATTCAGACTTTGCATACTCTCTCAATTTTGTTCAGTCTCATATATATGATTAACACATACATTTTAAGATTTACTAAGGTGTTCTCTCTCTCTCTCTCTCCATCTCTCTCTCTCTCTCTCTCTCTCTCTCTCTCTCTCTCTCTCTCTCTCTCTCTCTCTCTCTCTCTCTGTGTTGCCCTAAATCCGTAACTCTAAATACAAGTACTGCAGTCTTATCAGACAATAAAATAATACATTTCCTTAAAAACTTAATCAATAACATAATATTGTTTTACAAAGATAAATTTATTTTTAAAAATACATAATTTCAATGCTAATATCAAACAAGATATAAGATGATTACAGATATGAAGGTGTTATTCAATTCATCACAACAGAGATGGATGGGGAAGGTACTGATCACACATCTTTTAACGTTAATTTATTACTTATTGAAAGAATTTTACGAAAGTGTGCTGCCTAGAATGTATTTCTAAATACTTTAATAGTAAGGCTAGAGCATATGGAAATAAATATAGCAGATTAAATTTTAAGTAGTTCAAACTAGGTGATAATTAGATAGCAGTTAACTATACTATTTTATATATGTTTAAAGTTTCCCACAAGAAGTTGTTTCAAATATAAGGATAGTGTATTGAAACAATAATCTGTCAAGTAAAAATTAAACTTTAAAAATAATTGTTTAGCTCCTACATGTTCAGGAAGTATTCTTTACCTGAATGACAACTCAGAGAACTTAGATCAACAAAATGTAGACCAAGCCAAGATTTTAAAATTTAAGTAAATGTATAAGTCTAATTTAATTCAAGCTTCTTACGCATTATCTTATATATTCAGGTCACATTAGTGGGCTATAGAAATAGACAATCAAGGAAAGTCAGACCAGCACTGTGATCCCAGCATATTGGCCCTGTGCTGAGAAGAATTAAATTAGGTGGAAGTAACATTAAAAAATTATTTTCTTGCCAGGTCATTACCAAACAAAAGAAATGCAGGACTAATCAGGGATAATGGCAAGGAGCCCAAACCCTCTGAAACCTGGATGTTAAAGGAGGCCCGAGATAGAAGGCTGAAATAACCTCAGTAATTTATGTAGATAGCACAATAAGGCTAAAAAGTGTGTGCACTGGAGCCAGGTTAATGAAAAGGAGGAAAATTACTTCAGAAGAACATACTGAGTTCAAAAGTGAGAGAAAATGCAGGGGAACTAGAAATGGAGATATTTTAGGAACAGAAAATTCTGGGAAAGAAAAATATCAAACGTTAAGGGCATAGAAGATTTTTTTAATGTAGAAGAAAAAATGTCAGGCTGCCCTACAATATAAAGGTCTGAAGATTGGCTTTGGGGCAGACAGCACATATTTTTGGTCTCTGTGCCATAGATGGGTAAAAGGCCCAGATACCACTTTCCTCCGTTTGTCCATGGCAAGATATTGCACCAAGGGAGAATCTGAGTGCTACAAAACATACTCCAATCACTGTCTGAACCTTTCTGATATTCTGGTTCAACTGTCGGTGCTGTGTGATTCTTTATTGTACAAAAAGTCAGAAGGCAGGAAGCATACGGTGAAAGCAGGACGATAAGATGCATTTTTTTCTTCCTTATTCCATACATATACAAGTCCACCACCATTTTCACATTGACAAATACATATTCAGGTCTAGTCCTATTATGGGCAAAAGTAACTTCTGTTCACACAGACCTCAAAAGCTATTCTAACTCTGGCACTGTGCAACGAAAATCTTTATTTTTTATTATTACATGGGGTGGCATATAGTTACCTTCCTCATTGCTGTGATCAAGTACAATCATGGTTTAAGAGGACTTACAGGCATGGCAGCAAGAAACTGAAACAAGGGATTGGAGAGATGGCTCAGTGATTAAGTGTACTTCCTGCTTTTTCAAGAGCTTCAGATTTGCTTTCTTGTACCTATGTCTGGTGGATCACAAACATTTAGAATCCCAGTTCCAAGACTCTTCTGGCTTTCTCAGGCACTGCAATACACCATAGATAAGCAGACACACATATAATAAATAAAAATGAATGTAAAAACCATTTACAAGAGTAGAAAATGACTAGTCGCATTTTGCCTAAAAATGGAAGCAGAAAGCTAAAAGAAAGTAAGGCCAAGCTAAAAAAAAAAAAAAAAAAAAACTCCAAAGCAACACTCCTAAACACTCTCAACTCCTATGGCCCACTTCCTCCAGCAAAGTCACATCTACTGAAGTTTCCACAAATTCCAAGCTACACCATAAGCTACAAAAAATAAGTATTCAAACACATGAGCCTATAGTTGGAGGGCTGAGGACAGAAGATTTTGTTCAAACCACAAAAGTTGATTATAAATCTTTTATCACACAAAGACCCGTGCTCTGCAATGTTTATAGCAGCTTTATTCATAATAGCCAGAAACTGGAAACAACCTAGATGTCCCTCAGCTGAAGAATGGGTAAAGAAAACTTGCAATATGTACACAGTGGAATACTATTCAGCTATTTAAAACAGAAACAGAATGAAGGCACATGGCTGGAACTTGCGAATATCATCCTGAGTAACATAACCACAACCAAAAAGGACACGTACGGTGTATACTCACTTATAAGTGGATATTAACCATGAAATACAAACTATCCATGACATAATGCAGAGACCCAAAGAAGCTAAACAGGAAGAAAGGTTCAAGTGAGGATGCTTGAATCTCACTTAGAAGGGGTAATGAAATAGTCATAGGAAACAGATGGAGGGAGAAAACTGGGTAAGAGAGGGGATAGTGAGGAGAATGGGGAAAGCTTCAGGATCAGATATGGGGAGGGACAGGAGAGATGGCCAGATGACAATGAGAATGGATAACTCCAATTGTTGTATGTGGGAGGTGCGGGGTATAGAGACATCTTCAGGATGTCACAGAGACCTGGAATGGGAAGGTGCCCAAGAATCAGTCCAGGTGACCTTACCTGTGACTCACACAGCATTGGGGATATAGAACCTGAAGAGGTCACTTTCTGTAGCCGGGCAGAATCACAGTAGAGCCTAGGGACACCAACCCAGTCAAAAATTTTACATCCAGAATTTAATCTGTCAACAAGAAATGCAGGGATAGGGAATGGAGACAGATGTAGAGAACCACAGCCAAACAATGGATAGAGCTTCTGAACTCTTATGGAATAGTTGGAGGAAGGACTGAGGGCCCCAAAGAGGATACGAAACTCCATAGGAAAACTAACATAGTCAAGTATCCTAGACTCTTAGGGGATATCAGAGAATGAAACACCAAACAAAGAGCATACATGAGATGGACCCTCCTACACACACACACACACACACACACACACACACACACACACACACAGCATGCTTATATGTAACAGATGTGCAGCTTGTTCTCCTTGTGGGCCTCAAACAACTGTAGTGGAGGCTATCCCTAAAGCTGTTGCCTGTCTGTGAGATATGTTCTTCTAGGTGAACGGCCTTGATTGGCCTCAGTGAGATAGGATGTGCTTAGCCCCATGGGGAATTGTTATGCCAGGGTGGGTGATAACCCAGGGTGGTGTCTCTACTCTCTCAGAGGAGAAGGGAATGGGGTAAGGATTTTGAGAAGGGGTGACTAGGAGGGGAGGCAATGAGTGGGATGTAAAGTGAGTAATTTTTAAGTAATGATTATACCTGGCCACAATTCTGGGCTTTCCCTAACTGAAATGTTAACTGCTGGTCTCACCTTGCCAGAACAGACAACCAATCTCTGATCAGACTCAGAAACTAAAGAGTAGCTGAGTCAATGGTGTATTTCAGCTACTCTCAATATTTAGATATCTTAGTTTTATATGTATATATTTTTATGTATATATGATATATATGTTATATGATACATACTGCTGGGAAAGATCCCATTAGAAATAAAATTAATCAAGTGCACATAGAAGATATACCTACGGGGTATGCTTAAGGAATATCCAAATTTCTTTCCTCTCAATTTATATAGTAAAATTCTTTTTATCAAAGACAAAGTCTCTTGGGAAGAATATGTGATGAAAAGTTGTGGCATGTTGTAAAATATAGAGAAGAACAGGCTCAATATATTTGCATATTTCTCCAGTGAGAGTGTCAATGAGTGATTAATGGATCATTCTTAAGTTTCCATTGGATAAATGGATATTCCATATATATTAGGCTGCAGATGCTAGTCAAAACTTGGAAGAAACAATAGTGAACCAAAATTAATGAATTCTCTGCCATTACAGAGTTCCAGTGAGTAAATGAATAATTCATCAACAAAGTATTAGCAGAGTTATTAAGTTTGGGCCATGTGACCATGAGCTTTAGCTAAATTTTCATAAGACTTGTCCATCAATTGGTAATCATTTTAGTATAATTTAACATATCTCTGTCAGCTTCTCTAAGATATATAGCATATAAAGACACTGAGAGTGTTTTAGCAGTAAGATTCCCATCTTATTCTTCCTCAGAGTCTTTTAGAATGTCTAACACTGTACCTACAGTTTTATTTCATTCTACAAAGTTTCAGAAAACTAGTTGAATGTGATGAGGTTTAGGTGTTCTTCAGGATCACTTTCCAATTTTGAGATATGTTCTTCTCCAAAACACATTTATAGCTGCCGTGGGTCTAAACTAAACTTGGAAGGAGAGAAATGATAGGATTAGGCAGAGATATTAAAAATCATCCATTAATGAAAGAGAATGTGATCTCCTTCCTAAAATTGAAAGGACAAAAATCAAAATAAGGAAGTAATCTGGGAGAAATGTGGGAAACGTAGTCAAATATAGCATCTTACTAATTAGTGTTAACATTTCCAGTTCCTTTACTGAGATTTAAAAGTTTTCTACAGCCTTAAATGTGTTTAAAACCTATTTTTAAATACTTCAACACAAGCCCACCCTGCCGCCTTGTAGCCTAGCATCAAAGGAAGATGGCAAATAGGACAATGCGGTTGTGGATGTGTATAGAACTAGTCCAATCTCTGTTTGTCAGGATATCAGCAGTACAGTTCAGTAGTGTCACAATACCAAATAATAATTAGCAACAATGACATGTTCCAGCAGAAACAGCTAGGCCTCCATGAAATCAGCATGAGTAAGCCAGAGCAGCCAGGACCAGCCAGAATGCCTGGAGTATTTTGTCATGCCTTTCTCAACAAAGTGAATATAAGTGAAGACATGAGACCAAGGAAGTGTTGCAAACCTAGCTATGTAAGCACCCTGTCAGTGTTCATTGAGTCCTATTTATACTCTCTCTAAACATCATATATCCTCCCAAAGGTCTTTCCTCAACAAAACACCATGTTAGTCATTATCATGCTTCAGTTTAATTTTAATTATTACTATTGTTATTATTATTATTATTATTATTATGTGTATTCTCTCTCTCTCTGTGTGTGTGTGTGTGTGTGTGTGTGTGTGTGTGTGTTTGTGTTGGGGAAGGAGGTCAGAAGACAAATTGAATCTCATACATTCAGGTGGAGCCCAGAAAAGGCCTTGAATCCTCTAGAGATGAAATCACATGTGATTATAAGCTGTCTATACATGGATCTTAGGAACAAATCTCTTCTGGAAAAGCAATAAGTCCTCTTAAGCATTTGAAAGCAACACTCCTGTCCCTATATAATGTATATTCAAGATAATCATTAAAAAGATTCTAATTTTCTATTTGTATGTCTTGATTTATATCCTCTTTCTACCATGTGTAATTTACCAAAAGTTTCAAAATGTCTTCCATGGTCTCTATGATTCAATAAGACACTGTTGAGATATGCTTCCCCACAGAAAATTCTGTTTGTTTAAATAAAGAAATACATATGCTATAAACCTGGTTTTGATAAAACAGTAATTTTGCCTACTCTAAAGGAAAAAAGTATGAATGGCCATTTCAGAACTCCTGAAGCAAATTTGCCTTTTCCATAGCAGAAAAAAATATATTAAGCATCACCAAAGGCTCATTTCAAATGGCGATGAGGAAATACAGGCACCTAATCTAGGACGGACTTGCTGCAGTGTAGATAGATGTTTGTCTACTAAACATGGACTGACCCTGGTCTCTGACCTCATAGGTAGCATTGAATATCCTAGTAAGATCACCCTTGTAAGGGGAAGCTCTTGGTCCTGGACTGAACCCCCAGTGAAAGTGATTGTTGGGGGGAGGGCAGCAATGGGGGGAGGGTGAGGAGGGGAACACCAATAAAGAAGGGGAGGGGAGGGGTAATGGGGATATTGGCCCGTAAACTGCGAAAGGGAATAACACTTGAAATGTAAATAAGAAATACTCAAGTTAATAAAAAAAAAAAGATAGAATTCAGAAGACAAGAAGAACCCTTAAGAAATATGTTGGAGCCATGGTAGAGATTTCATTATGTACAGAAAACTGAAGACATAGAGCTCAATGGAGCCATTTGGTACATTAAACTGAGCCTGGGAGCTGTAATGTGCTGTGCTCAATACAGATAGGAGATTGGACAGTGTGTGTAAGTCAATGCTAAAAAAAGACAAAATATGAAATTCACATATAAGAGAATGCATACGAATACTGTTTTTAATTTAAATATATGATATATTTTCTTGGACAGGTAATAATATTTTGATACTTATCATTCCTAAAATACAAAGCCGACTGGAAGTGCCTGGAAATAATTGTCTTTTATAGACACACACATAACAGATATGATTTTAACTAGAATGAAAGAAATGGAGATTCAAATTTAGAGTACTGTGTGGACTATAGAGCCATAGTAATTGATGTGAAAAAAATGAGTTCTTTATCTATGTAATATCATTATGTTTTTATACTTTTATGTAATTTATATATACAAACAACAGACTCATTTGTCTTCCATGTTGATGAATGATAACTAAAGGCTCAGCAATATTCAAAGAGCCATAAATCATCATGAAAATCAGCACAGGTAGTTTCACTTAGGGAAGGGTGAATACAACATTTTTAGAAAGCAAATTCCACCTCTTCCCCTTCCCCATAGTCTGATAGTATAGAGAGGTGCATGGCAGCCTTGAAGAATAATCCTGGGGTTTAGGCAAGCTACCTGTAGACATTTACAGAGAGCTATTTAAACAGACTGTGGGCTCTGTGCTGCTTAGCTGCTGTGTATTCCCAGACTCTTCTTCTAGCCAGGTCAACACAGGATCCAAATAGTGAGTCGGCATAATTATTCTTAGGTAACAGCAAGGTAGAAAGCTAGAAATGGGAGTCTCAGTTGAATAGTATCTTCTGAATTGACAAATAACATTTTGCTCCTTTCAGCACCCCCTACTGTAACATAAGCAGAGACGCTGAATAGTGCCAGAAAATCTTGAACACACTTCAGATACAAAAATATGCCTTTTCTTTTCTGCCTTTTTAGATTAGAGTAGCATGAGTTATGGGAGAGCACTGAGTACTGGGTGGCATAGCACTACTACAACTTACAGTGTTTCCCCAACAGAAAAGAGGTAAACACCATAAAGGAAGGGCCGCTAAGCCCTTGTTAGAAAGACATGAAGAAACACAAGGGTAGGAAAAATAACAAACCAGAGTTCAATTTCTTCTTCAAATCTTTCCAAGGGATTACAATTTTTCAAATAAAACTTAATCAAAAAAAGCAACAGAAAAGTGTCTGTCAGTTTATTTTCTCCCTCATATTATTTTTCTTCACTCTGTCAATGGCTTCCTATCTAGATCCAGGTCATCCAGGAGCACAGCTGTGCTATGCTCCTTGGGGGGCAGGCTGTGGGTAAGTGAGGCTGCTCTGACAGAGACCATGACTGAGAACACATGGTTAAATTTAATCTCATAATGATACTCCTCACCAATATTAATAGTTCATTAGTATGAATAGTAAATGGTATGCTACATTACTAATAAAATGCTATGTATATGTGTGTATATATGTATAGTTATATTTTGCATGTAATGTATACTAATATAATATTTGAATTTAAGACAATATAGGTCTGGTCAGCATACATACCTGCAATCTCAGCACTGGAGAAACAAAAGCAGAACAACTGCAAAAGTAAGAGGAAAGCTGGCCTATATAGTGAGTTCCAGAATATCTAGCACAGCATAGTTAAACTCAGTCTCAATACAAGGAAAAGGTATAACTCAGTTGGTACATTGCTTGCCTAGTATGTATGAAGCCTTCAGTTTGACTTCAGTACCTTATAAACTGAGTGATTAGTTCTTGCACTTCTCGGGTGGCTGAAAATTTCAAAGACATCTTGTCTACATAACAAGGTTGGGGCTAGTTTTGAATACCAAGGACCCTATATAAAGGTTCCACAAACAATATGTTTCGACAATACAGAGAGGGGAGAAGCAACTTAGATGGTGTTCCTGTAGAATAACTCTGAAGTATGAGTCCAGCACTTAAAGGTAAGTATTAGTTAATATATAGGTTATTTCACATCAATGATGCTGATAGTACAGTTAAGAAATACTGCCTGTATTATTTCCCATGCCAAAAGTGATATCCCAAACTCTGTGCATATTCTTTACTTACAGTAGTATAGAAATCCTTTTCAGCCCTTTTCCAGTATCATTGGATCTTGATCATTTATGAAACACTTCATTTATGCCAAAACAGAAAAGTAATAATTATGTTTTCCATTCAAAAATCCTATCTCAGTTTTTCTAAAGCACCCGATAAAAGCAACTTACTGAGGAAAGGGTTTGCTTCAGCTCACAATTCCATGTTACAGTCACACATTACAGGGAAGCAGTAAGCATACACTGACAGGAACTCAGTGCAGTTGATAACATCACGTCTGTCATCAAGTAGCAGAGAAAAATGGATGTCTGCTACTGCTCATCTCCCTTCTTCACTTATACAATTTAGGAACTCAGTCTGAGTGTGGCACTATTCATAGTAGCTTAGTTTCCCACTTCAATTAGCACAATCAATAAAAACAACAACAACCAAAAAAAAAAAAAAAAGACACTTTCGTGCCTAGAAAACTATATTCCAGGTGGTTCTTGGTCCTGTCCAATTGGCAATTAACATCATAAATCCTAAATTTAAATCTCATTTCTATCATTGAATCTGCTCATTACTTTTCTGTTCCTCTTTTTTCTTATCAGTTTATTTGTGTGTGTGTGTGTGTGTGTGTGTGTGTGTGTGTGTGTGTGTGTGTGTGTACCATGAGTGTCGGGATACTTGCAGAGGCCAAAGAAAATGTCATATCTCTTTGGTCCAGATTTATAATGGCAGATTATAACTCTGGTGTGTACTGGAAATTAGCCTCTAGAAAACCACAAGTTCTCTAAACCATTGATCCATTTCTCCAGACCCCAATTGTTCCTTCATGTGACTGGTAAAATCCTGAGTTCTTCTGAGATAAGCTGTAATGAAGATCTCCACAACTGTGCCACTACCCTCCCCCTTCTCCCAGACTTTACTGATAAAGGACTCATATACTCATGAATACCTTACATTCAGTCCTTATTAAGAGATTCCTTAATCTGTAATAAAGGCTAATGGTTGACTGCAAGCATCCACATCTGCATTGGTCAGCTCTGACAGAGACTCTCAGGAGACAGCCTCCTGTCATCAAGCATTTCTTGACATCAGCAATAGTGTCTGGGTTTGGTGGCTGAATAAGGGATTGATCCCGAGGTCTGGCAGTCTCTGGGTGGCCTTTCCTTCAGTTACTGCTCCACTCCTTGTCCCTATATTTCCTTTAGACAGAAGCAATTCTGGGTTAATATTTTTGAGATGGATGGGTAGCCCCATCCCTCAACCAGGGACTATGCCTAATGTCTGTATATGGTCTCTATAGGTTCTCTCTCCCCTTTGTTGAGTATTTCAGCTAATGTCATTCCCATTGGGTCCTGGAAGCTTCTCGCTTTCCTGGCATCTGGGACTTTCTTTTGGCTACCTTCAGTTCCCCATCCACCACTGCTGCACACATCTGTTCAATTTCCTGACCCTCTATACATTTCCCCCATCTCCTCCCACACCTGGTCCATTCCCCCCTTTCCCACTCATCTCTCCCTCCCATGTCCCTCTTTCCACCTCCTGTGATTATTTTGTTCCCCTTTCTAAGTAAGACTGAAGTGTCCACACTTTGTTTTTCCTTCTTCTTGAGCTTCATATAGTCTGTGAGTTGTATCATGGGTATTCCTAACTGTTTACCTAATCTTATCAGTAAGCACATATCATGTGTGGTCTTTTGTGACTGGGTTACCATAACTCAGGATGATATTTTGTAGTTCCATCCATTTGCTTGCAAATTTCATGAAGTCATTGTTTTTAAATTGAGTAGTACTCCATTGTGTAAATGTACCACATTTCCCATATTCATTCCTATGTTTAGGGACATCTGAGTTGTTTCCAGCTTCTGGTTATTACAAATAAGGTTTTTATGAACATAGTGGAACATGTGTCTTTGTTATATGTTGCATTATCTTTTGGCATATGCACAGGAGTTATGTAGCTGGGTTCCTTGGCCCTGTGAAGGATCAATGACCCAGCATAGGAGAATGCAAGAGGGCTATGTGGGAGTGGGTGTGTGAGTTTCCTCATAGAAGCAGGGTGGAGGGTGATGGGATAGCAAGCTGTGGAGGGGAATCCGGGAAGGGGGTTTTAAAAGAAGTAAAAGAGAAAGATTCCCTGGAAAATGCATAATTAAAATAAATAAAAGTTATTAGTCTAAGTAGTATGGTGTAATACAGCCCTAAACTGTGGCTGGCCTCTATATTACTGTCAAGAAATAATGCCATTTTTTCACCCAAAGCTTATTATAGATGGGTATTTGGCACATGTTATCTCATTTCATAGACACTAATATTATTTCCATCCTGCGAATGGGGAAATAAAGAGAGGGTTTTTGGATAACCTATGTTGTCCTGTGTGGTGTCTGAAGGTGCCCAGCAGGGTAATCTGAGCTTGCATAGGAGTCAGCCAACCAAAGTGTGGATAAAGAAAAAGGAATATATATATGCATATGTATGTATTTTGCAAGTTAAAAGGAACAAAATGGTATCATTTAGAGTAGAATGGGAATAAGTAGAGCTAATTTTATTGAACCTGTGTTTAAACATTACTCACTACTCACTGAAATTTGTATTATAACAATAGGTCAAAGGATATCCTTTCAATGTATGTGAAAAAGAGTATGAAGAATGGAGAAAAACAAAATGAGAGAAACAAGTTGTTATAAAAAATCTGAGAGTAGAATAGAAACCTGGATATAAATCCAGACATCTTCAGCTACATGAATTTCTAAAACTGATGAAGTCATGTGTTGGAGAGAAGACAGCCTCATTAACAAACAGTGCTAGGAGAACTGGATATCCATATGTAGCAAAAGAAAATTAAATCCCTGTATCTTACTTTGAATAAAAGTCAATTCCAAATGGATGGAAGATCTTAAGATCTGGCTTTCTGGCATTGTTAAGGAAAAGAGTAAATGCCTCAATACACAGGCATAGGCAAGGGCTTCCTAACAGGACTCCAGTGACTTAAGAACAATACCACCGGGACCTAATAAACCCTAAAAGCTCTGCATAGCAAATGGAACAATTGATCAAGTTAAAACAGAAATCTGTGTTAACTGCATACCTGAAAGAAGATTAGTACCTAGAATAGACAAGGAACTAGAAAAAGTAAGTGACAAGAAATCAACAACCCAATCAATAAAGGGACTCAGGAAGTGAGAAAATATTTCTCAAAATGGTGCCTTAAATGACACATGGCCAATAAACTTGCAGGAGAAAAATGTTCAATCTCACTAGCCATCAGAAAAGTGTAAGTAAAAACT
The DNA here is from genome assembly GCF_021556685.1 of Rattus norvegicus. Taxonomy (NCBI): domain Eukaryota; kingdom Metazoa; phylum Chordata; class Mammalia; order Rodentia; family Muridae; genus Rattus; species Rattus norvegicus. Next base: position 106,869,453 of record NC_141535.1, on the reverse strand, counting down.
ACACTGAGATCCCATCTTATGCTGTCAGAATGGCAGTCATTTGGAAAAGAAATTATTCTGAGGATGGGGAGCAAGGAAAGACTTCCAACAAGCTGGTGAAATGAAACAGTTCAACTTCTGATGAAGGCAGTATGGAGGTGTCTCAAAGTAAACCACAGAATAATCTAAAACATGAGCCTGTCAGAAGGACTCTAACACAGCATATCCCAAAGATATTTGTAAACCAAGGTTTGAAACAAAGCACTAATCACAATAGCTAAATTACAGAGCTTGCATAGGAGTCAGCCAACCAAAGTGTGGATAAAGAAAAAGGAATATATATATGCATATGTATGTATTTTGCAAGTTAAAAGGAACAAAATGGTATCATTTAGAGTAGAATGGGAATAAGTAGAGCTAATTTTATTAAGTGTGTTTTCTTTCTCAGAAACACAGGAATGTTTTCTCACATTTGAAGTACTCAGGCTTTATACACTTAAAAATCATAAATCTGCATGTGTGTGTGTGTGTGTGTCCATCAAATGAAACAATAGAAACCAGAGGTCAGGGAGAAAAGGAAGAGTAGTAGGGCATGCATATCAGTAGAATATATATAATGCATATTATATACTTGCATGGAAATTCCTTTTGTAAACCAGTAATCCATATTGAAAATAAATTAAATGTAAAGAAACCTTACTTTTACAGCATGAATATGTTTAAATAAATAAATACTAACAAACAAACATAATACACTTAAGAGGTTTAAATAACAGCCAAAGAAAGGACAATTCTATGGGTGCAGAATTATCATATGGTAAGTCTTCTAAACTATAATGTAACACTTATAATAGCTAACTGTGTATACCCTTTTGAATTAATTTGCTAGGAACTTCGTCAAAGTCGACTTCATGATTATAAGTGCAGAAATTAGTACAGTTAACAATATAAATAAAAAATGTTATAGATAGAAAGATGGATGGGTGGATGGATGGACGGATGGACGGATGGACAGATGGATGGATGGATGGATCCTTGTTGAGATAAGGAACCAAACAACTTTAAAGTAGTATTGCTTTATAATGGTCTTGTAGAATACACAATTATAACATGAGATGAGGACTGATGGGTACATGATAGGCTGTGATTTTAATAGAGTGCCACATTCTCATATAAATTTGTAAATTCTAAAAGCAAATGGTGACAAATATGCTACCATTTTTCTTGCAACTGAGTTGAACAATACCAAGACTTAAAAAGCTATGACTAGACCCGCGGATCCCGGCCCGCAGCAGCTCTCTGCCCCCAGACCCTGTGAGAGAGAGACCCAACCGCCTGGTCAGGTGGGCACTCCTGAGGCTGCAGAGCGGAAGAGACCACCAACACTGCTCACCCCTGCCCACATCCCTGGCCGAAGAGGAAACTGTATAAGGCCTCTGGGCTCCCATGGGGGAGGGCCCAGGAGCGGCAGGACCCCTGCCTGAGACACCGCCAGAACCTGAAGGAAACAGACCGGATAAACAGTTCTTTGCACCCAAATCCCGTGGGAGGGAGACCTGAACCTTCAGAGAGGCAGGCAAGCCTGGGAAACCAGAAGAGGCTGCTCTCTGCACACACATCTCAGACGCCAGAGGAAAAAGCCAAAGACCATCTGGAACCCTGGTGCACTGAAGCTCCCGGAAACGGCAGCACAAGTCTTCCTGGTTGCTGCCGCTGCAGAGAGCCCGTGGGCAGCACCCCACGAGCGAACTTGAGCCTCGGGACCACAGGTAAGACCAAATTTTCTGCTGCAAGAAAGCTGCCTGGTGAACTCAAGACACAGGCCCACAGGAACAGCTGAAGACCTGTAGAGAGGAAAAACTACACGCCCGAAAGCAGAACACTCTGTCCCCATAGACTGAAAGAGAGGAAAACAGGTCTAAGGCACTCCTGACACACAGGCTTGTAGGACAGTCTAGCCACTGTCAGAAATAGCAGAACAAAGTAACACTAGAGATAATCTGATGGCGAGAGGCAAGCGCAGGAACCCAAGCAACAGAAACCAAGACTACATGGCACCATCAGAGCCCAATTCTCCCATCAAAACAAACATGGAATATCCAAACACACCAGAAAAGCAAGATCTAGTTTCAAAATCATTTTTGATCATGATGCTGGAAGACTTCAAGAAAGACGTGAAGAACTCCCTTAGAGAACAAGTAGAAGCCTACAGACAGGAATCGCAAAAATGCCTGAAAGAATCGCAAAAATCCCTGAAAGAATTCCAGGAAAACATTAATAAACAAGTAGAAGGCCATAGAGAGGAGACACAAAAATCCCTGAAAGAATTCCAGGAAAACATTAATAAACAAGTAGAAGCCCATAGAGAGGAGACACAAAAATCCCTGAAAGAATTCCAGGAAAACACAATCAAACAGTTGCAGGAATTAAAAATGGAAATAGAAGCAATCAAGAAAGAACACATGGAAACAACCCTGGATATAGAAGACCAAAAGAAGAGACAAGGAGCTGTAGATACAAGCTTCACCAACAGAATACAAGAGATGGAAGAGAGAATCTCAGGAGCAAAAGATTCCATAGAAATCATTGACTCAACTGTCAAAGATAATGTAAAGCGGAAAAAGCTACTGGTCCAAAACATACAGGAAATCCAGGACTCAATGAGAAGATCAAACCTAAGGATAATAGGTATAGAAGAGAGTGAAGACTCCCAGCTCAAAGGACCAGTAAATATCTTCAACAAAATCATAGAAGAAAACTTCCCTAACCTAAAAAAAGAGAAACCCATTACATACAAGAAGCCTACAGAACTCCAAATAGATTGGACCAGAAAAGAAACACCTCCCGTCACATAATTGTCAAAACACCAAACGCACAAAATAAAGAAAGAATATTAAAAGCAGTAAGGGAAAAAGGTCAAGTAACATATAAAGGCAGACCTATCAGAATCACACCAGACTTCTCGCCAGAAACTATGAAGGCCAGAAGATCCTGGATTGATGTTATACAGACCATAAGAGAACACAAATGCCAGCCCAGGTTACTGTATCCAGCAAAACTCTCAATTAATATTGATTGAGAAACCAAGATATTCCATGACAAAACCAAATTTACACAATATCTTTCTACAAATCCAGCACTACAAAGGATAATAAATAGTAAAGCCCAACATAAGGAGGCAAGTTATACCCTAGAAGAAGCAAGAAACTAATCGTCTTGGCAACAAAAAAAAGAGAATGAAAGCACACAAACATAACCTCACATCCAAATATGAATATAACGGGAAGCAATAAACACTTTCCTTAATATCTCTCAATATCAATGGCCTCAACTCCCCAATAAAAAGACATAGATTAACAAACTGGATACGCAACGAGGACCCTGCATTCTGCTGCCTACAGGAAACACACCTCAGACACAAAGACAGACACTACCTCAGAGTGAAAGGCTGGAAAACAACTTTCCAAGCAAATGGTCAGAAGAAGCAAGCTGGAGTAGCCATTCTAATATCAAATAAAATCAATTTCCAACTAAAAGTCATCAAAAAAGATAAGGAAGGACACTTCATATTCATCAAAGGAAAAATCCACCAAGATGAACTCTCAATCCTAAATATCTATGCCCCAAATACAAGGGCACCTACATACGTAAAAGAAACCTTACTAAAGCTCAAAACACACATTGCACCTCACACAATAATAGTGGGAGATTTCAACACCCCATTCTCATCAATGGACAGATCATGGAAACAGAAATTAAACGGTGATGTCGACAGACTAAGAGAAGTCATGAGCCAAATGGACTTAACGGATATTTATAGAACATTCTATCCTAAAGCAAAAGGATATACCTTCTTCTCAGCTCCTCATGGTACTTTCTCCAAAATTGACCATATAATTGGTCAAAAAAAGGGCCTCAACAGGTACAGAAAGATAGAAATAATCCCATGCGTGCTATCGGACCACCACGGCCTAAAACTGGTCTTCAATAACAATAAGGGAAGAATGCCCACATAAACGTGGAAATTGAACAATGCTCTACTCACTGATAACCTGGTCAAGGAAGAAATAAAGAAAGAAATTAAAGACTTTTTAGAATTTAATTAAAATGAAGATACAACATACCCAAACTTATGGGACACAATGAAAGCTGTGCTAAGAGGAAAACTCATAGCGCTGAGTGCCTGCAGAAAGAAACAGGAAAGAGCATATGTCAGCAGCTTGACAGCACACCTAAAAGCTCTAGAACAAAAAGAAGCAAATACACCCAGGAGGAGTAGAAGGCAGGAAATAATCAAACTCAGAGTTGAAATCAACCAAGTAGAAACAAAAAGGACCATAGAAAGAATCAACAGAACCAAAAGTTGGTTCTTTGAGAAAATCAACAAGATAGATAAACCCTTAGCCAGACTTACGAGAGGACACAGAGAGTGCGTCCAAATTAACAAAATCAGAAATGGAAAGGGAGACATAACTACAGATTCAGAGGAAATTCAAAAAATCATCAGATCTTACTATAAAAACCTATATTCAACAAAACTTGAAAATCTTCAGGAAATGGACAATTTCCTAGACAGATAACAGGTATCGAAGTTAAATCAGGAACAGATAAACCAGTTAAACAACCCCATAACTCCTAAGGAAATAGAAGCAGTCATTAAAGGTCTCCCAACCAAAAAGAGCCCAGGTCCAGACGGGTTTAGTGCAGAATTCTATCAAACCTTCATAGAAGACCTCATACCAATATTATCTAAACTATTCCACAAAATTGAAACAGATGGAGCACTACCGAATTCCTTCTACGAAGCCACAATTACTCTTATACCTAAACCAAACAAAGACACAACAAAGAAAGAGAACTTCAGAACAATTTCCCTTATGAATATCGACGCAAAAATACTCAATAAAATTCTGGCAAACCGAATTCAAGAGCACATCAAAACAATCATCCACCATGATCAAGTAGGCTTCATCCCAGGCATGCAGGGATGGTTTAATATAAGGAAAAACATCAACGTGATCCATTATATAAACAAACTGAAAGAACAGTACCACATGATCATTTCATTAGATGCTGAGAAAGCATTTGACAAAATTCAACACCCCTTCATGATAAAAGTCCTGGAAAGAATAGGAATTCAAGGCCCATACCTAAACATAGTAAAAGCCATATACAGCAAACCAGTTGCTAACATTAAACTAAATGGAGAGAAACTTGAAACAATCCCACTAAAATCAGGGACTAGACAAGGCTGCCCACTCTCTCCCTACTTATTCAATATAGTTCTTGAAGTTCTAGCCAGAGCAATCAGACAACAAAAGGATGTCAAGGGGATACAGATCGGAAAAGAAGAGGTCAAAATATCACTATTTGCAGATGACATGATAGTATATTTAAGTGATCCCAAAAGTTCCACCAGAGAACTACTAAAGCTGATAAACAACTTGAGCAAAGTGGCTGGGTATAAAATTAACTCAAATAAATCAGTTGCCTTCCTCTATACAAAAGAGAAACAAGCCGAGAAAGAAATTAGGGAAACGACACACTTCATAATACACCCAAATAATATAAAGTAACTCGGTGTCACTTTAACCAAGCAAGTAAAAGATCTGTACAATAAGAACGTCAAGACACTGAAGAAGGAAATTGAAGAAGACCTCAGAAGATGGAAAGATCTCCCATGCTCATGGATTGGCAGGATTAATATAGTAAAAATGGCCATTTTACCAAAAGCAATCTACAGATTCAATGCAATCCCCATCAAAATACCAATCCAATTCTTCAAAGAGTTAGACAGAACAATTTGCAAATTCATCTGGAATAACAAAAAACCCAGGATAGCTAAAGCTATCCTCAACAATAAAAGGACTTCAGGGGGAATCACTATCCCTGAACTCAAGCCGTATTACAGAGCAATAGTGATAAAAACTGCATGGTATTGGTACAGAGACAGACAGATAGACCAATGGAATAGAATTGAAGACCCAGAAATGAACCCACACACCTATGGTCACTTGATTTTTGACAAAGGAGCCAAAACCATCAAATGGAAAAAAGATAGCATTTTCAGCAAATGGTGCTGGTTCAACTGGAGGGCAACATGTAGAAGAATGCAGATCGATCCATCCTCATCACCCTGTACAAAGCTTAAGTCCAAGCGGATCAAGGACCTCCACATCAAACCAGACACACTCAAACTAATAGAAGAAAATCTAGGGAAGCATCTGGAACACATGAGTACTGGAAAAAATTTCCTGAACAAAACAACAATGGCTTATGCTCTAAGATCAAGAATCGACAAATGGGATCTCATAAAACTGCAAAGCTTCTGTAAGGCAAAGGACACTGTGTTTAGGACAAAACGGCCACCAACAGATTGGGAGAAGATCTTTACCAATCCTACAACAGATAGAGGCCTTATATCCAAAATATACAAAGAACTCAAGAAGTTAGACCGCAGGGAAACAAATAACCCTATTAAAAAATGGGGTTCAGAGCTAAACAAAGTATTCACAGCTGAGGAATGCCGAATGGCTGAGAAACACCTAAAGAAATGTTCAACATCTTTAGTCATAAGGGAAATGCAAATCAAAACAACCCTGAGATTTCACCTCACACCAGTGAGAATGGCTAAGATCAAAAACTCAGGTGACAGCAGATGCTGGCGAGGATGTGGAGAAAGAGGAACACTCCTCCATTGTTGGTGGGATTGCAGACTGGTAAAACCATTCTGGAAATCAGTCTGGAGGTTCCTCAGAAAATTGGACATTGAACTGCCTGAGGATCCAGCTATACCTCTCTTGGGCATATACCCAAAAGATGCCTCAACATATAATAGAGACACGTGCTCCACTATGTTCATCGCAGCCTTATTTATAATAGCCAGAAGCTGGAAAGAACCCAGATGCCCTTCAACAGAGGAATGGATACAGAAAATGTGGTACATCTACACAATGGAATATTACTCAGCTATCAAAAACAACGAGTTTATGAAATTCGTAGGCAAATGGTTGGAACTGGAAAATATCATCCTGAGTGAGCTAACCCAATCACAGAAAGACATACATGGTATGCACTCATTGATAAGTGGCTATTAGCCCAAATGCTTGAATTACCCTAGATCCCTAGAACAAAGGAAACTCAAGACGGATGATCAAAATGTGAATGCTTCACTCCTTCTTTAAATGAGGAAAAAGAATACCCTTGGCAGGGAAGGGAGAGGCAAAGATTAAAACAGAGACTGAAGGAACACCCATTCAGAGCCTGCCCCACATGTGGCCCATACATATACAGCCACCCAATTAGACAAGATGGATGAAGCACAGAAGTGCAGACCGACAGGAGCCGGATGCAGATGGCTCCTGAGAGACACAGCCAGAATACAGCAAATACAGAGGCGAATGCCAGCAGCAAACCACTGAACTGAGAATAGGTCCCCCGTTGAAGGAATCAGAGAAAGAACTGGAAGAGCTTGAAGGGGCTCGAGACCCCAAAAGTACAACAATGCCAAGCAACCAGAGCTTCCAGGGACTAAGCCACTACCTAAATACTATACATGGACTGACCCTGGACTCTGACCCCATAGGTAGCAATGAATATCCTAGTAAGAGCACCAGTGGAAGGGGAAGCCCTGGGTCCTGCTAAGACTGAACCCCCAGTGAACTAGACTATGGGGGGAGGGCGGCAATGGGGGGAGGGTTGGGAGGGGAACACCCATAAGGAAGGGGAGGGGGGAGGGGGATGTTTGCCCGGAAACCGGGAAAGGGAATAACACTTGAAATGTATATAAGAAATACTCAAGTTAATAAAAAAAAAAAGCTATGACTAAAACAGGTTTTTGTAAACCATACATAATATAGGTATAAAATAAGGTACACATAATTAGAAAGAAAAGAATTTGCTGAAGTATTTTAACTTCATAAAATTGCCTATAAACTTCTACTATCCAGTTGGAATATTACAGTATTCCTGCAGCCTTGTCACTCAAAGTTCTGCCATGCCCAATTTTAATGGGAATTTGAAGAGCTTTATGGTGATTTGATCACTGTTTTTAAAAGGTTCATTTTGTGAAAACATGCAGTGATGTTCTGGCACCAACATAGATTTTCAGAATTATTCTTGTGAAGAGGTATGAAGAATATAATTGCATATAATGTATTTAAACCTCAGAAGCATAGTTAGAGCAAGCCATTACTCTTCAGTCTTCTCAATGTATCAATTTTCTCATTAGACTTTTCTGGCACAACATTCCAGCCATATGTATTCCTCAATAATAAAAGTTTATATTCAATTGATTACCATAAGTAATCAATTCCTTAAAAGCTATTTCTTAGTTAGGGTTCATATATGCGGCAAATTATGTAGGAAAATCTGAACTCTCATAATTAGCCATACATCCGAAGATAGAAAATAAAAAGAAAAGCAAGTTGGAAAGGGCAAAAGAAAGTGTGAGTGCAATCATTGGTGCCTTTGTTGGCATTGATAGAATCATCATTTCCCCTGCCAAAATTTAGCATGTCTTAATGACCAGCACTTATTTCATTTTATAATATTTTCCTTTCATAGTATTCAGAAGATATTTAGCTTTACTGATTTTTGGAACCTTGTTGTGAGATGAGTATTCTTTGTGCATTAGTTTTCAATTTCTGCTAAAATGGCCACAGATTTAGTGCCTAATATGTATTACTGCAGTTCTGTAGATGACAGGTATTGTTTGGATATCTCCAAACTGAAGTCAATTTGTGAGCAAATACTATCCATTTCTGGAAACTCAAGAAGAATGTTAGTTTTTCTGTAATACCACAATAATGACTTTGACCATGTTCACAGTCTATAAGCAAAATGTATATAAAAGTAGATACAGTAGTCTATCCAAAGTATTGCAGAGTGGAAGACAGCCGTATATTTACAGTTCTGTAATCATGAAAATGACTCTTCTCATTCGTTGTTGTTAAAGCCTCTGAAATGATGTTTGTTTCCCAGTTATTAGCAGATTTTTAAATCCTTGAAGTTGCAGAAACAAAAGTCCTCATTTCTTTTTATCTGTAGTTGAAGGGCATTCCACCTGCAATTTTGGCTCATGATTTGGAAAAGAAAAACTTTTGACCAGAATGTGTTTTTTCACTCACACTTTAAATAACAAACATAGATGAGACAATAATAAGTCACAAATTTCCATTGCTGAGCATAGATAATATGGTAACTTATAAAAATAAAAATGGTAAGTGTGTTCTATTGCCAGCAGTATTGCAGATAGTGCCAATGACAATGGAGTTTGTGGTTACAATTGAATGAGGTGTTAAATTTCACTTTAGTACACAGTTTTTGAAAAATAAGGATGAAAGAATTCTTGCATTCTCAAACCCTGAATTCCTGGTAGAAGTCTTACATTTCCTGTAATAATTTAGATAAATCATTTTTGTGGGGATTTCTAGGTTTATCTACATATAATAAAAATTCATGGTGCTTTAGAGATTTAAAGAGAAATTGGGGCTCCAGAGAAGCACAAAGACCCAAGACTACTGGAACAAAATATACAAGAACACAGTGTTTAAAGGGGTAGGAATGTTTATTCTATGACAAAGGGGAATTCTCAGATGATAATTTGTAGGAGCTGGTGAAAATGTTGGGTATGTAAATTAGGAGATGGTGATGTGCTAGTTCAGCAAGCAAAAGTACTCACCTCCAAACCCAAGACCCTGAGTTCGATCACCGAGACACATATTGGAGGGCATAATGCAAGTGTGTTTATATTTAATAAAATAATGACAGAAAGAAAAATAAAGACTGTCTCTGATATGCTTATCAATGAATTCAATCTGAAGAAATTTAGGGCTTAGGAATACAAATAAATGTTTCAAAAGCAAATTCAAAAAATAAATAAAAAAAAGTAACAGAAAAGCAAGGAACCATGGAAAAATTTCAAATTATGGCATTGAATTAAAACAAAAGGAATATTTGGAATAATGAGTAACATTTAAAAATTAATAACCATCACTAAATTACCACTCCAGGAAACATGAAGAACGAACTGGGTATAGATAATATCTCCATCTTTCCTCTAAAAATCTACAAAGTGGTTTGAATAAGAATGGCCCTTATAGACCTAAAAATTTAATCATGTGGTCACCAGAAAGTGGCACTCTTTGAAAGGAGTAGGAGGTATGGCCTTGTTTTAAGAAATGTACAGGAAATTGACAATTTCCTAGAGAGATACCAGGTACTGAAGTTAAGTCGGGAACAGATAAACCATTTAAACAACCCCATAACTCCTAAAGAAATAGAAGTAGTCATTAAAGGTCTCCCAACCCAAAAGAGCCCAGGTCCAGATGGGTTCAGTGCAGAATTCTATCAGAACTTCACAGAAGACCTCATACCAATACTATACAAATTATTCCACAAAATTGAAACAGGTGGACCGCTACTGAATTCCTTCTATGAAGCCACAATTACTCTTATACCTAAACCACACAAAGAAGCCAACAAAGAAAGAGAACTTCAGAACAATTTCCCTTATGAATATTGACGCAAAAATACTCAAAAAAATTCTTGCAAACCTGATCCAAGAGCACATCAAAACAATCATCAATCATGATCAAGTAGGCTTCATCCCAGGTGAAGGGATGGTTTCATATACAGAAAACCATCAATGTAATCCACTATATAAATAAACTGAAAGAAAAAAACCACAGGATCAGTTCATTAGATGGTGAGAAAGCATTTGTCAATATTCAACACCCCTTAATGATAAAAGTCCTGGAAAGAATAGGAATTCAAGACCCATACCTAAACATAGTAAAAGCCATATACAGCAAAACAGTAGATAACATTAAACTAAATGGAGAGAAACTTGAAGCAATCCCACTAAAATAAAGGCTGCCCACTCTCTCCCTACTTATTCAATATAATTCTTGAAGTTCTAGCCAGAGCAATCAGACAACGAAAGGAGATCAAGGAAATACAGATTGAAAAAGAAGAAGTCAAAATATCACTATTTGCAGATGATATGATAGTATATTTAACTGGTCACAAAAGTTCCACCAGAGAACTACTAAACCTGGTAAACACCTTCAGCAAAGCGGCTGGGTATAAAATTAACTCAAATACATCAGTAGCCTTCCTCTACACAAAAGAGAAACAAGCCGAGAAAGAAATTAGGGAAACGACACCCTACATAATAGTCCCAAATAATATAAAATACCTCCGTGTGACATTAACCAAGAAAGTGAAAGATCTGTATGATAGGAACTTCATGCCTCTGAAGAAGGAAATTGAAGAAGACCTCAGAAGATGGAAAGATCTCCCATGCTCATGGATTGGCGGGCTTAATATAGTAAAAATGGCCATTTTACAAAAAGGGATCTACAGATTCAATGCAATCCCCATCAAAATACCAATCCAATTCTTCAAAGAGTTAGACAGAACAATTTGCAAATTCGTCTGGATTAATAAAAAACCCAGGATAGCTAAAACTATCCTCAAAAATAAAAGGACTTCCAGGGAATCACTATCCCTGAGCTCAAGCAGTATTACAGAGCAATGGCAATAAAAACTGCAGGGTATTGGTACAGAGACAGACAGATAGACCAGTGGAATAGAATTGAAGGCCCAGAAATGAATACACACACCTATGGTCACTTGATTTCTGTCAAAGAAGCCAAAACCATCCAAAGCAAAAAAGATAGAATTTTCAGCAAATGGTACTGGTTCAACTGGAGTTCAGCATGTAGAAAAATGTAGATCAATCCATGATTATGACCCTGTACAAAGCTTAAGTCCAAGTGGATCAAGGACATCCACATCAAACCGGATACACTCAAACTAATAGAAGAAAAAGTGGGGAAGAATCTCGAAAACATGGGAACTGGAGAAAAGTTCCTGAACAATACACCAATGGCTTTTCTCTAAGATCAAGAATTGACAAATGGAATCTCATAAAACTGCAAAGCTTCTGTAAGGCAAAGGACACTGTTGTTAGGACAAAATGGCAATCAACAGATTGGGAAAGGATCTTTACCAATCCTACAACTGATAGAGGCCTTATATCCAAAATATACAAAGAACTCAAGAAGTTAGACTGCAGGGGACAGATAACACTATTTAAAAAATGGGATTCAGAGCCATACAAAGAATTCACAGCTGAGGAATGCCGAATGGCTGAGAAACACCTAAAGAAATGTTCAACATCGTTAGTCATAAAGGAAATGCAAATCAAAACAACCCTGAGACTTCACCTCACATGAGTGACAATGACTAAGATGAAAAATTCAGGAGACAGCAAATGCTGGTGAGTATGTGGCCAAAGAGGAACACTCCTCCATTGCTGGTCGGATTGCAGACTGGTACAACCATTCTGGAAATCAGTCTGGAGGTTCTTCAGAAAATTGGACATTGAACAACCTGAGGACTCATAGGCAAATTGGATGGAACTGGAAAATATCATCCTGAGTGAGGTAACCCAATCACAGAAAAACACACATGGTATGCACTCATTAATAAGTGGCTATTAGCCCAAATGCTCGAATTACCCTTGATGCACAGAACACATGAAACTCAAGAAGGATGACCAAAATGTGAATGCTTCACTCCTTCTTTAAAAGGGGAACAAGAATACCCTTGGGAGTGAATAGGGAGACAAAGTTTAGAACAGAGGCAGAAGGCACACCCATTCAGAGCCTGCCCCACATGTGGCCCATACATGTACAGCCACCAAACTAGATAAGGTGGATGAAGCAAAGAAGTGCAGGCTGACAGAAACCGGATGTAGATCTCTCCTGAGAGACACAGCCAGAATACAGCAAATACATAGGCGAATGCCTTCACTAAACCATTGAATTGAGAACGGGACCCCCGTTGAAGGAATCAGATAAAGGACTGGAAGAGCTTGAAGGGGTTCAAGACCCCATATGAACAACAATGCCAAGCAACCAGAGCTTCCAGTGACTAGGCCACTACCCAAAGACTATACATGGACTGACCCTGTGCTCCAACCTCATAGGTATCAATGAATATCCTAGTAAAAGCACCAGTAGAAGAGAAAGCCCTTGGTTCTGCCAAGACTGAACCCCCAGTGAATGTGATTGTTAGGGTGAGGGCGGTAATCAGGGGAGGATGGGAAGGGGAACACCTATAGAGAAGGATAGGGAAGGGGTTATAGGGATGTTGGCCAGGAAACAGGGAAAGAGAATAACAATCGAAATGTAAATAAGAAATACCCAAGTTAATAAAGATGAAAAAACTGATGTATATAAAAAAAAAGAAATGTGTCACTGGGGGTGGACTTTGAGGCTTGAAGACACCAAGCCAGTCCCTTGGTTCTATCTTCTTGCTGCCTGCAGATTCATATGTAGAACTCTTAGCAACTTCTTCAATATGTGTCTGCCTGCTTCCCAACATTTTTCTTGCCATGATGAGAATAGATTAAACCTCTGAGAATGTATGCAAGTCCCAATTAAATACTCTCTTTTGTAAGAATTCCCATGGTCATGGTGTCTTTTCACTGCAATAAAACACTGGCTAAAACAAATATTCCTACCAGAGATCAGGATATTGCTGTGACAGACCTGATAATGGCTGCTTGTTAATGGAATGTGGACTTGGGAACTTTGGATTATAATAGCAATTAAATACTTTAAATAGGGTTTAATGGCCCATGATAATAGGAACAGGGAAGAGAGTACTGAGGGTGATTTGAACTATGGGATCTGAGCTCAAGAAGTTTCCAAGGAGAAGCATGTTAGTAAGTGGCCTAAAGACAATTCTTGTGGTATACTGGCAAAGAATGTGGCTGCTTTTTGCCCTCATCCTAAAAATCTGCCATGGACTAAAATGAATAGTTTTAGATTAATGGCATTAGCAGAGAAGAATTCAAAACAGTATAGAATGGGCAATGCCATTAATGGCCACTCTTAGGCAGATCTATAATTAAAAGGAACAAGGTGTAGCAAGGAAAAATATAAAATGTACAGTTTGAGGAGAAAAAGAGTACAAGAAAGTGCAATGGAGCTAAGTTCAGGGCACAAGGAGATAAAAAGTTTCAAGAAAATTCAGATCCTAAATGCAAAAAAGGAGTGAGGAAACTCAGGACAAAGATACCACCCACCTCAACTTTCAACTTGTGAAAAAGAATTAAAGAAAAGGTTAATCAGTAAAGGAAACTATCTTAGTAAGGGTTTTGCTGCTGTGAACAGATGTCATGACCAAGGCAACTCTTATAAGAACATTATTTAATTGGGGCCAGCTTACCTGTTCAGATGTTCAGTCCATTATATTCAAGAGGGGACCATGGTAGTGTCTAGCAGGTATGGTACAAGAGGAGCCGAGTGTTCTAGATTTTCATCTAAAGGCTGTTAGAAGATTAGTTCCCACATGCTTGACAGGGTGGTTTCATTGTCCACCCCCTACAAGGACACACTTCCTCCAAAACGGACACACCTACCCCAACAAGGCCTCATTTCCTAATTGTACCACTCCCTGGGCCAAGCATATTCAAACAACCATATTCTACTCCCTGGCCCCATAGGCTTGTTTAAACACATGAATGTATGGGGGACATACCTAGCCATTATATAATAAAAAAAAATACACTTAGTCCAACTTCCAAATTCCACAGTCTATAGCAGTCTCAGCAATGTTAACAGTCCAAAGTTTAAAGTCTCTTCTGAGATTCATCAAGTTACTTAAGTATAATCCCCAAAGGAAGATAGAAAACTAGTTGGACAAACTCCAAACTCTGCATCTCCATGTCTGATGTCAAAGCAGTCTTCAGATCTCCAACTCCTTCTTCATCCTTGTTGACTACAACAGACTTATTTCTCCTGGGATGGTTCCACTCCCTCTTAGCAGCTTTCCTTAACAGGTATCCCACAACTCTGGCATCTTTAACATCTTGGGGTCTCCAAATCAACTTCAATTTAATACCTTCTTGATCCAGTGTATGAAATCAACACATGATCTTCTGTCCTCCTCCAAAGGGCTTGTGTCACTCCTCCAGTTCTGTCTTCTGTAGCACTCTAGGCTCTAGTTGATTCCACTTTACTGATGTTGCTGGTTTTGGTGGTCATCCCATGGTACTGGCATCTCCAATATGCTAGAGTCTTCTGCAGCAACTAGCCTTCACCACTAGCTTGTCTTGGGTTCTTTTCATGGTGCCAAAACTCAACTTCTTTGCCTGACCCCTTCAGTCCTCAGCTGTCAGCTACAACTGAGGCTGCACCTTCACCAATGGATTTCTGGGGCCACTCACAGTGGCAAGCCTCAGCTACTCTCCATGTCCCCTTCATGCCTTCAATACCAGTACTACCTTGGAGATTCTTACATGTTACTATGTCTAGCAACAGCATGAGGTACAAACTTGGCTCTCTCTGGAACGTAACTTTTTAGTGCTCCCAGAAACATTCCCCAGAAAATTTCACCTCAGTGATGCTAGTCTCTTCTTAATTGCTTCTCCTTTCTTAGCTCCACCTACCCAGCATCAACTGCCCCAGTAGTGCCTTCTATTCTTCCTCTAAAGCCAGAACTATATGGCTGAAGCTGCTGAGTTATGCTGCCTACAGTATCTGGAACATGCTACCCTTTATTCTATTACCAGGTTTTTGTTTTGCAATCACTTCAGTTCCCAAGCCTGGCTGTCCTGAAATTTGCTCTGTAGATTGACCTTGAACACAGAGATCTGCATGGCCCAGTCTCCAGAATGTTGGGATTAAAGGCATGTACCACTGAGCCTGGACATAAACTTTTCTTCACCTAGAACTTGCTCTGTCATAGTCTGGCCTTGAACTCAGAGGTTTGTTTGTTTGTCTCCTGGGATTAAAGAGGTTTAACAGCATGAATGGGCCTAAGCTTTTCTTGGCCACTGTTCCTCAAGGCAGGGATCAAAATCCTGTGTCTTCCACTCTCAAGATTTGGGTCACAAGTATGCATTCAGTTTCTGGTTTGCAGTTCATTCCAGACTAAAAATCCAAACTATTCCTTGTTCAACTGTAAACACATTCAATGAACTTAGCTGGATGGAATCTTGCCCTGAGAGCAACACAGCCTTAGTCTTCTTGAATATAGGATTCCATTCCATTTCACTTCCTGGTAACCCCCCTTTATTGAACCAAATATTTTGTTTTTTTTTTCCATTGTAAGCTTGGTATACTTGATCAGAGTGTCCTTTATGAGCCTAAACCAAAGAACAAGGTACAAAGGTCTCTTTGGGACTTCATTTTTCAATTCAATGAATATGAATCCCATTTCCCTAGCCTTACATTGATTCTTCAGACAAGGATAGAAAGCAGCAACAATCCTCACCTAAATAACACAGAAAATGGTCTCTAGGCCGCATACTGAACTGATTCTCTACTAAAACTACTTGGGCCAGGTCTGCACAGTTCAAATCACTTTCAGTAAGAAAGACCTTTGTATTCCCACTAGGATAGCCCATTAAACCCCATTTAAAGCACTCATCTACTCTCCCAATCCAAAATCCCAAATTCCACATTCTTCCAAACTAAAGCATGGTCAAACCAATAAGAGCAATGCCCTACTCCTTATAGCAACTTCAAATACCATGACCAAGGCAATTCTTATAAGGACATTTAATTGGTACTGGCTTGCAGGATCAGAGGTTTAGTCCATTATCATCAAGGCAGAAGCATGGCAGCATCCAGGCAGGCATGATGCATGAGGAGCAGAGAGTTCTAAGCATTCATCTGAAGGTTGCTAGGAGAAGATTGGTTCCAACATTCTTAAAAGGAGGATCTCACTGTCCATCAGCACAATGACACACTTTCTCTAACAAGGCCATAGTGCTACTCTTTATACCAAGCATCTTCAAACCACCACAGAAACCAGTGACAACAGAAAGCTGGTACAATTGTAATTTAACAAAAGGGCCCTGCTTCAGACCCTTGGCAGTTTCAGAATCAAGACTATAAGGAAAAGGTTGGCAATCTTCCTCTATGACTATACAAAGCAACTAAAGTCAGGCACATGTCAAGGGTGTTCCTGCATGGAGGTCCAGAGACGCCATTGCACAAAGCTCTGAAAGTGAAGCCTGTATTGCCTTAGAATCACGAAGATGTAAAAAATGCTAGAACTATGGAATTCATGCCAAAGAAAGCAGCTAATAGTGTGTGGAACCAGACCAAGAGAGAGAAAGAGTATTATGTTGCAGTCAACAAAGCTGAAAAGAGATGGAGAAGTAAAAAGAACTTTGACATTCAAAAAGAGAGAGAGAGAGTTTGGTCATTATGCAACTGGTTTTCAGATGTCCTTTTGTCCAGTATTTTCTAACTTTGCTCCCTCTTCTCCCTTTTGGAATGGTAATGTATATCCTGTACCATTTTGTGTTGTAAGTATGTGATCTACTTTTGGATTTTGATTTTTGGAGGAGATAGAGTTATGTTATTGCTTGAGTCTCAGCAGGGTCTTTGACTTATTGTTGAGACAATGGGGACTTTTGAACTTGGACTGAATGCATTTTTGCATTATGATATGGTTACAAACCTATGGGGGTCAGGGAATGGAATGTGTTGGTTTGAATAAGAAAAGCCCCCATAGGCTCATATATTTGAATGCTTGATCATGAGGGAGTGGCACCATTTCAAAGGACTAGGAGGTATGTCCTTGATGGAAAATTACGTTACTGGGCAGAGTCAGCGGAGTGGGGTATGGGTTGGTTTGAGGTTTCAAGTGATCAAGCCAGACCTTTTTTCCTGTTGCCTGTGGATACAGAAATAGAACGTTCAGATATTTCTTCTGTGCCATGTGTGCCTATTAGCTACTATGCTCTCTGCCATGATGAGCATTGGCTCAATCTCTTAAACTGTAAGCAAGCCCCAATTAACTCTTTCCTTTTCTAAAACTTCCCATGGCCATGGTGTTTCTTCACAACAATAGAACACTATTGAAGATAGCAGCCACCAAAGATTCAGAGAAGCAGACTTATACAGAATTCCATTCAAAGAAGTAAAGGAGAATGAAGCATCTTACATGTAGAAAACAAAGGACAAAAATACTAACATGAGTAACATTGCAAACATTTACATTACAAAAAAGTAAACTATTGTAAGTGTTTCTTCAGAATCAATGTAGGCTTTTATACACAAAGAAATTTTCTTTGAAGATGAAAGATAAATACTTTCTTGGGTAAAATCTCAGAAAATTTGTTGAAACTATCCAGTCAGAAAAAGTCTGTCCAAACTGCTTAAGTAGAAAGAAAATATATAACAGATGTTCTTTATATGTAAGAGAAATAAAGAACAATGGACAGTAAGACAAGCAAACACAAACATTTCATTTTTATGTATTCTCCATTAAACTAAGAGGAACTAGGCCTTAAAATAAAAGTAATATTAGGGTCAGCAAGATGTGGGTCAAGAGGTAAGGGAGCTTACCACCAGGCCTGATGATCTGAATTCAGTTTCTGGAATCTACCCTGTGGAAAGAGAGACTACACAAAGTTTTGGTTTCTGGGTTTAATGGCCCTACTGAAGACTAGGTCTGTGTGATGTCTGTGGTTCCTGTTGTCACCAAAGACCATGTAGAAAAGGGACTCCTAAGGTAAGCAAACATGGTTTCTCTAGCAGATTTTATCAATCACTTAAAAAAAATCATGGTACAAATTTTATAAACTATCACTTATATCTAGAAGCAAGAAATTTTGAAGAAAAATTATAGGATCATATCACTTAACACAGAAATCCTCAACTGGAGTACCTTTCAAAATGAACTGGCTGAGAGTGGATCATAAAAAATTTAGAGTGTAAAGTTCCTCCAAGGAAACAATAAAAATCTACATGAACTTAAGTTTGGTGATATGCTTTTAAATTGCATAGCATTGGTATGATCCTTGGACAGGAAAATGGACAGGTGGATGAGATTGTTTGAGCAAGTAATTCTAACACTTTTGATCACTAACATAGCAGATCACTGTGAGTTTGAGGACAACCTGAGCTAAAGAGCAAGTTCCAATCCAGCTCCAGTTACAGAGAGAGACCTTGTGTCACTCATACACAAAGAAAAAAAACTGATAACTTAGACTTTACTAAAATGATTGTTTTCCTCTGATATGTGTTGCTAAGAGAATAAGAAGAGGAACTATCAACTTGAGGAAATTATTTCCAAAATTTGTATCTGATCTAAGAATATATCCAAAATACATAGATGCATACTAACAGCAAGAAATTTTAAAATGGTACCAAGATCTGAATAGAAGCCTAACCAAAGGAGATGTCCTGACAGAAGATAAGAAAAAGAAGCAATAACTCAATAGAGGAACTTACATGCTAACATAAAATGAGGTGACACCATGCCCAGTTAATTTCAAGTGGCAACTTCTGGAAAGAGTAGAAAGCAATAGGAATTTCCATTAAGAATGAAAACTGCAACAAATACTTAAAAAGATAGCATGACACCTTCTTACAATACTACATACACTCTTTCCTATGATCCAGCAGTTGTACAGTGTCTTGTCCACATGACAAAGGCCCCATGTGAATGATTGTAGCAACTTTATTTAGAATCATCAAAAGTGAAAAGAGCCAAGCCTTTACCTTAGGAGGTAAATGAATAACTTGCGATATGTTTGCAAAATGGACAATTATTTAGCAATAAAGATCTAGTAATTCGTAAAAGAAAACAAGTGAATCTTCCATGATAGATACTAGTATTATTATTATAAATATGATATAGTTCTATTACTCTGACTCCCAACTTCTGACATTCTAGATAAAGAAAGGCCAGAGACACTATTAACACCTAAGCATTGGTAACATGTGAACAGGGGAGAAAAGTTGACTAGAAAGAGCTGAAGTTTTTGGATTATTTTAGGATGGTAATACTATTCTGTGTAGAGTTGTAGTAATGAATGTCTGACAAGTTGTTGGAGTTATGCTCGAGATTACTGGAACCCCTGAAGACAAGGAGAAAAACCCTTCCAGCGGTACCATGTTTCAGAGAGTGAGGCTATGGCCTCTTGTGGGTCTCAGTATGAATACTGAGAGGCCCCAAGGCATGCTTCATGAATTCAAGAGAAATGTAAGTGTAGATGAATTGCCACAAATTTTGAAAAGTTTCACCCAATGTAAAATCGGATATGGTAATAGTTACAACATCTTGGGGAAGTTTGATGTTATGGTCACTTCTTGAGGTGGAAATGAAAATAACCTAGAGCTGCCGGCAGAGATGAGTAAATTTGCAGCTGTTCCTCCAGTCTTAGTTTCAATTCTGTATGATAAAAACAGGACAGAACTGAGGATATAATAACATACAGAAATATCCTAGAAAGCCAGCAATGGGTTCCTTGGGTTCAGGGACGATGGTGGCAGCCTCTAGAATTTCTCTGAACAGGTTAAGTGAAGATGCTTTTGTAGACAGACAGATGGGGTCCTAGGTATTTGACAGAGATTGGCGATCTTGTGGGATTAGGGTATGGGACCCAGTGTTAGAAAGGGATATTGGCGAAAGAACATGCCCTTTGCTATATTTTTAAGATCATGCTGGAGCACATTACCATGGGACTGTATTTCCAAAGAAAAGAGAATTAACAAAGACTACAGGGTTAGCAGTATGACTTCATTTTTGCCCTTTTATGAAACCATATGGACTTGCACATGTCTAAAAGATAGTGACTTTGTAACCACAATACTGCTTCCCTCAAGCTCACTGGAGCCTGGTAGTTGGGAGATATAAAAAAATTTTTTTTGGCTTGCTACAAAACTTCTATGTTTGAGATTTAATAGTTCCTTTTTTCTGTACTACTCTGAATCACAAGAAAATCTTGACACAGAAAAATAGAATAATATTTACCCACCTCCCCCATGAACTTTGTAATCAAACTTCATTGTATGATTTGAATAAAAAAGTGGGGCTGAGTCAAGTCTAGAGAATATCCTGACTCCTGAGTTCAGGTGCTCTCACTACAAAAAAAAAAAAAAAAAAAAAAAAAAAAACCTTTTTCTCAATATCCCTTCCTATGAATATTTTTGTTTCCCCTATTAAGAAGGAGTGAGGCATCTACACTTTGATCGTCCTTCTTCAGCTTGATGTAGTCTGTGAATTGTATCTTGGGTAATTCGGGCTTTTGGAAAATCTCTACTTATAAGTGAGTTCATACCATGTGTGTTTTTCTGTGATTGGGTTACCTCTTATTTTCTAGTTCAATCCATTTTACCAAGAATTCCATGAAGTCATTATTTTTGATACCTGCGTAGTACTCCATTGTGTAGATGTACCACATTTTCTGAATCCATTCCTCTTCGGAGGGCATGTGGGTTTTTTCAGCTTCTGTCTCTTATAAATAAGGCTGCTATGAACATAGTGGATCCTGTGTCTTTGTTATATGTTGGAGTATTTTTGGGTATATGCGCAGGAGAGGTATAGCTAGGCCCTCAGGTAGTGCAATGCCCACTTTTCTAAGGAACCTCCAGACTGATTTCCAGAGTAGTTGTACCAGTTTGAAATCCTACCAACAAAGGAGTGTTCCTATTTCTCTACATCCTCACCAGCATCTGTTGTCACCTGAGTTTTTGATCTTAGCCATTCTGACTGGTATGAGGTGGAATCTCAGGGTTGTTTTGATTTGCATTTCCCTGTTGACTAAGGATGTTGAGCATTACTTAGGTACTTCTCAGCCATTTGATATTCCTCAGCTGAGAATGCTTTTTTAGCTCTGTACCCCATTTTTAATAAGGTTATTTGTCTCTCTGGAGTCTTCTTGAATTCTTTGTTTGTTTTGGATATTAGCCCTTGTCGTGCCCACCTCGGTCCCCAAGGAAGACGCAACACGGTCGGATTCTTCTCAACAGCCTTTATTGCAGGACCACCTCATTGCTGATACAGGGTCCTCGAGCAGCAAAGGCGCTTGCCTTATATACACAACAGTCTGTGGTCATGCTACTTGTCCTTCAGGGATTGGCGGAGCACGAATCACCCTATGCTACTTGTCCTTCAGGGATTGGCGGAGCACGAATCACCCCACTAGCATGGTACCGCCTCGGCCAGATTGGCACCAGGGGCAAACCAGCGCATGCGCAGTACTGTTGTTTACCACAGGAGGGCGCCAGATGCCGGCGCCATCTTTGTTTTACTGCGCCGCTCCCTACATCTCCCCCTTTTTTGTTTAATAAAATGAATGATTTAGATCAGGGTGTCACGCCAATATGTCATTGCTCCTGTCTTAGGTCGTTCCTGACGATGATTCAGCCTTACCCATCATTAGGTTACCTTATAGCCACTGGGCCCCATGTCTTAGGTTGGTCCGAGCTCGAGGAAAGTTGCTCGTCTCTGGATACAATGACTCCACATGGCAGTGACAAAAATGATCTAGGGCGAACTCTTAATCTTTGAAAGAAACCAGTCATATGTTGGGAGAAGCACCATTTTCAATGGTGATCATAGTCTGGTAAACAACCGCTTTGTGTCTTGCATGTTCTCTTTTTAAACGGCAAATAAGCCAGAGACATACTCCGCATCCCAGAAGGACAATAGCTCCCCAGGCAAACATGGCAGACCACTCCTTAAAAAAGGAGAAAACATTGGTGATCCATGAGGTAAGATCTTCAACTGTGATGGGGTCCAATCTAGTGCTGTTGAGGACAGCAATCTGCATCAGCAATTGTCTTGATAGTTGCTCTGCTTTCATGGACCAGGTTCCTTTCAGATAATTCAAGATTTCTTTGCTCTTTTGAGAATGCTGAGAAAAGTTAGCTTGCAAAGGAGTAACGCATAAACCTCTAAGGGAGGAAACGCAGGACAGCTGTGTCATATGACACAGTGCTTCAATTTGTTCTTGAATTAAATCTATGCTTTGATTAGCTAATAGAAGGCCAGATGCCAAATGGGTATTAACTTCTTCTTGTTTCTCTAGCGCCACTGCAGTTCTTTCTACAATCTGATTGACAGTCTCAGCCGTCCATATTTGTTTAGTCATGGTTATTGTGGCTGTAGTAGCTGCGGTAGCAAACAGCATAATAGCTGAAATTATAGCTGCCGTAATTCCAAAATCTCTTCTGGTTCTTAGCAAATTAAGAATAGGAAATCTATCTGGGTTTGCCTCCACTGGTATTGGCACAAAGGAGGGAATCTTAACCATCACTGTGGTGTCGTTGGTGCCATCCCAGCATTCAGCTAAATAGCAGACTACATCAGAGCTATTACAATTTAAAACATCATTGCTTACATTAGTGCTTATCAGAAAGTAAAAAGGTGATCTAACACATACTGAAGTACTAGTGGCAGTATCATTTGCCGGGAAGTTATTATACTGAATATCCATCAACCTGGTATCATTTTTTCTGGTAGCTGAAACATTATACAGTGTAAAGTTCTCACCCATCAACCTAGCAAAGGGGGTGTCGATAGGGGTCGGCTATCCAAGTCCTTCACAGATCGACATTCATTTGCCCAGTGGTTTCCCTTCTTACACTGTGGACATAGTCCAGGCTGCTTGGGTCTATCGCTAATTTTCCCCTTACTCCTTTCAGGACACTGTCTTTGATAATGCCCTTTACGGCCACATTTGAAACAGGTATCCGTGGTGGCGGTTTTCCCTAAGTGTACCACAGCTGCCGCTAGGCAAGCATTAGTGAATGGTCCTCCCAGTTCCCTGCAGACTTTCATCCAAATTTCTAAACCTTTATGTTTGTATGGGGTTATAACAGTCCTACATTCTTTTGTACATTGCTCATACACTAGCTGTTTAATGAGAGGCATGGCTGTATCAGGGTCTCCGCAGATCTTGGTAGTGGTCTCTACCATGCAGGCTACAAAGTCTGAAAAAGGCTCTGTGGGCCCTTGCAGAACCTTGGTAAGTTTCCCAGAGACTGTGCCCCTATTAGGCAGTGCTTTCCATGCCGTGATGGCTATTTCATTAATTTGGCTATAAACTTGTTCTGGATAACCAGTCTGGTCCAGAGCAAATCTCCCTAGACCCAATAGCATGTCAGCATCCCAATGTCTCTGAGGGTCTACTCCTGAGGCCAGATTAATGGCGGCCTGAGTATTACCATATTCATAAAGGTAAGATTTCCAATCCAAGTATTGACCTGAGGAGAGGCAGGCTTTAGCCAGACTCCCCCAATCCCCAGGGGTGAGGCAATATCTAGCAATAGCCTCAACTTGAGCCATAACAAAAGCTGCACTGACCCCATAGGTTCTGACAGATTCTGCCAATTGCTTTATAGTCTTAAAATCACCGGGTTCATTATACCAATCCTGTTAGCATCCAGAAATACTGGAAAACTTAATTCCATCTCTTTCCACACCTCTGGGCAAAAGGAATTACCTTTTTGCAGGCTTCACCATGCTTTTATGTTGAGGGTTATACAGAGGTGCTGTTGGTATAACCGCTTTCTTGCCTAATTATCTGCCTCGTTGCCACGTGGCGTTAGCGTGTGGCCAGTCTGGATCATATCTCTCTCTCTCATACTGAGCAGCCTCTTTCTTGAGATCAGCCTCATCATCCTCACTAAGCTCTGAATCATCTGACATTCCTAAGGTCAAGGCTTTTAAAGAGGAATATATCTTATTTGTTTCCTGGTCCTGATTATCCCCCCCCCCCTTTTTTTAATCTCTGCCTTCTCTCTGTTCCTTTTGTCTCCTGTTCTTTTCTTTTCTTCCTTCGGGACCTTTTCTCCCTCCGACATACTTTCTTGTTGCTCTGCAAGGATTTTCTGACCTGTCCTAATGGCTTCCTCACGTCGTCTATCCTCTAAGCAGGCACGGACCATTCGCCAAAGAGGTTTTGATCCAGGCTTAAGCTTGCCCTCTGTGGCTTCTTTATCCAGATCTTTTCCCAATTTGTCCCATGCTTGCAAGGTAAGAGATACCGATACTATAAACTATGGAGCACAATGGTCGCATTCATCAAGAAAGCTCGAAGATTTTCCTTTCGATTTTGAGCTTATGCTGATTGAGGAGTTCCTGGAGAGCTGTCAGGAGTGGGCTGGAATGTGAGTTTCCCATACTCAATGCACTTATTGAGGAGCAGTTTTACGAGCAGGGTGGGCTGGCGTGTTTTTTTACACACGACTTCGTAGCCTGGCACTTGTTGGCTATTCCCAGCAAATGCACTCACATCCGGGACCGTGGCAATTCAAAAGAAAACAAATCCACTGCACAAAGAAGAAAAGAAACAAAATTACAAGCCCTACCCACAAAGGATCAATTGGAAATAACATTGCTGTAGACCACAGACTTTATACCCTCTAAACCAAGGCTTTCATCATCTCTGCTTACCTCCAGAGAACTTTATTGTTCCTTACCTATGAACTTACTGATGTTACCGTCCTGGATTTGAAGAGTTCTGAATCCACGAGGATGTCCTCGGGACCCCATATGGGCCACCAGTTTGCCCCACCCACCTCGGCCAGCAAAGAAGACGCAACGCGGTCGGATTCTTCTCAACAGCCTTTATTGCAGGACCACCTCATTGCTGATACGGGGACCTCGAGCAGCAAAGGCACTTGCCTTATATACACAACAGGCTGTGGTCATGCTACTTGTCCTTCAGGGATTGGCGGAGCACGAATCACCCTATGCTATTTGTCCTCCAGGAATTGGCGGAGCACGAATCACCCCACTAGCATGGTACAGCCTCGGCCAGATTGATGCCAGGGGCAAACCCGCGCATGCGCAGTACTGTTGTTTATCACAAGAGGGCGCCGGATGTTGGCGCCATCTTTGTTTTACTGCGCCACTCCCTACAAGCCCTCTGTCAAATGTAGGATTGGTAAAGATCTTTTCCCATTCTGTTGGTTGATGTTTTGTTCTAATGTCAGTGTCCGTTCCCATTACAGAAGCTTTGCAGTTTTATGAGGTCCCATTTGGCAAATCTTGATCCTACATCATAAGCCATTAGTGTTTCGTTCAGGAAGTTTTCCCCAGTGCCCATGTGTTTGGGCTCTTCCCCACTTTTTTTTCTATTAGTTTGAGTGTATCTGGTTTGATGTGGAGGTCCTTGATCCAATTGGACTTAAGCTTTGAACAGGGCTATAAGAATGGGTCCATTTGCATTCTTCTACATGCTGACCTCTGGTTGAACCAGCACCATTTGTTGAAAATGCCTCCTGTTTTTACACTGGATGGTTTTAGCTTCTTTGTCAAAGATCCAGTTACCATAGATGGTTGGGTTCATTTCTGGACTTCAATTCTATTCCATTGTTCTGCCTGCCTATTTCTGTACCAATACTATACAGTTTTTAACATTATTCCCCTGTAATACTGCTTGAAGTCAGGTATTGGGGATTCCCCCCCGGAAGTCCTTTTATTGTTTAGGATAGTTGCTATCCTGGGTTTTTTGTTATTCCGAATGAATTTGTAAATTGTTCTTTCTAACTGAATGAAGAATTGAGTTGGAATTTTGATGGGGGTTGCATTGAATCTGTAGATTGCTTTTGGCAAAGTGGCCATTTTTACTATATTAATCCTGCCAAACTATTTCCATGGGATGACTTTCCAATGTCTGAGATCTTCTTCAATTTCTTTCTTCAGAGACTTCAATTTCTTGTGATACAGATCTTTCAGTAACCTGGTTAGAGTCATATCAAGGTATTTTATATTATTTGTGACTAAAGAGTGTCATTTCCCTAATTACTTTCTCAGTCTGTTTATCCTTTGAGTAGAGGAAGGCTACTGATTTGTTTGAGTTAATTTTATATCCTGACACTTTGCTGAAGTTGCTTATCAGGCTTAGGAGTTCTCTGGTGGAACTTTTGGGACCACTTAAGTATACTATCATACCATCTTCAAATAGTGATATTTTGACTTCTTCCTTTCCAATTTGTATCCCTTTGACCTCCTTTCATTTTCTGATTGCTCTGACTAGGACTTCGAGTACTATATTGAACAAGTAGGGAGACAGTGGGCAGCCTTGTCTGGTCCCTGATTTTAGTGGAATTGTTTAATTTTCTCTCCATTTACTTTGATGTTGGCTACTGGTTTGCTGTATATTGCTTTTACTAAGTTTATATATGGGCCTTGAATTCCTGATCTTTCCACATCTTTAAACATGAAGTGCTTCTGGCTTTTCTCAAATGAGAGGATCATGATTTTTTTTCCTTTGAACTTGTTTATACAGTGGATTACGTTGAAAGATTTCCAAATATTGAACCATCCCTGCATTCCTGGGATGAAGCCTACTGGATCATGATGTATGATGGTTCTGATGTGTTCTTGGACTTGGTTTGTGAGAATCTTATTGAGTACTTTTATGTCAATATTCATAAGGAAAATTTGTCTGAAGTTCTCTTTCATTGGTGGGTCTTTCTGTAGTTTACTTATAAGCGTAATTGTGCTTCATAGAAGGAATTGGGTAATTTTCCTTCTGTTTCTTTCTTTTTTTTTTTTTGGAGTATTTTGGACACTATTGGTATTAGGTCTTCTGTGAACATCTAATAGAATTCTGCACTAAACCCATCTGTTCCTGGACATTTTTTGTTTGGGAGACTGTTAATAACTGCTTCCATTTCTGTAGGACTTATAGCACTGTTTAGATGGTTTATCTGGTCCTGATTTAACTTTGCTACCTGGTATCTGTCTTGAAAAGTGGCCATTTCATTCAGATTTTTGAATTTTGTTGAGTATAGGCTTTTGTAGTAGGACCTAATAGTTTTTTAATTTACTCAGTTTCTTTTGTTATGTTTCTCCTCTCATTTCTGATTTTGTTAATTTAGATACTCTCTCTGTGCCCTATGGTTAGTCTGGCTAAATGTTTATCTTTTTTTCCAAAGAACCAGGTCTTAGGTTTTTTGATTCTTTGTATAGTTCTCTTTATTTCTACTTGGTTGACTTCAGCCCTGAGTTTGATTATTTCCTGTCTTCTACTCCTCTTGGGTGTATATGCTTCTTTTTGTTCTAGAGCTTTTCTGTGTGCTGTCAAGCTGGTAGGGCATTCTCTCTCCAGTTTATTTTTGGAGACACTCAGAGCTGTGAGATTTCCTTGTAGCACTGCTTCTGCTGTGTCCCATGAGTTTGGTTATGTTGTGCCTTCATTTTCATTAAATTGTAAAAAATCTTTAATTTCTTTATTTCATCCTTGACTAAGTTATCATTGAGTAAGCATTGTTCAACTTCCATGTATATGTGGGCTTTCTGTCATTTTTGTTCTGATGGTAGTCCAGCCTAAGTCCCTGGTGATCTGATTGGATGCATGGGATTATTTCAATCTATGTGTATCTGTTGAGGCCTATTTTGTGACCGATTATATGTTTAATTCTGGAAAAGGTACCATGAAGTGCCAAGAAGAAGATATATTCTTTTGTTTTAAGTTAAAATATTATCTAGATATTTGTCAAATCCATTTGATTCATTACTTTTGTTAGTTTCTCTATGTCTCTGTTTAGTTGATGTCCACTGATGAGAACAGGGTGTGAAATCTCCAAGTATACAGTGTATTGTGTGCTTTGATCTTTAGTAAGGTTTCTTTTATGAATATAGGTGCCCTTGCATTTGGACCAAAGAGATTCATGACTAAGTGTTCATCTTGGTGGATTTTTCATTTGATGAATATGAAGTGTCCTTCCTTAACTTTTTTGATAACTTTTGGTTGAAAGTCGATTATATCTGATATTTGAATGGTTACTCCACCTTGTTACTTCAGACCATTTGCTTGGAAAGTTGTTTTCCAGCCTTTTACTCTGAGGAGTGTCTGTCTTTGACTCTGAAGTGTGTTTCCTGTATGCAGCAAAATCCTGGATCCTCTTTCCATATCCAATCTGTTAGTCTATCCCTTTTTGGGGGGGGATTGAGTCTCTTGATGTCAACAGATATTAAGGAAAAGTGATTGTTGTTTCCTGTTATTTTTGTTGTTTAAAGGTGGAATTATGTTTGTGTGTCTCTCTTCTTTTAGTTTTGTTGCAAGAAAATTACTTTCTTGGTTTTCCTACAGTGTAGTTTCCCTCCTTCTATTGAAGTTTTCCATCTATTATCCTTTGTAGGGCTGGATTTGTAGAAAGATATTGTATAAATCTGGTTTTGTCATAGATTATCTTGGTTTCTCCACCTATGTCAATTGAGAGATTTTCTGAATATAGTAGCGCGGTCTGGCGTTTGTGTTTTCTTAGTGTCTATATGACATCTGCCCAGGATCTTCTGGCTTTCACAGTCGCTGGTGAGAAGTTTGGTGTAATTCTAATAGGTCTACTTTTGAATATGTCACTTGAACTTTTTCCCTTAGTGCTATTAGTATTCTTTCTTTGTTTTGCGCATTTGTTTTTTGACTATTCTGTGACAGGAGAAATTTCTTTTCTTGTCCAATATATTTGGAGTTCTATAGGCTTCTTTTGTAATTTGTATAGTTTTCTTCTCTAATATTGTTGAAGATGTTTACTGGACATTTAAGATGGTAGCCTTAACTCTTTTCTATACCTATTATCCTTTAGTTTGATCTTTTCATTGTGTCCTGAATTTCCTGGATGTTTTGGGTTAGGAGCTTTTTGCATTTAACATTATCTTTGATGGTTCTGCCAATGTTTTCTTTGCTATCTTCTACCCCTGAAATTCTCCCCTCTATCTCTTGTAGTCTGTTGGTGATGCTTTTGTCTATGACTCCTGATCTTTTCCTCAGGTTTTTCTATCCAGTGTTGTCTCCCTTTGTGATTTCTTTATTGTTTCTTTTTCCATTTTTAAATTCTGGAAGGTTTTGTTCAATCCCTTCACCTGTTTGGTTGTACTTTCCTGTAATTCTTTATGGGATTTTTGTGTTTCCTCTTTAAAGCCTTCTACTTGTTTACCTGTGTTGTCCTGTATTTCTTTAAGGGAATTATTTATGTCCTTCTTAAACTCCTCTATCTCTATTATGAGTTTTGATTTTAAATCCAAATCTTGCTTTTCTGGTGTGTTTGGATATCCAGTATTTGCTTTGGGAGGAGAACTGGACTCTGGTGATGCCAAGTAGTCTTGGTTCTGTTGCTTAGGTTCCTGTTCTTGCCTCTCAACATCAGGTTATCTCTGGTGTTAGCTTGTCTTGCTATCTCTGACAGTGACTTTACCCTCCTGTAAGCCCATGTGTCAGGGCCATGTAGACCTGTTTACTTTCTGCCAGATATGAAAACAGAGAGCTGTGAGAGTGGGTCAGCTCTGGGTATGGGCAGAAACTGGAAGGGTCCTGTCCTAGACTGCTCCTGGGTTTGTGTGTCTTGAAGCCTCCAGTTGAGTTACTTGGAGCAGAAGAGTTTGTCTTAAAACCTGTTCTCTCAGGTGTGTCAGTGTTCCTGTTGACTGGCTTTCAGCTCTCGGCACAGGCAGAGACCCAAAGGGTCCTGCTCCTGACTACTCCTAGGTTCCTGTGCCTAGGGGGCACAGAAGATACTAGGCAGTTTCCTCTGGTCCAGCAATGTCTGCAGAAGTAATTGTCTCCTCTGAGCTCTCAGGATTTTCTGTTCTTCTGAGAGTCTAGCTCTCTTCCCCAACAGGATTTTAGTTCTGAGAGCTGTGGGACCTGTTTAGTTCTGGGTATGGGCAGAAACCAGATGGGTCCTGTCCCTGCCTGCTCCTATGTTCCTGTAACCAGAGGGTACTATGCAAGTTCCTCTTGTGCCAGGAGTGTGAGCAGATGTGACTGTCTACTCTGATCATTCAGGACTGTCCAAACTTCTGAGAGTCCGGCTCTCTCCCCGACAGGATTGGGTACTGAGAACTGTGGGTCTGGTTCAGCTCCATGCACAGGCACGCAGAAAGCAGAAGTGTCCTGTCCCAGACTGCTCCTGCCTTTGTTGTCCTGAGGCCACCAGGCAGGTTGCTCTGAGCAAGTTTGCTTGGTCTTACCTCTGCTCTCAGGTGTGTCAGTGCTCCTGGTGACTCAATTTCAGCTCTGAGTTCAGGCAGACTGCCCCTAGGTTCCTGTGCCCAGAGGGTACGGAGGGCGCTAAACAGGTTCCTCTTGGCCCAGGAATGGGAGCGGAAGTATCTGTCTCCTCTGAGCTCTCCAGTTTGTTCATACTTCTGAGAGTCCAGCTCTTTCCTCCATGGGATTTGGGTACAAATTGCTGTGGGACTGATTCAGCTCTGGGCCCAGGCAGAAACTGGAAGGATTCTGCCCCTGACTGTCCCTAGGTTCCTGTATCCAGAAGGCACTATGCAAGTTCATTTTGGTTCAGAAATGTGAGCAGAATTTGCTGTCTCCCCTGAGCTCTCAGGATTGTCAGAACTTCTGAGAGTCCAGCACTCTCCCCTACGAGATTTGGATACAGTGAGCTATGGGACTGGTTCAGCTCCATCTTTTCTCTTACATCATATAATGACAAAATTTCAGAAGGATTAAGTATTGAATCATACCAATGAAAATATAAATATTTTAGAAAAATAAATATTCCTTTATCATAAACTAGAGCATGATGTGATCTACAATGCATGAGCAGAAGATAAAATGGTGGTGAATCGAAATACTGAATAAAATCATAGTATTTTTATATGACAAAATATTCAAAAGTTCAGTAAAATTTTTAAATTTTATGATAATAAAATCTCTTTACAGAGGAAAGTATACTTCAAACTGTTAGGAAAAATGCAAGATAAAATGGTGGTGAATCGAAATACTGAATAAAATCATAGTATTTTTATATGACAAAATATTCAAAAGTTCAGTGAAATTTTTAAATTTTATGATAATAAAATCTCTTTACAGAGGAAAGTATACTTCAAACTGTTAGGAAAAATGATTTTTACCTAAATGTAGACAAATCATATGCTCAGGAAGTTCAGCAGAAACTAATGCAGAGTATTTTAATCTTATTCCAAGATGTCTCTTTAATGATGAAATAAATGCAATGATATTGGAACACAAATCCCACAGTTTTACACCTTCAGTTTTTCAAAAATAAGTTATATTTATTACATAACATATTGGCATTAATAGGGGAAATAAGTATTCTCAAACATGGTGCTATAAAAAAAATCAATTGAATGACATCTACTAAAATGATAAAGATATATAGCTATCTATCATAAATTATCCCTGAAGTAGTTCTCGAAAACATTTACATTCACTACACAGAAGCAAGTTAAAAGATACTTTGCAGCATTTTGCATAAGGAAATATTTAACCCAACATCAAGATCTATTCATATTAATAGGTAAATCAGTACAGTCTAGATTAACATAATTCATGCAATTGCATATAGTTATTTTAAAGTCATAGTGAGTGAAATACACATACAGAAAGACACTGATATATAAATAATAGGAGTATATGCACACTCACAGAAGTAAATACTCACTGACGTTTGTATCTTCAAACAATCACAACTTACTTGAATCAAAAGCACAAGTTTTTTTTCCTTTTATGTAAATTATATATTGGATCTACAGATAATACCTGCCTGGATGTCAGGAAACACCTCATAAGCCAATAGCACTTTATCATCAATGGCTTACATACACTGTGTCAATAAAAATACGAGGCTGCATTATTCTACAATAAAGAGCACTTTTCATTTTGGAAGTGAAGCCAAAGGCTTGTTTCACTTTTGTGCTACACAAAAGAAAATGTGAGACTCCACTTCTACTGCCTTAATCCTCCACTTCTTTATCACACTTCATACACTCACAATAACAAGTAGAAAGAGTGTTAGAGTAAGATAAATCAGATAACAGACTGTTGGAGATTGTGCTTGGGCTTTGCTCCCAGAATTCTTACCCAAAGAGAAATCTTCATCTGAAGCATCCATGATGAGGGTGGGAGTCACACACAGGTAGTGATATATGTGCTCTCCATTCTCATTTTGATGGCTATAGAGGATTCTATGGTTATTTCAGCATCCCGCAAAATGGTTGTATTCTGCAGTCTTAATAGAAAGTATATACCAGAATATTGGTGAACAAGCCCTGAGACTTAAACGGTTTCTGTTCCTCAATCCCACCAACTGCTGCCTCATTTGGAACCTAGGAGTTTAGTTCAATGATATTTCCAACTCCTCTTATTTAAAGCACTTCACATTCTCTCCCCTTCCAAGAAACTCTAAATTCTTTGCTTCTAATCCTAATCAATTACTCTATTCCTTTCCTTGTATTAACTTTTTGAAGATCATATTCTGCCTATACTCAGTTTCTAGAAACATCTTGATGTCTATGATCTGCTTCTACCACCTCCATTTTGTAAAAGAGATGTCCCCAATATTATGAGTGCCTGTCCACTATATTTTCAGAATTTTTCCTGATAGAAAATTGGAAGAATAGCAACTATGTGTCATGAGGGCTATGGCTAAGTAAGTCTAGGTCAAGGACATTTGTTAGGACAACAAAGTCAAAGTTCATGGGGGATTATGGTCTTTATTTCACAGCAGTTAAATTTAGTGTTGTCTATCATTCATTAAATATTTAAAATGATATTTTCCTAAAGATGGAAAGAATAAGAGATTATGATGATGAGAGATGAAAGTTAGAATTAGTTAAAGAGTGGGTAGAGGAAGAACATCAGCAAGAAAACAGAGACTACTCATAAAAACAGAGTACCTTGAAGACTTGGAATCAGTCTGAGGAAGTCCTAAGCTGAAAAAGAATCAAGGCTATCCTTTCTTTACATGATGCAATTTTACATGGAAACATAGTATACCATTATCAGGAAGATAAAGCGCAAGATGATGATATTGAGAGGAATTCTTAGATACTGAACATGATTCTAAAAAATAAATGAATAAACAAATAAATAGATAAATAAATAAATCACTCTACATCAAACAAAAGTTAGTTTTCTTCAATAGAGTCTCCTTGGATATATTAACTACCCTTAAGGACAGGCCTCATCCCCAGCACATGGCCAAGACAAATTAAGTTTAGTAGTATTTTTGTAGACTTTTTACTTCATATAGGTTTGTTTGGGCATCTGTTTCTTTGCTGGCCTTCTGCTTGTATAATATGATTGCCAATTTTGTGCTTCTCTGTTTTCTGTCTCTCTGTCTCTCTCTCTGTCTGTGTATGTGTGTGTGTGTGTGTGTGTGTGTGTGTGTGTGTGTGTGTGTGTGTGTATAAAACCCTACATCCAGCCTTGATTTACAAACGTCTTCCACTACTCATTTATGTTGTGATAACAAATCCAAACATAACTTGCTCACCATCCATGGTTCTGACAAGACATTTTCAAAGTGACAAAGAACCTACACAGGAGAAACTTACCCAAGTGCTGTCTCTGAAGTTCTCCTTTCTCTTGATGTCCAAATGATTAGACGTTTGTTTTGTTGGGTTTTGTCTTTTCGGTACTCTGTTTTTATGAGTAGTCTCTGTTTTCTTGCTGATGTTCTTCCTCTACCCACTCTTTAACTAATTCTAACTTTCATCTCTCATCATCATAATCTCTTATTCTTGGAAACATATCTACAGAAATGGAGGTTATCCTTGATTGTAAATGTGTATTTTGTACCTCCTTATCCTTTAAAGTGTATACCCATAAAACCAATTCCTGCTTGTCCATCTGACTGATTTATTCTAAATGCAACTTGAACTCATCATTTATTCCTGAATTGATTGTATTTACCATCTAATATAATCTTTGGCTTGCTCTCATAACTATGCATGAACTCTCTGACCTGCACCCATAATCCTCTATCTGATTGTTTCAGATGTTGAAGTGTCTTACAACTCCTTGCTGTTATTATTTCTTCTTCTCATTATTTGACCTTTTAGTCTGTGGTATTGTCTGTCTTTGTCTCTGAAGTGTGTTTCTTGTATGCAGCAAAATGCTGGGTCCTCTTTACATATCCAGCCTGTTAGTCTATGCCTTTTTGGGGGGAATTGAGTCCATTGATATTAAGAGATATTAAGGAAAAATGATGTTTCCTGTTATTTTTGTTATTAGAGGTGGAATTATGTTTGGGTGGCTCTCTTCCTTTGGCTTTCTTAGAAGGAAATTAATTTCTTGCTTTTTCTATGGTGTAGTTTCCCTCCTTGTGTTAGAGTTTTCCATCTATTGTCCTTTGTAGGGCTAGATTTGTGGAAAGATATTGTGCAAATTTGGTTTTGTCATAGAATATCTTGGTTTCTCCATCTATATTAATTGAGATTTATGCTAGATATAATAGCCTGGGCTGGCATTTCTGTTCTCTTAGGGTCTATATGACATCTGCCCAAGATCTTCTGGGTTTCATAATTTCTGGTGATAAGTCTGGTGTAATTCTGACAGGTCTGCCTTTATGTGTTAGTTGACCTTTTTCCCTTACTACTTTTAATATTCTTTCTTTGTTTTATGCATTTGATAGTTTGAGTATTGTGTGATGGGAGGAATTTCTTTTCTGGTCCAATCTATTTGGAGTTTTGTTGACTCTTTATAT
The DNA here is from genome assembly GCF_021556685.1 of Rattus norvegicus. NCBI lineage: Eukaryota > Metazoa > Chordata > Mammalia > Rodentia > Muridae > Rattus > Rattus norvegicus. Next base: position 106,834,231 of record NC_141535.1, on the reverse strand, counting down.
GTTAGCATTTATGGTTATCTCTTTCTTTAAGTTTCAGAAGTTTTCTTCTGTAATTGTGTTGAAGATATTTACTGGACTTTTAAGTTGGCATTCTTCACTCTCTTCTATACCTATTATCCTTAGGTTTGATCATCTCATCGTGTCCTAAATTTCCTGGATGTTTTGGATTAGGAACCTTTTGCATTTTACATTTTCTTTGATGGTTGTGTCAAAGTCTTTGATGGTATCTTGTGCCTCTGAGATTCTCTTTTCTATCTCTTGTATTCTGTTGGTGATGCTTGCGTCTATGAGTCCTGATCTCTTTCCTGGATGTTCTAACTTCAGCGTTGTCTTCCTTTGTGATTTCTTTATTGTTTCTATTTCTATTTTTAAATCCTGGATGGTTATGTGTAATTCCTTCACCTGCTTGGTTGTGTTTTTCTATAATGCTTTAAAGTATTTGTGTGTGTGTGTGTGTGTGTGTGTGTGTGTGTGTGTGTGTGTGTGTGTTTTAAGGGCATCTACTTATTTACCTGTGTTGTCCTGTATTTCTTTAAGGGAGTTATTTATGTCTTTCTTAAAGTCCACTATAATCCTCATGAGATGTGATTTTAAATCCAAATCTTGCTTTTCTGGTGTGTTGCTATATCCAGTATTTGCTTTGGTGGGAGAACTGGACTCTGATGATGCCATGTAGTCTCCCCATGGGATCTAGATACAGAGAGCTCTTCTCTCAGGTGTGTCAGTGCTACTGGAGGCCAGCTTTCATCACCCTGGGTACAGGTAGAAAGCAATTTTTCCGCTTACTATAACACCAGCAAATTGTCTGGAGTAACTTTTTAAGAAATATGACTGGGGCACACAGTTGTAAAAATTATGAGACAAAATTAGATGGTAACACCACTTTTGGGTAGGTAGCATGACAATAAAAAAAAGTTCCTGACTCATAACAAGTACTCCAAGAACTCGTGGCAAATTAATTCCATGTAACCCATAGCCAGGAAACAAAAGAAAGAGAAGAGTGCTGAGATCCCACAGTCCCTGCAAATGTACACCACATAATGGGCTACTTCCTCTTCCACCTCTGAAAGATTCTTCTACACTTCAGGAGCACTACTGTGGACAGTAAGTCTTTCACACAAAAGCATTCGCAAAGAATTCCAGTTTCAATCATTAGTCATATCTCTATATCATTGAAGTTATCATACTGCTGAGAAAAGTGGGTAGGAGCAATCACAGAAATAGTAATGGGTGAGGGAGGGAGAGAGGAAACAAGGAAGGATGAAAAGAAGTAAGGAATAGACAGAAGAAAGGAAGGAGGAAAGAAGGGGGAGTGAGGAAGGAAGAAAACCTAAAGAGAACTGTCACTGTAAGAAAGAATACACTAACATAGTAGACTGTTAAAATTAAATTAGGAAGCTTGCTTTAAGTATCAGCACTCTATCACATTCTCCAAAATGGAGTAGCACATGGAACTACATATCTTCCTTTCCTTAAATTGTTTTATTTTATTTTTATATGTGTGGGTATTTTTCTGCACTATGCATCCACTGTGTATGTACCTGTACACTTGGAAGCTAGAGGATGGCATCAAATTGCTTATAACTGGAGTTACAGATGTTTTGGAGCTGTTGTGCAGATGCAGGAATGGAATTCAGATCCTCTGGAAGAAATTTTCTAACCACTAAACCATTTCTCCAGCCTTATCATTACATTCTTTATAAAGTATTTAGAAGTACTATTAATGGTGTAAATTCTTTGTTGATTGAAAATAGTATTTCTGAGACCTACACTGCCATTTGAAATGCTTTTATTCAAGCCACACTGAGAAAGATACTTGAATTAACTTTTACAAACAGCAGAGTTAAATACAATTAACTCTATTTTTTTTTAAAAATGGTTATTCAGTATGTGGATTTTATCCAGATGTTTTGGTCAGGATATTAATTGATCAAGAGGAGCAAGAAAAGGGGAGAATATCAATCACATCTACCACTTTTCGATGCCCATAATAAATGTATTAGTAAAGAGGATGAGACCATGAAAACTAAACAATGAATCAATGATTGTTGACAGTGATTTTTGCATTATACCATTATCACATTATACCATTATCACAGATAATAGTAAATGGATGTTATTAATTCCTTTATTTCTTAAGAACTAATTTTGGAAATTTTTGTCTTATAACTGTAAGCTTTTGTCCATGCACACATACACTTCTGATGCATGTGCAGTAATTTGTCACTAATAAAGCAAACATAAATGATTTTATTGCAAACCAACAACAAGACTGAGCATGTACCTTGCAGCAGATGTTCATATTGTTGAAACAATACTTTGATAGCAATGAAATAATACAAATTTTTTTCTAAAATTGACCATATAATCGGTCACAAACAGGTTTCAACAGATACAGGAAGATAGAAAAAAAACCCAAGCATCCTATCAGAACACCACGCACTAAGACTGGTCTTCAATAACAATAATGACAGAAAGGCCACATGTATATTGAAGTTGAACAATGCTCTACTCAATTACAATTTGATCATGGAAGAAATAAAGAAAGAAATTAGAGACTTATTAGAATTTAGTGAAAATGAAGATACAATATTCCCATACTTATGAGACACAATGAAAGTGGTACTAAGAGGAAAACTCATAGCTCTGAGTGCCTCCAAAAAGAACCAGGAGAGAGCATATATCAGCACCTTGACGCACACCTCAGAGCTCTAGAATAAAAAGAAATATAAAACCCTAGAGGAGTAGAAGGCAGGAAATAATCAAACTCAGAGCTGAAATCAAACAAGTGTAAACGAAAAGGACTAAACAAAGAATCAACAAAGGCAGGAGCTGGTTCTTTGAGAAAATCAACAAGATAGATAAAACCTTAGCCAGACTAACCAGAAGTCACAGAGAGTACATCCAAATTAAGAAAATCAGAAATGAAAAGGGAGACATAACTACAGAATCTGAAGATTTTAAAAAATCATCAAATCCTACTAAAAAAGCCTATGTTCAAGAAAACTGGAAAATCTGGAGATCATGGACAATTTTCTAGACAGATAATAGGTACCAAAGTTAAATCAGGAACAAATCAACTATCTAAACAACCCCATAACTCCTAAAGAAATAGAAGCAGTTATTAAAAGTCTCCCAACCCAAAAGAGTCCAGGTCCAGATGGGTTCAGTGCAGAATTCTATCAGACCTTAATAGAAGACTTCATACCAATACTATCCAAACTAGAAACAGACAGAGCTCTACCAAATTCTGTCTATGAAGCCATAATTACTCTTACACCTAAACCAAACAAAGACCCAAAAAAGAAAGAGAACTTCAGACCAATTTCCTTTATAAATATTGTTACAAAAGTACTCAATAAAATTCTTGCAAGCCGAATCCAAGAACACATCAAAACGATCATCCATCATAATCAAGCAGGCTTAATCCCAGGGATGCAGGGATGGTTTAATATATGAAAATCTATCAATTTAATCCACTATATAAACAAACTCAAAGATAAGAACCGCATGATCATTTCACTAGATGCTGAGCATTTGACAAAATTCAACACCTCTTCATGATAAGCGTCCTGGAAAGGTCAGGAATTCAAGGCCCATATATAAACATAGTAAAAACAATATACAACAGTTAGCTACCATCAAACTAAATGGAGAGAATCAATCCCACTAAAATCAGAGACTAGACAAGGCTGCCCACTCTCTCCCTACTTATTCAATATAGTACTCAGAGCCCTAACCAGAGCAATCAGACAGCAAAAGGAAGTGAAAGGGATACAAATTAGAAGGGAAGAAATCAAAATATCACTATTTGCAGATGATATGATAGTGTACTGAAGTGACCCCAAAAGTTCCACCATAGAACTCCTTAACCTGATAAACAACTTCAGCAAAGTGTCAGGGTATAAAATTAAGTCAAACAAATCAGTAGCCTTCCTCTACTCAAAGGATAAACAGGCTGAGAAGGAAATTAAAGAAATGACACTCTTCACCATAGTCCCAAATAATATAAAATATCTTGGTGTGACTTTAACCAAGCAAGTGAAAGAGAAAGATCTGAATGACAAGAACTTCAATTCTCTGATGAAAGAAATTAAAGATCTCAGAAGATGGAAAGATCTTCCATGCTCTTGGATTGGCAGAATTAATATAGTAAAAAGAAACATTTCTCCAAAAGCAATCTACAGATTCAGTGCAATGCACACCAAAATTCCTACTCAATTCTTTATAAATAAATAAAGCAATTTGCAAGTTCATTTGAAATAACAAAAAACCCAAGATAGTGAAAACTGTACTCAAAAATAATAGAACTTCTGGGGGAATCACCATCCCTGACTTCAAGCAGTATCACAGAGCAATTTTCATAAAAACTATTTGGTATTGGTACAGAGACAGGCACGTTAGTGGAACAGAACTGAAGACTCAGAAATGAACCCACACACCTATCATCACTTGATCTTTAACAACGGAGCTAAAACCATCCAATGGAAGAAAGATAGCATTTTCAACTAAAGGTGGTGGTGCAACTGGAGGTCAGCATGTAAAAGAATGCAAATCAATCCATTCTTATCACCATGTACAAAGCTTAAGTCCAAGTGGATCAAGGACCTCCACATCAAACCAGATACACTCAAATTAATAGAAGGAAAAGTGGGGAAGAGTCGAACACATGGGCACTGGGGAAAATTTCCTGAACAAAACACCAATGGCTAATGCTCTCAGATTAAGAATTGACAAATGAGACCTCATAAAACTGCAAAGCTTTTGTAAAGCAATAGTCACTGTCATTAGGACAAAACAGCAACCAAGAGATTGGGAAAAGATCTTTACTCATCCTTTGTCTGATAAAGAACTAATATCCAAAATATACAAAGTACTCAAGAAGTTAAACTCCAGAGAGCCAAATGACCCTATTAAAAAATTGGGCACAGAGCTAAAACAAAACATTCTCAGGTGAGGATTATTGAATGGCCAAAAAGCACCTAAAGAAATGTTCAACATCCATAGTCATCAGGGAAATGCAAATCTAAACAACCCTGAGATTCCACCTCACATCAGTCAAAATGGCTAAGATAAAAAACTCAGGAGACAGCAGATGCTGGTGAGGATGTGGAGAAAGAGGAGCACTCCTCCTTTGGTGGTGGGATTGCAGACTGGTACACCACTCTGGAAATCAGTCTGGAGTTTCCTCATAAAATTGGACATCCCACTACCTGGGGACCCAGCTACATCACTCTTAGGCATATACCCAAAAGATGCTCCACAAAGACACATGATCCAACATGTTCATAGCAGCCTTATTTGTAATAGCCAGAAGCTAAAAAGTACCCAAGATGCCCTTCAACAGAGGAATGGATACAGAAAGTGTGGTACATCTACACAGTGGAGTACTACTCAGCCATTAAAAATAATGACTTCATGAAATTCATAGGTAAATAGATGTAACTAGAAAATATCACCCTGAATGATGTAACCCAATCATAGGAAACCGCACATTATATACATTCATTAATAAGTGAATATTAGCACAAATGCTCAAATCATCCACACAGACTATATGAATCTCAAGAATGACTAAAATGTGGATGCTTCACTTCTTCTTTAAAAAGGGAACAAAAATATCCATAGGAGGGGATAGGGAGAAAAGAAAAGAAATAGTACAAAATTTTAACTTAAATTGAAAAAAGAAAAATATATGAGAAATCCAAACAGTAATTTCAGCTATTGTAACTCCTTGTGTAAAACTCTAAATTTGTGAAGATTTCTTCTCTCCTTTTAAAAACAGCTATAGCATTTAGCATTTTTTTAATTTTTAATTATTAACATTACTACTATTATTATCTTCTGGTTGTGTGCACATTCGTGTGTATGTGAATGTTTCAACAAACGTGAAAATCACAAGACATGTTTTTCAGTTCTATTTCTAAATTTTTTAAAACTTAATATGACCTGTGTATAACTGTCTGCTTAGACACATATACAGATCTAATATGAACTGTGTGTGCCTGGTACCATCAGTGGACACAAAAGGACATCAGCATTCCCTAGAACTGAAATTACAAACTATTGTGGGCTGCCAGGTGCTCATTTCTAGACAAGAACAGCAAGTGCTTCCAGCCAGCAAATAATCTGTCTAGCCACCTCTTTCTGTCATACTGGGATAGTATTTTGCTTGTTTCCCCTACTGCACAGTGCTTTATTATGTAGGCCAGTGGTTCTCAATCTTCATAATGCTGTAACCCTTTAATGTACTTCCTCATGTTATGGTGACTCCCAACCATAAAATATTTTGTTGCTGCTTTATAACTGTAACCGGGTCTATTATGAATTATAATGCAAATATTTGACATACAGGATTTCTGACATGTGATTCCTGTGAAGGAGTGATTTGACAGCCCAGGGGCCTCAACCCCTAGGTTGAGAAACAGTAACCTAGGCAATCTCTCCAAAGATTCTGGATGATTTTTCTTATCTTTACATCTTATCTCACTGAAGAATCTGGGACTAAAGCTGTGCACAGCCACATCTTGGTTTTTAATGTGGATTCTGGATCTTGAACTCAAGTTGTCATGCCTCTACAGTAAGCACTTTTTTTCTGCTGAGCATCACGTGGTCAAAGGTAGACATTTCTAAATAACATTCCTCACAATATTTGTGCTTTTACTGTCATAATCATAGGCTTTCATTATGGATTCTATTGTCTGTATAATATTTCAAAGTTTTGATAGATCTTGTGCAGTTTTATGGATGACTAAATTTTTGACTTCATTCTGAGAAGCACAATATGGTAAACCCTTAAACAATCTTTTTTTTTTTTTTTTGGTTCTTTTTTTCGGAGCTGGGGACCGAACCCAGGGCCTTGCGCTTCCTAGGCAAGCGCACTACCACTGAGCTAAATCCCCAACCCTTAAACAATCTTTATTGACCACTCAATTTAACAAGAGCAGTTAACTCTCTTCACTGACCACTCAGATTTAATGTTTTGAAATATATCCCATTTCAAAAGGTCAATTTTACATGATCCATTTCATAAATTTTTCTAGCTTCCTTTTGCAAGAGTAAATATTCACATGGTTAAGTGCCATGTAAATTTTTTGTCAAAAGTTTGTATTATGAGTAATTCCTACTCACTCAGTAGTATTGTTTTCTGGCTCATCTCTTACCTGTGTTACAGTAAATAGACGAATAACCACAGGTTTCTTGGGCCCTAATGAACAAGGAAGAAACAGGCCTATTGCCTCTTGATAGACAAGAAGAATATATCAATATTGAGGCTGAAGACATGACGCACAGTTGGTTGGTTGTTGTTCTTCCAATGAAAATAGCTCAGTTCTAAGCACCCACATTGAGTAGCTCACAACCAACAGTGACTCCATCGCTCAGGGATCCAACATCCTCTTCAAATTTCCATGGTACCTACATAGGCATAGCACTCATAACGACAAAGATCGAAATGTTAATAGAAACCAAAAAGTTTACACAGATATTATAAATTTACAGTTTTGATCATTTTGTAGTTAGACCATTCCTTAAATTATGAACAGAAATATTTGGGTTCTTGGGATTGATGTCAGGTCATCAGATTTGACATCAAGTGTCTTTTATCACTGAGCCATCTCACCAGCCTTATTTGTATTGTTTAAAAAAAAGTTACATAAATAGTAAACACATTCTCAAAAAAAACCAAATTACAATCAGTTAATTAGGTTAACAGAGCTCAGTGATATTTTTGTGATGCTGCTATCACTATTTGGGCCAATTTTTGATGAATTCTGAAAAATATATCACATATATGATGGTGTAAAGATGTTTAGAAGAAGTAGTTTATCAAATACATCAAAAAATCCTTAATAAGATATATCTGTCCTTCTTGTTAATTTTGCACTTGTTGAAGGAGGACAGAAAATGTTACCATTTCTATTCATGGGGTTTTTGCACTGATATTTATTGATATAAAGATGAAACCAAAACCTAGTAGTGAAAATATTTCATTGGTTTAACAAAGGCAAATAATACAGGCTTTTTGTTAAACAGTGGTAGAATTATATTTTTCATTAGGATTCAGAATATGCACTTGAGATATCTATAGTTATTATTACTTTGACTTTGCATTTTATTCCATATTTAATTTACACTGACATATAATAAATATATAAGACTGTACATAGCTGTATGATTCAAACTGAAGAAAGCAGGGCAAAGTCCTGGATGAGAGAATTCCTGAGCAAATATGTATCACTGACATTAAAATTGCCATGTCAACAAGTCCATAGCCTCAGATCCATAGAAGTTTTTCCACTGAGAATGAGACTCAGAAGCAAATGGCAAAACCTTCCCTCTGATATATGTGTAGTTGTAGGTGGTGCATACAGAAAATATCAAGCATAGCCTTCTTTCTTTTGGAAAGCATGAAGACAGCTCACCTACAGAAACCATGCCTACTGAGATTAGCTAAGTCTGTCTCCTTGGTTAATTTGTAACTGCACAAACCCTGCCTCCTTCTTTATGTGTAATAACATCACATTCTTGATCAGCTCTATACAATAACCTTGCCTCCATGTCTGACTGTATTTCATAAGCATTCTGTGCTTCTAGGATGCTGTGGTTTCTCCATCTGAGAGCCCAGACCACCCAAAATCAGCTTTCTTTCTACATGTCTAAGTGCCCTTGAGTCATTCATTCCTTCTTTTCCACTAATCAGGCTAAGTCCCTGGAGATTTTGCATAAACATAGAATCAGGCATTACCACATACTGAGTGTACTCAGAAAGCTACTGTTCAGAGTGAGCAATGATATTGGCAATGCTCTCAGGGTCCTGTTCTTTTCTGTTCCCATCACCACTTTCCCTCTTTCTAAAAGTGCCTACACTTCAGGATTCTGAAACCACTCACACTCTCTGCCTCTCTCTCTCTCTCTCTCTCTCTCTCTCTCTCTCTCTCTCTCTCGCCCTCTCTCTCTCTGTCTCTCTATATCTCTCTGTCTCTGTATATCTGTCTCTGTCTCTCTATCTGTGTGTGTGTGTGTGAGTCATTTCATTGCTATGAAGAGACAATATGACCAGGGCAGGTCTTATAAAAGAAAACACTTTATGAGGCTGGTTATCATCATACTGGGAAACATGGCAGCAACCAGACAGATTTGATGCTGGGAGAACCAAGAGTTCTATATCTTGACCTGAAGGTAGCCAAGAGGAGAGTGTCTTTTGCAGGGAGTCAGAAGGCTAGAATTTTACACTAGGTGGAGTTTAAGAAAATAGACCTCAAAGCCAACTCTCACAGTGACACATTTCCTCCAACAAAGGCACACCTACTTCAAGAAGTCCACACATCCTAATAATGCCTTTCCCTGTGGTAAAAGCATTTAAACACATGAATCTGTGGGGGGGGTCACACCTATTCAACCCAACACAGTGTGTGCATGTGTATGCCAGTTGACACATGTGGAAGGTGACTGATATATGTTGACATATGTGGAAGGCAGAAATCAGTTCAGGTGCTGGGCATCTTGTACTATCCACCTTACTTTTGAATCAGGATATCTCAGTAAGACCTAGATTTGAGTGTTTTATTAGACTGCCTGGCCAGTGAAATTCAGGAGTTCTGTTTCTTCCTTCCCAGCACTAGGATTAGAAATGCATGCCACAGTTGACTTTTTACATGGGTTCGATGGGTCCAGCTGTTGTTTTTTTATGCTTTTATAGCAAGCAATTTACTGACCAAACTATCTCTCAAGCCCATTGACTAGCTTTTTCATTGAAATTTATATAAGTGCAAACATACAGAGAGTCATGAGAGGAATCCAACTCTTCCTAGCACACTGGGGAAGAGCCTAAACACTTGCAAATATTCTTGGAAATGTTAGTCTTATGTGAGTTCTCTAGTCTTTTAGCATAAGCACCCTTTGGAACCTATGAGAAGTAGGTTACTTGGTCCTTTGGATGACAGTGTACAAACACTTCAGTGTTGCAGCCAAGAGGACAGAACCATCATCTGAGTTTCCCTCTATCTGGAAACGAACCCCTCTTCTATCACAACAACACAGCTGTTTTGAACACCCTGAGAACTCCCCAATTGAAAAGACCTCTGGACAAAGTCTCAATGTCTACTCCAGGAAGCTTTACGACTACTCCAAACAGCCTGTTCCAGTCTTACATGGCAGTTATCTTAGGCAACACAAGTGTTGGTTACCATTAGGTAACCCAGAAGTCTGTGTTTCAAGATGAAACAGTTCACTTTCCCAGTAACTCAAGAGAAAAGCTGAAGATTGATGTAAAGAGAGGTTTTAGGAAGAGTCAGTGGTTGGTGAAATGAGCATGTGCTTCTTATTTCTAGCTACATAAGCAGACAGCAGACCTCTCTTCTAGTCCATTGACCACCAGTGTTGCAACATTAGGCCCAGTAAAAGTCTTCTCCCAAATGATGTTTTCTTTGCCAACTTTCAATTTTTTTGTGTCCTATACAGATAGGGTGTACTAAGCTGGCAAACAGATGAAGCAACAAAAGAACAACAAGAAACACAGTGAATGCCTTGCCAGGGTCTGCAGTAAGAAGAGGGCAGCTGCAGACAGAAACAGGCCTGCTACCTTTTAGCATATGATGGCACTGACTTCTACCAGTAACTGCTGCAGAAAGCATCTACTGACAATTAAACCATAAGCGTCCAAGCTGTGCACCCCTATTGAAGTGTTCTTAACATCTCTGGTTTCAAGAAATACAAGCTTCAATTCTCAAGACATGTCACTATGAGTTTCTGAGTCTGCTGCCCAGATCACAGACCTTTGACTTTCATAAACCCAGGACCACCAACTTTCAAAGAGCCCATCTATTTGTGACTTCCAGTCATACAGAGCAAAAGGAGCCCAGTCATTTTACTGATGCAGCTATCATCTGCATCCCGCTGTTGAGGATGTCTGTTTTTGTCCAGTTGGGGACAATTACAAATTCCTTGTACATGAGCATCTGCTGATGAATATTTGGATTCACACCTAAGCTATTAGTGCCAGTGATATGCAACACAGCATGAACACACTCAGTTTTGAAAGCAGATGCAAACAGGTGTTCAGATGTCTCTCTAACAATGCACACTACTGTGGCAGTGTGTGAGCATCCTACATGTTCTACAGCCTCAATATCATGGGACTTCCTGCACTTAACCTTTTAACTCAAGAAAGTATTAAGCTCTTATCTAATTGATGAGGGCACAGGAAAGTGAAAAGAAATAAAATAACCCTCACACAAATATTTGAGTCTGATAATTCTAGAAATAAAACAGAGGTGAAAGTTGACTTTCAGCAATGTTTCATCAATAGCAATAAACTTGCTAAATATCTTTCTTGTGATTCTAAAAACTACATTCAGAAACCATTGTGGATTATCAAATTAATTTTGCCACTTAGACAAACTTTACACATATATTCCATCATGTAATACTTTGTGAGTCTGTGAGAGAAATAAGAGTGAAACTTACAAATAGATTTCATTCAACCTCTCCAAATAACATATTCAAAAGAATCTAATGGTTTCTTTATATTCATTCATTCACTCATTTAACTTTGATATTGCTGAGAAATATGCAGGATGTTACAGGCACACAATCAAACAAACTATAGTAGCCATTATCAAGACTGGTGACAAGCTGGAGGACCACATGTATTCTTACAAACCAGTAAAAGTACAAGGATATTACTGAATGAGAGAAGGAAGCCACCTTCCCATTGTGATACATTTAAGCTGATTTGTGGCCTGAATACAAAAGGTAGCACTAACACAGGTTTGGTGTGTTCAATGCAATTGCTCTCCCTGCTCAATTTCCTTTGCTACCTTCCCACAAAGGCTAGAACTGTTAACATTGTTAAATTCTCAGTCATTTCCTACAATCATCCAGGGATCTGCTGAACTGTCTGAGCTCTCATCTGTCTGTTTTCTGCTCTTTGAAGTAATACGAGACAAATCTAAAGTATTTTCTGTAACTTTACATCCTTTCTCCATCCTTAAAAAGAAAAGACCCAAGTTTTCAAATGTACTAAAAGAAAAAAAAATATGTGATAAAGTTCTTACTCTGTGCTAAGTAGAGACAATGAGAAACCTGCCTGGAATAAAGATACTTGAGACATGGTAGCCTGAGAAAATGGTGTGAGCATGCTCTCTCCCCAGCTCAGGATGCTTCTTGCACTTAGGAGAGGAGGAGACAACTGAGGGAGAGAATTGCAATTTAGCAAAAACATGTCCTCTCCAGGAAGAGGAAAAAATGGTTCCAAGTTATTAAAAATAAAATAAGTGTTCCATAAAAGCATAAGAATTTGATTGAAAGAGATTATTCCATTCACAAGTGTTTCTACAATTATTAATTCCATGTAGTTCTTTCAAAAATATAGATATCAAATAACCTTTGCAATAGTGTCCAAAATGTAAAAGAAAGCTACAGTTCTAGCCAAAGAACTGTATTAAATCTTCCTAGGTGTGTTAACTTTCTGTAGATGTGGCAAGGTCAGAGTTTTCATTCTGATAGAAAGGGAGGACACAAGGGATTTTCATGTTTCAATTTATTTAGTGACACTAAAATTATTTGATGGGAGATGTTTATTGGAAGATACACCGACGCAGCACAATCAAGGCCCAAATAAATATGAATCAAAATAAAATATATCCTAAAATATTTAATTTCATTTTAAAATGTGAAGTTATAGAAAGTCATTATAAAACCATAATATTCATGAATCAAGAATGAAAAATAACAAAAAATCTGACAATTGCACACTAAAATTTAATTTTTGGAAGGAAACTATTCCTACATGTACTAGGGAAAAATTTACTCTTTACAGTACTTCTTTATACTTGCATTTCTTGTGGACCTTTGTTGTAACAATTTTATATTCAGAAAATAATTGAAGAATTTTAAATTAAGTATATAAATAAACACAAAACAACTTAATTTGTGATCATTTATTAGAAAAAATCTGTACTAAGAGAGTTAATAAGAAAAATGATACAACTTCATGACTATGAAAAAATAGAATTAGCAATTTTGAATGTTAACACTACAATCTTAGCAACTGAGGTTAAAACACAGCACAAACAATTATATATTTCTCATCTTCTGTAAATTCACTGGAGAGTTCTCAGCTCTTAAGGTTATTTGTCATGAAGAATTTGAACAAGAAATTTAAATTAAAAAATGGTTGGAAAACCTCAACAGTAGTTTTTAATTTAATGAACAAAATAGAGATCCTATTATTTCAGATCATTAATGAAAATTAACACATAATATTTAAGATATCTAACAATGAAAATTCTAAAGTGAAGCAGAAAAATAGACTCAAGCTTATGTAATTCTTGTTCTTCGTGTTTATAAGATGAATGCAGAATAAGATGAAAACTTTTAAGTCACAAATATTCTTTAAATTATTTCTACATAAAATATTTCCATGACTACAGCATGCAAAAGTAAGTGTTTTTTGTTAATTGTATTAAGCAAATTGGTTCTTTCAGGAACTATATTCATACTAGTGACAGATAAATCTTTCCAAATACAGCATGTCCAGACAAAAAAATAAAGAAGCATAGTCATCCGAAATATAACCAGAGAAATAAATATATGCCAGACTAAGAATTGCAAAATGAGTTGTTATATATTCTAGCTATCCCATATAAAAGACACACAAACCTGGTATTTTATTTACAAGCTGTAAGCCTAGATGAGACAGATCTTGACCTAACTTACATCCCTGCCATATGTCCCTGTTCCTTGCTGTTTCACTCTCACCAAGGTTATGCTCAGGGTCCATTTCTCCTGGACACAAGCTCACAATCCATCCAGCTTCATGGAGATCTTCTCCTCTCTCCATCCTCTTCCCCAACTCCTCTGGTCTCTCTGAGTCTCCTCACTTGATCCTCAAGTCCCATCTTTCTCTCCCTACTTCCCAATCGCAGGCTCTAGCATTTTATTTACCAATTAACTTTAAATTGGGGAGCAAAGTTTTTTTAAAAAAGGATTGTGTATGTTAGAATTTGCTGATCTTGGAGCAACCAGATCTTGGGGTATAGAATTTAGAATTTAAATATGTAGCAGAACCAGACGGACCACAAAATAAATCTATGTTGGCTTGAGAAGACTCAGCTAAATTTTGATGAAGGTTCTACAAAAGGTGATTTCTAGAAAAAAAATGAGCATCTAGTATTTCAAGTGGCAAGTCTCTAAGCTATGATGCTATTCAAGCAGCATGGGTTCAAAGTCAACCACTCAACCTCCTGGCTAGAAAGAGTGAACTAAATTTATAGGAACTATAGCAATCAGGTATTCTTTAAAATATGGTTAATACTGATGAATTGCATTTATATTATCAGGCAAGGTAACCATAGAAAGACAAATCATATAAGTTAGCATACTGACATATATCTGATAGATAGATTATCTGATAGATACATTGATCTATTTTAATTGAAAATAGATTCTTCTCTCATACAATACCTTCTGACCATAGTTTCCCCTTCATCCTCTCCTCCCAGATTCTGTCCACTTCCCTTTTCACCCAGATCTTCTCCTCCATTTCCTCATCAGTAAAGAGCAAGTCTCCAGAAAACAACATTAACTCAGGACAAAACAAGACACAATAAGACAAAGCAAAATTCCTCCTATCATTCATCCATTCATTCATCATTAATAGTTCCTGTATTTTTGCAACTTTGCAATAGATAATGAGAAATAGTTTAAATTGGAGCCAAATATAGGTAACCAAGGCCTGAGAAGACAAACTGAGGCCACTGCTAATTCCCTGTTCCAACATGGAAGGAATTTTATGTTTTTATAGTAACAGAACAATGAAAATCATAAAACAAGATACTTTTCAAATATATTGACAAAACATCAGGGGCAGGTTACAGCCAGGTGGAGAAAGCTGTAGGCCTCAGATGCTTCCTGATGACAAACTTAGCTTTTTGGTTGGTAAATCCTTTGGTATTGTTAATACATTTCAAAAGATCTTTATCTTAGTCACAGAATGGTAGTTTTTACAGAGATGCAGGTTTGAAACTGCAATAAAAGGTCCTATAGATATCCCATAATAAATTCTTATTAGGCTATGGTCCTGCAACCTTCCAAACTCTTCACAATGATTGCATTTCTAATATACTAATCCACCATGAAGAAGGTTGAGTCTGAAGGTACATCTTCTTGCTAGAAACTTCCATTAACTCTAGACAAGAGACAGGTATGTAAAATGTTATTTGCTAAAATCTGAAGTTCATTCTCTGATTTTGCCTTAAAAGTTGAAATCCAAATGCATTATTCTTTCCTGGATATCATTCACAAAGCACATTGGAAGAAAAGATAAGTATATAGACATACCTTAATTCTTTCTATAACATTTATATTAGTTTACCTTAATATTCAGTAAATGAGAATGTTTTAAAAAGAGAAGCATCAATATATTCTTTTGTAGTTTTATGATTTTATGTGTATGTACATTTACATATGGGTGCATGTGTGCAGGTAACAGTGGGGGTGTCAGAAGAGTGTATCAGATCTTATGAAGAACGTAGTTGTGAATTACTTGATGTAAATTGTAGGAACTAAGCACTTGTCCTCTACAAGTGCATCAAATATTCTTAACTGTTGAGCCAATTTTCCTGTCCCCACAACTTAAAAATTTTAATCACATATTAGGTCACAAGTTGTATAGATATATTTGTGTTCATTAACTATAACTTCATATTTTTAAAAAGCTTAATTTACAAAGATTTGTATCATTAAAATCATATTGCATCTATTCAACTTTGGAATACTTCAGTATTTTTGGGGGGTGGAGGAGGTATATTTTTCCCTTCAGGAAACCCGCTTTCCCATCACCCTCTCCCTGCTTCTTTGAGGGTGTTCCATAACCTACCCACCCACTCATGCCTCCACACCCTGGCATTCCCCTACACTGGGGCATCAAGCCTTCACAGGGCAAAAGGCCTCTCCCATTGATGTCTGACAAGGGATCTCTGCTACATATGCAGCTGGAGCCATGGGTCCCTCCATGTGTACCCCTTGGTTGGTGATTTAGTCCCTGGGAACTCTGAGGGTCTGGTTGGTTGACATTGTTGTTCTTCCTTTGGGGTTGCAAACCCCTTCAGCTCCTTCAATCTTTTCTTTAACTCCTCCATTGGGGATCCCATTCTTAGTTCGATGCTTGGCTGTATTTGTCATGCTCTGGCAGAGCCTCTCAGGAGACAGCTATATCAGGCTCTTTTCAGCAAGCACTTCTTGGCATCTGCATTAATGTCTAGGTTTGGTGTCAGTATATATGATGGATTCCCAGATGGGGAAGTCTCTGGATGGCTTTTCATTCAGTCTCTGCTATACACTTTGTCTCTGCATTTCTTCCCTTGAGTATTTTGTTCCCCCTTCTAAGAAGAACTGAAGCATCCACACTTCGGTCTTCCTTCTTGAGATTCATGTGGTCTGTGAATTATATAGTCCAAGCTTTAAGACTAATATCCACTTATCAGTGAATGCATACCATGTGTGTTCCTTTGGAATTGGGTTGCCTCACTCAGGATGATATTTTCTATTTCCATCCATTTGCCTAAGAATTTCATGAGGTCATTGTTTTTAATAGCCAAATAGTACCTCACTGTGTATTTCTTAGGACCTTGTAATGTGGACAAGCTCATTATGTAAAACAAAACCCCCAAAGACAAGTAAGTCTGTGACTGGAATTCCTGTCAAGACCAATCTTGAGTTTTTAGTTCCCTGGTTACAATGAGAAACTGAATCGGAATCTGAGATGGGAGTTGGGGGGACCCTCGAGAATGTACCAAAGACCTGGTAGGTGAGAAATTCTCAGGACACAAAGGAAAGAGCCTTAGATGAAATGCTCAACAGATGGGAAGAGGGAACTTGTACAGTTTACCTCGAGCAGAAAGGCAGGCATCAAGTAAAGGGATGGGGTTATCATCCACAGTCAAAGACTCTGATCCAGAATTGTTCCTATCTCAAAGAACTGCAGGGACAAAAGTGAAGGAGAGACTGAGGGAAAGGAGGTCCATTGACTATCCCAACTTGGAATTCATCTCAATGGGAGGCCCTGAGGCCTGACTCTATTACTATGATGTTCTTACATACAAGAGCCTAGCTAGCATGGCTGTCCTCTGAAAGGCCTAACAAGCATCTGACTGAGACAGACTCAGATACTTACAACTAACCAATAGACTGATGTTTGGGACTGCTGTGGTTGAATTAGGGAAAGGCTGCAAGAAGCTGAGGAGGAGGGTGACACCATAGGAAGATGAGAAGTCTCAACTAACCCAGATCCCCAAGATCTCTCAGACACTGAGCCACCATCCAGGCAGCATACAAAGCTGGTCCATGCCCCAGACACATATAAGCAGAGGACTGCCTGGTCTTGGCTCAGTGAGAGAAGCCTTTCCTAACCCTTGAGAGACTTGAGACCCCAGGAGTGGTGGGAGTAGAGAATAGGGACATCCTCTTTGAAATGGGTGGGACAAAAGGGATGAGGAACTGTGGGAGGGTGAACCAGAACAGGGCTAATGACTGAATGTAGAAGAATAAAAGTAATAAAATAATTGCATAGCTCTGTAAGTGGAGTGGACAGCACTATAAAACCTATGATTCTTGTTAGAACACTAGGATAACGTTTTAAAGACTTAACTTTGTTTTGCTACTTCCTTTACAGGCTTTAAGCACAGACCATTAAGACATAGTGCCTTGCCTTGTATTCAATTCTTAAATTGAAATTGGAAAACAATATTCTTATACCAGTGTCATAAATATTTTTCAGTAATTTATTCATTTTTCAACAGTCATTCAATCAAAACTTATTAAATATTTATTTTTTAAATTTATTATTTACTTGAAGTGAGGAGTGGTGAGATAAAAGGTTATTTACTTGGGAGGCTGGTTGTTAATTATTTTGCTGAATAACTCCTTATAGCCAAAGAGATATACGGTCAGTTTTATATTTTAAAGATAAAAATTGAGCTTTATCACAATCAAGTGATTTTTTTTCTCAAGTTCTGAGGCCCTATGTGTTATAGTGAACAATCCTCTCAGGGATGGCAAGCTCCCATCTACCTTCCCATGCACGGAACATCTTCCTGATTCTGTTTGGTAAATAGATAAATAAAGGAAAAATCCAGAGCTCATGTATACAATGCAGTGGAAAATAGATATTCCTGTCAGCTTATCTTAATATTCAGCAACTAAAGGCATGTTGTAAGGATTACCAGGCTCATGCTCACCTGATCTAATATTATTTTAAAATTTAAAAGATACATTTTAAAATTATTTTTATATTCAAGTCTTATTTTTGTTCTCAGACTCTCATTCTTTTCCGGAAGCACATAATTACATCTTGTCTGGATTAAATATGTCAAGAAAATATGATTCTGAACAATAACCATCCTGCAAGGGTTTTCCTGCTTGCAGAGAAAAAAATGGACCAGAATGTGAATATTGTTTTGTTTCTCTATGTGCCTCCATTCTCTGCTGGTAGAAAAATGAATACCACCAAGCCCAAATTAAAAAAAAAAAAATACTAGGTTTCTAAAGATGAGATTCTTCTAAGTTTACATCTTCTTATTATTGTTCATTGTGTATCTTCATGTGTATTTAAAAATAGTCTCAATTTATAAGGAAGTGATTTAGCATATCTCCCTTATTGGGGGTTTGGGTTTTAATTAAAGCTTTCTCATCTGACTCTGGCATCTTCTTTGTAAATTACTTTCACTGACTAAGAATCATTAAGAGTTCTTTGAGGGAGTAGACTCCCTGAGTCACTGGCAAAGAGAAGGCTAGACTGTTCTTCAACACTGTGGAAAGGGCCACAGGACATTCATGTATGGGCAATTTCTATTTTTGCATCCATAATGGCTCATTGAATGAATAGGGAAAGAAAACAATATATAAATGAGGAAAAGGACCATGGGCTTAGTGATGCATATTCTATCTCTGTAATGTGAATGGTCTTCTAAGCAGACCTGAAAATACAGCAACATTAAGACAATCGCAATCCCATGAAAGGAAAAATCAGTTATAGAAACAACATTTGTGACCATGAAGCCCTTAATGCTGGCACTTACAGATACGTACCTTACTACATACAGACCCTCATCCAAAGAGACCTGCATCTGGCACACTTTTTCTGAACAGTGTACCTTGAAATGGCATTGCAGCTCCTGCTCACTGGGTTTTAAACAAGACTACACTGGGAAGATAGGCTTATCTATGAGCTTGTATTTGTTTATTTTTCAAGTGCAACATTGCCATCTACAGGACAGGAATTTGGAAAGTTGCATGACTTCTTTCATAGCATGTTTGACATGAAAACTGTGATGTGTAGAGATTGAAAATGTGTGCATTCGCAATCAGCACTGGGTGATGATCCTGCCATATACTGTATTTTATAAATTATCTCAAAATCACACAACTCATCAAAGAAGTGACAAGAAAACATGAAGTCAACTGCCTAGTGACAAAACTTGCTTTTGGAAATTTTTGGGACATCACTCAAATAAATGTTCTGTTGGGGTAATGTGAATAAGCTGGAAGAAAAGCTAGAATCAGGGTGATATATTTATATATTTTGGTGCTTATTGATAATACAAATCAACTTGAACTTTTCTGGAGATAAACTACCCAAAGTTCTTTGTAAGCATCAAGTAACAGTTGGAAATGTAGCTCACGTCATAGATATTTACCTACAATACACTTAATCCTGAGATTATCCCCAGTACCCTATAAACTATGCACAAAGGCACATGTCTGTAATCCCAGCACTTTGGAGTTAGACATTGGAGAATTAAGAGTTCAACATCATCTTCAGTTATACAATGACCAGCCAGGGATACATGAGATATTGTTTTCAAATAGAAAATGAGAGTAGAAAAAGGAAGGGATGTGAGGAGAGAATAGACAAGAAGGAGAGGTGAGGAGAGGAAGGGAGGGGAGAGGAGAGGGAAGAAGAGAGGGAAATTGATTCGAATAATAAATACAGTGAATAGTCTTTCTTTAAGTTACAAGAACACAGATGACGTTCTATATTCTTCCATGAATCTTATAAGCTGATGAAACTTCACAACATTTAAATTGAACACAAACGGAAGTCACTCAGGTCAGTTTGCATTTGTGGGGGAGAAGGCACATTAAGGGACTGAGCCTAAGAAGGTGTGGTAGTTTGAATAAAAATGCACCCCATAGAACCACAGAAAGTAGCAGTGTCTTTTTGATTTGAGCTTATGAGACATTGAGGACTCATATACTTCAGCCAGATAAAGTCTCTCACTCTCTTCTTGCTGCCTGCTGACCCAGATGTGGAACTCTCAGATGCCTCTCCAGCACCATGTCTGTCTATATACCAATATGTTTCTCATCATGCCTCCCACCACGGTGACAATGGACTAAATCTCTAAACTGTAAACTAAGCTCAATTGAATGTCTTTATAAGAGTTGTTGTGGTCATCAGAGTGTCTCTTCACAGCAATATGAACCCTAACTAAAATGGGTAGCTCATTGTCAGGTTATATTATTTAAACAAAGGTGAGAGGGAGGGGGAAGCAGAGACAGCTTAATTAATTTTTCCCATTGTGACACAAAGGCTATAATATGAATGGATTTTTAAAAACATGAAATATACAAATGGTATTAAGAAGGTATTTTTGAATGCTCAGTGTGACCTCAGTTCAGTTAAAATTTGAATTACAGTATTTATTATGAAAAGCCTGAATGTTTTTAGGAAAAGCTGTTAAATTCCCTAGTATATTTTTACCTTCTTTTCTGGTGATATTTAATAATAAATTATAAAATTAGCTCACTTTAATACTTTAATTGTTAATTGTCTACAGAGGAAGCTATGGATAGGAAGGCAATCATACAACCTCTCTATTTTTTATATCAACCCCAAGAGTAAAGAAAGAGCATTATGCAGAGCAAAGCCACTACAATCATACAAGAGTATGTGCAATCAAATTTATTTTTTTACCACAATGCTAACTGGAAAATATTCTATGAAGAATAATGGTCTAGTACCAAAGAAGTTGTCTCATTAAAATGAGAAAACAGAAATACTAAGCGCTGTGGCTTCATTTGTGATGTTTTATTCTGTTTCTCATTCTTTTTCCATAGCAAATACTCTGAGTACAGAGTGCATTTTCATTTAAATATGTATTTTTTATTTACTCTGTTTAAAGGAGTTTATTTTCTATTCTCCTAGTCCCCTACACTTGCTTTTCTTTTAAAGTTTTCCATCCCAGAAGATAACACTCTTCAGGCATGGGATGAATATTGTAAGTAATGAACTAATACAAAACTAATAAAAGATGCAGTTGAAAATAAAGCAACATGTAAACGATGTACGAGAGTTTCCCCATGTAACATTAAGGCTTATAGAATATAGTTTTTAAAAGAAGGCCTAGCATATACACTTGCATTTATTTTCTAGTCCTTACATGACATCCCATGCCTAGAAACTTAACTGTTTTATTTAGAGTTTATTTCATTGCATCTTCTTGCTCTCAAAATCCCTGTACATATACTACTTTCCATAGTGTTATCTCAGTAAGATATTCTCTTCTGTCATTAACAATGCCCATGGATTAGTCCCAGGGAGATCTGGGGCATCTGGTTGGTTGGTATTGTTCTTTTTATAGGGTTTCAAACCCCTTCAGCTACTTCAGTCCTTTTTCTAACTCAATTGGGGAACCTGTTCACACTTCAATGGTTGGCTGTGAGCATCTGCCACTGTATTTGTCATGCTCTGGCAGAATCTCCCAGGTGACAGGTACACAGGCTCCTGTCAACATGTTTGTCTTGGCATCTGCAATAGTGTATGGGTTTGCTGACTGTATATGGATGGACTCTAGATGGGGCAGTCTCTGGATGGCCTTTCCTTTAGTATCTGCTCCACATTTTGTCTCCATATTTCTTCCTGTATTTTGTTTCCCCTTCTAAGAAGGATTGTAGCATCCACACTTTGGTTTTCCTCCTTCTTGAGCTTCATGTGGTCTGTAAATTTTATCTTGGGTATTCTGAGCATTTGGGCTAATATCTACTTATTAGTGAGTGCATACCATGTGCATTCTTTTGTGGTTGGGTTACCTCAGTCAGGATGATACTTTCTAACTCCATCCATTTGTCCAAGAATTTCATGAAGTCGGTTTTTTTTTGACAATTTAAATACCAGGTTACTTGTTTTGGTTCCCTGTGGAACAATGCTATAACCCTCTACTTTGACTTAATCGACCTCTTCAATTGTGGGACCTGAAGAAGCACCACCAGATAGAGGAGTTCCTCCACCAGGGAAGCCACCAGGCATTCCTCCAGGCATGCCACCAGCACTCTGGTACAGCTTGGTGATGATAGGGTTGCAGACCTTCTCCAGTTCTTTCTGCTGATGCTCAAATTCTTCCTTCTCCACAGTCTGGTTCTTATCTAGTCAGCTGATGATTTCATTGCACTTGTCAAGAATCTTCTGTTTGTCTTCATCATTGACCTTGCCTTGAAGTTTCTCATCCTCAACAGTTGCTTTCATGTTGAAAGCATAAGACTCCAGTGAGTTCTTAGAAGAAACCTTATCTCTCTGCTTCTCATCCTCAGCTTTGTACTTCTCAGCTTCTTGGACCATGCGCTCAATATCCTCCTTACTCAAGCGGCCCTTGTCATTGGTGATGGTGATCTTTTCTCCTTTCCTGTGCTCTTATCTACAGCAGAAACATTGAGGATGCCATTGGCATTAATGTCAAAAGTAACCTCAATCTGAGGAACCCCATGGGGTGCTGGAGGTATGCCTGTGAGCTCAAACTTCCCAAGCAGGTTGTTGTCCTTGGTCATGGCCCTTTCACCTTCATACACCTGGATGAGTATACCTGGCTGGTTGTCAGAGTAGGTGGTGAAAGTCTGGGTCTGCTTGGTGGGAATGGTGGTATAGCGCTTGATGAGGACAGTCATGACTCCACCAGCAGTTTCAATCCCAAGGGAAAGAGGAGTGACATCCAAGAGCAGCAAATCCTGAACATTCTCAGACTTGTCTCCAGATAGAATGGCTGCCTGGACAGCTGCACCATACGCAACAGCTTCATTGGGGTTAATGCTCTTATTCAGCTCTTTTCCATTGAAGAAGTCTTGCAGAAGTTTCTAGATCTTGGGGATTCTGGTAGAACCACCCACCAGGACAATATCATGGATCTGTGACTTGTCTAGTTTGGCATCTCGAAGGGCCTTCTCTATAGGGTCCAGTGTGCCACGGAACAAGTCAGCATTCAACTCCTCAAATCGAGCATGGGTAATGGAGGTGTAGAAGTCAATTCCTTCATAGAGAGAATCAATCTCAATACTGGCCTGGGTGCTGGAGGAGAGGGTGCGCTTGGCCCGCTCACAGGCAGTGCGGAGACGACTGACAGCTCTCTTGTTCTCACTGATGTCTTTCTTGTGCTTTCGCTTAAACTCAGCAATGAAATGGTTGACCATTCGGTTGTCAAAGTCTTCTCCACCAAAGTGGGTGTCTCCAGCTGTTGATTTGACTTCAAAAATTCCATCCTCGATAGTGAGGATTGACACATCAAAAGTGCCACCTCCCAAGTCAAAAATCAGCACATTCCTTTCAGCCCCGACCTTCTTATCTAAGCCATAGGCAATAGCAGCAGCAGTTGGCTCATTGATAATTCGAAGTACGTTGAGGCCAGCAATAGTGCCAGCATCTTTTGTTGCCTGTCGCTGAGAGTCGTTGAAGTAAGCTGGCACCGTGACCACGGGATTGGTAACAGTCTTTCCAAGGTAAGCGTCTTCAATTTCCTTCGTTTTTGTCAGAACCATTGAAGACACTTCCTCAGGATAGAAACTTTTTGTCTCCCCTTTGTATTCGACTTGGACCTTGGGCCTTCCTGCATCATTCACCACCATGAAGGGCCAGTGCTTCATGTCAGACTGAACAACAGCATCATCGAACCTACATCTGATCAGATGTTTGGCATCGAAAACTGTGTTGGTGGGGTTCATTGCAACCTGATTCTTGGCCGCATCCCCAATTAATCATTCTGTGTCGGTGAAAGCAACATAGTTCGGCGTGGAGCGGTTACCCTGGTCATTGGCAATTACTTCCACCTTTCCATGCTGGAAGACACCCACACATGAGTAGGTGGTGCCAAGATCAATGCCAACTGCAGGTTCCTTAGACATGGTTGCTTGCGTGTAGGCCCAGCTGTGCTGATGACGAGACCACACAGAGACCCCCGAGAGCTGGCTCCACGTTCAATGAAGAAGTCATTATTTTTAATAGTTGAATAGTACTCCATTGTGTACATGGACAATATTTTCTGTATCTGTTTCTCCATTGAAGGACATCTGAGTTCTTTCTAACTTCTGGCTATTATAAATAAGGCTTCTATGAACATAGTGTAACATGTGTCCTTGTTATATGTTAAAGCATCTTTTTGTTATGTTCCCAGCAGTGGTATACCTGGGTTGTCAAGTCCAATTTGCTGAGAAACTGCCAGACTGATTTCCAGAGTGGTTGTACCAGCATGTAATCCCACCAACAAGAGCTCCCAAGAACTAAACCACCAACCAAAGTATGCACATGGAGTGACCAGACCCATAGCTCCAGCAGCATATGTAGCAGAAGATGGCCTTGTCAGGCACAAATGGGAGCTGAGACCCTTGGTCCTATGAAGGCTTTAGACCCCCCATGTAGGGGAATTCCAGGGTGGGGAGGAGAGAAAGAATGGTTAGGTGGTTAGGAGAGCACCATCATACTAGCAGGGGGAGGGGGCTTGGGATAGGTGGCTTCCAGAGGTGTTAACATTTGAAATATAAATAAAGAAAATATCTAATAATAGAAAAATAAAACAATGTCCATGGATACAGAAAATCTGCTTCTTTTCACCCAGTGACTTTATTGAAAAAGGAAGAGAGCAATGAACTTTTTGTAGTTGATTAGTGTATCTTCTTGTCTTCTAGTGCTAAGAATGTTCCCCCAAAAACTTTGTTTCTGGGAACCTGCCACCAGTTGGATCTGATTGGTAAATAAAAATGCCTGCAGCCAATTACTAGGCAAGGCAGACACAGGTGGGACTTTAGGATTCGTGGTCTTGGGACCAGGAGAAGAGAAGGAAGGAAGAGATGCACCATGTGGGGAGATCGTGGAGGAGAGGAGAGATGCCATGACTGAGAAGAGTGCAAGACAGAGAGGTATGGCTGCCATGTGAAAGAGAGCATGGCCTATTTGAAAACCCTCTGGTTCTAGAGCAGCTAAAACAAAATATAGAGTTTAGTAAGTAATAACTTGGGATTAACTGAATGAACTTTAGTCAGTGGCCACCTATAGTGCTGATTAAGTCATATAAAATATAAAGGCTAGTACAGTTCTTGCATTCAAGAACATAATCCATTAAGGCAAGTAGCAAACCCACCTCCATATTTTAGTTTTTAAAATTAATACAATAGAGTGGGGAGTTGTGTGTTGCTTAGGATCATGTGTCTGTACCCCCCACAGCATCTGTGAATTTCCTTGGGAAGAATCACATCTCAACTATGATCAACTAACATTCAGGAAATTATGAACTCATGTAGAAATGAATGTAAAACCATTCAAGTTGCTGTTATTTCTATAAGTAGAAATATCTAACTAATTGCATTTAGATTAAACTTCATTTAAGCACAAATACCTTTGTCACTGCTGAGGAGGACCATCTTCTATAAAATTGTTGGTCATGAGTATATACCATGAAAAAGTTCAAGTTAAATAAGGACAACTAAAGAACATGGTAGGTTAGTAGACATAGCAAATGCTTTCCACACCAAACTAACAAATAAGCAAAATCACTTAGCAAAGAAAAAAAAGTGGTTTAAAAATGTCCCAAATTCAAATCTTCCTCAGTCTTATCCATAAGAAATTGGGAACATTGACAAAATATTTTGGAGCTTTGATTAACAAACACGTCCTATTTGCATGAACTAAAAGCACTTTCTTCATGAAACTAAATATGTAAGACATAGAGAATTATCTAAACCTTTTAAATGATCCTTAGTATTATCCAAATGCAATCATAGACTATCTTAAAATTGATTATTTATGAGAAAGGGTCAGTGAAAACAAAAAGTGGATAAATCAATATATGGAGAAATTAGAGAGAAATGATTAGATCCAAAGTCTGACCTCTGAGATAAGAAAACAATATGCTCAGTTTGTTTTTAAAAAAAAAGTATAAAATTTTAGATATAAATGGTCATTCCATAAATCCAAAAAAAGACTTTGAATGGCTTTTCATTCTAAAAGAGTTGCTATGATCTTAAATGCCAAGAAACTAGAATAATTTCTGACCTTTCAAAAATAATGAGAATATAGGATGTGCTTACATCAATTTAGTATTTTCTGCCTTCTAAACACATGATTGTAGACTTCCAGCTGTGCCTACAGATACTGCAAAGTGAAACAAGAAAAACTGAATAGAGATGATTTTTAACTGTACCGCATACACATCTTCAAGCCTAACTTAGGATATAATGAGCTAAATTTCATCTAAGATCCATGATCCAGTAGGGCCTTAGGGAGTAGGAGGAATCATTTTTCTGCATTCATCCATTTCTTACCTTAATCAAAAGACCTGTTTAGAGACACAGATATTAGCACACTATAGAGTGTTTTTAGTGAGACTTGTCAGAGTGTTGGAGAGAGAAACAGAGACAGAGACAGAGATAAAGAAAAAATTTAGAAAGTTGAGCATACAATTTTCAGAAGTGCACAGACAGAAATACAAAGGAAGTCTGGGAGAATGGCATTCACAATTGGAGACATCTAGGTGCCCTTTTCTTCTTTCTTCTTATTTCCTGGAAATTTTTTTTGTTACCATGTTTAATACACTGAGGATTCAAGAAATATCTGTGAGACATGATCCCAAGTCAATATGTCCAGAGATAGACAGGAGACATAGACAGGTATAGATGGAGTTTACCTGGCCTCATATAGGAAAGTTAAGTAGCCACACTCTACTCTGCTCTACCAGTCTCATTTATTATTCTGCACTTTTAAATTTCAAATCTTCTCAATTTTCATATAAGGCTGCTGCAATTATAATCTGCTACAAATCTCAGAAAACTAGGAAACTTCTCTTTCTTCATACCTTCCACAGAATTGCTGGCATTGGTTTTTCTGACATTGACCATTCTGACTGGGGTGAGATGGTATCTTAAAGTAGTTTTCATTTGAATTTATCTATGACTCTAAATGTTGAATGATTTTAAAATGTTTGTCAATCATTTGTATTCTTATTCTGAAAGCTACTGTGGGTGGAAATATAAACTAGTTCATCTACAAAAAAAAAGAAAGAAAGAAAGAAAAGAAAAAGAAAACATCTGAAGTAGAATCCTATCAGGAAAATGAAAATAGAAATACCATAAGAGACCCACAAGTGGGTACCATCCTGAGACTGCAGGACAGATTGCCACTTTTGCCCAACTCTGCCTGCATCTTTGGTCCAAAAGGAAACTGCATAGTGCCTCTGGACGCAGAAATATAAGAACAGTCAGTTGCTGGTACCTATGGTTCTGGTCTGTGCACAGAATTGAACTGAACCAGTCAAACAGTTCCTTGCACCCAAATCCCGTGGAAGACAGAGCTGGACCATCAAAAGGGCATACACTCCTGAGAAACATCTGCCCACATTTCTGACCCAAGAGGGAATCGCTTAGTGTCACCTGTGCCCCCTGGGCACGAGGACATAAGAGCAGTCAAGGGCAAGATCAGTCTTATTCTTGCATACGCTGAGAGCTGAAAGACACTCACCAGGAGCAACTACACACCTGAGAACAGAGCACCTGTTCCCAGAAGCAGCTGAGAGCAAACAGGAAACCAGTTCTACACTACAGGAGGCTCAAGCCACTGTCAGAAACAGCAAGACAAGATAACACCAGAGACAACCAAATGGTGAGAGGCAAGCACAGGAACCTAAGCAAAAGAAACCAAGATTACTTGACATCATCAGAGCCCAGTTCTCCCACCAAAAAAAAGACTTGATATTCAAGCACAATGGAAAAGCAAGATTTAGATTTAAAATCGCATTTTATGATAATGGAGGATTTTAACAAGGACATAAAAAACTTCCTTAAAGAAATTCAGGACAATACAAGTAAAGAAGTAGAAGCCCTTAAAAAGGAAACACAAAAATCTCTGAAAGAACTACAGGAAAACACAACCAAACAGGTGAAGGAATTGAACAAAACCGTTCAGCATTTAAAAATGAAAATAGAAAAAATAAAGAAAGTACAAAGGGAGAGAACCTTGGAGATAGAAAACATAAGGAAGAGAAGAGGAATCATAGATGCAAGCATCACCAACAGAATACAAGAGATAGAAGAGAAAATCTCAAAGGCAGAATATACCATAGAAAACATTGACACAACTGTCAAAGATAACATAAAATGCAAAAATCTCCTAGCCCAAACATACAGGAAATCCAGGACACAATGAGAAGGACAATGGGTATAGAAGTGAGTGTAGACTCCCAACTTAAAGGGCCAGTAAATATCATCAACAAAATTATAGAAGAAAACTTCCATAACCTAGAGAAGGAGATGCCCATAAACATACATGAAGCCTACAGAACTTCAAATAGATTGGACCAGAAGAGAAATTCCTCCCGTCACATAATAGTCAAAACACCAAATGCACAAAACAAAGAAAGGATATTAAAAGCAGTAAGGAAAAAAAGTCAATTAACACATAAAGGGAGACCTGTCAGAATTACACAAGACATCTTACCAGAGACTATAAAAGCCAGAAGATCCAGGACAGATGTCATACAGACCTTAAAAGGACACAAATGCTAGCCCAGGCTGATATATACAGCAAAATTCTCAATTAACATAGATGGAGAAACCAAGATATTCCAAGACAAAACTCAATTTACATAATATCTTCCTAAAATCTCAGCCTTACAAAGTATAATAGATGGAAAACTCGAATACAAAGTATGCCTACAAAAGGCAAGAATGAAATCTCCTTGCAAGGAAACCAAAAGAAGAGAGACACACAAGCATAATTCCACCTCTAACAACAAAAATAACAGGGAGCAACAATCACTATTCCTTAATATCTCTCAACATCAACGGACTCAATTCCCCAATAAACAGACATAGACTAACAGACTGGACATGTAAAGAGGACCCAGCATTTTGCCGCATACAGGCAACACACCTCAGAGACAAAGACAGACATTACTTAAGAGTAAAAGGCTGGAAAACAACTTTCTTTTTTTTATTTTTTTTTATTAACTAGAGTATTTCTTATATACATTTCGAGTGTTATTCCCTTTCCCGGTTTCCGGGCAAACATCACCCTCCCCCCTCCCGTTCCTTATGGGTGTTCCCCTCCCAACCCTCCCCCCATTGCCGCCCTACCCCCAACAGTCTAGTTCACTGGGGGTTCAGTCTTAGCAGGACCCAGGGCTTCCCCTTCCACTGCTGCTCTTACTAGGATATTCATTGCTACCTATGAGGTCAGAGTCCAGGGTCAGTCCATGTATAGTCTTTAGGTAGTGGCTTAGTCCCTGGAAGTTCTGGTTGCTTGCATTGGGAAAACAACTTTCTAAGCTGTCGCGCGCCCAACGTCTCGCCAGCAGGAACAACACACAGACACCAGGATCCACCTGCAGCAAAGCGTTTATTACATCTTGAAGAGGAGAGACCCGAGCCCCAGAATGGCGCTGCTTATATACACCCTAGCGTGGCTCGTCCGCACCTGATTGGTCGCTTACCCATGATCTCATAGGCATGCCCCAGAGTTGGCAAAGACCTGGCACGAAGGCACTCTTGCACATGCGTACACAGTTAACTTCCTGAAAGGAAGTCAGCTGGCACGGCGGAGGCCAGCACCATCTTGTAATGGCGAAAGCTATCCTGGCATTCCACGTGGGGCGCAGTGGAAGCCAGCACCATCTTGTGGTGGTGAATGTTATTGCAGCCCTCTACATCTCCCCCTTATTATTTTATTTATAACAAATCATTTATTTTATAACAAATCATGATCACTCTATCGCGTGCAATGAGGAAACCTCAGCGATGTGGAAATGCTGATCAAAGGAATCATTGAGTCTCTCTCATCCCAGTGCAATGGATCCACAGATCCATGGGGTGCAAGAGCAGAGAACTCAGATACCGACTAATTCCTGAGCATAGATAACCAAATTCCAGGGGAGGCCCCTTGTTCAATGGCCACAAGTGCTTGAGTGATAACAGCCTTGTCATGTTTTTGTTGAGATCTGAGTTTGCAAACCAACCATAGCATGAACACTAATCCACAGCATAGGGCTGCACCAAACAGAGCCACTCCAGATAAGTAGTGGACACCTCATCTGGTTCACCTCAGCTGTTACCACCAAGGGCCGTAGTCAAGCTGCTCCTATAATAGAATTTAGAATTCCCAATTGTTAATAACTACTCCAGAAAGTTTACCCACTGTGTTTGTCTAACAACAGATTGGGGGAGGATAACTCCAGACACTGTAGACACAATGTCTGCAGCAGTAATGGCTGCTACAATAGCATCGAAAGTGTCAAGGTCTTTTCCAGGACAGTTCAGGATCAGTCATTTTTCTCTGGAACAACCAGCAGACAATGGAACCATTTCTGAGATCTGTACAACCAGGGCAGAGTTCCCCAGTCCACAGCAGCTTTACGCAGGTGGCATTCCTGTGAAGCTACAGTCTGTAAAATGACCAGTTAAGGCAGCAAGAGTCACCAGGGAATGAGGGGGGCAGCAACGACTGCAGTCCAGTCTTCTCCAGAAAGCAGCAGTGCACAGAGGGTCAGAGAGCGGGCCATAGTGGGACAGGACACACGCAATGGTAACACTGACTGCAGCAACGCCAAAATCTCTATGATGACAAAAGGTGAAGGGGAATCTTCTATCTTCCTCTCAGGGCAGAGGAATGACTCCAGGGACCCGAACCACAAGAGCTGAATCTTCATGTAACCAGGATCGGCAAGTCTCAGCAACCACTCAGGCAGCTGGCACACTCTTGCAACATCCTGTAGAAAAAACACAACCATTCCCTCTTCCCCATATAAAATATCTGGACAGGATCATGTCAATATGTGGATCTCTCTATTTCACCTAGGCAGAAGTATGCCTAGTTGTAGGGTGCCATAAACTTTGGCATCCACATTTTAAAATTGAAATAAAAGGAGCATTATTTAGCATACAGGGATAACTCCCCCTATTTATTTATTAAGATATAGTAAGGATATTATTTATTAAGGTAAGTCCTCGAGGATTAAATTGAGGACACTGAGCACTTGTATTTATAAATTGACTTGTATACCAAATTATTGTCTCCAGCATTATTGTTTTGGATATAAAAAGAATGAGATTTTTTTGACTAATTGTTCCTATGTAAGGCCTACAATCTGTTTGGTATAATTGTCCTTCCTTATTAAGGAGCCCAGGCAATCCAGTTTGAGTTCTTAAATGGTCTATTAAGGAACAGTACTTAGTGCTCTTAACCACTAAGCCATTTCTCTAGCACCTCACAAACTTTATTTACCTAAACATAAGCATTAATTAGAAATGTCAAACCCTGTAAATATTGTCCAATTTCAGTCATACTAGAAATCCCTGAGCTGGCAGGGCGAGGCTGAGAATTGAAAGTAAGCAAATGGAGTCTTCCTCATTTTATATTAACTCCATTACCATTTTCAAAGAGTTGGGTCTATGGTTTTGTTTAGTTGTCTGAGACAGGGCACTGAAAGGACAGTGAATTGTCAGACAATTCATACTGAAATCATCACTCACTGATTTTATGTAGAAAACCTGCCTCTAATAAAGCATTAAGTAATTGTAAAATTTGAGGGCTAGTAGTATCTAAAAAGATAAAACCTTTTAATCAATTGTAAACCACAAGCCACACATTGGCTATCAGTATATGAATTGAAAGCTTGATTTTTTAACATTTAAAAACAGTGGCTACAGCATGTAATTTTGTTTACAGGAAATACAAAAGCATGCAAAGAGTAAAATTATCAATTTTGCCTGAAAAATTTGTATATGTAATAGGCCAAATATCAGTATTTTGTAATAACCAATTAACTGTTGTTTGTAATAAGAAATGTTTCACCAGGTTTCTTTTTAAAATACTTCCATGACTCTAGTCTACAATTTTGTATTAACACAGCTGAAGCTTTATCTCCAATGTGCATAACAAAGACTTAAGTCCTCTGGTAAGGTGAAGTACTTAGCCAATTAACATATCCTTAGAAGCTTAAAATTAGTTTCAAATATTCTTTTCTGGAGCAGTGCAACAGCTACTCCCCAAATATAAAAGCTCATTTTGAGAGCAAAGGTTTGTAGTAAAAATTTCCATATACACTGAAAGATTCAAGGTTCTAACTTCTTACATCGAAGAAGCAACAAAATTACATAATATAAGGCTGTTAGCAATCCTCTAAATCTATCTTGAAATGGCAGTTGGAGTAAGTAAACTGGCTGTAATGTTCTCACAAGTTCCAAAACCTCATCAATCCTTCGTAAATCTTGTAACAATCTCTACCTGTTTGATTTTTTCTTAATTAAAAATAAGTTTGAGTTAGTCAATGTAACACTGGCAATCTTTAATCACAATCTTTAAATTCTCCTTGTAACAACAGAGCACAACCACAAGGTCACCTGAGTTCTGAGTACGTGACTAGGCAGCTGTCCTTGGGGCAGTGGAATTAGCATTAAAATACCAATAGCTTCAGAGCAAACCACAACTTTGGAAAGCAAAACTCAATCTCCAACAATCTAGTCTCCAAAATCCAGTCTCCAAGACACCAAGTCTATCCTTCATGCTACGAAATTTGACTGCCATTTCCTACATATCAACGCATGATGGTGCGGTCTCCAATACCTCAACAAAGAGACATTGTCCTAAATTCTTTTAGAAGCCTGGTTTCTAGGATAAGAATTCCATAAAAATATCTCAATTTAGACCTGTTTCCCTGGGTTGGCTCATGCCACATGTTGTCTAGAATGATTCCATCCAAATTACCAGTTTTATGTCAACTTTCTGTTACCAATATTACACCTTTTTAACCATATCCAATAACTTGAAAGCCAATAGTCCATAACCAAGGCAAGTAGAGTATATTTACACATTTAAAACCAATGAGAAACAAAATTGAAGTGGCTACACATATCTTTAATATTTAGACCAAACACCATTTTTACCTTTTTAGCTATGATTTTAAGAGAAGCACCTTGTCACTGTTGAGTCAAATAATAAGTCAGGGATTTCTCTAAGAGAAACAGCTCTCAGCCCTTGTACCAAAGAAGCTGAGAAGCTGCTGGCGCCTTTAAGATCAGCTCGTGCAGACGCTTAGCCTCTGGGCAGCTTCCCCAGCTAACCTAAACTCCTGGCTGCAGGTGTAGGGCTCTAAAGGCCTGATTGAAACTGTTTTTTTATTCATTTGTTCCTTTTTGAAACAAGTTAAAACCAAGTCAAGGTGTGAACGACCAGCAGATAAAGTTTTTACCATTTTTTCTTTTGAACATGAAACATAAAACATTTACACAACGAGAAACAAGAACCACAGACATAAACTGACAGACATGGGGACATCCTGGTGCACCAAGGACAGACAATAGACAAAGAGGAAAAAAAACAGATGGTGTTCACGGTGACTATCCACTCCAGTGGAGACGATATGGACGATGGATTGTCTCAATTCCTGGACTAGTCCATCAATGTGTTGAAACCCAATTCCTGTAATATACTGAGATATATTACGAGATTTCTGAGCAGCACAACTGACATTCGCCAAAGGTATGGAAGTGAAACACAGTATTTTTACTCACAACCCAATTACATTAACTCCATCAAGCTGTGCATGGGCATTGAGAATTGAGATATCATTTTGTTTGATTCTCCTGAATAAATGTTTCAGGTGGTCTACCTCGATCAAATCTGATCAGTATGGCTCTGTGAAGTTTCCAGAGCCTAATCACACCTTTTACAAGCACAAAGACAAAATTTTTCTCCCAAAATACTGTGTTCCTTTTATCTCCTTTTCTTTTCTTTTTTTCTTTAGAGACCTTTTCTCCCTCTGACATACTTTCTTGTTGCTCTGCAAGGATCCTCTGACCTGTCCTAATGGCTGTAACAGCTTCCCACACAAAGAAAAAAATAAACAAAATTATCAGTCTTGTCCACGAAGGATCCATAACTTTCGGTTTCTTCACAGTGGCTCTCCACCTAGGACCATATCTTTCTTCTTCATAGCGAGCTGCCTCATCTTCTAAATCCTCTTCCTCAGAGGGGCTAATCTTGTCTGTTTCTGAACTATCAAGCCCCAAAGCCTCTAACTCCTTTACTGGATAAAGGCTTTTCCTTTTCGGGGCTTTCTCCTCCTTTCCCTGTTTCTCTCCCGGGGCGTCCTTTCCCCTATCTCTCGCTTCCTCAGATCTAAACTCCTTGGAAGGGCCTTTTTTCTTATGTGCACCTTTTCTCTTTGAGCTCTTTAATCTTTCATCCCGCTCTGTTTCTGACATGCTGTATCAAGACCAAACATGCCTCTCAGAGCTTACCTCTCAACCTGCAGGTCTGGACCCTCTCTGCGAGCAGAGGCTCTCCTTGGCGCCGGCAATGGTGTGGCATTTGTCCCGTGTTTCGGCATCAAATGTCGCGCGCCCAATGTCTCGCCAGCAGGACCGACGCACAGACACCAGGATCCTTCTGCAGCAAAGCGTTTATTACATCTTGAAGAGGAGAGACCCGAGCCCCAGAATGGCGCTGCTTATATACACCCTAGCGCGGCGCGTCCACACCTGATTGGTCGCTTACCCATGATCTCAAAGGCATGCCCCAGAGTGGGCAAAGACCTGGCACGAAGGCACTCTTGCACATGCGCACACAGTTAACTTCTTGAAAGGAAGTCAGCTGGCATGGCGGAGGCCAGCGCCATCTTGTAATGGCGAAAGCTATCCTGGCCTTCCACGTGGGGCACAGTGGAAGCCAGCGCCATCTTGTGGTGGCGAATGTTATTGCGGCCCTCTACACTAAGCAAATGGTCTGATGAAACAAGCTGAAGTTGCCATTCTAATACATAATAAAATTGACTTAAACCAAAAGTCATCCAAAAAGATAAGAAAGAACACTTCATATTCATCAAAGGAAAAATCCACCAAAATGAACTCTCAATCTTAAGTGTCTGTGCTCCAAATGCAAGGGCACCTATATTCAGAAAAGAAACCTTACATGGAGGTTGAACAACACTTTACTCCATGATATCTTGGTCAAAGAAGAAATAAAGAAATAAGTTAAAGACTTCTTAGAATTTACTGAAAAAGAAAATACAACATAGCCAAACATAAGGGACACAATGAAAGCAGTGCTAGGAGGAAAACTTATAGCTCTGAATACATACAAAGAGAAACAGGAGAGAGCATACATCATCAGCTTGACAGCACACATAAATGTCTAGAAAAAAAGAAATGAATACAGCCAAGAGAAGACAGGAAATAATCAAACTCAGGGATGACATCAACCAAGTAGAAACAAAAAGGACTATGCAAAGAATCAACTAAACCAGGAGCTGGTTCATTGAGAAAATCAACAGGATAGATAAACCCTTAGCCAGAATAAGCAGGGGTCACAGAGAGTGAATCAAAATTTTAAAAAAATCAGAAATGAAAAGGGAAACATAACAAGAGAATCTGAGGAAATTAAAAAAAAATGATCAGGTTCTACTTCCTACAAAAGTCTGTATTCAACAAAACTGGAAAATCTGTAAGAAGTGGACAATTTTCTCAACAGGTAACAGGTACAAAAAAGTTAAATTAGGAACAAATAAACCATCTAAACAACCTCATAACTCCTAAAGAAATAGAAGCAATTATTAAAAGTCTCCTAACGAAAAAGATCCCAGGACCAGATGGGTTTAGTGCAGAATTCTATCAGACCTGCATAGAAGAACTCATACCAATACTGTCCAAACTATTCCACAAAATAGAAACAGAGAGAGCACTACCAAATTTCTTCTATGAAGCCACAATTACTCTTATACTTAAACCACACAAAGACCCAACAAAGAAAAGAACATCAGAACAATTCCCCTTATGAATGCCAATGCAAAAATACTCAATCAAATTCTTGCAAACTGAGTCCAAGAACACATCAAAACTATTAGACATCATGATGAAGTAGGCTTCATCCCAGGGATGCAGGGATGGTTCAATATACAGAAATCCGTCAAGTAAGAAGTAGGCTTTATCCCAGGGATGCAGGGATGGTTCAATATACAGAAATCCATCAAGTAATCCACTATATAAACAAACTCAAAGATAAAAACCACATGATCTGGGTTGGGGATTTAGCTCAGTGGTAGAGCACTTGCCTAACAAGTGCAAGGCCCTGGGTTCGGTCCCCAGCTCCAAAAAAAAAAAAAAAAAAAAAAAAAAAAAAAAAACCCACACACACACATGATAATTTCATTAGATGCTGAGAAAGCATTTGACAAAATTCAACACCCCTTCATGATAAAAGTATTCAGGGCCCATACCTACTTATTCAATATAGTACTTCAAGTCCTAGCGAGAGCAATCAGACAACGAAAGGATGTCAAAGGGAGACATATTGGAAGGGGAGAAATGAAAATATCATTATTTGCAGATGCTCTGATAATATACTTAATGATGCCAAAAGTTCCACCAGAGGACTACAAAGCCTGATAAACAAATTCACCAAATGTCTGGGTATAAAATTTCCTCAAACAAATCAGTAGCACTACTCAAAGGATAAACAAGCTGAGAAAGAAATTAGGGAAATGACACCTTTCACAATAGTCTCAAATAATATAAGATATCTTGGTGTGACTTTAACCAAGCAAGTTGAAAGATCTGTATGACAAGAAAACTTCAAGTCCCTGAAGAAAGAAATTGAAGATCTCAGAAGATGGAAAGATCTCTCATGCTCATGGATGGGCAGGATTAATATAGTAAAAATGGCCATTTTGCCAAAAGTAATCTACTGATTCAATGAAATCCCTGTCAAAATTCCTACTCAATTCTTCATAGAGATAGAAAGACCAATTTGAAAATTCATTTGGAATAACAAAAAACACAGTATAGGGAAAACTATACTCAGAAACAAAAGAACTTCTGGGGGAATCACCATACCTGTCCTCAAGCAGTATTAGAGAGCAATAGTCATAAAAACTGTATGGTATTGGTACAGAGACAGGTAGATTGACCAGTAGAATAGAATTGAAGACCTAGAAATGAACCCACAAACCTATGGTTATTTGATCTTTGACAAAGGAGCTAAAACCATCCAATTGAAAAAGATAGCATTTTCAACAAATGGTGATGGTTCAACTGGAGGTCAGCATGTAGAAGAATGCAGATCGATCCATGCTAATCACCCTGTACAAAGCTTAACTCCAAGTTGATGATGAACCTCCACATCAAACCATATACACTCAAACTAATAGAAGAAAATGTTGGGAAGAGTCTCGATCACATAGGCACTGGGGAAATTTTCCCGAACAAAACACCAATGGCTTATGTTCTAAGATCAAAAATCGACAAATTGGATATTCCACTATCTGAGGATCTGGCTATGCCTCCCCAGAGCATGTACCCAAAACATGCTCCAACATACATTAAGGACCCCTGCTCCACTATGTTCATAACAGCCTTATTTATAATAGCCAGAAGCTGGAAAGAACCCAGATGTCCTGGGATTGAATTAAAAAAAATTGGCACATCTACACAATAGAGAACTACTCAGCTATCAAA
This sequence comes from Rattus norvegicus, assembly GCF_021556685.1. Lineage (NCBI taxonomy): Eukaryota > Metazoa > Chordata > Mammalia > Rodentia > Muridae > Rattus > Rattus norvegicus. The sequence continues at coordinate 106,796,476 of NC_141535.1, read as the reverse complement.
AACAATGACTTCATGAAATTCATAGGCAAATGGAATGAACTAGAAAATATCATCCTGAGCGATGTAATCCAATCACAGAAAAACACACATGGTATGGACTCACAATAAGTGGATATTAGCCCAAAAGCTAGAATTAGCCAAGATAGAATCCACAGGCCACAGGAAGCTCAAGAAAAAGGATGACCAAATAAAGACACTTCCACTCCTTCTTAAAAGTGGGAACAAAAATATCTATCAGAGGGGATATGGAGGCAAAGTTTAGAGCAGAGACTGATGAAACGGCCACCCAGAGTCTGCCGGACATGTGGTCTGTGTATATATAGCCACAAAAACTAGATAAGATTGATGAGGCTAAGAAGTGCATGCTGAAACGGTCCAGATATAGATCTCTCCTGAGAGATACAACCAGAGCAATGCAGAGGCCAGTGCTAGCAGCAAACCACTGAACTGAGAACCGGACCTCCTTTGGGGGAATTAGAGGAAGAACTGAAAGAGCTGAAGGTGCCTGCAACCCCATAAGAACAACAATGCCAACCTAATAGAGCTTACAGGGACTAAACCACTACCCAAAGACTATATACATGGACTGACCCTGGGCTCCAACTGTATATGTACCAGTGAATAGCCTTGTTAGGGTACCAGAGAAGGGGAAGCCCTTGGTCCTGCTGAGCCCAGTGCAGGGGAATGTTTGAGGATGGTAAGTGGGATGGATGGGGGAACACCCTTATTTGGAGAGGGGAAGGGGATAGGGGGCTTATGGACAGGAAACTGGGAAAGGGAATAACATTTGAAATGTAAATAAAGAAATGTATCATACCATAAGAGCTACCTATTCAGAATTCTATACATCTGCTATAGACAATGTGCTGCATCCATCTTGTAATGTGACTTGTTTATTTGTGGATTTAAATAATTATTGGTTTTCATGACAAGGCTATTTCAAATTTTCCCAAGTTGATATTTCCTTGTACTAAAGAAAATCTACTTCACAGAAATGATCCAAAACTTATGTAATGGGATAGTAATTATCATTAATAAATAAAGAAGGTTTGGATTTGCATGGCTCAGTCAAAAACTTAATAAAGACCATTGTATGATATACAAAGCAAAATAATTGTAAGAAATTCTGTAAATAATATGATGAACTGAAACTTGAGCAGAACAAAAAAAAAATCTTTGAAATACCAAAAATATTTGTAAAGTGAAAAACACCTTAAAATGCTTAAAAATTTGGAAAGTTTTGGTAATATTCTTTTATTCTTCAACTTCTTGAAATATTTTATGGCATTTCATTCTTGAAGTAGTAAGAGTCTATGTTATAACAAAGGAAGGGGAAGAGGAGGAAGGAAGAGAAGGCAACGGTCTGTCAAGTGACTGGAGAAGTCAGTCTTGTTCCAGTAGTCCTTTTCATTTGAAATTTTTCTATATAGTCACTATATTGTTAAGAGTAGTGAAGAAATGGGGGGAAAAACATCAAGTCAGTGGCATATTTAACAGAGCATCTGAGGCATGAAATTTTAAGGTAAAGAGAAATGTAGGAAATTTGGAGGAAGCAAAGTGATATGTACCCATACACATATGACACAGAGACAGAAATACAGGAGAGAGAAAGAGACAGGAAAAGAGAGAGAGAGAGAGAGAGAGAGAGAGAGAGAGAGAGAGAGAGAGAGAATGAATGAGTGTGTTGTTGGTCTTAGACAGGATTCTTGTAAGAATGAAAACAGAAAAGCAAGGAAAACAAAGAGAAGTGTGCCTGAAAAGATACCTGTCGTCTTCCATAAGAAATAGCACACAAAACTTGAAATGATTCTTATATAATACAGGAACTGAGACCACCATAAAACAAAAACATTATCTAGCTGCTACAAAAAAGTTAAGCACTTTCCTTCATTTTTCAAAAAAGAGAAAAGCCCCACTCTGCAGTATATTGGGCTACCAGATTCTCTTCTGATTTAGGCAACCTAGATATGTAGACTTCATCTAACTCTCTCCATGTTTAATAAGGCACTGACAAATAATCAAACAAATCAAATTATAGATGAAATCTGTCACATTGAAGGGGGTAGAAACGTAACTAACTTAACTAAGTGCAGTTCAAGTCGGAATGCCCATGATTAGCAGTCTCCATGATTTGCAAGCCTCTTACCAGGTGTATAAGCAGATCACACTCCTGATAATCCCATAATTTTAAACACAAGCAAGCACTTCACCCAATGTCAGGACCCCAGAATCCTGTGACTACATTTTATACATATTGCATTAAGGATGCCAAAAATTTCAAAATAGCATATGGTTCTGCTGTAATACATTTTACACAGTAATAAAATGTTGAATAAATAAGTAAAAAAAAACTAACACTTTGAAAATTGTTTCTGAGGACCCTTCTGGTTTCTACTTGTGCCCAGAGCTGAAAGCCAGTTACCAGGAGGAATGCTGAAGCAACTGAAAACAGAGGTAAGACCGTTTACTCTGCTCCAAGCATCCCACCTACAGGCCTCAGGACATAAAAGCCCAGGAGCAGTCTGAAACAGGATCCTTCGGGATTCTGCCTGCACCTGGAACTGAACTAGTCCCACAGCTCTCTACACCCAAATCCTTTGGGGGAGAGAGCTGGATTCTCAGAAGTGCAGACATTCTTGAGAGCTCAGGGGAGACCTCTAAATGATGGACAATGCCATAGACTAAATGACTGGAAAAATTTTCTAGAAAATGGTCCCAAGAAACAAGCTGTAGTAGTCATTCTAATATCAAATAAAATGAACTTTCAACCAAAAGTTTTCAAAAAAAGATAAGGAAGGACACTTATATTCATCAATGGAAAAATCCACCAAGATGATCTCTCAATGCTGAATATCTATGGTCAAATCCAAGGGCAATCACATTCATAATAAAAACCTTCATAAAGCTCAAAGCAAACATTGCACCTCACAGAATAATAGTAGGAGATTGCAACACCCCACTGTCATCAATGGACAGATCATGGAAATGAACTAAACAGGGACATAGAGAAAGTAACAGAAGTCACAAACCAAATGGATTTAACAGATATTTATAGAATATTTATTTCATCCTAAAAAATAAATATACATTCTTCTCAACACCTTATGTTATCTTCTCCAAAACTGACCATATAGTCTGTCAAAAAACAGGCTTCAACAGATACAGGATGACTAAAATTGTCCAATGCATCCTATCAGATCACTATGGACTAAGGTTGGTCTTTAACAATAACAAAAATGACAGAAAACCAGTATACACATGAAAGGTGTACAACACTCTACTCAGTGATAACTTGGTCAAGAAAGAAATAAAGAAATAAAAGACTTTTTATAATTCGATGAAAATAAAGGCACAACACACCAAAATTCATGGGATACAATGAAAACAGTGAGAAGAGGAAAACATCTAGCTCTGTTTGACTCTAGAAAGAAATTGGAGAGAGCATACATTAGCAGTTTGATAGCATGCTTAAGAGCTGTGGAACAAAAAGAAGCAAATACTTACAAGAGGAGTAGATGTCAGGAAATAATCAAATTTCGGGGCTGAAATCAACCAAGTAGAAACAAAAAAATATACAAAGAATCAAAAAATCAGAAGCTGGTTCTTTGAGAATAACAAGATAGATAAACCCTTAGTCAGACTATCCAGAGGATACAGAGAGTGTATCCAAATTAACAAAATCAGAAATGAAATGGGAGAAATAACAACAGAATCTGAGGAAATTTTTAAAAAATCTACAAATCCTGCTATAAAAGCCTGTATTCAACAAAACTGGGAAATCTGGGTAAAAGGGAAAATTTTCTAGGTTCCAAAGATAAATCAGGATGAGATAAATCATCTAAACAGTCCCATAACTCCTAAAGAAATAGAAGCAGTTATTAAAAGTCTTCCAACCAAAAAGAGCCTAGGACCAGATGGGTTTAGTGAAGAATTCTATAGACCTTCATAGAAGACCTCATACCAATACTATCCAAACAATTCCATAAAATAGAAACAGAAGGAAGACTACCCAATTCCTTCTATGAAGCCACAGTTACACTTATACTTAAATCACACAAAACCAAACAAAGAAAGAGAACTTCAGACCAATTTCCCCTAAGAATATTGACACAAACATACTCAGTAAAATTATGGCAAATAGATTGAAAGAATAAATCAAAATGGCCATCCATTATGATCATGTAAGATTCATCCCAGGGATGCAGGAATGGGTAAATATATGAAAATCCAACAATGTAATCCACTATGAAAACAAACTCAAAGAACAAAACCACATGATCATCTCATTAGATTCCTTTGACAAAATTCAATACTCCTTCATGATAAAAGTCCTGGAAAGATCAGGAATTCAAGGCCCATACCTAAACATAGTAAAAAGCAGTATACAGCAAAAGAGTAGCTAACATTAAACTAAATGGAGAGAAACTTGAAGAAATCCCATTAAAATCAGAGACTACAAAGGCTGCTCATTCACTCCCTACTTATTCAATATAGTACTCAAAGTCGTACACAGTAATTAGACAACAAAAGGAGGTCAAAAGGATCCAACTGGAAAGCAAGAAGTCAAAATATCACTATTTGCCGATGATAAGATAGTATATTTTAGTGACCCCAAATGTTCCATCAGAGAATTATTAAATCTGATAAACAACTTCAGGAAAGTGGCTGGACATAAAATTAACTCAAACAAATCAGGAGCCTTCCTTTACTCAAAGCATAAACAGACTGAAAAAGAAATTAGGAAAATGACACCCATCACAATAGTCATAGATAACATAAAATACTTCAGTATGATTCTAATCAAGTAATTGAAAGATCTGTATGACAAGAACTTCAAGTCTCTGAAGAAAGAAATTGAAGAAGATCTCAGAAGATGGAAACATCTCCCATTCTCAATTATTGGCAGGATTGATATAGTAAAAGTGACCATTTTGCCAAAAGCAATCTACAGATTCAATGCAATCCCCATCAAAATTCCAACTCAATTCTCCAAAAAGTTAGAAAGAGCAATTTGCAAATTCATTGTTATTTTGAAAATAACAAAAAACCCAAGATAGGGAAAACTATTCTCAACAATAAAAGAAATTCTGGGGGAATCACCACCCCTGACTTCAAGCTGTATTACAGAGCAATAGTGATAAAAACTGTTTGCTATGGGTACAGAGACAAGCATCTAGGTCAATAGAATAGAATTGAAGACCCAGAAATAAACCCATGCACCTATGTTCACTTGATATTTGAGAAAGGAGCTATAACCATTCAGTAAAAAAAAGATAGTATTTTCAACAAATGGTGCTGTTCAACTGGAAGTCAGCATGTAGAAGAATACAAATTGAACCATTCTTATCTCCCTGTACAAAGCCAAAATAGATCAAAAATCTCCACATAAAACCAGATACACTCAAACTTATAGAAGAAAAAGTGAGTAAGAACCTAAAACATGTGGGCACTGAAAAATTTCCTGAACAGAACACTAATCACTTATGTTCTAAGATCAAGAATCAACAACTGGGACCTTATAAAATAGCAACCAACAGATTGGGAAAAAGATCTTTACCAATCCTACATCTGATAGAGGGCTAATATTCAAAATATAAAAAGAGCTCAAAAGTAAGACTCCAGAGAGTCAAATAACCCTATTCAAATGGGGTACAGAATTGTCTGCTGAGAAATATCGAATGGCTGAGAAGTATCTAAAAAAATATAAGTTCAAATGCTTAGTCATCAGGGAAATGCAAATCAAAACAGCCCTGAGATTCCACCTTACACCAGTGAGAATGGCTAAGATCAAAAACTCAGGTGACAGCAGATGCTGCAAGGATGTACAGAAAGAGGAACACTCCTCCATTGTTGGTGTGATTGCAAACTGGTACATCCACTCTGGAAATCAGTCTGGAGATTTCTCCCAAAATTGGATATAGTACTACCTGAAGACGCAGCTATATTACTCTTGGGCATATCCTAAATGGTGCTCCAACACATAACAAGGACACATGCTCCACTATATTCATAGCAGCCTTATTTATAATAGCCAGAAGCTGGAAACAACACAGATCCCCTTCAACAGAGGAATGGATAGAGAAAATTTGGTATATCTCCTCAATAAAGTAGTATTCACCTCTGAGAAACAATGACTCATGAAATTCAAAGGCAAATGTGTGGAACTAGAAAATGTCATCCTGAGTGAGGTAACCCAATCAAAAAAAAAAAACATGAACTCACTAATAAGTGGATATTAGCACCAAAGCTCAAATTACCCAAGATGTAATTCACACATCACATGAAGCTCAAGAAGAAGGATGACCAAAGTGTAGATGCTTCAGTTCTTCTTAAAAGGGGAATAAAAATATTCATAGGAGGAGATATGGAGACAAAATTTAGAGCAGAGACTAAAGGAATGAAAATTCAGACCCTGAACCAGCTTGGGATTCAGCATATATATATATATATATATATATATATATATATATATATATATATATATATATATATATATATATATCCACCAATCCTAGACAATATTGATGAAGTCAAGGAGTGCATGCTGACAGGAGCCTGATATAGCTGCCTCTTGAGAGGTTCAGCCAGATACAAATACAAAGCCAAATACAAAGGCTGCTAACAGCAAACGACTGAACTGAGAATCAGGTCCCTATAAGAAGAATTAGAGGTATGACTGAAGGAGCTGAAGGGGCTTGCAACCCCATAAGAACAACAATATCAACCAATCAAAGCTCCCAGTGACTAAACCACCATGCAGATTACATACGGACAAACCCATGGTTCCAGCTGCATATGGAGCAGAATATTGCCTTGTTGAGCACCAATGGGAGGAGAAGCCCTTGGTCCTGCCAAGGCTGGACCCCGCAGTATAGGAGAATGTCAGGGCGGGGAGATGGGTAGGGGTAGTTGGTTGGGGGGGATACATCCTCATAGAAGAAGGGGAATGGGATGGGATGGGGTGGGGGTTAATGTTTAGTAAATTGGGAAAGGAGGGAAAGGAGATAACATTTGAAATGTAAATAAAAAAATATCCAATAAAAAAAAATAACTCCCTTTGAATTCCTGAGACACTACCATATGATTAGTAAATCAGTTGCTTTAGGCAAAAAAAAAAAAGAAAGAAAAAGAAAAAACAGAAAAACAAACAGAAAAAAAAACCAAAACAAAACAAAAGAGAGAATTGTTTCTAATTAGATGCTAATAATAAGATGCTGTGAAAAAGAAAGTACAGTGTCACGTGACTGAGCAACCGAGTGTCTAGCTCTGTAGATAGCTAGAAATCTACAAATTCCCATCTTCTCTTATTTGAAAATAAGAGTGTTTTTTTTAAGGTGGTAAGGTTGTAAGAACACGAAGAATACAAAGTTTGATGGAAGATTGTCAGAAATGTCAGAAGCTGTACCTCTGAAGTCTCAACATGACTACCTAATTTTTACCTGAACAAGGGTGACACTAGAAGACCTGCTAATGTGGAAAATGAAAGCTCATTAGGCCTCATCTTTAGACAACAAACTCTAGGAAGCTAATGATTTAGGAGAGCAGGAAAAAATGCTCTTCCCCAGGGAAGAGCCCTCCAATTCGTTATCCAATACCAAACGGTCACCACTGAAAACACGCACTCAAGTAACAGTTTGCATTTATGTACTATGATATTGTTTACATATATTAAATAAGGAAAAATAACAATGATTTTCAAATGCTGGGAGGAGACATAGGAGAATTTGAAGGGAGGAAAGGAAAGAGAGAAGTGATATAATAATAATCTCAAAACAGTTATTTTTTTAAGGCCAAAAAAAAAAGGAGCTGTGTGGGCTCACTGCTACCCAACTCTTTACATTGTCCAGCCGCTATTATACTGAAGGTGAACAAAATACTACAACCTCAACATTGAAACAGTGAGGAAGTGATGTACAGTGCTATGAATTCTAAGCTATAAAATATTGGATACACCTTATCAATGGGCCCTTTCCATTGGTTAAAAGCTAAATGTATATAAATAACAATCTATAATTATTCAAATTATTGTGAGACTATTGTATAACAGATGATAAAGTTAGAGTCCTGGGTACATGAATGATTTTATGAGGTATAATTTTAACATAATTTAGACTCACTACATTAACACTTCCATGAAGAAAACATATCATCCTGGACTTTTTGCCTAGCAGTTTAGGCTTCTCTCAACCAGGAAATAGAAGATTGAGGCAGAGTGAATAGAACCTAGGTCAAGAATATCTGTGATAACATTTAAATTTAAGGTAGACTATAATGACAACAGAGCTCCCTAAGAGAAGTAGCAGCTTCTATAATCCAAAATGTCAAAAGTAAAGTTATTAATGCCTGCATAAAAATAAGTTGGTGGTATAAAGGGCACGTGGGAAGAAGCTGGCCAGGTGCTAATAAGTCATATAATACAGAAATGTTGAGTCATTAATTTATTTAACATATATTTTTATTTCCATCTTTGAAATTAAGATGTTCTAGTTTTGTTTGCGATAGTATCAGTCAAAATGATTTACCTAGGCCTCTGCCCCACAGAATGATCACAGACTGCTGTAGTCATGTTTTAACAATGTTGAGAATTGTCCCTTTGTTTTGCTATTCGAATAACATTCACTGACCTACACACTGTGGTCTGTATGTGCCTGAGGTTTCAAACAGAAATATAAACACGTGTGCAGAATGACAGAAAAGGAAGGGTGGTTTACCATCAATAAACAGCCTTTCCTTCAGGGGCTGGAGAAATGGCTTGGCTGTTAGAGGCTAGGCTCATAACCAAAAATGTAAGAAAGCCTTGCCTTCTAATGATTTTGCATATGCTTGAAAACTCTTTTAAGGGCCCTAAACCCCTAAAAAATGATGGACAAAGACCAGGATGAAGAATCCCAAAGAGACCAATCACTAGAACACTTCCGCAACAGATCTGCTACTGATGGATCCTCCACTCCCTTCCCCAGACCCCCACGATGGTTCCAGATCCCATGTCTCCACCTCAAGGATCTCCCTTGAGCCCTTGTCCAGCAATCCTTTACTTCCCCTTCCTCCTGTCCCAGCAAGGGGAGAGGGTAGGAAGGGACCATATGAACTGGGACTGGCCATGGGGACCTGGAGCAAAAGGGCCACATCTCCCGATAAAACAGTGGCCCTCCCCCTTCAATCCAAAGGCCCATAGTTGAGGATGGCAATCAGGCCATGCAATATTGGCCTTTTTCTTCAGCTGACTTGAACACTTGGAAGGCCCAACACTCCCCCCTTTCAGATAAACCCAAGGGACTGATTAATTTCTTTGAGACTGTTTTATTTACTCACCAGCCCACCTGGGATGATATCCAATAACTTATGTGTGTGCTTTTCACCACTAAAGAGAGAGAAAGGATCCTCAATGAGCCCCCTCCCAAAAAATGTGCCCTCAGACACGGGGGCTCCCTCGGGAAAATGCAGCAGTCATTGATGCAGCATTCCCTTTAACCTGACCTGATTGGGACTTTAATTTAGCCAAAGGCAAGAAGCACCTTAAGGTCTCCTGCCAGGGCTTTGTTGGCAGGTTTCAAGAAGCTGCCCAGCAGCCCACAAATTTGATCAAGGTATGTGAGGTTAAACAGGAATCAGATGAGTTGCCTGCTGCCTTTCTAGAGAAGCTCATAAGGGCATTCCACTAATATATGCCTTATGACGCCAGCAGTGATAAGTACAAAGCTACTATGACTATGGCTTTTATAGACCAGGCTAGTAGAAACATCAGGAAAAAGCCAATAAGTTGTTGAGGGATTTAGTGTAGGTTGCTGAGAATGTCTGTCATACCAGAGAGACAGAGGAGGAAAAGGAGCAGAGAAAGGGAATGGAAGAAGATGAAAGAAAGATGAGAAAAGAAAAGTGACAGGAAAGGAATTTACTGAGAATCTTGGTTACAGTAGTAAGGGAAAGCAGAGAGCAGAGACTCCAACCAAAGAGACAGAAAACCCCTTGAAAAGGACCAGTACACATATTGCAAGGAGAGGGGCCATGGACCCAAGAATGCTCTAACAGAAGCTGAAGACAGGAAATCCAAGGCCTTGGGAAAGGCACTCCCAAATGGCAAAGGTGTTAGCCTTGGGGGAAGATAGCAACTAGGGAGGAAAGGGTTTGAACCCCCTCCTCAAACCCAGGGTAACTGAGAGTAGAGGGGAAACCTACTCAATTCTTGGTGGACACAAGGGCTCAATACTCATTCCTCCTCCAAGCTGATGGCCATATTTCCATGAAAATATCTTTGGTCCAAGGAGCCACTGACCAAAATGAATTCACGGACTACCCAAAAAACTGTGGACCTAGGGATGGGCCAAGTACCACATTCATTTATAGTCATTTGTTGAGGCAAGACTTACTCTCTAAGATTGGGGCCCAGATATACTTCCTGCTCAATGACCTATAACTAACTGACCAAAAAGGAGAACCCATATATGTTCTGACTACCAGACTAGATGATGAATATAAATTATTGGAAGCCACTTTACTCAGAACTAGGACTTGACTTGGTGGTTGGAAACCTTCCTGTCAACCTGGGCAGAAACTTCAGAGATGGGCAAAGTAAAATGTCATACCCCCTGTAGTGGTAGAACTCAAAGCTCAGGCTACTCCAATGTCTCTCAGACAATATCCTTTGTCTTGGGAAGCAGTTAAGAAGCCATGCAGTAACAATTATTACCCAGTCCAGGATTTATAAGAGGTAAACCAGCCTACTGTGCCTAACCCCTACAGTCTGAGTTTTTCACCACCTTCCAGAATTTGGTACACAGTCTTAGACTTGAAAGATGCTTTCTTCTGCCTGCCCTTGGCACCCCAAAGTCAAGAATACTTTGTCTTTGAATGCAGAGACCCAGAGGATGGTACCACAGGTTGCTGACATGGACTAGATTCTCCACCAGTTGGGATCAATCTGGGCTAATCCCGACCTTGAGCTGCCACAGCACGAATGTCAAAAAATACTAGCAGAAGCCCACGGGTAGAGGAAAGACATCTCCAACTGACCCCTGCCACAATTAAAGGCTACATGGTTTATAGATGGGAACATTTTTCTCCATGAAGGTCAGAGACAAGCAGGTGCTTCCATGGTGGATGGCACAAATGTCATCTGGATGGAACCTCTACCTCCAAGCACGTTGGCTCAGAAAGCAGAGCTAATTGCCCTCACCAAAACCTTAAAAGTTGGAGACAGCAAAAAAATTAACATCTACATGGATAGCAGGTATGCCTTTGACACAGTCCACGTCCACAAGGCTACATACCAAGAGAAAGGACTACTCACAGCATAGGGAAAAGAAATAAAAGACAAGCAGAAAATCTTGGATTTCTTAGATACACTGATGAGGCTGGAAACCATGAGTATTATTCATTGCCCAGGACATCACATCAGAAGGGAAGAGACTCAGTGGTCCAAGGCAATAATCAGGCAGATCAAGTGACGAGAAATGGCTATACAGGAGCCTATCCCAGTTATGGGCCTGCAAGAGATACCAACTGGGAAACGGGATTAGACTAAGGGATGGCCTCATTTAGAATATACAGCAAAGAAAAGGCACAAATTGCTAGCTACCCCAGCAACTATTACTTAGAGGAGGAAGAACAATGGAGTACTCAAGAGGGGAAAACTATACTACCCAGAGAACGAGCAAAAGCTCACTTGGTCATATGCACAAATGATGGCATAGGAAATTCATCCAAGCAGATCCCTTGACTAAAGAATCTAAGGTATATGTGATTGACCTTAGGTTTTTAGCCAGAGAGACAGTAGCACAGTGTAAGTTATGTCAACAAGTAAATGCTTATGCAGACAAGAGCAAACAGGGCAAGAGACTTAGGGAAGAATGACCTGGGGTCTATTGGGTGGTCGATTTCACAGAAGTTAAGTCAGGAAAATATGGTTACAAATATCTCATAGTGTTTGTGGGTACTTAATCTGGATGTGTTAAGGCTCTTCCCACCAAGCAGGAAACAGCTACTGTGTTATCCAAGAAGATATCAGGAGAAATCTTCCCAAGGTTCAGAACCCAAGGTAATTGAATCAGATAACCATCCTTCTTTTGCTTCTAAGGTAAGTCATGGATTGGCAGAGATATTGTGGACTAATTGGAAGCTCCATTGTGCATACTATCCCAGTCCCCAGAGCTCAGACCAGGTAGAAAGAATGAACAGAACCCTAAAAAAGACCTTAATTAAATTGACCTTGGAGACTGGGTGGTGCTCCTTTCCCTGACTCTGTTAAAACATGGAACACCCCCTACTATTTTAACCTGACCCCTTTTGAAATCCTGTTTGGTACCCCAACTCCCTTGGTGTTCACTGGGCCCTCCCTGGATGTATTCAAATTCACTGATAAGAACCTATTCTTGAAGGTGCAAGCCTTTCAGTCAATTCAAACATGAGATTTGTCCAAAACTACACTATATGCTCCAGGAACACCAGAGACTCCCTCACCATATCCAGACTGGCCTATGTCTGGAGGCATCGGGCACAGCTGCTGGAACCCTGGTGGAAGGGACCCTTCCTGGTGCTGTTAACCACTCCTATAATCCTCAATGTGGACAGTATTGCAGCCTGAGGGCACACATCCCATGCGAAACCTGAAGATGCACTGCTTCCCTGGGACCTCCACTGCCCCCATGTAACAGTTTGTCAAACATGGACTGTGGTTTCCACTGGAACTGAAGATGAGGTAGCCTTTGTGGCAGCCTCCAAACCCCTCAAAACCTGGTGGCATGACCTCACTTTAGACCTGTGCCAGCGGGTGACAGGACTTTACTCATGGAGCATCCCTACCCATGATGGGAGCAGCATTGGAAGCAAACTGCCCATATGGGAGAAAGAGGGCTCTGGGTTAGGGCTGGGGGAATAAAGGAATGTGTATTCCCTGCACAGAGGTATCACCTGTGGGAGACACCCATTTACATTTCCTCTGGAGATGGAAGAATCCTGGCAGAAGTTCACCAATGCAGGGGCAAGGAGAGGTTAAGAATGTGGAACTACAGGAGACACCTACTGGGTCCCCTCCTCTTTTGGGGACTTCATCATAGTAAAAATAAATTACAAGACTGGGGCACCTACCAGGGATACCAGGGGTATTGGATCTGTGCAAATGCTGCCTGTAACCCAATAATAATCAGATTCACGTAGAAAAGCAAAGAAGTAACAGAATGGCTAAAGGGAAAAACTTGGGGATTCAGGTTGTACAAATTGAGATATGATGATCTCCAAGATGAGAGAAGGACTAACCAAACAAAAGAGAGAAAGAGAACAGAGTCAGGGCTGGCTTGAACCTTGGTTTAACTACTCTCCTTGGTTAACCACCATCACATCTACTTTGTTAGAACCCCTAATTGTTCTGCTACTGTTGATCTTTGGACACTGCATATTGAACAAGCTTATAGCGTTCATAAAACATAGAATAGGTATAGTACAGATGATGGCCTTGCACCAACAATATGAGACCTTGAAAACAGAAACTGAAGAATATGAGTTAGTCACCAAAGACTCCTGAGCATAGCTCCAAGATTGGAGCTTGTACAAGAAAAAGAGGGGAATGACAGACCCTAGGGTCTTTAACCAGCCTTATACCCATCTGCTAAGGGTATAAGGTGCAAAGCTAAGCCAAGTTACATTCTAGAGTATAAAATTCTCAGAATATGCTAAGCGATTCTTGCTAGTCAATAGATTTAAAGGTTAATAAGTTTAAACGGTAAACTTTCTGAGGTAACCTGTGCCCCTAAAAAGTATAAAAACTGCTTATAATAGCCTCTCAGAGTCACTTTCTAGTCCCTTGCCTCAAGATACTGACTTAGGGTGGACCCAGATGTGTTGGAAAATAAACCTCTTGCTTTTGAATCCATCTGCATCACGGTGTCTAAGTTGGGAGAATCTCAGTGTAATTACCACAGACCCAGGGTACTGTGATGCTATAACCAAAACATTGAAATAATATTAGTGAAGAAAAAAGTTTATTTCATCTAATACTTCTAGGTTTCATTTCATCATTTTAGGAATTTCAGTGCAGGAGAATTTTGAACAGGGAGTCAGATCACATTCACAGTCAATAGGTATAAGAAATAAAGTATGCATGCTCACATGTTTCTTTCTTATGCTCAGTCTATTTCTCTATTTTAATTCAGTTCAGGACCCTTTGCCTAGGGATTGATATTGCCCACAGTGGACACATCAATTAATTCAAGAGAATCCCTCCATTGTTATACCTACAAGGAAATTTAATGTAGACAATACATCACTGACATCTTCAAAGATGATTTAAGCTTGTCAAACTGACAATTAAAGCTAGCCATCATACTGGTTTGTAGGGATCACAGGAAACCTAAGTGTATGAGAATTTCTGGATGAATGTATTTGTGACATGAGCCATCTATGTCATGGATCCTAGCCTCAGACAAATGGAGAAAAAGCAAAGATTTCTCACTAGAATGAGGTTTAGAGGAATGGAAAAGCCTTCAGTTCTCATCCATGTGCGGATGCTTATAGTGAGTGCAGAAAATGTCCATCATACCTTTCTCTCCTAGAATTATATATAGACTAAAAATTGTTCCCCCAAAGAGACTGCTCCTACTGAGATTAGCTAAACCTCTCTCCTTATCCAGCTGTATACCATAAACCCTAACTCTTTTGTGTGTGTGTGTGTGTGTGTGTGTGTGTGTGTGTGTGTGTGATCATAACCTCCTTATTCAAGTGTATACTGTAATCCTGCTTCTATGTGCAACTCTACATAATAAACCCTCTGGTCTGAGAGGGTTAAGGGAGTTGTGGTTTCTCTATGGAAGAAACCTCTTCCTTGAATCTCAGATTAACCCTTGATAGTTCTGGTGAACTGTCCCTCTCTTGCTATTTGTCAGTTCCAATCCCCAAATTCTCTGAGAAAGCATTCCCCAGCCATTCGCATTGTGAGTGGTACCCTGCTGCACTTGTGAGATACTCCATGCTGTACCCAATGAGACTTATCTATTTGATTTCCACTATTATGCAAGCAAATTTGTACCTCATTTCCATCACAATGTTAGTGTCTCACTGAATTTGCCACCCAGATTTATTATGGATCTTTTTGATTCAAATAATCTGATTAAGGAAATCTTTTGTAGGACTTTCCTGAGGCTTGGGTTTTAGTTGATTACAGATCTAGTCAAGCACACAACAAAGATTTATCAACACACCCCTGATGCTTAATTTAATTTCCATGTTTTACCACCTCCAGGCATAAGTTCACTCATCACTGCCATGCATATTTTACTCATAATGGGGTTTTTGATTTACTGTTAATATTTAATATTTTAATATTACAAAATCAAAAGTACACAGATACATTGATGTAGCAATGGTATGTATAGTTTTATAAAACTTGTGTTATATGTTTATAGTTGTACCTATACCAAAAACCTGATCATGAGTCTCTAAATCTGGGTGGCAAATTCAGTGCCTCACACACAAAAAGGAAACCTTTTGCTTTGCTTGCTTACTTTCACTCATACTAGCAAGTTCATTGATAATATAACTGTTCCATTCCTTCACGGATATTAGAACTAACTTCTTCAGACTCCAATGTAGACCTAAGATCAGAAGTGGTCCAGGAATTCTTCATACCTTCAAAGCCAGATTAGAACTGCTGAGATCTCCAGGTTTACGGACTTAGTAACTTCTAGGTTCTCATCCTCTCTGGTATGTGATAGCAAATGTTGATGACCCAGACTATATTGTGTAATACTCCTAATAAATCCCCTTTAAATTGATATTTTCTTCTATAAACTATATTTCTTTACAGAGCCTTCAATAATACAAAAAGTGACAGAGGCTTAAATTTATATTCAGTCTCAACTAAGCCTTAAACAATTTAATCAACTTACTCATCCTCTCTAAGCCTCAATGACCTTGTAGTGATAGGTGTGAAAGTTAATTTATCGACCTGTTGAAGTGTATAAGTGATATGACTGTAAAAATATAATCCAAAGAATAGAACAGATATTTTAATTTTTAGTCTAGCCAAAGATGTTAGAAATAAAACTTGAAAGAAAAATAAAAAAAAAAGATTGAGTTTTTGTCAACTTTAGCAAACTCTGGTTAGAAAAACTTCAACGGGAATTAATAATCATGTCAGACTCTAAATAAATTTACATTTCAGGGATAAGGTGATATTAGAATGGGTTATCAAAAGAACATTTTCTATTTGTTCACAAAAGGAAATACCACTCTATTTAATGTAGCTAGGATATGCTCTGCTCCCTCTCACTCAAGAATGAAAAACAGAATGAATTATTTTAGACATTTTTGTCAAATCACATGATCTTACAGGCAATGTCAGATAAATAATCTGGAATGGATTCTGGGACGTGGGATATCATGGGATAGGAGTTGGTAGTGGAGGTAACTGGGAAATGAGATGTAAAGTAATGGAATGATTCATTTTAAAAAAAATCTTTCCAGTGTTGTGTCCAGGTTGCTCAAACAACACTGAAACAACCCTGGCTACTTACAGGTCTATACTAAGCAACCTTGTGAAATTTGTTGAATTACACACACATTCGTTTTGCTGAATGTATATACTACTCTGTGGGGCCCTGGGCTGTGAAAGGTATCCTGATTTCTAATCGAGTTAGGTGGAATCCCAGGGCACTGTAAAAGGGATGGCAGACACATTCCCAGTCTGCCAGGATATAAAGGCCTCACATAGCTGTGCCTCTCCACAGACCCTTGTAGAGAGGTTTCAGACAGACCAGTCACATAGGGCAATGTCCCAAACCACAGGGGAGGACATAGGCTCAAGAAAGATCAATCTGCAAATATGTAGATAAGGTCTTCCCAAGCTCTAAAGCTAAACCAATAGGAAGTACCTGCTGTCATACACTGACCCATTCATAAACTGTATTTAAGAGTTGTTGTTCAGGATTAAAAATATTCAGGAATTATTCTATCCGAGAGCTTCTGTCAGAAGAGCTGTAACACTGCCACTTGGGGAAGAGATCTGCTCTTCTAAAATCACTACCAGAAGCCCTCCTGCACCCCTCTCCATCTAGTCAGTCCCCTGCTGGCTCAGCCTGGCCTGAGCAACTGAAGTGGCAGTGGCCTTAAAAAGCAGAACCAGCAGCTGAGACCTCTGAAGCAGTGCCCCCCTCTATGCCTGAGTTCTCTCCCCCTCACCTGAACCCATGCACCTAACAAGGCCAGAGATCTCTATGGAAAAGCCCCAGGCACCAGAGCCCCACATCCATGTTCTATTGTTGTAAAGAGACACTGTGACCAAAGCAACTTTTTTAGGAGAAAGAATTTATTTTGGTCTGCTTACAGGTTCAGAGGTTTAGTCCATTCACATCATAGTAGGAAACATGGAATCATAGGCACCATGCTGAAGAAGTTACTGAGATTTCTATATGTGGATTCATGGGCATCAGGAAGAGAGAGCCACTGGGCCTGGTTTGGGGTTTTGAAACCCTAATGCTTACCCCCACTTCCTCCAATAAGGCCATATCTACGCTCAACAAGGCCACACCTCCTAATCATTCTCAAATAGTTCCATTTCCTGACTACTATGCCTTCAAATGTATGAGCCTATAGGGACAATTTTATTCAAATCGCCATAATGTACCTTGCTGGCTGCACAGTCATCCACAATTTCATCTCCTCTCTATCTTGACCTTTAGGTTAGGATCTTTCATAGAGGAATATGCAGGGCATTTTAGAAATATCAGTTTAATAGACCAAATCTCAAACCTTCCAGGGACATTATACTAATTAAATCCTTCATTTAAGAAACTCAAGACGGATGATCAAAATGTGAATGCTTCACTCCTTCTTTAAATGAGGAAAAAGAATACCCTTGGCAGGGAAGGGAGAGGCAAAGATTAAAACAGAGACTGAAGGAACACCCATTCAGAGCCTGTCCCACATTTGGCCCATACATATACAGCCACCCAATTGGACTAGATGGATGAAGCAAAGAAGTGCAGACCGACAGGAGCCGGATGTAGATCGCTCCTGAGAGACACAGCCAGAATACAGCAAATACAGAGGCGAATGCCAACAGCAAACCACTGAACTGAGAATAGGTCCCCTATTGAAGGAATCAGAGAAAGAACTGGAAGAGCTTGAAGGGGCTCGAGACCCCAAAAGTACAACAATGCCAAGCAACCAGAGCTTCCAGGGACTAAGCCACTACCTAAAGACTATACATGGACTGACCCTGGACTCTGACCCCATAGGTAGCAATGAATATCCTAGTAAGAGCACCAGTGGAAGGGGAAGCCCTGGGTCCTGCTAAGACTGAACCCCCAGTGAACTAGTCTATGGGGGGAGGGCGGCAATGGTGGGAGGGTTGGGAGGGGAACACCCATAAGGAAGGGGAGGGGGGAGGGGGATGTTTGCCCGGAAACCGGGAAAGGGAATAACACTCGAAATGTATATAAGAAATACTCAAGTTAATAAAAAAAAAAAAAAAAGAAAAAAGAAACTTATGATAATCCTAAATTCACTGGGAGAGACATGTTGTCCACAGAGTATCAAAGGAATAAGAGAATTGAGTTCTCTAGATTATTTTTACATAGTCATCTGGAAGTTATAATGAATAAACATAAAAACCTCCTATTTGCAAAGTATAATGACAGCTCATATTATGAAAATTCTGAGAGGTTAAATAAAAGGGCAGGGGTGAGGGGGATCCACATAACAGCTTGTTTCTGGATCTGGGAACAATGCTAGGGATGTCCACAATGAAGAGTGACACTTTTGAGATTATGATAGGAAATCATTAGCATTATGAACCTGTCAGTATGGTTGAACAAATAACTAAATTGAATAAATATATTTGCACTGTATGGATTAAATTTAATAGACAAATATCCAGAGTTTACCACAGAGCTATATGCTATATAAGTAATCAGAGACAAATACTATATGCCCACTCAGCTGGAAACAAATTCTGACTCTCATTAAAGTTTCAGCAGGAATGTTGACCTACCATGTCACTGTAGATTTTATCACAATTTTCAGGGAACCAGATCAGTCAGCCTGTGGATTTCCCTTCTCATTTGGGAGAAGTCTAAGGGAGTCCTGTTTCTGCCCTAAGAGCTTTCACAGTTCATACATAGAGTGATGGGTAGCAGTTCTTTATGCTCAGGTATCTGGGTTTCTAACATCAGGCTTGTGGTAAGAGACTATTGTGCCAACTTTATCCTATGTTAATCCCTCTAGCTTCCCCCTCGGCATATTCACAATGGTAGAACAGACATCACTCATGCAATTTGAGCTCTGTTTCTTTTTTTGCCCACTGAAGTCCTCATCTCACACTTAACTCACATAGTAAATTCTGAACTGTCCTAGATGGAACATGTCCTCCTTCATCATGGAACCCATGTGTGAACTAAGTTTTGCTTTTCTGGGAGACTCTGCATTCCTCTTTTCTCTGCCTGGAGGATGATTGCTTATTTTCACCCCCTAACTCTTGGCAAGAATTCATAGTATTTTAATACATTCTAGATTACAGAATGAAACTCACATCTCCCAAAGATTTGAGTCCCTGCTGACCCTTACATGGTGTGGACATAAGATAGGCTCAAAATGAAAAACTGATTCATGAATAATTTAAGCAAATGTTTTTTATCTCTTCTTACCAAATGTAGAGTAGAAGCACTGGTGTAGTTTACAAAGAGAAAACTGAAGGTAGAAGGTAGAAGCTGAACATCTGACTGGAGACCAGTAAGAAATCAATATTGAACTTTTTGTTTTTACTGTGACTGTTGTATGAATGTGGCTAGTGTCAGGCAACATTTTCCCTAATAAAGGAGTTTCTACTTATGACCCAAGAATGTACTTTTACCTTCCTGATACTGATTTCTATGCAGACCTATAATTTTCTTTATATTCTCACAAATATTTATTATTTAGCCAGAGCAGGAAAAACTCAAGTATTCGATTTTGTTGAAATATATATGAGTCACAATGGCAGGGGAAACACAGGAATCATGTTCATATATAATTTTGTTCAGTGTGAATTTGCACATTTTCACCCTCATAACAAAAGCTAATAACAACTAATTTCCTATTAAATGATTGCTCAATCCAGTATTGTTTTGACTGTTCCAGGGGTGCATGTATTCTGAAATCAGCACAAGTGATTAAGTTGTTAAGAATAAAGAAATGATAATGCACAATACCTGTCAATTTGGGGGTTACACAATGAATTCTGAAGGACCTTGATGGAGAGTTTAGAGGACACAGAGTTTCAAAGAAAACTTGGGGAAGGGGAAGTGTTGCAATGAAATTGTGATGAGTGAGCATTGAACTTAAATCAAAAATCAAAGTTGGGAATAGAAAGAGGCCTTGGTGATTTAGAGTGCTGGTTAATCTTACAGAAGCCCTGAGTTCAGATCTCATCACTCATGTCAAGTAACCTGCAGCCACCTTTTGTGACACCAATGCCAAGAGATCTGATACCCTCCTTGGCCTCAGTGGCACCCACACCATTTTGTATCACCCCCCAAACACACACATACATGCATACACAAATGAAGTAAATCTAAAAATAAAAAAATGAAGAAAGTCTATGTTGTCAATATGTATCACCATTTACCCATTCACATCCTGTACCTTAGTTCTTTCCTCTATTTCCATAAAGATAATAAGATCCCTGCTTATCTCCTGTGCCTCACATGTTCACAATATCAATCAAGAAAAAGTAGAGAAACATATTTTCAGAGTGTAAACTACCATGTGATTTGAGAAGAAGAGGTCCTGTCAGTCACACAGACATATATATATATATATATATATATATATATATGTGTGTGTGTGTGTGTGTGTGTGTGTGTGTGTGTGTGTGTGTGTCAAACAATATATTAGTTTTCTCTGATTTCTTTCCTCAAGTTCTCTTGATTTAGCAGTTTAATCCAATTTTCTGTATTCATTTAACAATGTTTCTCATAATTGTACTCATATTAAGGTCTTACATATAACCAGCACAGGAAGTGCAAGCTAGCACTAGAAAAGTATCATGTGAAAGAAAAGAAAGTTTGCCTTGGAAGCAAATAGGCTTCTTGTTTGGATTCTTATTAAGGATTCTCCCTTTCAAGACCATCTATCGTGAACTCTTTGGGTCTGACCAGGGTAAGCAATTCAAAATCACTGTTACACTTAGTAGACAGTATCAGCTATATTATTAGCAAGTATAGCATTTAAGATGCTGTATGCTATAGATAACAAGGAATATGGGCTTTCTCTTTCAGCTTTGCTGCTGAGATAGCTCTCTGAGAATGAATGTTTAGTGATGCAGCATGTCTGGTCCATGTTTGTGCCAAGCAGCAGGTTTAACATCAGTAAAGAATCTTTAAGTGAACCCCAGGGACAGTATACATATACTATGTTTAGAGAAAGCACTGAAAATCCATCAATGCTGTGTAATTTAAAGGTTTTCATGCTGTTTGTAGGGAGCCATACATTTAAACTCCTTTGTCTCAGTTCAAGGGAAAATGGTTCTGATTTAAAAAAAAAACAGAAGGAAGAAATGAAAGGAAGATGAAGATGGACTTAAATAGTGGTTATAGGTAGAGGAAACTTAGGTGATGGAGGAAGGCAGATAGGATAATGACCATCACCCAGCATGCTAGTGGAACCACACATTAGTCTGTATTTGCAGAAGTGTGTGCTTCAGGAGTGGAATGTGATGGTTTGCACATGCTTGGGTGTGGCACTATTAGAATGTGTGGCCTTGTTGGAAGAAGTGTGTCACTGTGGAAGTGAGCTTGAAGACCCTCCATCTAGCTTCTTGAGGATGTGAGTCTGTTCCTGACTTCTTTTGGATCAAGATGTAAAACTCAGCTCCTCCTGCACTATGTCTACCTGGATACTGTGATGCTGCCATACTCCCTCCTTGATGATAATGGACTGAACTTCTAAACCTATGAGACAGCCCCAATTAAATATTATCCTTTATAAAATGTACATTGGTTATGGTGTCTGCTCACAGCAATAAGACCCTAACTAAAACACTCCTTCCCTCTCCTTCCCTCTCTTTCCCCATACTCTACTCTAACCTCTGTCTCTGTGTGCCTGTGCATGTATGTATGTGCTTTATGTTTGTGTGTGCTAGCTTTCTGAATCCAAGGCATTGTACATGCTAGATAAGCACTCTATCACTAAAAAATTGATATCCCAAGCCCCACAGTCAGTACTTTTAACCACTCAGGACATAAAAATGGCAGAACCAAGTTCTCTAATCTCTAGTACCAAGAGAGAAAGTTTTCTCTCAAAGCTGAAATCAGGGCCTGGGAGATAAAATCATTACCTGGTAGATCCTGCTATAGACACAGATCAAGATTAAATAATAGAGAAGCATCCAGTTTGCAATTTTTTCTTATAATTTATAAGGTTAAAGAATGATGAATTATAAAGATGGCATTGGATTTATTTACCTGTATATATGGAATTTAGAACAAAATTAAATTCCAATTTTATTAAAGAAGTGTCAAATTATTTGTCCTAATATTCAGGGAATGGAATTAAGAACAAAATTAAAATTCCAGTTTTATAAAAGAAATATCCTCCGGAAAATGGTATATCCTAAAACATACCAGAGGATCTGCTGCACACAGAGCATTTGGTAAGAACCCCCAATCCAGTCCCACAGTTGCTACTGAGAGCGCAGTGGACTCAGAGATCCAACGTCCCCCTTCCCCTGTACCCAACAAATACCATTCCCCTTCTGCCAAGTCTTTTCTGCTGGGACTGACTGCTAGACTACTCTGCTCCCCAGAAGAGGCTATATCCTGAGGCATACCAGAAGATCTACTGCACTCACCATTTGACTGCTAGCTAGTCTGCTGTCCAGAAAAGGCTATGTCCTGAGGCATACCCTGGAGTGTGGCTGCACACAAAGAAACAGAAACTACAGTTGATAGCCTCCACGCACTACCCAGAACTGCTTCACAGAAGATAACAGTTTAACTGTTCCTCTGAACACCCAACACTCTAATGGCCTCCCAGGAGATCTACTGCAGCCAGGGCAACAAGTCAGCAGCTTCTCTGCCCCTCTGAAGATGCTCCAGTTGGAGGGCTCCACAGGAGGTCTGCTACAGTCAGGGTCACAAGCCTATCAGGAGACCTGTATCAATGCAGAGACAAAAGTGGCAGACTCAAGACAGAGTCCCCCAGACTAGCAAACACAAGGGATAAACAAATGGTAAGAGGCAAGTGCAAGACCATAAGCAACAAAAGCCAATATACATCAGCATCATCAGAAACCAGTTTGCTCACCACAACATGCCCTGAATATATCAAGACACCTGAAAACCAGGAAGCTGACCTAAAACCTATCTCATGAAGATAATAGATTCCTTTAAGGAGGATATAAATAACTCACTGAAAGAAATACAGGAAAACAGAGGTAAACAGTTAGAAGTCCTTAAAGAGAAAAAAAAATTCTTAAAGAAATACAGGAAAACAATCAAACAGGTGAAGGAACTGCATAAAGCAGACCAAAACCTAAAAGTAGAAGTAGAAACAATAAAAAAAACAACACAAATGGAGGCAAACCTGGAAATGGAATATCTAGGAAAGAGATCAAGAATTACAGATGTAAATATCAACAACAGAATACAAGAGATAGAATAGAAAATCTCAGGTGTAGAAATTACCATAGAAAAACATAAAAAACTCCTAACCCAAAACATCAAAAAATTCAAGACACAATGAAAAGACCAAATCTAAAAATAATTGGAATAGAGGAGAGCAAAGATTGCCAGTTCAAAGGACCTGGAAACATCTTCAAAAAAATCATAGAAGAAAACTTCCCCAACCTAAAGAAAGAGATGGCCATAAAGGCACAAGAAACCCATAGAACACCAAACAAATGGGACCTGAAAAGAAAATCCTCTCATTACATAACATTCAACACTAAATGCACAAAACAAAGGAAGAATATGAAAAGCTGCAAAGGAAAAGAGCCACGCATTATACAAAAGGAGACATATCAGAATTACCCCAGGCTTCTCATCAGAGACTATGACAGCCAGAAAATCCAGGGCAGATGTTATACAGACCCTAAAGGAATACAGCGCAGGCTACTATATTCAGCAAAATGCTCAATCAACATGGAGACACCTAAATATTCTTTGACAAAATCACATTAAACAGAGAATCCTAGAAGGAAAACTCCAACACAAGGAAGATACCTACACCAAAGAAAAGACAAAATATTAAGCATCTCACAAAAGCCAAAAGGAGAGACTCACAAGCACACAAAACTACCTACAAAAACCAATATATCAGGAACCAACAGTCATCTGTCAAAATTAATGGACTCAACTCACCTATAAAAAGGCATAAGCTAGGCTACTGGATACCCAAACAAGATCCATCATTTTGCTGCATACAAGAAACGCAGCTCAATAAAAGCAACCAACACTATTTCACAGTAGAAGGATGATAAAAGGTCTCCCAAGCAAATTATCCCAAGAAACAAGCTTGAGTTGTAATCCTAATTGAAATAAAATACTTTCAACCAAAAGTTATCAAGTGTGATGAGGAAGGACCCTGCATATTCATCAAAGGGAAAATCTAACAATAGAAAGTTTCAATTCTAAACATCTATGTCCCAAATGCAAGGGCACCAACATTCATAAAAGAAACTTTTCTAAAGCTCAAAAAACACACAGTGAACCCCACACAAAAAGTGGGATATATCAACAACCCACTCTCATCAATGGATAGGTCATTGAAACAAAAACTAAACAGAGACAGAGTAAAATAATAGTTGTTATGAACCAAATTGATTTAACAAATATCTACACAACATTTCACCCTAAAAGAAAACAGTACACCGTCTTTTCAGCACCTCATGGTCCCTTCTCCAAAATAGACCATATAATTGTTCACAAAACAACCCTCAACTTGTACAAGAAGATTGAAATCATACCATGCACCCTACCAGATCACCATGGCCTAAAGCTGATCTTCAATAACAGCAAAATTAGCAGAAAACTCACATACATTTGGAAACTGAACAACTCTTGACTCAATGATAATTAGATCAGAGAAGAAATAAAGAAATTAAAGAATTCCTGGAATTTAATGAAAATATTGACACATCATACCCATACTTATGGACCATATTGAAAGTTGTGCTAAGAGGAAAATTCATAGCACTAAGTGTCCTGATAACGAAACAGAAGAAATCTTAGACTAGCAAACTAACAGCACAAATGAGAGCTCTAGAGGAAAATGAAGCAAACTCACAGAAGAGAAGTTGGCAAGAAATACTCAAACTCTCACTGATCCTGACCCACAACTCCCTACTCCCAAACCCAGTGGGAGAGAGAGCTCACCGCCAAGACAGGTGGGCACTCCTGAGACTGCAGGGCAGGAGAGAGCGCCAGAACTGCCCACCTCAGCCCACATCCCTGGCCCAAGAGGAAACTGTACAGGGCCTTTGGGAAAAGGAAGATAGGGACACTCAACTCTGCAGTCCAGACACTGCTCAGATCTGAGGAGACCTGGTCAAACAGCTTCCTGTATCCAGATTCCATGGGAGGGAGAGCTAGGACCTCAGAGGGGCAGACGGTCCTGGGAAGCCAGAGGAGACTACTCTCTGCCCACATTCTGACTCTAGAGGAAAATGCCTAGTGCCATCTGGGCGCCATATGTACAGGGCCCCAAGTAAAGGCAGAGCAGGCCATTCTGGGTGCTACCCTCACAGAGAGCCGAAACCTGACTGAGAAGCAACTCCAGGCCATAGACAAGAGGTAATACCAACTTTCGTGCTCCAAGTGACCTGCCTGGTGGACACAGGACACACGGCCACAGGAATTCATGAAGACCATTAGACAGGAATGACTACATGCCTAAAAGCAGAACACTCTGTTCCCATAACTGGATGAAAGAGAACAGAAAAACAGGTCTACAGAACTCCTGACTCACAGACCTACAGGATGGTCTAACCACTGTCAGAAATAGCAGAACAAGGTAACACCAGAGACAGTGTGATGGCAAGAGGCAAGCGCAGGAACCCAAGCTACAGAAACCAACACTACATGGCATCATCGGAGCCCAATTCTCCCACCAAATCAAACACTAAATATCCAAACACACCAGAAAAGCAAGATCTAGATTTAAAATTACATGTGATCATGATGATGGAGGACTTCAAGAAAGACATAAAGAACTCCCTTAGAGAAATGCAGGAAAACACAAATAAACAAGCAGAAGCCTATAGAGAGGAAATGCAAAAATCCCTGAAAAAATTACAGGAAAACACAATCAAAGAGTTGAAGGAATTAAAAATGGAAATAGAAGCAATAAAGAAAGCACAAAGGGAGACAACCCTGGACATAGAAAACCAAAGGAAGAGACAAGGAGCTATAGATACAAGCATCACCAACTGAATGCAATAGATAGAAGAGAGAATCTCAGGAGCAGAAGATTCCATAGAAATAATCAACACAACTGTCAAAGATAATGTAAAATGGAAAAAAGCTACTGGCCCAAAATATACATGAAATCCAGGAGAGAATTAGAAGATCAAACCTAAGAATAATAGGTATAAAAAAGAGTGAAGACTCCAAATTCAAAGCAGCAGTAAATATCTTCAGCAAAATCATAGAAGAAAACTTCCCTAGTCTAAAGAAAGAGATGTCCATAAACATATAAGAAGCCTACTGAACTCCAAATAGATTTGACCAGAAAAGAAGCTCCTCCTGTCACATAATAGTCAAAACACCAAATGTACAAAGCAAAGAAAGAATATTAGAAGCAGTAAGGGAAAAAGATCAAGTAACATATAAAGGCAGGTCTGTGAGAATTACACCAGGCTTCTTACCAGAGACTATGAAAGCCAGAAGATCCTGGACAGATGTCATACAGACCTTAAGAGATAACAAATGCCAGCCCAGGTTGCTGTATCCAGCAAAACTCTCAATTAATATAGATGGAAAAACCAAGATATTCCATGAAAAAACCAAATTTACACAATATCTTTCTTCAAATCCAGCCCTACAAAGGATAATAAATGTTAAAGTCCAACACAAGGAGGCAAGCTACACCCTAGACAAAGCAAAAAACTAATCATTTTGCCTCAAAACAAAGAGAAGACAAGCACAAACATAATCTCATATCCAAACACGAATATAACAGGAAGCAACAATCACTATTCCTTTATATCTCTCAACATCAATGGACTCAATTCCCCAATAAAAAGACACAGATTAACAAACGTGATATGCAATGAGGACCCAACATTTTGTTGCCTAAAGGAAACACACCTCAGGGACAAAGATAGACACTACCTCAGAGTAAAAGGCTGGAAAACAACTTTCCAAGAAAATGGTCTGAAGAAGCAAGCTGGTGTAGTCATTCTAATATCGAACAAAATTGATTTTCAACCAAAAGTCATAAAAAAAGATTAGGAAGGACACTTCATATTCATCAAAGGAAAAATCCACCAAGACAAACTCTCAATCCTAAAAATGTATGCTGCAAATACAAGGGCACCTCTGTTCATAAAAGGAACCTTACTGAAGCTCAAAGCACACATTGCACCTCACACAATAATAGTAGGAGATTTCAACACCCCACTCTCATCAATGGACAGAGCATAAAAACAGAAATTAAACAGAGACGTAGACGGACTAAGAGAAGTCATGAACCAAATGGATTTAACAGATATTTATAGAACATTCTATCCTAAAACAAAAGGATATACCTTCTTCTTACCACCTCATGGTACGTTCTCCAAAATTGACCATATAATTGGTCATAAAACAGGCCTCAACAGATACAGAAAGATAGAAACAATCCCATGCGTCCTATCAGACCACCACGGGCTAAAGCTGGCCTTCAATAACAATACAGAAAGAATGCCCACATATACATGGAATGCTCTACTCAATGATAACCTGGTCAAGGAAGAAACAAAGAAAGAAATTAAAGACTTCTTAGAATTTAATGAAAATGAAGGTACAGATTGGAAAGGAAGAAGTCAAACGATCATTATTTGCAGATGACATGATTGTATACATAAGTGACCGCAAAAGTTCTATCAGAGAACTACTAAACCTGATAAATACCTTCAGAAAAGTGACAGGGTATAAAATTAACTCAAATTAATCAGTAGCCTTGCTTTACACAAAAGAGAAACAAGCCAAAAAAGAAATTAGGGAAAGGACACCCTTTATAATAGTCCCAAATAATATAAAATACCTCGGTGTGTCTTTAACTAAGCAAGTGAAAGATCTGTATGATAAGAACTTCAAGTCTCTGAAGAAAAAAAATTGAAAAAGATCTTAGAAGATGGAAAGATTTCTCATGCTCATGGATTGGCAGGATTAATATAGTAAAAATGGCCATTTTACCAAAAGCAATCTACAGATTCAATGCAATCCCCATCAAAATTCCAACCCAATTCTTCAGAGAGTTAGAACAATTTGCAAATTCATCTGGAATAACAAAAAACCCAGGATAGCTAAAACTATCCTCAAAAATAAAAATCACTATCCCTGAACTCAAGCAGTATTACAGAGCAATAGTGATAAAAACTGTATGGTATTGGTACAGAGACAGACAGATCAGTGGAATAGAATTGAAGACCCAGAAATGAACCCACACATCTATGGTCACTTGATTTTTGACAAAGGAGCCAAAACCATCCAATGGAAAAAAGATAGTCTTTTCAGCAAATGGTGCTGGTTCAACTGGAGGTCAACATGTAGAAGAATGCAGATTGATCCTTTCTTATCACCCTGTACAAAGCTTAAGTCCAAGTGGATCAAGGACCTCCACATCAAACCAGTCACACTCAAACTAATAGAAGAAAGAGTGAGAAAGAGTCTGGGACACATGGGCACTGGGGAAAATTTCCTGAACAAAACACCAATGGCTTATGCTCTAAGATCAAGAACAAACAAATGTGACCTCATTAACTGCAAAGCTTCTGTAAGGCAAAAGACACTGTCATTAGGAGAAAATGGCAACCAACAGATAGGGGAAGGACCTTTACCAATCCTACAACTGATAGAGGGCTACTATCCAAAACATAGAAAGAACTCAAGAAATTAGACTCCAGAGAGCCAAATGACCCTATGAAAAATGGGGTACAGGACTAAACAAAACATTCTCTGCTGAGGATTATTGAATGGCCAAAAAAACACCTAAAGAATGTTCAACATTTTAGTCATCAAGGAAATGCAAATCAAAACAAACCTGAGATTCCACCTCACACCAGTCAGAATGGCTAAGATCAAAAACTCCTGTGACAGCAGATGCTGGCGAGGATGTGGAAAAAGAGGAAAACTCCTTCATTTTTGGTGGGATTGCAGACTTTAACAACCACTCTGAAAATCAGTCTGGAGGTTCCTCAGAAACCTGAACATTCTACTACCTGAGGATCCTACTATACCTCTCCTGGGCATATACCCAAAAGATGTTCCAACATACAACAAAGACACATGATCCACTTTGTTCATAGCAGCCTTATAATAGCCAGAAGCTGGAAAGAACCCAGATGTCCTTCAACAAAGGATTGGATTCAAAAAATTTGGTACCTCTACACAATGGAGTACTTACTACTGAGCTATCAAAAACAATGACTTCATGAAATTCATAGTCAAATGGAATGAACTAGAATATATCCTGAGTGAGGTAACCCAATCACAAAAAAAAAACCACATTTGATATGCACTCCTTGATAAGTGGATATTAACCCAAAAGCTCAAATTACCCAAGATGCAATCCACAGACCATAGTAAACTCAAGAAAAAGTATGACCAAAATTCAGATGTTTCCCACTTCTTCTTAAAAGTGAAAAAATACCCATAAGAGGGGCTATGGAAGCAAAGTTTAGAGTAGTGACTGAAGGAATGGCCTTTCAGGGCCTGCTCCACATGTCGCCCATATGTATACAGCCACCAATACTAGATAAGATTGACGAAGCTAAAAAATGCATGCTGAAAGGGACTGGATATATATCTCTCCTGAGAGAAACATCCAGAGCATGTCCAATACAGAGGTTAATGCTAGAAACAAACCAGTGAACTGAGAACAGGACCCCCTTAGGGGGAATTAGAGTATGGATTGAAAGAACTGAAGGAGCTTGAAACCCCATAAGCACAACAATGTGAACCAACCAGAGCTTCCAGGGACTAAACCACTACCCAAAGAATATACTTGGACTGATCCAGGGCTCCAACTGCATATGTAGCAAAGAATAGCCTTGTTGGGGCACCAGTGGAAGGGGAAGCCCTTGGTCCTGCCAAGGTTGGACCCCCAATGCAGGGGAATGTGGTGAGGGGGAAGGCAGTAAGGGGGTTTATGGGAGGAACACCTGTATGGTGGAGGGTGTGGGAATGGTGGCTTATGGACAGGAAACCGGGAAAGGGAATAACATTTGAAATGTAAGTAAGGAAAATATATCTAATAAAAAATAAAAAAGAACCTATGACCTCTTCCTCAAGAGTTCTAATGACAGAGAAACAGTGCTCTGGGTAAGGGACTGTGGAGAAAGGGTTCATAATAAGCATAATAGTAAAGCTATTTTGGAAACTTCATGGGAGTGCTTTTATAAGAATGGTTCTATTGACTGAGAAACAATGCCCAGGAATCTGGGAGATTCTGATTAAGCCTGGCTCTACAATATAGCAGATCTTGGGGACTTGTTTTAATGGATTTCCAAACTACATAAGAATGCCCATATTTGCTTGTAAGATGCTTCAGGTCCTCACACCCAATGGGTTTTGATTGGGAAATAAACATGTCAGTGGCCACTGACTGAACAGAGAGAGAAGGGGCAGGACCTTTAGATTTGTTCAGCTAGGAACTGGAAGAGAGGAAGAAAGGAGACTTGTGATGATTTGGAGGGAGACAGACCAGATTCAGTAAGGTGGAAAGGGAAAGCAGCCCTAAGGGGGCTGGGGGCTGCCCAGAAGGTAACAGGGCATCAAAGAAGAACATAGATTTAAAAGGTGTTAAGTCAGTAGAGACAGAGGGAAATATGTGCTAACCGGGCAGAGGATTAGAACTGCCCAGTCTTTGTCAAGGCATGTCAAAAATAAGCTAAGCTAACATGTGTGTGTGTGTGTGTGTGTGTGTGTGTGTGTGTATGCTTGCGTGCGTGTACTCGAGCATGCACTTACACATCTTTCTTTGTTTTAGTAGAGTGTAGCATGCATGCAACTACTGGGAGCATAAAGCAGTTAACTACTTCACTGCCGTAAAGAATCACTATGTTATTAAACAACATGTACTCCTAGCCTTCTGGATAGAAAGAAAGTACGCATGTATCTTCTGTTGATAAAAAAAAAAAAAAAAAAACCTGTTTTCTCTAATGCTTATATATGAGTCTGGGAATCCATGCCAGTCTACATAAAGCACCTCAAGAAAGTTAGGATTTCTCTGAAGAATCTATTAATGTCATGCTTTAACCATCTTACTGCTTCTCATGTTATTTTTTAAAATGAAAAGCCCCATCTAGGGAGCAGACTTAAAAACAGATTAATGTAGCACCAGGGTCCACACCCAGCTGCACCTGCCCTCCTTTTTCTGTGCCCTGACAACCATGAGATATGTCTGTATGCTTCTGAAGGGTGACCTCCCAGTGTTCAAAATCTTTCAGAATAGAACTATATGCTACGCACCAACTGGTTTTAGTATCCCACCTTGAAACAAGAACAATTACAGAAATAAATCCATATGCAACTATACATTTTAAAAGGTTATATAAGAAGACTTTTGGTGTTTAAGGGTATGCAATGGAAAGGCTACTACTGATTGGAGGATGAAAACACGTTATCTCCATCAATGAAATATGCCAACTGAAACTAAATTAAAGTATAAAGTCAGGTTTACTGGGGACAGCTCTCAGGCAGGTTTAACTGTCCCAAGGAAATTGGCCAAGGAAGTCACCATGCAGACACGGGATACAGAGAGGAATGTGAAGGGAAAGGAAGGAAGGGAGGGAGGGAAAGAGGCACAGAGGGAGGGAGGGAAGGGGGAGGAAGAAATGTGCACACAGGGGGAGAGAGAGAGAGAGAGAGAGAGAGAGGCAGAGAGAGGGACAGAGACAGAGACAGAGACACAGAGAGACACAGAGTGACACAGAGAGAAAACGAGCAAAAACATCTTGATTGCATAGTGCAGAGTCTCTTGGGAAGAGGAGACATAGCCCCTGGGCCTGAAAGTTCAGATAGGGACTAAAGGTTGCTGGGAGAACCTAGAGGCCAGGTGTGCTTTAGAATGTTAAATAGGTAACTAGGCCAATTGTCCTGGGTCTGAAACCCAACAGAAACAATATCAGATTGGGCAACAACTCAAAACTTAAATTTGAGGACTTGAAAAACAGCCAACATAGGAAAGAGTGGATAAGTATGTGAGTGATCAGAATACATAAGAGCAGGCTGCAACTGAGGTGCTGGTTTGTGATAAACCTTATTGACCACATTATATCAGCGAAATTTACCCTAACTACTGGGCAGTTTTAACACCAGTATACTCATAGTCTGTTTTCATTTGTATCTAGAGATCAGTGGGAGACAGTGAACAATTATTCAAGAAAATTCTACCTGAAACTATACATTTTTTACCTATTCCCCCTGGACATGCTGGCCTTTGACCTTGAAAAAGAGACGAGGACCTGAGAGATTTATGGTTCACCCTACACCAGTTTCTGACCATCAGTATTCAAAACCAGCTCATTTATGGAAAGTCAAAAAAGGAATTTTGTCTACCCACTGTTTCTATTGGTGTGCTAAAGTGACCCAGTTTCCTGGAACATTTATTAATATCTGCAATAATGTTTAAGATAGCACATTCCCTGCTAAGAAAATACCTCTCAAAACTCTGCCCAGAAACAAACTACATCATTAGTCTGGCAACACTTGCAGAATCCCAACTGTGACCCAAGTACACAATTTGTCTTTTTGAGGCAGGTAAATAAGTTATATTGCTCACAAATTGCTGAAACTCAAGGTTGTGCATGCAAGGAGAGCACCAATAGAAATGCCCCCCCTTTGCCCACACCTGTCTGGAGGGAAAACAAGACTTATTTTTCATAAAGGGTCCACTTTCCATTGAGAGGAAAGCCCTGTGTGTTGCAGAAGGGATTTCAGGACAAAATATAGTGCCAGACTCATGCAGACACTAGAGCTGTAGTAGGCTGTCTTTGTGTGTACAAGGAACTGCATAAACTTTCCTTGAGAAGACTATTTCCAATAGCCACTGTCTCTCAGTTTGACTCAAAGAGCATCTTGGCTGTTGCTTATCTGGCAACAAACACTTGACATAACCTTCTCTCTTCAAGTCTGCTCTAATATGGTGACAGATTCATTAGCCAGACATATGAAGTGATCACAACTTCAGAAGCATGAAATATATGCCTAAATGAAGGCAAGGTGGAACAAAAATTGTCTTCTAATCAGCTTTTAGAGAGGGTTGGGATCAAAAGATCACCAACCCTGCTAATGATTCACCTTTCAACATCTTGCCAACCAGACACTTTAATTGGCCAATTTCCAGCTGTTCTTCCCAGCATACACAGTATGTAATTCTGAAGAGCAGGACATAGGGAACGTTGACCCAAGTGCTGCACACACAGCATTTGCAGACAGCTCTGTGCGCATTTCTTATAGGAAAAAATACTTAGACCCCCCTACAGTATGGATGGAAGAAATGGAAATAAAAATGTATTCACAGCTTGACAAGTGGGTAGTGCAGGACTGATTTTTATCTACATAAACCCAGTAAAATACATGGATCTGGGAAGGAACCACTACTAGGAGGGAATTGTGCCTTGTAAGATGAGAAAGGATATGAAGCAAACTGAGAAAGCACAGTGGACAGCTTACTCACCACAAACTCTGAAAATGCCATGTGTCCTAGTTTAGCAGAGTTGAACTGGGCAGGAAGAGGTTCAGTGAGCACCAGCCAAGCACCTCAGAGTTTTGAAAGATCTTTGCCCAAAAACATACAATGCAGCATGCGGCCCAGGGAGCTACCAGGGCACCAGGAGTTTCTAGTTGGTTGTGGTGGTGGTTGGTTGGTTGTCATTTCTTCAATTCTGTTTTTTGTTTTTTTGTTTGTTTTTGTTATGACAGGGTCTCGCAATGTAGCCTTGGTTGTCCTGAAACAGGCTGTCCTTGAACTCAGAGAGATCCTACTACCTCTGCCTCTTGAATGCCAGGATTAAAGATATGTGCTGCCACCACAGGCCAGCTGACATTCTGCATTCTAACTGGGTCTTTAGAGTCTCTGTCTCAAACTCTTACATGATAAGCATAGATACTACCAATTTCATAGTGGGGAGTCTGTACTCTCTCTACAAAGAAGGACAGCACCAAAGTTAGGAGAGCC
Organism: Rattus norvegicus; assembly: GCF_021556685.1. Taxonomy (NCBI): domain Eukaryota; kingdom Metazoa; phylum Chordata; class Mammalia; order Rodentia; family Muridae; genus Rattus; species Rattus norvegicus. The sequence goes on along the minus strand of NC_141535.1, from coordinate 106,762,132 downwards.
TTGGGCTTGATGCAGAAACCTTGGGACTCTGGTCAATTACTTGACATCTCTGAATCTCATCAATATAGCTCTTGACATATGGACAACTCTTCTACTGAAAACAAAAACAAAACAAAGAAACCAGAAAGTTTAAATGTGCTTCATAAACATGGAAGGGAAAACAGAGTTAAGATTAGCCTGGTAGTAGGTACAATGGTGTTTCCAATAGAATAACATTTTAATGGTAAGACACTGTCTTCACGCATCCACAGAGATGGTACACAGGTGTTGAATCTAATGGATTCTAGCTGCTTGAGAACAATGGAAGTGGGCCACGGTGGATACTTATGTGCACTCAGTTTCCCGCTATAATTGAAAGATTCTTTGGTACCTGAGAGAGCTCAGGATAAATGAATACCTTCTCTAACAAAGGGATTTTGTGTGACTGGTTGTTTTGTTAGTGTTTGTCTTCAACCTAAAACAAGATAATAACAGGCTTCCAAATTGAGGTCCTTCTCAGAGTGCAACAAGTGTTCCTATATTTCAGAAATCCTCCAGAGTCATTCTTCCACACATGGATATGGCATTAACTTTTCATGGGGAAAGTTAATAGACATCTGTTCACCACCAATAGGGCACCAGTGACAGATTAAAAAACACTCATTCATTTTAGTGAACCAATGGGCTTTATTGGGGATATATATACGACTGTGGGTGATGAGTTACTTACAAGGGAGCAGATAACTTACAAGCAGCTACATTGCCAAAGAAATTATTTATAATTGAAAAGTAGGATTCTCCTGAACCTATCCATAGTGAAATATTAATAGAAACAGTCTTGTGTGTGTCTCATAGTAATTTGTTATTTAGAGTTCAAGAAAGAATGGTGGTGCTCCACCCAGAGGACATTATTCTATAACACTTGAAACAGGCTAACTATAAACAGTATGAGATCAAAGCTTAGACCAGTGGAAGGGGAAGCCCTGGGTCCTGCTAAGACTGAACCCCCAGTGAACTAGACTATGGGGGGAGGGTGGCAATGGGGGGAGGGTTGGGAGGGGAACACCCATAAGGAAGGGGAGGGGGGAGGGGGATGTTTGCCCGGAAACCGGGAAAGGGAATAACACTTGAAATGTATATAATAAATACTCAAGTTAATAAAAAAAATCAAAAAAAAAGAAAAAGAAAAAGCTTAGAAGAACTCATTATATCACTCAATTTAAGAATTGAAAACATTAAAAATCTAAAACAATATGTGAAGATGGAAAGCCACCATATCTGCCCTGTATCACCAGAATAGGGAGCTTTCAATGTCCACAAAAAAGAACTCATATTTGCTCTTGAAATGCTTTCTCTTAGGCAAATGGATAAACCCAATCACAAAAGAACACACATGATATGTACTAATTGATAAGTGGATATTAGCTCAAAAGCTCGGAATGCCCAAGATACAATCTAAAGACTTCATGAAGCTCAAGAAGAAAGACAAAAGTATGGATGCTTCAGTACCTCTTAGAAAGAAGAACAAAATACTCACAGGAGGAAATAGAGACAAAGTGTGGAGCAGAGACTGAAGGAAAGGCCATCGAAGGACTGCCACACCTGGGGATTCATCCCACATGCAGTCACCAAACCAAGTCATTATTGGGGATGCCAAAAGGTACATGCTGACAGGAGACTGATATAGCTGTCTCCTGAGAGGCTCTGCCAGAGCCTGACAAATACAGAGGCAGATGCTTGCAGCCAACCATTGGACTGAGAATGGGGTATCCAATGGAGGAGTTAGAGAAAGGGCTGAAGGGGATTTGCAACCTCATAGGAAAAACAACAATATCAACCAAGCAGACACTCCAGAACTCCCAGGGAATAAACCACCATCCCAAGAATACACAAGAAGGGACCTTCGGCTCCAGCTCATAGTAGCAGAAGATGGCCTTGTTGGGCATCAATGGGAGGAGAAGCTTTTGGTTCTGAGAAATCTCGAATGCCCCAGTGTAGGGGAAAGCCAAGGTGGAGAGGCAGCAGAGAGTAGTTGAGTAGGTGGGGAGCACCCTTATGGAGGCAGGGTGTGGGAGGATGGGATGGGAGGTTTCCAGAGTGGAAACCAGAAATGAGATAACATTTGAAATGTAAGTAAAAAAAAATATAAAAGAAAATAAAAGATGTTTTCTATTTGGTTTAGTTTAGGAGTTTGTATCTGTTTTTGTTTTTCTTTTCCTTTCTGTTTCTTTTTGTTTCCCTGTCTCTATTTCTGCTTCATTTGGAAGGCACAAAGAAAATTTCATGACCACTGTACCTGAAATAGCTATGAATCACATAGTCTCTTACTCTGAGGCCTTGGGCTCTTCCAAATTCCCAAAATACCTTCAAGGTTCATCCTATTGTCCCAGTGCAAATAATGTGACTTCTTTGTATGCTTCTAGTCTCTTTTACTTTAATAAGTACTTTGGGTAACATACAAATATAAGATATGGATTCCATTATGAATTCAAATACTCACACTTTTTGTTTTCATGAAATAAATATTCCATTGGCCTCCTTTATCCTCTGTTGCCCTCCCAAAATGCCGACATCCCCCAAATTATCTCATCCTTAAACAGCCTAAAAATAATAAATAGACAGTACTTGAAGGATGGTATGTTAGACAGTATTTTCATAATGTTGACCCTGAAATTATGCAAATCTTACTTACTTTGACATGGTAGATACATATCTTCTAGCTATTGGCATTCCTGTCATACCTGCATTCTGAACTCAGGAGATTTATTTACCATAATTAAATGGTATCAACCCTCAGAAACATTCAGATGTCAAAGACAGAATATTAACTGTGATTAAAATATTTGTGTAAAGTAAAAATCTTCTCTTTTGACTCTTCAGCCCATGAATCCAGTCATCAGAGTATAAAGCCACTGAGCATTGTGAATGGATACCAGCATTCTCTGTTACCACCTCTAGTTATTCATCAAGCCCCATGGCATTTAGTTCACCCATAGACAGAAAACTACTGAACTGCTTTGCCCCTGCTCTACAAGAGATAAAATAATATGACACTTTACAAATATGGACACACCCAAAAAGTAAAGATGAGAGAAAACACATGGAGTAAAACAAAAAATGAAACGGAATTTATACTTTTCAAAGACATTAGCAAACATTGTGAAGTTTAGAACAAGACTGATTTATACAAGTATAATATCCACAGTGAGAACATTCAGACAATGGCAAAGCAAACTCAACTTGCTCCAGTGGCTTTGCATAAATTGAATAAGGGATAGAATGTTGCTTATTGAATTGCATTAGAGAACTGAATGAATTGAAATTGAGCATCTTCTATTTTTTTTTATTGAAAACAAATTTAAGCATACAAACTCAATCAACTTTGCCTGCACTAAAGCCAAATCAATGAGGTGGGTTACTATATTAAAAAATAGGGGTTATGGATTTAGCTCAGTGGTAGAGCGCTTGCCTAGTAAGTGCAAGGCCCTGGGTTTGGTCCTCAGCTCCGAAAAAAAAAAGAAAAAAAATATAATTATAAAGTAATTAACATTGTTAACAATTTCCAGCAAAGTGTTTTGATTCATGTTACAAGTTGCTGCCAACTAACTAACACCAAAACATCTGGGAAAGACATAGCTAAGACAGAAATGCTGCTGTAAGGTTTATACATCTGAATTCCACAGACATAAGCAAGAAACAGTAAGCTATGGAGACACTGCTGCCATTCATGAGACACCAAATGATCAACCAGAGAAACCTGAGCAAATTTTTCAAGACACATGAATAAAAAATTAAATGAATAAAGATGGTGTCCAAAAAAGAGTTGGAACTACAGAAATAGAGAGAGAAAGAATGAAATAAGGAAGGAAGGAAACACATGATAAGAATGTTCAAACTACTTTAAAACTGGAAGGGAATGACAGTTCAAATCCTAATCTAAAATTAAAAAGGAATATGATAATTTCCCAAAGCATAGTAAAGATGGTGAGCCCTATCAGAAGTCAGACAGTGTGACAAAGGCAAGCAGTATTGTTCAGAGTGCTTGATGAGTTATTTACAAAGAAATAAAACACTTATCACTGAGTATCATGGTATTCTAAATTATGTTATACAAAATGAACACTGGCCATTTGTTTCTTGTGTGCATTTACAGAGTCTTTAATATTTAACAATAAAATTAAACTCATAACTCTCTCCACTGATGACTAGGATGACTGGTGATTTAAAAAATAGCTCCCATAGGCTCATAGGAAATTGCATTATTTGAAAGGATAGAACACATGGCCCCATTGGAGTAGATGTGGATTTGTTGGAATAATTGTGTCACTGGGGGCAAGCTTTGATATTTAAAATGCTAAAGCCAGGCCCAATATCACTCTTTCTTCTTGCTGCCAACAGATCTGAATGTAGGAGTCCCAGGTCTTTCTGATGAACCATGTCTCTTGCATCTTACCATACTTACTGCCATGACCATAATGGACTAAACCTCTGAACTATAAGATAGCCCCAATTAGATTGGATATTTTTTATTGGATATTTTCTTTATTTCCATTTAAAATGTTATCCAATTTCCTAGTTTCCACTCCAGAAACCACCTATCCCATACCCCTGTCCCTGCTTCTACGAGGGTGCTCCCCCACCCACACACCCACTACCTCCAGCTTCCCTTCCCTGCAACTTCCCTTCACGTGGACATCAAGCCTTCATAGGACCAAGGGCCAGACAAGGCAATTCTCTGCTACATATGCAGCTAGAGGCATGGGTCACTCTGTGTATACTCTGTGGTTGGTGGATTAGTTCCTGGGAACTCTGGAGGATCTGGTTGAGTGATATTGTTTTTCTTACTATGGGGTTACAATCACCTTCATTTCCTTCAGTCCATTAACTCCTCCATCGGGGTCCCATTGCTCAGACCAATGGTTGGCTGTGAACACCTGCCTCTGGATTTGTCAGGCTCTGACAGATCCTCTTGGGAGACAGCTATATCAGGCTCCTATCAGCATGCACTTGTGGCATACTCAATAATGACTGAGCATGGTGACTGCTTATGGATTGTATCCCCAGGTGTGGCAGTCTCTGAATGGCCTTTCCTTCAGTCTCTGCTCCTCATTTTGTCTAGTATTTCCTCCTGTGAGTATTTTCTTCCCCTACTAAGAAAGACTAAAGGATCCACACTTTGGTCTTCCTTTTTCTTGAGTTTCATGGGGTCTGTGTATTGTATCTTGAGTAATTCAAGATTTGGGCTAATATCCACTTATCAGTGACTGCATACCATGTATGATTTTTTTTGTGACTGGGTTACCTCACTCAGGATGATGTTTTCTAGTTCCATCCCTTTGTCTAAGAATTTCATGAAGTCATTGTTTTTAGTAGCTGAGTAGTACTCCATTGTGTATATGTAACAGAGTTTCTATATCTATTCGTATTTTGAAGGACATCTGGGTTCTTTCTAGCTTCTGGCTATTATAAATAAGGCTGATAAGAACATAGTGGAGCAGGTGTCCTTGTTATTGGTTGGAACATTTTTGGGTATATGCCCAGGAGTGATATAGCTTGTTCCTCAAGTAACATTGTGTCCAATTTTCTGAGGAACCACCAGACTTATAAGGAGTAGAGGAAGGCTACTCCAAGAGTTAATTTTATATCCAGTCACTTTCCTTATCAGTTGCTTATGAAGTTTAGGTGTTCTCTCCTGGAATTTTTTGGGTAACTTAAGTATACTATCATCTGCAAATAGTGATATTTTGTCTTCTTCCTTTCCAATTTGTATCTCTTTGACGTACTTTTCCTGTGTAATTTCTCTGACTAGGACTTCAAGTACTATATTGAATAGGTAGGCAGAGAGTGGACAGCATTGTCTAGTCCTCGATATTAGTGAGATTGCTGCAAGTTTCTCTCCATTTAGTTTGATGTTGGCTACTGGATTGCTGTATGTTGCTTTTACTATGCTAAGGTATGGACCTTGAGTTCCTAATCTTTCCAGGATATTTGCCATAAAGGGGTGTTGAATTTTATCAAATGCTTTCTCAACATCTAATGAGATGATCGTGTTTTGGTTTGTTTTTTTTTTGAGATTGTTTATATAGTGAATTACATTGATGGATTTGAGCCATCCCTGCATCCCTGCATCCCTGGAAATGAAGCCTACTTGATCATCATAAATGATCATTTTAATGCGTCCTTGCATTAGGCTTGAGAGAATTTTATTGAGTATTTTTGAATCGATATTCATAAGGGAAATTGGTATGAAGTTCTCTTTCTTTGTTGGGTCTTTGTGAGGTTTAGGTATAACCATAATTGTGGCTTCATAGAACACATTGGGTAGTGTTGCTTCTGTTTCTCTTCTTTGAAGGACGTTTAGAATTTTAGAATTCTGCACTAAACCCATCTTGCTCCTTTTTTTTTTTGGTTCAGAGACTGATAATTACTGCTTCTATTATTTTTTTAAGGATTATGGGACTGTTTGGATGGTTTATCTGATCCTGATTTAACATTGGTACCTGGATGTTTTTCTAGAAAATTGTCCATTTGATCCAGATTTTTTCAGTTTTGTTTATAGGCTTTTATGCTAGGATCTGATATTTTCTTCAATTTCCTCAGTTTCTGTTGTTATGCCTTCCTTTCCCTCTGTCATTTTGTAAATTTGTATACTGGATATCTGTCCTCTGGATAGTCTGACTTAGGGTTTATCTATCATGTTGATTTTCTCAAAAAACAAGCTCCTGGTTTTGTTGATTCTTTGTATAGGTCTTTTTGTTTCTACTTGGTTGATTTCAGCTCTGAGTTTGATTATTTCCTGATATTTACTCCTCTTGTGTGTATTTGTTTCCTTTTGTTCTAGAGTTTTCAGGTGTGCTGTCAAACTGCTAGTATATGTTCTTTCCAGTTTCATTTTGGGGCACTAAGAATTATGAGCTTTCCTCTTAGCACTGCTTTCATTGTGTCTCATATATTTAGGTATTCTGTGCCTTCATTTCCATTAAATTATAAAAAGTCTTCAATTTCTTTCTTTTTTTTATTAACTTGAGTATTTTTATATACATTTCGAGTGTTATTCCCTTTCCCAGTTTCCGAGCAAACATCCCCCTCCCCCCTCCCCTTCTTCATGGGTGTTCCCCTCCCCATCCTTCCCCCTTGTTACCCTCCCCCCAACAATCTAGTTCACTGGGGGTTCAGTCTTAGCAGGACCCGGGGCTTCCCCTTCCACTGGTGCTCTTACTAGGATATTCATTGCTATCTATGAGGTCAGAGTCCAGGGTCAGTCCATGTATAGTCTTTAGGTAGTGGCTTAGTCCCTGGAAGCTCTGGATGCTTGGCATTGTTGTACATATGGGGTCTCGAGCCCCTTCAAGCTCTTCCAGTTCTTTCTCTGATTCCTTCAACGGGAGTCCTATTCTCAATTCAGTGGTTTGCTGCTGGCATACGCTTCTGTGTTTTCTGTATTTTGGCTGTGTCTCTCGGGAAAGATCTACATCCGGCTCCTGTCGGCCTGCACTTCTTTGCTTCATATATCTTGTCTAATTGGATGGCTGTATATGCATGGGCCACATGTGGGGCAGGCTCTGAATGGGTGTTCCTTCTGTGTCTGTTTTAATCTTTGCCTCTCTATTCCCTGCCAAGGGTATTCTTGTTCCCCCTTTTTTTTTTTTTTTTTTATTAACTTGAGTATTTCTTATATACATTTCAAGTGTTATTCCCTTTCCCTGTCTCCGGGCAAAATCCCCCTCCCCCCTCCCCTTCCTTATGGGTGTTCCCCTCCCAACCCTCCCCACATTGCCGCCCTCCCCCCATAGTCTAGTTCACTGGGGGTTCAGTCTTAGCAGGACCCAGGGCTTCCCCTTCCACTGGTGCTCTTACTAGGATATTCATTGCTACCTATGGGGTCAGAGTCCAGGGTCAGTCCATATATAGTCTTTAGGTAGTGGCTTAGTCTTGTTCCCCTTTTAAAAAAGGAGTGAAGCATTCACATTTTGATCATCCGTCTTGAGTTTCATTTGTTCTAGGCATCTAGGGTAATTCAAGCATTTGGGCTAATAGCCACTTATCAATGAGTGCATACCGTGTGTGTTTTTCTGTGATTGGGTTACCTCACTGAGGATGATATTTTCCAGGTCCAACCATTTGCCTACGAATTTCATAAAGTCATTGTTTTTCATAGCTGAGTAATATTCCATTGTGTAGATGTACCACATTTTCTGTATCCATTCCTCTGTTGAAGGGCATCTGGGTTCTTTCCAGCTTCTGGCTATTATAAGTAAGGCTGCGATGAACATAGTGGAGCACGTGTCTTTTTTATATGTTGGGGCATCTTTTGGGTATATGCCCAGGAGAGGTATAGTTGGATCCTCAGGCAGTTCAATGTCCAATTTTCTGAGGAACCTCCAGACTGATTTCCAGAATGGTTGTACTAGTCTACAATCCCACCAACAATGGAGGAGTGTTCCTCCTTCTCCACATCCTCGCCAGAATCTGCTGTCACCTGAGTTTTTGATCTTAGCCATTTTCACTGGTGTGAGGTGAAATCTCAGGGTTGTTTTGATTTGCATTTCCCTATGACTAAAGATGTTGAACATTTCTTTAGGTGTTTCTCAGCCATTCGGCATTCCTCAGCTGTGAATTCTTTGTTTAGCTCTGAACCCCGTTTTTTAATAGGGTTATTTGTTTCCCTGCGGTCTAACTTCTTGAGTTCTTTGTATATTTTGGATATAAGGCCTCTATCTGTTGTAGGATTGGTAAAGATCATTTCCCAATCTGTTGGTTGCCGTTTTGTCCTAACCACAGTGTCCTTTGCCTTACAGAAGCTTTGCAGTTTTATGAGATCCCATTTGTCGATTCTTGATCTTAGAGCATAAGCCATTGGTGTTTTGTTCAGGAAATTTTTTCCAGTGCCCATGTGTTCCAGATGCTTCCCTAGTTTTTCTTCTATTAGTTTGAGTGTGTCTGGTTTGATGTGGAGGTCCTTGATCCACTTGGACTTAAGCTTTGTACAGGGTGATAAGCATGGATCGATCTGCATTCTTCTACATGTTGCCCTCCAGTTGAACCAGCACCATTTTCTGAAAATGCTATCTTTTTTCCATTGGATGGTTTTGGCTCCTTTGTCAAAAATCAAGTGACCCTCGGTGTGTGGGTTCATTTCTGGGTCTTCAATTCTATTCCATTGGTCTATCTGTCTGTCTCTGTACCAATACCATGCAGTTTTTATCACTATTGCTCTGTAATACTGCTTGAGTTCAGGGATAGTGATTCCCCCTGAAGTCCTTTTATTGTTGAGGATAGCTTTAGCTATCCTGGGTTTTTTGTTATTCCAGATGAATTTGCAAATTGTTCTGTCTAACTCTTTGAAGAATTGGATTGGTATTTTGATGGGGATTGCAATGAATCTGTAGATTGCTTTTGGTAAAATGGCCATTTTTACTATATTAATCCTGCCTATCCATGAGCATGGGAGATCTTTCCATCTTCTGAGGTCTTCTTCAATTTCTTTCCTCAGTGTCTTGAAGTTCTTATTGTACAGATCTTTTACTTGCTTGGTTAAAGTCACACCGAGGTACTTTATATTATTTGGGTCTATTATGAAGGGTGTCGTTTCCCTAATTTCTTTCTCGGCTTGTTTCTCTTTTGTATAGAGGAAGGCAACTGATTTATTTGAGTTAATTTTATACCCAGCCACTTTGCTGAAGTTGTTTATCAGCTTTAGTAATTCTCTGGTGGAACTTTTGGGATCACTTAAATATACTATCATGTCATCTGCAAATAGTGATATTTTGACCTCTTCTTTTCCGATCTGTATCCCTTTGATCTCCTTTTGTTGTCTGATTGCTCTGGCTAGAACTTCAAGAACTATATTGAATAAGTAGGGAGAGAGTGGGCAGCCTTGTCTAGTCCCTGATTTTAGTGGGATTGCTTCAAGTTTCTCTCCATTTAGTTTAATGTTAGCAACTGGTTTGCTGTATATGGCTTTTACTATGTTTAGGTATGGGCCTTGAATTCCTATTCTTTCCAGGACTTTTATCATGAAGGGGTGTTGAATTTTGTCAAATGCTTTCTCAGCATCTAATGAAATGATCATGTGGTTCTGTTCTTTCAGTTTGTTTATATAATGGATCAGGTTGATGGTTTTCCGTATATTAAACCATCCCTGCATGCCTGGGATGAAGCCTACTTGATCATGGTGGATGAATGTTTTGATGTGCTCTTGGATTCGGTTTGCCAGAATTTTATTGAGTATTTTTGCGTCGATATTCATAAGGGAAATTGGTCTGAAGTTCTCTTTCTTTGTTGGGTCTTTGTGTGGTTTAGGTATAAGAGTAATTGTGGCTTCATAGAAGGAATTCGGTAGTGCTCCATCTGTTTCAATTTTGTGGAATAGTTTGGATAATATTGGTATGAGGTCTTCTATGAAGGTCTGGTAGAATTCTGCACTAAACCCGTCTGGACCTGGGCTCTTTTTGGTTGGGAGACCTTTAATGACTGCTTCTATTTCCTTAGGAGATATGGGGTTGTTTAACTGGTTTATCTGTTCCTCATTTAGCTTCGGTACCTGGTATCTGTCTAGGAAATAGTCCATTTCCTGCAGATTTTCAAGTTTTGTTGAATATAGGCTTTTATACTAAGATCTGATAATTTTTTGAATTTCCTCTGAATCTGTAGTTATGTCTCCCTTTTCATTTCTGATTTTGTTAATTTGGACACACTGTCTGTGTCCTCTCATTAGTCTGGCTAAGGGTTTATCTATCTTGTTGATTTTCTCAAAGAACCAACTTTTGGTTCTGTTGATTCTTTCTATGGTCCTTTTTGTTTCTACTTGGTTAATTTCAGCTCTGAGTTTGATTATTTCCTGCCTCCTACTCCTCCTGGGTGTATTTGCTTCTTTTTGTTCTAGAGATTTTTTTTTTATTAACTTGAGTATTTCTTATATACATTTCGAGTGTTATTCCCTTTCCCGGTTTCCGGGCAAACATCCCCCTCCCCCCTCCCCTTCCTTATGGGTGTTCCCCTCCCAACCCTCCCCACATTGCCGCCCTCCCCCCATAGACTAGTTCACTGGGGGTTCAGTCTTAGCAGGACCCAGGGCTTCCCCTTCCACTGGTGCTCTTACTAGGATATTCATTGCTACCTATGGGGTCAGAGTCCAGGGTCAGTCCATGTATAGTCTTTAGGTAGTGGCTTAGTCCCTGGAAGCTCTGGTTGCTTGGCATTGTTGTACTTTTGGGGTCTCGAGCCCCTTCAAGCTCTTCCAGTTCTTTCTCTGATTCCTTCAATAGGGGACCTATTCTCAGTTCAGTGGTTTGCTGCTGGCATTCGCCTCTATATTTGCTGTATTCTGGCTGTGTCTCTCAGGAGCGATCTACATCCGGCTCCTGTCGGTCTGCACTTCTTTGCTTCATCCATCTTGTCTAATTGGGTGGCTGTATATGTATGGGCCACATGTGGGGCAGGCTCTGAATGGGTGTTCCTTCAGTCTCTGTTTTAATCTTTGCCTCTCCCTTCCCTGCCAAGGGTATTCTTTTTCCTCATTTAAAGAAGGAGTGAAGCATTCACATTTTGATCATCCGTCTTGAGTTTCGTTTGTTCTAGGGATCTAGGGTAATTCAAGCATTTGGGCTAATAGCCACTTATCAATGAGTGCATACCATGTATGTCTTTCTGTGATTGGGTTAGCTCACTCAGGATGATATTTTCCAGTTCCAACCATTTGCCTACGAATTTCATAAACTCGTTGTTTTTGATAGCTGAGTAATATTCCATTGTGTAGATGTACCACATTTTCTGTATCCATTCCTCTGTTGAAGGGCATCTGGGTTCTTTCCATTTTCTGGCTATTATAAATAAGGCTGCGATGAACATAGTGGAGCACGTGTCTCTTTTATATGTTGAGGCATCTTTTGGGTATATGCCCAAGAGAGGTATAGCTGGATCCTCAGGCAGTTCAATGTCCAATTTTCTGAGGAACCTCCAGACTGATTTCCAGAATGGTTTTACCAGTCTGCAATCCCACCAACAATGGAGGAGTGTTCCTCTTTCTCCACATCCTCGCCAGCATCTGCTGTCACCTGAGTTTTTGATCTTAGCCAATCGCACTGGTGTGAGGTGAAATCTCAGGGTTGTTTTGACTTGCATTTCCCTTATGACTAAAGATGTTGAACATTTCTTTAGGTGTTTCTCAGCCATTCGGCATTCCTCAGCTGTGAATTCTTTGTTTAGCTCTGAACCCCATTTTTTAATAGGGTTATTTGTTTCCCTGCGGTCTAACTTCTTGAGTTCTTTGTATATTTTGGATATAAGGCCTCTATCTGTTGTAGGATTGGTAAAGATCTTTTCCCAATCTGTTGGTTGCCGTTTTGTCCTAACCACAGTGTCCTTTGCCTTACAGAAGCTTTGCAGTTTTATGAGATCCCATTTGTCGATTCTTGATCTTAGAGCATAAGCCATTGGTGTTTTGTTCAGGAAATTTTTTCCAGTGCCCATGTGTTCCAGATGCTTCCCTAGTTTTTCTTCTATTAGTTTGAGTGTGTCTGGTTTGATGTGGAGGTCCTTGATCCACTTGGACTTAAGCTTTGTACAGGGTGATAAGCATGGATCGATCTGCATTCTTCTACATGTTGCCCTCCAGTTGAACCAGCACCATTTTCTGAAAATGCTATCTTTTTTCCATTGGATGGTTTTGGCTCCTTTGTCAAAAATCAAGTGACCCTCGGTGTGTGGGTTCATTTCTGGGTCTTCAATTCTATTCCATTGGTCTATCTGTCTGTCTCTGTACCAATACCATGCAGTTTTTATCACTATTGCTCTGTAATACTGCTTGAGTTCAGGGATAGTGATTCCCCCTGAAGTCCTTTTATTGTTGAGGATAGCTTTAGCTATCCTGGGTTTTTTGTTATTCCAGATGAATTTGCAAATTGTTCTGTCTAACTCTTTGAAGAATTGGATTGGTATTTTGATGGGGATTGCATTGAATCTGTAGATTGCTTTTGGTAAAATGGCCATTTTTACTATATTAATCCTGCCAATCCATGAGCATGGGAGATCTTTCCATCTTCTGAGGTCTTCTTCAATTTCTTTCCTCAGTGTCTTGAAGTTCTTATTGTACAGATCTTTTACTTGCTTGGTTAAAGTCACACCGAGGTACTTTATATTATTTGGGTCTATTATGAAGGGTGTCATTTCCCTAATTTCTTTCTCGGCTTGTTTCTCTTTTGTATAGAGGAAGGCAACTGATTTATTTGAGTTAATTTTATACCCAGCCACTTTGCTGAAGTTGTTTATCAGCTTTAGTAGTTCTCTGGTGGAACTTTTGGGATCACTTAAATATACTATCATGTCATCTGCAAATAGTGATATTTTGACCTCTTCTTTTCCGATCTGTATCCCTTTGATCTCCTTTTGTTGTCTGATTGTTCTGGCTAGAACTTCAAGAACTATATTGAATAAGTAGGGAGAGAGTGGGCAGCCTTGTCTAGTCCCTGATTTTAGTGGGATTGCTTCAAGTTTCTCTCCATTTAGTTTAATGTTAGCAACTGGTTTGCTGTATATGGCTTTTACTATGTTTAGGTATGGGCCTTGAATTCCTATTCTTTCCAGGACTTTTATCATGAAGGGGTGTTGAATTTTGTCAAATGCTTTCTCAGCATCTAATGAAATGATCATGTGGTTCTGTTCTTTCAGTTTGTTTATATAATGGATCAGGTTGATGGTTTTCCGTATATTAAACCATCCCTGCATGCCTGGGATGAAGCCTACTTGATCATGGTGGATGATTGTTTTGATGTGCTCTTGGATTCGGTTTGCCAGAATTTTATTGAGTATTTTTGCGTCGATATTCATAAGGGAAATTGGTCTGAAGTTCTCTTTCTTTGTTGGGTCTTTGTGTGGTTTAGGTATAAGAGTAATTGTGGCTTCATAGAAGGAATTCGGTAGTGCTCCATCTGTTTCAATTTTGTGGAATAGTTTGGATAATATTGGTATGAGGTCTTCTATGAAGGTCTGGTAGAATTCTGCACTAAACCCGTCTGGACCTGGGCTCTTTTTGGTTGGGAGACCTTTAATGACTGCTTCTATTTCCTTAGGAGATATGGGGTTGTTTAACTGGTTTATCTGTTCCTCATTTAGCTTCGGTACCTGGTATCTGTCTAGGAAATAGTCCATTTCCTGCAGATTTTCAAGTTTTGTTGAATATAGGCTTTTATACTAAGATCTGATAATTTTTTGAATTTCCTCTGAATCTGTAGTTATGTCTCCCTTTTCATTTCTGATTTTGTTAATTTGGACACACTGTCTGTGTCCTCTCATTAGTCTGGCTAAGGGTTTATCTATCTTGTTGATTTTCTCAAAGAACCAACTTTTGGTTCTGTTGATTCTTTCTATGGTCCTTTTTGTTTCTACTTGGTTAATTTCAGCTCTGAGTTTGATTATTTCCTGCCTCCTACTCCTCCTGGGTGTATTTGCTTCTTTTTGTTCTAGAGATTTTTTTTTTATTAACTTGAGTATTTCTTATATACATTTCGAGTGTTATTCCCTTTCCCGGTTTCCGGGCAAACATCCCCCTCCCCCCTCCCCTTCCTTATGGGTGTTCCCCTCCCAACCCTCCCCCCATTGCCGCCCTCCGGCCATAGACTAGTTCACTGGGGGTTCAGTCTTAGCAGGACCCAGGGCTTCCCCTTCCACTGGTGCTCTTACTAGGATATTCATTGCTACCTATGGGGTCAGAGTCCAGGGTCAGTCCATGTATAGTCTTTAGGTAGTGGCTTAGTCCCTGGAAGCTCTGGTTGCTTGGCATTGTTGTACTTTTGGGGTCTCGAGCCCCTTCAAGCTCTTCCAGTTCTTTCTCTGATTCCTTCAATAGGGGACCTATTCTCAGTTCAGTGGTTTGCTGCTGGCATTCGCCTCTATATTTGCTGTATTCTGGCTGTGTCTCTCAGGAGCGATCTACATCCGGCTCCTGTCGGTCTGCACTTCTTTGCTTCATCCATCTTGTCTAATTGGGTGGCTGTATATGTATGGGCCACATGTGGGGCAGGCTCTGAATGGGTGTTCCTTCAGTCTCTGTTTTAATCTTTGCCTCTCCCTTCCCTGCCAAGGGTATTCTTTTTCCTCATTTAAAGAAGGAGTGAAGCATTCACATTTTGATCATCCGTCTTGAGTTTCGTTTGTTCTAGGGATCTAGGGTAATTCAAGCATTTGGGCTAATAGCCACTTATCAATGAGTGCATACCATGTATGTCTTTCTGTGATTGGGTTAGCTCACTCAGGATGATATTTTCCAGTTCCAACCATTTGCCTACGAATTTCATAAACTCGTTGTTTTTGATAGCTGAGTAATATTCCATTGTGTAGATGTACCACATTTTCTGTATCCATTCCTCTGTTGAAGGGCATCTGGGTTCTTTCCATTTTCTGGCTATTATAAATAAGGCTGCGATGAACATAGTGGAGCACGTGTCTCTTTTATATGTTGAGGCATCTTTTGGGTATATGCCCAAGAGAGGTATAGCTGGATCCTCAGGCAGTTCAATGTCCAATTTTCTGAGGAACCTCCAGACTGATTTCCAGAATGGTTTTACCAGTCTGCAATCCCACCAACAATGGAGGAGTGTTCCTCTTTCTCCACATCCTCGCCAGCATCTGCTGTCACCTGAGTTTTTGATCTTAGCCAATCGCACTGGTGTGAGGTGAAATCTCAGGGTTGTTTTGACTTGCATTTCCCTTATGACTAAAGATGTTGAACATTTCTTTAGGTGTTTCTCAGCCATTCGGCATTCCTCAGCTGTGAATTCTTTGTTTAGCTCTGAACCCCATTTTTTAATAGGGTTATTTGTTTCCCTGCGGTCTAACTTCTTGAGTTCTTTGTATATTTTGGATATAAGGCCTCTATCTGTTGTAGGATTGGTAAAGATCTTTTCCCAATCTGTTGGTTGCCGTTTTGTCCTAACCACAGTGTCCTTTGCCTTACAGAAGCTTTGCAGTTTTATGAGATCCCATTTGTCGATTCTTGATCTTAGAGCATAAGCCATTGGTGTTTTGTTCAGGAAATTTTTTCCAGTGCCCATGTGTTCCAGATGCTTCCCTAGTTTTTCTTCTATTAGTTTGAGTGTGTCTGGTTTGATGTGGAGGTCCTTGATCCACTTGGACTTAAGCTTTGTACAGGGTGATAAGCATGGATCGATCTGCATTCTTCTACATGTTGCCCTCCAGTTGAACCAGCACCATTTTCTGAAAATGCTATCTTTTTTCCATTGGATGGTTTTGGCTCCTTTGTCAAAAATCAAGTGACCCTCGGTGTGTGGGTTCATTTCTGGGTCTTCAATTCTATTCCATTGGTCTATCTGTCTGTCTCTGTACCAATACCATGCAGTTTTTATCACTATTGCTCTGTAATACTGCTTGAGTTCAGGGATAGTGATTCCCCCTGAAGTCCTTTTATTGTTGAGGATAGCTTTAGCTATCCTGGGTTTTTTGTTATTCCAGATGAATTTGCAAATTGTTCTGTCTAACTCTTTGAAGAATTGGATTGGTATTTTGATGGGGATTGCATTGAATCTGTAGATTGCTTTTGGTAAAATGGCCATTTTTACTATATTAATCCTGCCAATCCATGAGCATGGGAGATCTTTCCATCTTCTGAGGTCTTCTTCAATTTCTTTCCTCAGTGTCTTGAAGTTCTTATTGTACAGATCTTTTACTTGCTTGGTTAAAGTCACACCGAGGTACTTTATATTATTTGGGTCTATTATGAAGGGTGTCATTTCCCTAATTTCTTTCTCGGCTTGTTTCTCTTTTGTATAGAGGAAGGCAACTGATTTATTTGAGTTAATTTTATACCCAGCCACTTTGCTGAAGTTGTTTATCAGCTTTAGTAGTTCTCTGGTGGAACTTTTGGGATCACTTAAATATACTATCATGTCATCTGCAAATAGTGATATTTTGACCTCTTCTTTTCCGATCTGTATCCCTTTGATCTCCTTTTGTTGTCTGATTGTTCTGGCTAGAACTTCAAGAACTATATTGAATAAGTAGGGAGAGAGTGGGCAGCCTTGTCTAGTCCCTGATTTTAGTGGGATTGCTTCAAGTTTCTCTCCATTTAGTTTAATGTTAGCAACTGGTTTGCTGTATATGGCTTTTACTATGTTTAGGTATGGGCCTTGAATTCCTATTCTTTCCAGGACTTTTATCATGAAGGGGTGTTGAATTTTGTCAAATGCTTTCTCAGCATCTAATGAAATGATCATGTGGTTCTGTTCTTTCAGTTTGTTTATATAATGGATCAGGTTGATGGTTTTCCGTATATTAAACCATCCCTGCATGCCTGGGATGAAGCCTACTTGATCATGGTGGATGATTGTTTTGATGTGCTCTTGGATTCGGTTTGCCAGAATTTTATTGAGTATTTTTGCGTCGATATTCATAAGGGAAATTGGTCTGAAGTTCTCTTTCTTTGTTGGGTCTTTGTGTGGTTTAGGTATAAGAGTAATTGTGGCTTCATAGAAGGAATTCGGTAGTGCTCCATCTGTTTCAATTTTGTGGAATAGTTTGGATAATATTGGTATGAGGTCTTCTATGAAGGTCTGGTAGAATTCTGCACTAAACCCGTCTGGACCTGGGCTCTTTTTGGTTGGGAGACCTTTAATGACTGCTTCTATTTCCTTAGGAGATATGGGGTTGTTTAACTGGTTTATCTGTTCCTCATTTAGCTTCGGTACCTGGTATCTGTCTAGGAAATAGTCCATTTCCTGCAGATTTTCAAGTTTTGTTGAATATAGGCTTTTATACTAAGATCTGATAATTTTTTGAATTTCCTCTGAATCTGTAGTTATGTCTCCCTTTTCATTTCTGATTTTGTTAATTTGGACACACTGTCTGTGTCCTCTCATTAGTCTGGCTAAGGGTTTATCTATCTTGTTGATTTTCTCAAAGAACCAACTTTTGGTTCTGTTGATTCTTTCTATGGTCCTTTTTGTTTCTACTTGGTTAATTTCAGCTCTGAGTTTGATTATTTCCTGCCTCCTACTCCTCCTGGGTGTATTTGCTTCTTTTTGTTCTAGAGATTTTTTTTTTATTAACTTGAGTATTTCTTATATACATTTCGAGTGTTATTCCCTTTCCCGGTTTCCGGGCAAACATCCCCCTCCCCCCTCCCCTTCCTTATGGGTGTTCCCCTCCCAACCCTCCCCACATTGCCGCCCTCCCCCCATAGACTAGTTCACTGGGGGTTCAGTCTTAGCAGGACCCAGGGCTTCCCCTTCCACTGGTGCTCTTACTAGGATATTCATTGCTACCTATGGGGTCAGAGTCCAGGGTCAGTCCATGTATAGTCTTTAGGTAGTGGCTTAGTCCCTGGAAGCTCTGGTTGCTTGGCATTGTTGTACTTTTGGGGTCTCGAGCCCCTTCAAGCTCTTCCAGTTCTTTCTCTGATTCCTTCAATAGGGGACCTATTCTCAGTTCAGTGGTTTGCTGCTGGCATTCGCCTCTATATTTGCTGTATTCTGGCTGTGTCTCTCAGGAGCGATCTACATCCGGCTCCTGTCGGTCTGCACTTCTTTGCTTCATCCATCTTGTCTAATTGGGTGGCTGTATATGTATGGGCCACATGTGGGGCAGGCTCTGAATGGGTGTTCCTTCAGTCTCTGTTTTAATCTTTGCCTCTCCCTTCCCTGCCAAGGGTATTCTTTTTCCTCATTTAAAGAAGGAGTGAAGCATTCACATTTTGATCATCCGTCTTGAGTTTCGTTTGTTCTAGGGATCTAGGGTAATTCAAGCATTTGGGCTAATAGCCACTTATCAATGAGTGCATACCATGTATGTCTTTCTGTGATTGGGTTAGCTCACTCAGGATGATATTTTCCAGTTCCAACCATTTGCCTACGAATTTCATAAACTCGTTGTTTTTGATAGCTGAGTAATATTCCATTGTGTAGATGTACCACATTTTCTGTATCCATTCCTCTGTTGAAGGGCATCTGGGTTCTTTCCATTTTCTGGCTATTATAAATAAGGCTGCGATGAACATAGTGGAGCACGTGTCTCTTTTATATGTTGAGGCATCTTTTGGGTATATGCCCAAGAGAGGTATAGCTGGATCCTCAGGCAGTTCAATGTCCAATTTTCTGAGGAACCTCCAGACTGATTTCCAGAATGGTTTTACCAGTCTGCAATCCCACCAACAATGGAGGAGTGTTCCTCTTTCTCCACATCCTCGCCAGCATCTGCTGTCACCTGAGTTTTTGATCTTAGCCAATCGCACTGGTGTGAGGTGAAATCTCAGGGTTGTTTTGACTTGCATTTCCCTTATGACTAAAGATGTTGAACATTTCTTTAGGTGTTTCTCAGCCATTCGGCATTCCTCAGCTGTGAATTCTTTGTTTAGCTCTGAACCCCATTTTTTAATAGGGTTATTTGTTTCCCTGCGGTCTAACTTCTTGAGTTCTTTGTATATTTTGGATATAAGGCCTCTATCTGTTGTAGGATTGGTAAAGATCTTTTCCCAATCTGTTGGTTGCCGTTTTGTCCTAACCACAGTGTCCTTTGCCTTACAGAAGCTTTGCAGTTTTATGAGATCCCATTTGTCGATTCTTGATCTTAGAGCATAAGCCATTGGTGTTTTGTTCAGGAAATTTTTTCCAGTGCCCATGTGTTCCAGATGCTTCCCTAGTTTTTCTTCTATTAGTTTGAGTGTGTCTGGTTTGATGTGGAGGTCCTTGATCCACTTGGACTTAAGCTTTGTACAGGGTGATAAGCATGGATCGATCTGCATTCTTCTACATGTTGCCCTCCAGTTGAACCAGCACCATTTTCTGAAAATGCTATCTTTTTTCCATTGGATGGTTTTGGCTCCTTTGTCAAAAATCAAGTGACCCTCGGTGTGTGGGTTCATTTCTGGGTCTTCAATTCTATTCCATTGGTCTATCTGTCTGTCTCTGTACCAATACCATGCAGTTTTTATCACTATTGCTCTGTAATACTGCTTGAGTTCAGGGATAGTGATTCCCCCTGAAGTCCTTTTATTGTTGAGGATAGCTTTAGCTATCCTGGGTTTTTTGTTATTCCAGATGAATTTGCAAATTGTTCTGTCTAACTCTTTGAAGAATTGGATTGGTATTTTGATGGGGATTGCATTGAATCTGTAGATTGCTTTTGGTAAAATGGCCATTTTTACTATATTAATCCTGCCAATCCATGAGCATGGGAGATCTTTCCATCTTCTGAGGTCTTCTTCAATTTCTTTCCTCAGTGTCTTGAAGTTCTTATTGTACAGATCTTTTACTTGCTTGGTTAAAGTCACACCGAGGTACTTTATATTATTTGGGTCTATTATGAAGGGTGTCATTTCCCTAATTTCTTTCTCGGCTTGTTTCTCTTTTGTATAGAGGAAGGCAACTGATTTATTTGAGTTAATTTTATACCCAGCCACTTTGCTGAAGTTGTTTATCAGCTTTAGTAGTTCTCTGGTGGAACTTTTGGGATCACTTAAATATACTATCATGTCATCTGCAAATAGTGATATTTTGACCTCTTCTTTTCCGATCTGTATCCCTTTGATCTCCTTTTGTTGTCTGATTGTTCTGGCTAGAACTTCAAGAACTATATTGAATAAGTAGGGAGAGAGTGGGCAGCCTTGTCTAGTCCCTGATTTTAGTGGGATTGCTTCAAGTTTCTCTCCATTTAGTTTAATGTTAGCAACTGGTTTGCTGTATATGGCTTTTACTATGTTTAGGTATGGGCCTTGAATTCCTATTCTTTCCAGGACTTTTATCATGAAGGGGTGTTGAATTTTGTCAAATGCTTTCTCAGCATCTAATGAAATGATCATGTGGTTCTGTTCTTTCAGTTTGTTTATATAATGGATCAGGTTGATGGTTTTCCGTATATTAAACCATCCCTGCATGCCTGGGATGAAGCCTACTTGATCATGGTGGATGATTGTTTTGATGTGCTCTTGGATTCGGTTTGCCAGAATTTTATTGAGTATTTTTGCGTCGATATTCATAAGGGAAATTGGTCTGAAGTTCTCTTTCTTTGTTGGGTCTTTGTGTGGTTTAGGTATAAGAGTAATTGTGGCTTCATAGAAGGAATTCGGTAGTGCTCCATCTGTTTCAATTTTGTGGAATAGTTTGGATAATATTGGTATGAGGTCTTCTATGAAGGTCTGGTAGAATTCTGCACTAAACCCGTCTGGACCTGGGCTCTTTTTGGTTGGGAGACCTTTAATGACTGCTTCTATTTCCTTAGGAGATATGGGGTTGTTTAACTGGTTTATCTGTTCCTCATTTAGCTTCGGTACCTGGTATCTGTCTAGGAAATAGTCCATTTCCTGCAGATTTTCAAGTTTTGTTGAATATAGGCTTTTATACTAAGATCTGATAATTTTTTGAATTTCCTCTGAATCTGTAGTTATGTCTCCCTTTTCATTTCTGATTTTGTTAATTTGGACACACTGTCTGTGTCCTCTCATTAGTCTGGCTAAGGGTTTATCTATCTTGTTGATTTTCTCAAAGAACCAACTTTTGGTTCTGTTGATTCTTTCTATGGTCCTTTTTGTTTCTACTTGGTTAATTTCAGCTCTGAGTTTGATTATTTCCTGCCTCCTACTCCTCCTGGGTGTATTTGCTTCTTTTTGTTCTAGAGATTTTTTTTTTATTAACTTGAGTATTTCTTATATACATTTCGAGTGTTATTCCCTTTCCCGGTTTCCGGGCAAACATCCCCCTCCCCCCTCCCCTTCCTTATGGGTGTTCCCCTCCCAACCCTCCCCCCATTGCCGCCCTCCGGCCATAGACTAGTTCACTGTGGGTTCAGTCTTAGCAGGACCCAGGGCTTCCCCTTCCACTGGTGCTCTTACTAGGATATTCATTGCTACCTATGGGGTCAGAGTCCAGGGTCAGTCCATGTATAGTCTTTAGGTAGTGGCTTAGTCCCTGGAAGCTCTGGTTGCTTGGCATTGTTGTACTTTTGGGGTCTCGAGCCCCTTCAAGCTCTTCCAGTTCTTTCTCTGATTCCTTCAATAGGGGACCTATTCTCAGTTCAGTGGTTTGCTGCTGGCATTCGCCTCTATATTTGCTGTATTCTGGCTGTGTCTCTCAGGAGCGATCTACATCCGGCTCCTGTCGGTCTGCACTTCTTTGCTTCATCCATCTTGTCTAATTGGGTGGCTGTATATGTATGGGCCACATGTGGGGCAGGCTCTGAATGGGTGTTCCTTCAGTCTCTGTTTTAATCTTTGCCTCTCCCTTCCCTGCCAAGGGTATTCTTTTTCCTCATTTAAAGAAGGAGTGAAGCATTCACATTTTGATCATCCGTCTTGAGTTTCGTTTGTTCTAGGGATCTAGGGTAATTCAAGCATTTGGGCTAATAGCCACTTATCAATGAGTGCATACCATGTATGTCTTTCTGTGATTGGGTTAGCTCACTCAGGATGATATTTTCCAGTTCCAACCATTTGCCTACGAATTTCATAAACTCGTTGTTTTTGATAGCTGAGTAATATTCCATTGTGTAGATGTACCACATTTTCTGTATCCATTCCTCTGTTGAAGGGCATCTGGGTTCTTTCCATTTTCTGGCTATTATAAATAAGGCTGCGATGAACATAGTGGAGCACGTGTCTCTTTTATATGTTGAGGCATCTTTTGGGTATATGCCCAAGAGAGGTATAGCTGGATCCTCAGGCAGTTCAATGTCCAATTTTCTGAGGAACCTCCAGACTGATTTCCAGAATGGTTTTACCAGTCTGCAATCCCACCAACAATGGAGGAGTGTTCCTCTTTCTCCACATCCTCGCCAGCATCTGCTGTCACCTGAGTTTTTGATCTTAGCCAATCGCACTGGTGTGAGGTGAAATCTCAGGGTTGTTTTGACTTGCATTTCCCTTATGACTAAAGATGTTGAACATTTCTTTAGGTGTTTCTCAGCCATTCGGCATTCCTCAGCTGTGAATTCTTTGTTTAGCTCTGAACCCCATTTTTTAATAGGGTTATTTGTTTCCCTGCGGTCTAACTTCTTGAGTTCTTTGTATATTTTGGATATAAGGCCTCTATCTGTTGTAGGATTGGTAAAGATCTTTTCCCAATCTGTTGGTTGCCGTTTTGTCCTAACCACAGTGTCCTTTGCCTTACAGAAGCTTTGCAGTTTTATGAGATCCCATTTGTCGATTCTTGATCTTAGAGCATAAGCCATTGGTGTTTTGTTCAGGAAATTTTTTCCAGTGCCCATGTGTTCCAGATGCTTCCCTAGTTTTTCTTCTATTAGTTTGAGTGTGTCTGGTTTGATGTGGAGGTCCTTGATCCACTTGGACTTAAGCTTTGTACAGGGTGATAAGCATGGATCGATCTGCATTCTTCTACATGTTGCCCTCCAGTTGAACCAGCACCATTTTCTGAAAATGCTATCTTTTTTCCATTGGATGGTTTTGGCTCCTTTGTCAAAAATCAAGTGACCCTCGGTGTGTGGGTTCATTTCTGGGTCTTCAATTCTATTCCATTGGTCTATCTGTCTGTCTCTGTACCAATACCATGCAGTTTTTATCACTATTGCTCTGTAATACTGCTTGAGTTCAGGGATAGTGATTCCCCCTGAAGTCCTTTTATTGTTGAGGATAGCTTTAGCTATCCTGGGTTTTTTGTTATTCCAGATGAATTTGCAAATTGTTCTGTCTAACTCTTTGAAGAATTGGATTGGTATTTTGATGGGGATTGCATTGAATCTGTAGATTGCTTTTGGTAAAATGGCCATTTTTACTATATTAATCCTGCCAATCCATGAGCATGGGAGATCTTTCCATCTTCTGAGGTCTTCTTCAATTTCTTTCCTCAGTGTCTTGAAGTTCTTATTGTACAGATCTTTTACTTGCTTGGTTAAAGTCACACCGAGGTACTTTATATTATTTGGGTCTATTATGAAGGGTGTCATTTCCCTAATTTCTTTCTCGGCTTGTTTCTCTTTTGTATAGAGGAAGGCAACTGATTTATTTGAGTTAATTTTATACCCAGCCACTTTGCTGAAGTTGTTTATCAGCTTTAGTAGTTCTCTGGTGGAACTTTTGGGATCACTTAAATATACTATCATGTCATCTGCAAATAGTGATATTTTGACCTCTTCTTTTCCGATCTGTATCCCTTTGATCTCCTTTTGTTGTCTGATTGTTCTGGCTAGAACTTCAAGAACTATATTGAATAAGTAGGGAGAGAGTGGGCAGCCTTGTCTAGTCCCTGATTTTAGTGGGATTGCTTCAAGTTTCTCTCCATTTAGTTTAATGTTAGCAACTGGTTTGCTGTATATGGCTTTTACTATGTTTAGGTATGGGCCTTGAATTCCTATTCTTTCCAGGACTTTTATCATGAAGGGGTGTTGAATTTTGTCAAATGCTTTCTCAGCATCTAATGAAATGATCATGTGGTTCTGTTCTTTCAGTTTGTTTATATAATGGATCAGGTTGATGGTTTTCCGTATATTAAACCATCCCTGCATGCCTGGGATGAAGCCTACTTGATCATGGTGGATGATTGTTTTGATGTGCTCTTGGATTCGGTTTGCCAGAATTTTATTGAGTATTTTTGCGTCGATATTCATAAGGGAAATTGGTCTGAAGTTCTCTTTCTTTGTTGGGTCTTTGTGTGGTTTAGGTATAAGAGTAATTGTGGCTTCATAGAAGGAATTCGGTAGTGCTCCATCTGTTTCAATTTTGTGGAATAGTTTGGATAATATTGGTATGAGGTCTTCTATGAAGGTCTGGTAGAATTCTGCACTAAACCCGTCTGGACCTGGGCTCTTTTTGGTTGGGAGACCTTTAATGACTGCTTCTATTTCCTTAGGAGATATGGGGTTGTTTAACTGGTTTATCTGTTCCTCATTTAGCTTCGGTACCTGGTATCTGTCTAGGAAATAGTCCATTTCCTGCAGATTTTCAAGTTTTGTTGAATATAGGCTTTTATACTAAGATCTGATAATTTTTTGAATTTCCTCTGAATCTGTAGTTATGTCTCCCTTTTCATTTCTGATTTTGTTAATTTGGACACACTGTCTGTGTCCTCTCATTAGTCTGGCTAAGGGTTTATCTATCTTGTTGATTTTCTCAAAGAACCAACTTTTGGTTCTGTTGATTCTTTCTATGGTCCTTTTTGTTTCTACTTGGTTAATTTCAGCTCTGAGTTTGATTATTTCCTGCCTCCTACTCCTCCTGGGTGTATTTGCTTCTTTTTGTTCTAGAGATTTTTTTTTTATTAACTTGAGTATTTCTTATATACATTTCGAGTGTTATTCCCTTTCCCGGTTTCCGGGCAAACATCCCCCTCCCCCCTCCCCTTCCTTATGGGTGTTCCCCTCCCAACCCTCCCCACATTGCCGCCCTCCCCCCATAGACTAGTTCACTGGGGGTTCAGTCTTAGCAGGACCCAGGGCTTCCCCTTCCACTGGTGCTCTTACTAGGATATTCATTGCTACCTATGGGGTCAGAGTCCAGGGTCAGTCCATGTATAGTCTTTAGGTAGTGGCTTAGTCCCTGGAAGCTCTGGTTGCTTGGCATTGTTGTACTTTTGGGGTCTCGAGCCCCTTCAAGCTCTTCCAGTTCTTTCTCTGATTCCTTCAATAGGGGACCTATTCTCAGTTCAGTGGTTTGCTGCTGGCATTCGCCTCTATATTTGCTGTATTCTGGCTGTGTCTCTCAGGAGCGATCTACATCCGGCTCCTGTCGGTCTGCACTTCTTTGCTTCATCCATCTTGTCTAATTGGGTGGCTGTATATGTATGGGCCACATGTGGGGCAGGCTCTGAATGGGTGTTCCTTCAGTCTCTGTTTTAATCTTTGCCTCTCCCTTCCCTGCCAAGGGTATTCTTTTTCCTCATTTAAAGAAGGAGTGAAGCATTCACATTTTGATCATCCGTCTTGAGTTTCGTTTGTTCTAGGGATCTAGGGTAATTCAAGCATTTGGGCTAATAGCCACTTATCAATGAGTGCATACCATGTATGTCTTTCTGTGATTGGGTTAGCTCACTCAGGATGATATTTTCCAGTTCCAACCATTTGCCTACGAATTTCATAAACTCGTTGTTTTTGATAGCTGAGTAATATTCCATTGTGTAGATGTACCACATTTTCTGTATCCATTCCTCTGTTGAAGGGCATCTGGGTTCTTTCCATTTTCTGGCTATTATAAATAAGGCTGCGATGAACATAGTGGAGCACGTGTCTCTTTTATATGTTGAGGCATCTTTTGGGTATATGCCCAAGAGAGGTATAGCTGGATCCTCAGGCAGTTCAATGTCCAATTTTCTGAGGAACCTCCAGACTGATTTCCAGAATGGTTTTACCAGTCTGCAATCCCACCAACAATGGAGGAGTGTTCCTCTTTCTCCACATCCTCGCCAGCATCTGCTGTCACCTGAGTTTTTGATCTTAGCCAATCGCACTGGTGTGAGGTGAAATCTCAGGGTTGTTTTGACTTGCATTTCCCTTATGACTAAAGATGTTGAACATTTCTTTAGGTGTTTCTCAGCCATTCGGCATTCCTCAGCTGTGAATTCTTTGTTTAGCTCTGAACCCCATTTTTTAATAGGGTTATTTGTTTCCCTGCGGTCTAACTTCTTGAGTTCTTTGTATATTTTGGATATAAGGCCTCTATCTGTTGTAGGATTGGTAAAGATCTTTTCCCAATCTGTTGGTTGCCGTTTTGTCCTAACCACAGTGTCCTTTGCCTTACAGAAGCTTTGCAGTTTTATGAGATCCCATTTGTCGATTCTTGATCTTAGAGCATAAGCCATTGGTGTTTTGTTCAGGAAATTTTTTCCAGTGCCCATGTGTTCCAGATGCTTCCCTAGTTTTTCTTCTATTAGTTTGAGTGTGTCTGGTTTGATGTGGAGGTCCTTGATCCACTTGGACTTAAGCTTTGTACAGGGTGATAAGCATGGATCGATCTGCATTCTTCTACATGTTGCCCTCCAGTTGAACCAGCACCATTTTCTGAAAATGCTATCTTTTTTCCATTGGATGGTTTTGGCTCCTTTGTCAAAAATCAAGTGACCCTCGGTGTGTGGGTTCATTTCTGGGTCTTCAATTCTATTCCATTGGTCTATCTGTCTGTCTCTGTACCAATACCATGCAGTTTTTATCACTATTGCTCTGTAATACTGCTTGAGTTCAGGGATAGTGATTCCCCCTGAAGTCCTTTTATTGTTGAGGATAGCTTTAGCTATCCTGGGTTTTTTGTTATTCCAGATGAATTTGCAAATTGTTCTGTCTAACTCTTTGAAGAATTGGATTGGTATTTTGATGGGGATTGCATTGAATCTGTAGATTGCTTTTGGTAAAATGGCCATTTTTACTATATTAATCCTGCCAATCCATGAGCATGGGAGATCTTTCCATCTTCTGAGGTCTTCTTCAATTTCTTTCCTCAGTGTCTTGAAGTTCTTATTGTACAGATCTTTTACTTGCTTGGTTAAAGTCACACCGAGGTACTTTATATTATTTGGGTCTATTATGAAGGGTGTCATTTCCCTAATTTCTTTCTCGGCTTGTTTCTCTTTTGTATAGAGGAAGGCAACTGATTTATTTGAGTTAATTTTATACCCAGCCACTTTGCTGAAGTTGTTTATCAGCTTTAGTAGTTCTCTGGTGGAACTTTTGGGATCACTTAAATATACTATCATGTCATCTGCAAATAGTGATATTTTGACCTCTTCTTTTCCGATCTGTATCCCTTTGATCTCCTTTTGTTGTCTGATTGTTCTGGCTAGAACTTCAAGAACTATATTGAATAAGTAGGGAGAGAGTGGGCAGCCTTGTCTAGTCCCTGATTTTAGTGGGATTGCTTCAAGTTTCTCTCCATTTAGTTTAATGTTAGCAACTGGTTTGCTGTATATGGCTTTTACTATGTTTAGGTATGGGCCTTGAATTCCTATTCTTTCCAGGACTTTTATCATGAAGGGGTGTTGAATTTTGTCAAATGCTTTCTCAGCATCTAATGAAATGATCATGTGGTTCTGTTCTTTCAGTTTGTTTATATAATGGATCAGGTTGATGGTTTTCCGTATATTAAACCATCCCTGCATGCCTGGGATGAAGCCTACTTGATCATGGTGGATGATTGTTTTGATGTGCTCTTGGATTCGGTTTGCCAGAATTTTATTGAGTATTTTTGCGTCGATATTCATAAGGGAAATTGGTCTGAAGTTCTCTTTCTTTGTTGGGTCTTTGTGTGGTTTAGGTATAAGAGTAATTGTGGCTTCATAGAAGGAATTCGGTAGTGCTCCATCTGTTTCAATTTTGTGGAATAGTTTGGATAATATTGGTATGAGGTCTTCTATGAAGGTCTGGTAGAATTCTGCACTAAACCCGTCTGG
Organism: Rattus norvegicus; assembly: GCF_021556685.1. NCBI lineage: Eukaryota > Metazoa > Chordata > Mammalia > Rodentia > Muridae > Rattus > Rattus norvegicus. The sequence goes on along the minus strand of NC_141535.1, from coordinate 106,733,825 downwards.
ACCTGGGCTCTTTTTGGTTGGGAGACCTTTAATGACTGCTTCTATTTCCTTAGGAGATATGGGGTTGTTTAACTGGTTTATCTGTTCCTCATTTAGCTTCGGTACCTGGTATCTGTCTAGGAAATAGTCCATTTCCTGCAGATTTTCAAGTTTTGTTGAATATAGGCTTTTATACTAAGATCTGATAATTTTTTGAATTTCCTCTGAATCTGTAGTTATGTCTCCCTTTTCATTTCTGATTTTGTTAATTTGGACACACTGTCTGTGTCCTCTCATTAGTCTGGCTAAGGGTTTATCTATCTTGTTGATTTTCTCAAAGAACCAACTTTTGGTTCTGTTGATTCTTTCTATGGTCCTTTTTGTTTCTACTTGGTTAATTTCAGCTCTGAGTTTGATTATTTCCTGCCTCCTACTCCTCCTGGGTGTATTTGCTTCTTTTTGTTCTAGAGATTTTTTTTTTATTAACTTGAGTATTTCTTATATACATTTCGAGTGTTATTCCCTTTCCCGGTTTCCGGGCAAACATCCCCCTCCCCCCTCCCCTTCCTTATGGGTGTTCCCCTCCCAACCCTCCCCCCATTGCCGCCCTCCCCCCATAGACTAGTTCACTGGGGGTTCAGTCTTAGCAGGACCCAGGGCTTCCCCTTCCACTGGTGCTCTTACTAGGATATTCATTGCTACCTATGGGGTCAGAGTCCAGGGTCAGTCCATGTATAGTCTTTAGGTAGTGGCTTAGTCCCTGGAAGCTCTGGTTGCTTGGCATTGTTGTACTTTTGGGGTCTCGAGCCCCTTCAAGCTCTTCCAGTTCTTTCTCTGATTCCTTCAATAGGGGACCTATTCTCAGTTCAGTGGTTTGCTGCTGGCATTCGCCTCTATATTTGCTGTATTCTGGCTGTGTCTCTCAGGAGCGATCTACATCCGGCTCCTGTCGGTCTGCACTTCTTTGCTTCATCCATCTTGTCTAATTGGGTGGCTGTATATGTATGGGCCACATGTGGGGCAGGCTCTGAATGGGTGTTCCTTCAGTCTCTGTTTTAATCTTTGCCTCTCCCTTCCCTGCCAAGGGTATTCTTTTTCCTCATTTAAAGAAGGAGTGAAGCATTCACATTTTGATCATCCGTCTTGAGTTTCGTTTGTTCTAGGGATCTAGGGTAATTCAAGCATTTGGGCTAATAGCCACTTATCAATGAGTGCATACCATGTATGTCTTTCTGTGATTGGGTTAGCTCACTCAGGATGATATTTTCCAGTTCCAACCATTTGCCTACGAATTTCATAAACTCGTTGTTTTTGATAGCTGAGTAATATTCCATTGTGTAGATGTACCACATTTTCTGTATCCATTCCTCTGTTGAAGGGCATCTGGGTTCTTTCCATTTTCTGGCTATTATAAATAAGGCTGCGATGAACATAGTGGAGCACGTGTCTCTTTTATATGTTGAGGCATCTTTTGGGTATATGCCCAAGAGAGGTATAGCTGGATCCTCAGGCAGTTCAATGTCCAATTTTCTGAGGAACCTCCAGACTGATTTCCAGAATGGTTTTACCAGTCTGCAATCCCACCAACAATGGAGGAGTGTTCCTCTTTCTCCACATCCTCGCCAGCATCTGCTGTCACCTGAGTTTTTGATCTTAGCCAATCGCACTGGTGTGAGGTGAAATCTCAGGGTTGTTTTGACTTGCATTTCCCTTATGACTAAAGATGTTGAACATTTCTTTAGGTGTTTCTCAGCCATTCGGCATTCCTCAGCTGTGAATTCTTTGTTTAGCTCTGAACCCCATTTTTTAATAGGGTTATTTGTTTCCCTGCGGTCTAACTTCTTGAGTTCTTTGTATATTTTGGATATAAGGCCTCTATCTGTTGTAGGATTGGTAAAGATCTTTTCCCAATCTGTTGGTTGCCGTTTTGTCCTAACCACAGTGTCCTTTGCCTTACAGAAGCTTTGCAGTTTTATGAGATCCCATTTGTCGATTCTTGATCTTAGAGCATAAGCCATTGGTGTTTTGTTCAGGAAATTTTTTCCAGTGCCCATGTGTTCCAGATGCTTCCCTAGTTTTTCTTCTATTAGTTTGAGTGTGTCTGGTTTGATGTGGAGGTCCTTGATCCACTTGGACTTAAGCTTTGTACAGGGTGATAAGCATGGATCGATCTGCATTCTTCTACATGTTGCCCTCCAGTTGAACCAGCACCATTTTCTGAAAATGCTATCTTTTTTCCATTGGATGGTTTTGGCTCCTTTGTCAAAAATCAAGTGACCCTCGGTGTGTGGGTTCATTTCTGGGTCTTCAATTCTATTCCATTGGTCTATCTGTCTGTCTCTGTACCAATACCATGCAGTTTTTATCACTATTGCTCTGTAATACTGCTTGAGTTCAGGGATAGTGATTCCCCCTGAAGTCCTTTTATTGTTGAGGATAGCTTTAGCTATCCTGGGTTTTTTGTTATTCCAGATGAATTTGCAAATTGTTCTGTCTAACTCTTTGAAGAATTGGATTGGTATTTTGATGGGGATTGCATTGAATCTGTAGATTGCTTTTGGTAAAATGGCCATTTTTACTATATTAATCCTGCCAATCCATGAGCATGGGAGATCTTTCCATCTTCTGAGGTCTTCTTCAATTTCTTTCCTCAGTGTCTTGAAGTTCTTATTGTACAGATCTTTTACTTGCTTGGTTAAAGTCACACCGAGGTACTTTATATTATTTGGGTCTATTATGAAGGGTGTCATTTCCCTAATTTCTTTCTCGGCTTGTTTCTCTTTTGTATAGAGGAAGGCAACTGATTTATTTGAGTTAATTTTATACCCAGCCACTTTGCTGAAGTTGTTTATCAGCTTTAGTAGTTCTCTGGTGGAACTTTTGGGATCACTTAAATATACTATCATGTCATCTGCAAATAGTGATATTTTGACCTCTTCTTTTCCGATCTGTATCCCTTTGATCTCCTTTTGTTGTCTGATTGTTCTGGCTAGAACTTCAAGAACTATATTGAATAAGTAGGGAGAGAGTGGGCAGCCTTGTCTAGTCCCTGATTTTAGTGGGATTGCTTCAAGTTTCTCTCCATTTAGTTTAATGTTAGCAACTGGTTTGCTGTATATGGCTTTTACTATGTTTAGGTATGGGCCTTGAATTCCTATTCTTTCCAGGACTTTTATCATGAAGGGGTGTTGAATTTTGTCAAATGCTTTCTCAGCATCTAATGAAATGATCATGTGGTTCTGTTCTTTCAGTTTGTTTATATAATGGATCAGGTTGATGGTTTTCCGTATATTAAACCATCCCTGCATGCCTGGGATGAAGCCTACTTGATCATGGTGGATGATTGTTTTGATGTGCTCTTGGATTCGGTTTGCCAGAATTTTATTGAGTATTTTTGCGTCGATATTCATAAGGGAAATTGGTCTGAAGTTCTCTTTCTTTGTTGGGTCTTTGTGTGGTTTAGGTATAAGAGTAATTGTGGCTTCATAGAAGGAATTCGGTAGTGCTCCATCTGTTTCAATTTTGTGGAATAGTTTGGATAATATTGGTATGAGGTCTTCTATGAAGGTCTGGTAGAATTCTGCACTAAACCCGTCTGGACCTGGGCTCTTTTTGGTTGGGAGACCTTTAATGACTGCTTCTATTTCCTTAGGAGATATGGGGTTGTTTAACTGGTTTATCTGTTCCTCATTTAGCTTCGGTACCTGGTATCTGTCTAGGAAATAGTCCATTTCCTGCAGATTTTCAAGTTTTGTTGAATATAGGCTTTTATACTAAGATCTGATAATTTTTTGAATTTCCTCTGAATCTGTAGTTATGTCTCCCTTTTCATTTCTGATTTTGTTAATTTGGACACACTGTCTGTGTCCTCTCATTAGTCTGGCTAAGGGTTTATCTATCTTGTTGATTTTCTCAAAGAACCAACTTTTGGTTCTGTTGATTCTTTCTATGGTCCTTTTTGTTTCTACTTGGTTAATTTCAGCTCTGAGTTTGATTATTTCCTGCCTCCTACTCCTCCTGGGTGTATTTGCTTCTTTTTGTTCTAGAGATTTTTTTTTTATTAACTTGAGTATTTCTTATATACATTTCGAGTGTTATTCCCTTTCCCGGTTTCCGGGCAAACATCCCCCTCCCCCCTCCCCTTCCTTATGGGTGTTCCCCTCCCAACCCTCCCCACATTGCCGCCCTCCCCCCATAGACTAGTTCACTGGGGGTTCAGTCTTAGCAGGACCCAGGGCTTCCCCTTCCACTGGTGCTCTTACTAGGATATTCATTGCTACCTATGGGGTCAGAGTCCAGGGTCAGTCCATGTATAGTCTTTAGGTAGTGGCTTAGTCCCTGGAAGCTCTGGTTGCTTGGCATTGTTGTACTTTTGGGGTCTCGAGCCCCTTCAAGCTCTTCCAGTTCTTTCTCTGATTCCTTCAATAGGGGACCTATTCTCAGTTCAGTGGTTTGCTGCTGGCATTCGCCTCTATATTTGCTGTATTCTGGCTGTGTCTCTCAGGAGCGATCTACATCCGGCTCCTGTCGGTCTGCACTTCTTTGCTTCATCCATCTTGTCTAATTGGGTGGCTGTATATGTATGGGCCACATGTGGGGCAGGCTCTGAATGGGTGTTCCTTCAGTCTCTGTTTTAATCTTTGCCTCTCCCTTCCCTGCCAAGGGTATTCTTTTTCCTCATTTAAAGAAGGAGTGAAGCATTCACATTTTGATCATCCGTCTTGAGTTTCGTTTGTTCTAGGGATCTAGGGTAATTCAAGCATTTGGGCTAATAGCCACTTATCAATGAGTGCATACCATGTATGTCTTTCTGTGATTGGGTTAGCTCACTCAGGATGATATTTTCCAGTTCCAACCATTTGCCTACGAATTTCATAAACTCGTTGTTTTTGATAGCTGAGTAATATTCCATTGTGTAGATGTACCACATTTTCTGTATCCATTCCTCTGTTGAAGGGCATCTGGGTTCTTTCCATTTTCTGGCTATTATAAATAAGGCTGCGATGAACATAGTGGAGCACGTGTCTCTTTTATATGTTGAGGCATCTTTTGGGTATATGCCCAAGAGAGGTATAGCTGGATCCTCAGGCAGTTCAATGTCCAATTTTCTGAGGAACCTCCAGACTGATTTCCAGAATGGTTTTACCAGTCTGCAATCCCACCAACAATGGAGGAGTGTTCCTCTTTCTCCACATCCTCGCCAGCATCTGCTGTCACCTGAGTTTTTGATCTTAGCCAATCGCACTGGTGTGAGGTGAAATCTCAGGGTTGTTTTGACTTGCATTTCCCTTATGACTAAAGATGTTGAACATTTCTTTAGGTGTTTCTCAGCCATTCGGCATTCCTCAGCTGTGAATTCTTTGTTTAGCTCTGAACCCCATTTTTTAATAGGGTTATTTGTTTCCCTGCGGTCTAACTTCTTGAGTTCTTTGTATATTTTGGATATAAGGCCTCTATCTGTTGTAGGATTGGTAAAGATCTTTTCCCAATCTGTTGGTTGCCGTTTTGTCCTAACCACAGTGTCCTTTGCCTTACAGAAGCTTTGCAGTTTTATGAGATCCCATTTGTCGATTCTTGATCTTAGAGCATAAGCCATTGGTGTTTTGTTCAGGAAATTTTTTCCAGTGCCCATGTGTTCCAGATGCTTCCCTAGTTTTTCTTCTATTAGTTTGAGTGTGTCTGGTTTGATGTGGAGGTCCTTGATCCACTTGGACTTAAGCTTTGTACAGGGTGATAAGCATGGATCGATCTGCATTCTTCTACATGTTGCCCTCCAGTTGAACCAGCACCATTTTCTGAAAATGCTATCTTTTTTCCATTGGATGGTTTTGGCTCCTTTGTCAAAAATCAAGTGACCCTCGGTGTGTGGGTTCATTTCTGGGTCTTCAATTCTATTCCATTGGTCTATCTGTCTGTCTCTGTACCAATACCATGCAGTTTTTATCACTATTGCTCTGTAATACTGCTTGAGTTCAGGGATAGTGATTCCCCCTGAAGTCCTTTTATTGTTGAGGATAGCTTTAGCTATCCTGGGTTTTTTGTTATTCCAGATGAATTTGCAAATTGTTCTGTCTAACTCTTTGAAGAATTGGATTGGTATTTTGATGGGGATTGCATTGAATCTGTAGATTGCTTTTGGTAAAATGGCCATTTTTACTATATTAATCCTGCCAATCCATGAGCATGGGAGATCTTTCCATCTTCTGAGGTCTTCTTCAATTTCTTTCCTCAGTGTCTTGAAGTTCTTATTGTACAGATCTTTTACTTGCTTGGTTAAAGTCACACCGAGGTACTTTATATTATTTGGGTCTATTATGAAGGGTGTCATTTCCCTAATTTCTTTCTCGGCTTGTTTCTCTTTTGTATAGAGGAAGGCAACTGATTTATTTGAGTTAATTTTATACCCAGCCACTTTGCTGAAGTTGTTTATCAGCTTTAGTAGTTCTCTGGTGGAACTTTTGGGATCACTTAAATATACTATCATGTCATCTGCAAATAGTGATATTTTGACCTCTTCTTTTCCGATCTGTATCCCTTTGATCTCCTTTTGTTGTCTGATTGTTCTGGCTAGAACTTCAAGAACTATATTGAATAAGTAGGGAGAGAGTGGGCAGCCTTGTCTAGTCCCTGATTTTAGTGGGATTGCTTCAAGTTTCTCTCCATTTAGTTTAATGTTAGCAACTGGTTTGCTGTATATGGCTTTTACTATGTTTAGGTATGGGCCTTGAATTCCTATTCTTTCCAGGACTTTTATCATGAAGGGGTGTTGAATTTTGTCAAATGCTTTCTCAGCATCTAATGAAATGATCATGTGGTTCTGTTCTTTCAGTTTGTTTATATAATGGATCAGGTTGATGGTTTTCCGTATATTAAACCATCCCTGCATGCCTGGGATGAAGCCTACTTGATCATGGTGGATGATTGTTTTGATGTGCTCTTGGATTCGGTTTGCCAGAATTTTATTGAGTATTTTTGCGTCGATATTCATAAGGGAAATTGGTCTGAAGTTCTCTTTCTTTGTTGGGTCTTTGTGTGGTTTAGGTATAAGAGTAATTGTGGCTTCATAGAAGGAATTCGGTAGTGCTCCATCTGTTTCAATTTTGTGGAATAGTTTGGATAATATTGGTATGAGGTCTTCTATGAAGGTCTGGTAGAATTCTGCACTAAACCCGTCTGGACCTGGGCTCTTTTTGGTTGGGAGACCTTTAATGACTGCTTCTATTTCCTTAGGAGATATGGGGTTGTTTAACTGGTTTATCTGTTCCTCATTTAGCTTCGGTACCTGGTATCTGTCTAGGAAATAGTCCATTTCCTGCAGATTTTCAAGTTTTGTTGAATATAGGCTTTTATACTAAGATCTGATAATTTTTTGAATTTCCTCTGAATCTGTAGTTATGTCTCCCTTTTCATTTCTGATTTTGTTAATTTGGACACACTGTCTGTGTCCTCTCATTAGTCTGGCTAAGGGTTTATCTATCTTGTTGATTTTCTCAAAGAACCAACTTTTGGTTCTGTTGATTCTTTCTATGGTCCTTTTTGTTTCTACTTGGTTAATTTCAGCTCTGAGTTTGATTATTTCCTGCCTCCTACTCCTCCTGGGTGTATTTGCTTCTTTTTGTTCTAGAGATTTTTTTTTTATTAACTTGAGTATTTCTTATATACATTTCGAGTGTTATTCCCTTTCCCGGTTTCCGGGCAAACATCCCCCTCCCCCCTCCCCTTCCTTATGGGTGTTCCCCTCCCAACCCTCCCCACATTGCCGCCCTCCCCCCATAGACTAGTTCACTGGGGGTTCAGTCTTAGCAGGACCCAGGGCTTCCCCTTCCACTGGTGCTCTTACTAGGATATTCATTGCTACCTATGGGGTCAGAGTCCAGGGTCAGTCCATGTATAGTCTTTAGGTAGTGGCTTAGTCCCTGGAAGCTCTGGTTGCTTGGCATTGTTGTACTTTTGGGGTCTCGAGCCCCTTCAAGCTCTTCCAGTTCTTTCTCTGATTCCTTCAATAGGGGACCTATTCTCAGTTCAGTGGTTTGCTGCTGGCATTCGCCTCTATATTTGCTGTATTCTGGCTGTGTCTCTCAGGAGCGATCTACATCCGGCTCCTGTCGGTCTGCACTTCTTTGCTTCATCCATCTTGTCTAATTGGGTGGCTGTATATGTATGGGCCACATGTGGGGCAGGCTCTGAATGGGTGTTCCTTCAGTCTCTGTTTTAATCTTTGCCTCTCCCTTCCCTGCCAAGGGTATTCTTTTTCCTCATTTAAAGAAGGAGTGAAGCATTCACATTTTGATCATCCGTCTTGAGTTTCGTTTGTTCTAGGGATCTAGGGTAATTCAAGCATTTGGGCTAATAGCCACTTATCAATGAGTGCATACCATGTATGTCTTTCTGTGATTGGGTTAGCTCACTCAGGATGATATTTTCCAGTTCCAACCATTTGCCTACGAATTTCATAAACTCGTTGTTTTTGATAGCTGAGTAATATTCCATTGTGTAGATGTACCACATTTTCTGTATCCATTCCTCTGTTGAAGGGCATCTGGGTTCTTTCCATTTTCTGGCTATTATAAATAAGGCTGCGATGAACATAGTGGAGCACGTGTCTCTTTTATATGTTGAGGCATCTTTTGGGTATATGCCCAAGAGAGGTATAGCTGGATCCTCAGGCAGTTCAATGTCCAATTTTCTGAGGAACCTCCAGACTGATTTCCAGAATGGTTTTACCAGTCTGCAATCCCACCAACAATGGAGGAGTGTTCCTCTTTCTCCACATCCTCGCCAGCATCTGCTGTCACCTGAGTTTTTGATCTTAGCCAATCGCACTGGTGTGAGGTGAAATCTCAGGGTTGTTTTGACTTGCATTTCCCTTATGACTAAAGATGTTGAACATTTCTTTAGGTGTTTCTCAGCCATTCGGCATTCCTCAGCTGTGAATTCTTTGTTTAGCTCTGAACCCCATTTTTTAATAGGGTTATTTGTTTCCCTGCGGTCTAACTTCTTGAGTTCTTTGTATATTTTGGATATAAGGCCTCTATCTGTTGTAGGATTGGTAAAGATCTTTTCCCAATCTGTTGGTTGCCGTTTTGTCCTAACCACAGTGTCCTTTGCCTTACAGAAGCTTTGCAGTTTTATGAGATCCCATTTGTCGATTCTTGATCTTAGAGCATAAGCCATTGGTGTTTTGTTCAGGAAATTTTTTCCAGTGCCCATGTGTTCCAGATGCTTCCCTAGTTTTTCTTCTATTAGTTTGAGTGTGTCTGGTTTGATGTGGAGGTCCTTGATCCACTTGGACTTAAGCTTTGTACAGGGTGATAAGCATGGATCGATCTGCATTCTTCTACATGTTGCCCTCCAGTTGAACCAGCACCATTTTCTGAAAATGCTATCTTTTTTCCATTGGATGGTTTTGGCTCCTTTGTCAAAAATCAAGTGACCCTCGGTGTGTGGGTTCATTTCTGGGTCTTCAATTCTATTCCATTGGTCTATCTGTCTGTCTCTGTACCAATACCATGCAGTTTTTATCACTATTGCTCTGTAATACTGCTTGAGTTCAGGGATAGTGATTCCCCCTGAAGTCCTTTTATTGTTGAGGATAGCTTTAGCTATCCTGGGTTTTTTGTTATTCCAGATGAATTTGCAAATTGTTCTGTCTAACTCTTTGAAGAATTGGATTGGTATTTTGATGGGGATTGCATTGAATCTGTAGATTGCTTTTGGTAAAATGGCCATTTTTACTATATTAATCCTGCCAATCCATGAGCATGGGAGATCTTTCCATCTTCTGAGGTCTTCTTCAATTTCTTTCCTCAGTGTCTTGAAGTTCTTATTGTACAGATCTTTTACTTGCTTGGTTAAAGTCACACCGAGGTACTTTATATTATTTGGGTCTATTATGAAGGGTGTCATTTCCCTAATTTCTTTCTCGGCTTGTTTCTCTTTTGTATAGAGGAAGGCAACTGATTTATTTGAGTTAATTTTATACCCAGCCACTTTGCTGAAGTTGTTTATCAGCTTTAGTAGTTCTCTGGTGGAACTTTTGGGATCACTTAAATATACTATCATGTCATCTGCAAATAGTGATATTTTGACCTCTTCTTTTCCGATCTGTATCCCTTTGATCTCCTTTTGTTGTCTGATTGTTCTGGCTAGAACTTCAAGAACTATATTGAATAAGTAGGGAGAGAGTGGGCAGCCTTGTCTAGTCCCTGATTTTAGTGGGATTGCTTCAAGTTTCTCTCCATTTAGTTTAATGTTAGCAACTGGTTTGCTGTATATGGCTTTTACTATGTTTAGGTATGGGCCTTGAATTCCTATTCTTTCCAGGACTTTTATCATGAAGGGGTGTTGAATTTTGTCAAATGCTTTCTCAGCATCTAATGAAATGATCATGTGGTTCTGTTCTTTCAGTTTGTTTATATAATGGATCAGGTTGATGGTTTTCCGTATATTAAACCATCCCTGCATGCCTGGGATGAAGCCTACTTGATCATGGTGGATGATTGTTTTGATGTGCTCTTGGATTCGGTTTGCCAGAATTTTATTGAGTATTTTTGCGTCGATATTCATAAGGGAAATTGGTCTGAAGTTCTCTTTCTTTGTTGGGTCTTTGTGTGGTTTAGGTATAAGAGTAATTGTGGCTTCATAGAAGGAATTCGGTAGTGCTCCATCTGTTTCAATTTTGTGGAATAGTTTGGATAATATTGGTATGAGGTCTTCTATGAAGGTCTGGTAGAATTCTGCACTAAACCCGTCTGGACCTGGGCTCTTTTTGGTTGGGAGACCTTTAATGACTGCTTCTATTTCCTTAGGAGATATGGGGTTGTTTAACTGGTTTATCTGTTCCTCATTTAGCTTCGGTACCTGGTATCTGTCTAGGAAATAGTCCATTTCCTGCAGATTTTCAAGTTTTGTTGAATATAGGCTTTTATACTAAGATCTGATAATTTTTTGAATTTCCTCTGAATCTGTAGTTATGTCTCCCTTTTCATTTCTGATTTTGTTAATTTGGACACACTGTCTGTGTCCTCTCATTAGTCTGGCTAAGGGTTTATCTATCTTGTTGATTTTCTCAAAGAACCAACTTTTGGTTCTGTTGATTCTTTCTATGGTCCTTTTTGTTTCTACTTGGTTAATTTCAGCTCTGAGTTTGATTATTTCCTGCCTCCTACTCCTCCTGGGTGTATTTGCTTCTTTTTGTTCTAGAGATTTTTTTTTTATTAACTTGAGTATTTCTTATATACATTTCGAGTGTTATTCCCTTTCCCGGTTTCCGGGCAAACATCCCCCTCCCCCCTCCCCTTCCTTATGGGTGTTCCCCTCCCAACCCTCCCCCCATTGCCGCCCTCCCCCCATAGACTAGTTCACTGTGGGTTCAGTCTTAGCAGGACCCAGGGCTTCCCCTTCCACTGGTGCTCTTACTAGGATATTCATTGCTACCTATGGGGTCAGAGTCCAGGGTCAGTCCATGTATAGTCTTTAGGTAGTGGCTTAGTCCCTGGAAGCTCTGGTTGCTTGGCATTGTTGTACTTTTGGGGTCTCGAGCCCCTTCAAGCTCTTCCAGTTCTTTCTCTGATTCCTTCAATAGGGGACCTATTCTCAGTTCAGTGGTTTGCTGCTGGCATTCGCCTCTATATTTGCTGTATTCTGGCTGTGTCTCTCAGGAGCGATCTACATCCGGCTCCTGTCGGTCTGCACTTCTTTGCTTCATCCATCTTGTCTAATTGGGTGGCTGTATATGTATGGGCCACATGTGGGGCAGGCTCTGAATGGGTGTTCCTTCAGTCTCTGTTTTAATCTTTGCCTCTCCCTTCCCTGCCAAGGGTATTCTTTTTCCTCATTTAAAGAAGGAGTGAAGCATTCACATTTTGATCATCCGTCTTGAGTTTCGTTTGTTCTAGGGATCTAGGGTAATTCAAGCATTTGGGCTAATAGCCACTTATCAATGAGTGCATACCATGTATGTCTTTCTGTGATTGGGTTAGCTCACTCAGGATGATATTTTCCAGTTCCAACCATTTGCCTACGAATTTCATAAACTCGTTGTTTTTGATAGCTGAGTAATATTCCATTGTGTAGATGTACCACATTTTCTGTATCCATTCCTCTGTTGAAGGGCATCTGGGTTCTTTCCATTTTCTGGCTATTATAAATAAGGCTGCGATGAACATAGTGGAGCACGTGTCTCTTTTATATGTTGAGGCATCTTTTGGGTATATGCCCAAGAGAGGTATAGCTGGATCCTCAGGCAGTTCAATGTCCAATTTTCTGAGGAACCTCCAGACTGATTTCCAGAATGGTTTTACCAGTCTGCAATCCCACCAACAATGGAGGAGTGTTCCTCTTTCTCCACATCCTCGCCAGCATCTGCTGTCACCTGAGTTTTTGATCTTAGCCAATCGCACTGGTGTGAGGTGAAATCTCAGGGTTGTTTTGACTTGCATTTCCCTTATGACTAAAGATGTTGAACATTTCTTTAGGTGTTTCTCAGCCATTCGGCATTCCTCAGCTGTGAATTCTTTGTTTAGCTCTGAACCCCATTTTTTAATAGGGTTATTTGTTTCCCTGCGGTCTAACTTCTTGAGTTCTTTGTATATTTTGGATATAAGGCCTCTATCTGTTGTAGGATTGGTAAAGATCTTTTCCCAATCTGTTGGTTGCCGTTTTGTCCTAACCACAGTGTCCTTTGCCTTACAGAAGCTTTGCAGTTTTATGAGATCCCATTTGTCGATTCTTGATCTTAGAGCATAAGCCATTGGTGTTTTGTTCAGGAAATTTTTTCCAGTGCCCATGTGTTCCAGATGCTTCCCTAGTTTTTCTTCTATTAGTTTGAGTGTGTCTGGTTTGATGTGGAGGTCCTTGATCCACTTGGACTTAAGCTTTGTACAGGGTGATAAGCATGGATCGATCTGCATTCTTCTACATGTTGCCCTCCAGTTGAACCAGCACCATTTTCTGAAAATGCTATCTTTTTTCCATTGGATGGTTTTGGCTCCTTTGTCAAAAATCAAGTGACCCTCGGTGTGTGGGTTCATTTCTGGGTCTTCAATTCTATTCCATTGGTCTATCTGTCTGTCTCTGTACCAATACCATGCAGTTTTTATCACTATTGCTCTGTAATACTGCTTGAGTTCAGGGATAGTGATTCCCCCTGAAGTCCTTTTATTGTTGAGGATAGCTTTAGCTATCCTGGGTTTTTTGTTATTCCAGATGAATTTGCAAATTGTTCTGTCTAACTCTTTGAAGAATTGGATTGGTATTTTGATGGGGATTGCATTGAATCTGTAGATTGCTTTTGGTAAAATGGCCATTTTTACTATATTAATCCTGCCAATCCATGAGCATGGGAGATCTTTCCATCTTCTGAGGTCTTCTTCAATTTCTTTCCTCAGTGTCTTGAAGTTCTTATTGTACAGATCTTTTACTTGCTTGGTTAAAGTCACACCGAGGTACTTTATATTATTTGGGTCTATTATGAAGGGTGTCATTTCCCTAATTTCTTTCTCGGCTTGTTTCTCTTTTGTATAGAGGAAGGCAACTGATTTATTTGAGTTAATTTTATACCCAGCCACTTTGCTGAAGTTGTTTATCAGCTTTAGTAGTTCTCTGGTGGAACTTTTGGGATCACTTAAATATACTATCATGTCATCTGCAAATAGTGATATTTTGACCTCTTCTTTTCCGATCTGTATCCCTTTGATCTCCTTTTGTTGTCTGATTGTTCTGGCTAGAACTTCAAGAACTATATTGAATAAGTAGGGAGAGAGTGGGCAGCCTTGTCTAGTCCCTGATTTTAGTGGGATTGCTTCAAGTTTCTCTCCATTTAGTTTAATGTTAGCAACTGGTTTGCTGTATATGGCTTTTACTATGTTTAGGTATGGGCCTTGAATTCCTATTCTTTCCAGGACTTTTATCATGAAGGGGTGTTGAATTTTGTCAAATGCTTTCTCAGCATCTAATGAAATGATCATGTGGTTCTGTTCTTTCAGTTTGTTTATATAATGGATCAGGTTGATGGTTTTCCGTATATTAAACCATCCCTGCATGCCTGGGATGAAGCCTACTTGATCATGGTGGATGATTGTTTTGATGTGCTCTTGGATTCGGTTTGCCAGAATTTTATTGAGTATTTTTGCGTCGATATTCATAAGGGAAATTGGTCTGAAGTTCTCTTTCTTTGTTGGGTCTTTGTGTGGTTTAGGTATAAGAGTAATTGTGGCTTCATAGAAGGAATTCGGTAGTGCTCCATCTGTTTCAATTTTGTGGAATAGTTTGGATAATATTGGTATGAGGTCTTCTATGAAGGTCTGGTAGAATTCTGCACTAAACCCGTCTGGACCTGGGCTCTTTTTGGTTGGGAGACCTTTAATGACTGCTTCTATTTCCTTAGGAGATATGGGGTTGTTTAACTGGTTTATCTGTTCCTCATTTAGCTTCGGTACCTGGTATCTGTCTAGGAAATAGTCCATTTCCTGCAGATTTTCAAGTTTTGTTGAATATAGGCTTTTATACTAAGATCTGATAATTTTTTGAATTTCCTCTGAATCTGTAGTTATGTCTCCCTTTTCATTTCTGATTTTGTTAATTTGGACACACTGTCTGTGTCCTCTCATTAGTCTGGCTAAGGGTTTATCTATCTTGTTGATTTTCTCAAAGAACCAACTTTTGGTTCTGTTGATTCTTTCTATGGTCCTTTTTGTTTCTACTTGGTTAATTTCAGCTCTGAGTTTGATTATTTCCTGCCTCCTACTCCTCCTGGGTGTATTTGCTTCTTTTTGTTCTAGAGATTTTTTTTTTATTAACTTGAGTATTTCTTATATACATTTCGAGTGTTATTCCCTTTCCCGGTTTCCGGGCAAACATCCCCCTCCCCCCTCCCCTTCCTTATGGGTGTTCCCCTCCCAACCCTCCCCACATTGCCGCCCTCCCCCCATAGACTAGTTCACTGGGGGTTCAGTCTTAGCAGGACCCAGGGCTTCCCCTTCCACTGGTGCTCTTACTAGGATATTCATTGCTACCTATGGGGTCAGAGTCCAGGGTCAGTCCATGTATAGTCTTTAGGTAGTGGCTTAGTCCCTGGAAGCTCTGGTTGCTTGGCATTGTTGTACTTTTGGGGTCTCGAGCCCCTTCAAGCTCTTCCAGTTCTTTCTCTGATTCCTTCAATAGGGGACCTATTCTCAGTTCAGTGGTTTGCTGCTGGCATTCGCCTCTATATTTGCTGTATTCTGGCTGTGTCTCTCAGGAGCGATCTACATCCGGCTCCTGTCGGTCTGCACTTCTTTGCTTCATCCATCTTGTCTAATTGGGTGGCTGTATATGTATGGGCCACATGTGGGGCAGGCTCTGAATGGGTGTTCCTTCAGTCTCTGTTTTAATCTTTGCCTCTCCCTTCCCTGCCAAGGGTATTCTTTTTCCTCATTTAAAGAAGGAGTGAAGCATTCACATTTTGATCATCCGTCTTGAGTTTCGTTTGTTCTAGGGATCTAGGGTAATTCAAGCATTTGGGCTAATAGCCACTTATCAATGAGTGCATACCATGTATGTCTTTCTGTGATTGGGTTAGCTCACTCAGGATGATATTTTCCAGTTCCAACCATTTGCCTACGAATTTCATAAACTCGTTGTTTTTGATAGCTGAGTAATATTCCATTGTGTAGATGTACCACATTTTCTGTATCCATTCCTCTGTTGAAGGGCATCTGGGTTCTTTCCATTTTCTGGCTATTATAAATAAGGCTGCGATGAACATAGTGGAGCACGTGTCTCTTTTATATGTTGAGGCATCTTTTGGGTATATGCCCAAGAGAGGTATAGCTGGATCCTCAGGCAGTTCAATGTCCAATTTTCTGAGGAACCTCCAGACTGATTTCCAGAATGGTTTTACCAGTCTGCAATCCCACCAACAATGGAGGAGTGTTCCTCTTTCTCCACATCCTCGCCAGCATCTGCTGTCACCTGAGTTTTTGATCTTAGCCAATCGCACTGGTGTGAGGTGAAATCTCAGGGTTGTTTTGACTTGCATTTCCCTTATGACTAAAGATGTTGAACATTTCTTTAGGTGTTTCTCAGCCATTCGGCATTCCTCAGCTGTGAATTCTTTGTTTAGCTCTGAACCCCATTTTTTAATAGGGTTATTTGTTTCCCTGCGGTCTAACTTCTTGAGTTCTTTGTATATTTTGGATATAAGGCCTCTATCTGTTGTAGGATTGGTAAAGATCTTTTCCCAATCTGTTGGTTGCCGTTTTGTCCTAACCACAGTGTCCTTTGCCTTACAGAAGCTTTGCAGTTTTATGAGATCCCATTTGTCGATTCTTGATCTTAGAGCATAAGCCATTGGTGTTTTGTTCAGGAAATTTTTTCCAGTGCCCATGTGTTCCAGATGCTTCCCTAGTTTTTCTTCTATTAGTTTGAGTGTGTCTGGTTTGATGTGGAGGTCCTTGATCCACTTGGACTTAAGCTTTGTACAGGGTGATAAGCATGGATCGATCTGCATTCTTCTACATGTTGCCCTCCAGTTGAACCAGCACCATTTTCTGAAAATGCTATCTTTTTTCCATTGGATGGTTTTGGCTCCTTTGTCAAAAATCAAGTGACCCTCGGTGTGTGGGTTCATTTCTGGGTCTTCAATTCTATTCCATTGGTCTATCTGTCTGTCTCTGTACCAATACCATGCAGTTTTTATCACTATTGCTCTGTAATACTGCTTGAGTTCAGGGATAGTGATTCCCCCTGAAGTCCTTTTATTGTTGAGGATAGCTTTAGCTATCCTGGGTTTTTTGTTATTCCAGATGAATTTGCAAATTGTTCTGTCTAACTCTTTGAAGAATTGGATTGGTATTTTGATGGGGATTGCATTGAATCTGTAGATTGCTTTTGGTAAAATGGCCATTTTTACTATATTAATCCTGCCAATCCATGAGCATGGGAGATCTTTCCATCTTCTGAGGTCTTCTTCAATTTCTTTCCTCAGTGTCTTGAAGTTCTTATTGTACAGATCTTTTACTTGCTTGGTTAAAGTCACACCGAGGTACTTTATATTATTTGGGTCTATTATGAAGGGTGTCATTTCCCTAATTTCTTTCTCGGCTTGTTTCTCTTTTGTATAGAGGAAGGCAACTGATTTATTTGAGTTAATTTTATACCCAGCCACTTTGCTGAAGTTGTTTATCAGCTTTAGTAGTTCTCTGGTGGAACTTTTGGGATCACTTAAATATACTATCATGTCATCTGCAAATAGTGATATTTTGACCTCTTCTTTTCCGATCTGTATCCCTTTGATCTCCTTTTGTTGTCTGATTGTTCTGGCTAGAACTTCAAGAACTATATTGAATAAGTAGGGAGAGAGTGGGCAGCCTTGTCTAGTCCCTGATTTTAGTGGGATTGCTTCAAGTTTCTCTCCATTTAGTTTAATGTTAGCAACTGGTTTGCTGTATATGGCTTTTACTATGTTTAGGTATGGGCCTTGAATTCCTATTCTTTCCAGGACTTTTATCATGAAGGGGTGTTGAATTTTGTCAAATGCTTTCTCAGCATCTAATGAAATGATCATGTGGTTCTGTTCTTTCAGTTTGTTTATATAATGGATCAGGTTGATGGTTTTCCGTATATTAAACCATCCCTGCATGCCTGGGATGAAGCCTACTTGATCATGGTGGATGATTGTTTTGATGTGCTCTTGGATTCGGTTTGCCAGAATTTTATTGAGTATTTTTGCGTCGATATTCATAAGGGAAATTGGTCTGAAGTTCTCTTTCTTTGTTGGGTCTTTGTGTGGTTTAGGTATAAGAGTAATTGTGGCTTCATAGAAGGAATTCGGTAGTGCTCCATCTGTTTCAATTTTGTGGAATAGTTTGGATAATATTGGTATGAGGTCTTCTATGAAGGTCTGGTAGAATTCTGCACTAAACCCGTCTGGACCTGGGCTCTTTTTGGTTGGGAGACCTTTAATGACTGCTTCTATTTCCTTAGGAGATATGGGGTTGTTTAACTGGTTTATCTGTTCCTCATTTAGCTTCGGTACCTGGTATCTGTCTAGGAAATAGTCCATTTCCTGCAGATTTTCAAGTTTTGTTGAATATAGGCTTTTATACTAAGATCTGATAATTTTTTGAATTTCCTCTGAATCTGTAGTTATGTCTCCCTTTTCATTTCTGATTTTGTTAATTTGGACACACTGTCTGTGTCCTCTCATTAGTCTGGCTAAGGGTTTATCTATCTTGTTGATTTTCTCAAAGAACCAACTTTTGGTTCTGTTGATTCTTTCTATGGTCCTTTTTGTTTCTACTTGGTTAATTTCAGCTCTGAGTTTGATTATTTCCTGCCTCCTACTCCTCCTGGGTGTATTTGCTTCTTTTTGTTTTAGAGATTTTAAGTGTGCTGTCGAGCTGCTGACATATGCTCTTTCCTGTTTCTTTCTGCAGGCACTCAGCGCTATGAGTTTTCCTCTTAGCACAGCTTTCATTGTGTCCCATAAGTTTGGGTATGTTGTAACTTCATTTTCATTAAATTCTAAGAAGTCTTTAATTTCTTTCTTTATTTCTTCCTTGACTAGGTTATCATTGAGTAGAGCATTGTTCAATTTCCACATATATGTGGGCATTCTTCCCTTATTGTTATTGAAGACCAGTTTTAGGCCATGGTGGTCCGATAGCACGCATGGGATTATTTCTATCTTTCTGTACATGTTGAGGCCCGTTTTTTGACCAATTATATGGTCAATTTTGGAGAAAGTACCATGAGGAGCTGAGAAGAAGGTATATCCTTTTGCTTTAGGATAGAATGTTCTATAAATATCTGTTAAATCCATTTGGCTCATGTCTTCTCTTAGTCTGTCTACGTCTCTGTTTAATTTCTGTTTCCATGATCTGTCCATTGATGAGAGTGGGGTTTTGAAGTCTCCTACTATTATTGTGTGAGGTGCAATGTGTGTTTTGAGCTTTAGTAGGTTTGTCTTAGGTATGTAATTGCCCTTGTATTTGGGGCATAGATATTTAGGACTGAGAGTTCATTTTGGTGGATTTTTCCTTTGATGAATATGAAGTGTCCTTCCTTATATTTTTGATGAATTTTAGTTGAAAATTGATTTTATTTGATATTAGAATGGCTACTCCAGCTTGCTTCTTCTGACCATTTGCTTGGAAAGTTGTTTTCCAGCCTTTCACTCTGAGGTAGTGTCTGTCTTTTTCTCTGAGGTGTGTTTCCTGTAGGCAGCAGAATGCAGGGTCCTCGTTGTGTATCCAGTTTGTTAACCTACGTCTTTTTATTGGGGAGTTGAGGCCATTGATGTTGAGAGATATTAAGGAATAGTGATTATTGCTTCCTGTTATATTCATATTTGGATGTAAGGTTATGTTTGTGTGCTTTTCTTCTCTTTGTTTTGTTGCCAAGACGATTAGTTTCTTGCTTCTTCTAGGGTATAGCTTGCCTCCTTATGTTGGGTTTACCATTTATTATCCTTTGTAGTGCTGGATTTGTAGAAAGATATTGTGTAAATTTGGTTTTGTCATGGAATATCTTGGTTTCTCCATCTATGTTAATTGAGAGTTTTGCAGGATACAGTAACCTGGGCTGGCATTTGTGTTCTCTTAAGGTCTGTATGACATCTGTCCAGGATCTTCTGGCTTTCATAGTTTCTGGTAAAAAGTCTGGTGTAATTCTGATAGGTCTGCCTTTACATGTTACTTGACATTTTTCCCTTACTGCTTTTAATATTCTTTCTTTATTTTGTGCGTTTGGTGTTTTGACTATTATGTGACTGGAGGTGTTTCTTTTCTGGTCCAATCTATTTGGATTTCTGTAGGCTTCTTGTATGCCTATGGGTATCTCTTTTTTTTTAGGTTAGGGAAGTTTTCTTCTATGATTTTGTTGAAGATATTTACTGGTCCTTTGAGCTGGGTGTCTTCACTCTCTTCTATACCTATTATCCTTAGGTTTGATCTTCTCATTGAGTCCTGGATTTCCTGTATGTTTGTAGCTTTTTCCTCTGTACATTATCTTTGACAGTTGAGTCAATGATTTCTATGGAATCTTCTGCTCCTGAGATTCTCTCTTTCCATCTCTTGTATTCTGTTGGTGAAGCTCGTATCTACAGCTCCTTGTCTCTTCTTTTGGTTTTCTATATCCAGGGTTGTTTCCATGTGTTCTTTCTTTATTGCTTCTATTTCCATTTTTAATTCCTTCAACTGTTTGATTGTGTTTTCCTGGAATTCTTTCAGGCATTTTTGTGACTCCTCTCTGTGGGCTTCTACTTGTTTATTTATGATTTCCTGGAATTCTTTCAGGGATTTTTGCGATTCCTCTCTATAGGCTTCTACTTGTTCTCTAAGGGAGTTCTTCACGTCTTTCTTGAAGTCCTCCAGTTTCATGATCAAATATGATTTTGAAACTAGATCTTGCTTTTCTGGTGTGTTTGGATATTCCGTGTTTGCTTTGGTGGGAGAATTGGGCTCCGACGATGCCATGTAGTCTTGGTTTCTGTTGCTTGGGTTCTTGCGCTTGCCTCTCGCCATCAGATTTTCTCTAGTGTTGCTTTGTTCTGCTATTTCTGACAGTGGCTAGACTGTCCTATAAGCCTGTGTGTCAGGAGTGCTGTAGACCTGTTTTCCTGTTTTCTTTCAGCCAGTTATGGGGACAGAGTGTTCTGCTTTCTGGCGTGTAGTTTTTCCTATCTACAGGTCTTCAGCTGTTCCTGTGGTCCTGTGTCTGATGTTCACCAGGCAGGTCACTTGCATCAGAAAAGTTGGTCTTACCTGTGGTCCTGAGGCTTAAGTTTGCTAGTGGGGTGCTGCCTACGAGCTCTCCGTGGCAGCAGCAACCAGGAAGATCTGCGCCACCCTTTCCGGGAGCCTCCGTGCACCAGGGTTCCTGATGCCATTTGGTGTTTTCCTCTGGCATCAGAAATGTGTGCAGAGTGCAGTCTCTTCTGGTTTCCCAGGCGTGTCTGCCTTTCTGTAGGTTTAGCTCTCCCTCCCACGGGATTTGGGTGCAGAGAACTCTTCAATTTCTTTCTTTCTTTCTTCCTTGACCAAGTTATAATTGAGTAGAGTCAGCTTTCATGTTAATGTGGGCTTGTTGTAGTTTATCTTGTTATTGAAGACAAGCCTTAGTCCGTGGGATCTGATAGGATGCATGGGATTATTTAAATATTCTTGTATGTGTCAAGGCCTGTTTTATGACCAATTATATGGACAATCTGGAGAAGGTACTAGGAAGTGCTGAGAAGATGATATATACTTTTGTTTTAGGAAGAAATGTTCTATAGACATTGATTAAATCCATTTGTTTCATCACTTATGTTAGTTTCACTATGTCTTATTTTCTTTCTGTTACCATGATTTGTCCATTGCTGAGAGTGGGGTGTTGAAGGCTCCCATTATTATTGTGTGTCATGCAATGTATGCTTTGAGACTTAGAAAAGTTTATTTTATAAATACAGGTGCCCTTGCATTTGAAGCATAGATGTTCAGAACTGAGTTCATCTTGGTGGATTTTTCCTTTGATGGGTATGAAGTGTCCTTCCTTATCTTTTTTGATAACTTTTGGTTGAAAGTCTATTTTATTTGACATGAGAATGACTACTCCAGCTTGTTTCTTTGGACCATTTGCTTTGAAATTTTTTCCAGTCTTTTACTCTGAGGTAGTGTCTGTCTTTGTCACTGAGGTGTGTCTCCTGTATGCAGCAAAATGCTGGGTCCTGTTGTCCTGTTTATGCATCCAGTCAATTAGTATATATTTTTTCATTGGGAATTGAGTCCATTGATGTTAAGAAATAATAAAGAAAAGTGGTTTTTGCTTCCTGTTATTTTTGTTGTTAAAGGTAGAATTATGTTTTTGTGGCTATCTTCTTTGGGGTTTTTGAAGGATTCCTTTATTACATTTTCTGTGGTATAATTTTCCTCCTATTGTTGGAGGTTTCCATCTATTATCCTTTGCAGGGCTGGATTTGTGTAAAAATATTGTGTAAATTTAGTTTTGTCATGGAATACCTTGTTTTCTCCATCTATGTAGTTTCAGAATTTTACTGGGTATAGTAGCCTGGGCTACTATTTGTGTTTTCTTTGAGTCTGTATGACACCTTCCCAGTGTTTTCTATCTTTCATAATTTCACTTGAGAATTCTGGTGTAATTCTGATAGGTCTCCCTTTACATGTTAGTTGACCTTTTTCCCTTACTGCTTTTAATATTCTTTCTTTGTGTTTTGGTGTTTTGACTATTATGTGACAGGAGGAATTTCTTTTTCTGGTCCAGTCTATTTTTAGCTCTGTAGGCTTCTTGTATGTTCATGGGCATGCCTTTCTTTGGGTTAAGGAAGTGTACATCTATAATTTTATTGAAGATATTTACTGCCCATTAGTTTGTGACTATTTGCTCTATTCTATACCTGTTCCATATTCTTATTTTGCCCTAGATTTCCTGGATATTTTGGTTAGGAGGTTTTTGTATTTTGCTTTTTCTTTAACTGTTGTGTCAATATCTTCTATTGTATCTTCTGCACCTGAGATTCTCTCTTCTATCTCTTGTATTCTGTTTGTGATGTTTGAATCCATGACTCCTAATCTCTTTCCTAGATTTCCTAATCTCTATCTCTGGGGTTATTTCTCTTTGTGATTTCTTTATTGTTTCTATTTCAATTTTTTAGATCCTGGATGTTTTTTTCAATTCCTTCACCTGTTTGGTTGTGTTTTCCTATATTTCTTTAAGGGATTTTTGTTTTTCCTCTTTAAGGGCTTCTAGTCTGTGCTCTCCTATGGTTATTTTAGGGATTTATTTATGTCCTTCCTAAGTCCACTACCATCATCAAATCTTGCTTTTCTGGTGTGATGGAGTATCCAGGACTTGCTGTAGTGGGAAAACTTGGCTCTGTTGATACCAAGGTGCCATGATTTATTTTGCATATGTTCTTGTGCCTGCCTCTTATCATCTGGTTATCTCTAGTGCTACGTGCCCTTGCTGTTTCTTACTGGACCCTGTCCCTCCTATGATCCTGTCTGTGTCAGAACTCCTCAGAGTCCAGGTGTCTCTGGGATCCTGTGATTCCAGATCCTATGATTCTGGGATCCTGTGATTCTGAGATCCTGTGTGTATCAGAGCTCCTGGGAGTCAGGCATTTTTAGGATGTTGCAAGAGTGGGTGAGGAGCCAGAGCCCTGTGTTTGCTGCAGGCAGAGGGCAAGCTGGAAGGAACCTGTGCTTTTGGCTGGTCAGGGTTTGGGTTTCCCTAATTCCTCTAGGGGTCCCAATTGCACTGGGTGTTGGGAAAGTTTTTGTGCCCTCAACTGTGACCATGAGTGTGTCAGAGCTCCAGTGCTCCTGGTTGTGTCTATGCTCCTGGTTGTGTCTGACTCCTGGGAGTAAATCTTCCTCTATGATCCTGTGATTCTGTGATGCTAGCAGTTTAAGAACACCTGAAAGTCGGGTTCCTGCTCAGTTCTGTAAGAGTGGATGCAGAGCCAGCACTCCAGGTCTACTCAGGGTCAACTTCAGACAAGAGGCAACCTGTGCCACTGACTGTGCAGTGGTTTCTGTGTCCCTGGATTCCATGGGTTCCAATTACTCTGGGTGTTGAAGCAGTTCTTGTGACCTCTTCACCCCTGGTCCTGGGCATGTTAGAGCAACTGGAATTTGGGCTTCCTCAAGGAGTTGTGGGAATTGGTTCACAGGCAGCTTGTAAAGTCTGCTTAGGGCACTGGTACAGACTGGAAGGAATCCATGTGGGGTGGGGGCCCTGCATCCCGGGATCGGGGGTTCACAGTTACTCTGGGTGGGAGGGTCATTGTTGTGGCCTCCTCACCTGTGATGCTGGACATGTTACAGCACCTGACAGTTGTGCTTCCTCTGGGTGTTGTGGGAATGGGTGCGGATATAAGAGTTGCTATGGCTATGTCCCTGCACAGCAATAAAACCCTAACTAAGACAATGACTGTTGACAATTATATCTTGTGTATTCATTTTTAATATCAGGAACAGCCAGGCAAAATGAAGACCATCAGCTCTTCTAGGCAAAGGGTTGCTGGCGATTACTTATTGCTGAAAGACAGATAATTAGCCACCCAGGATACCTAATAGGTTAATACATTATCCAGCATCAAGTAGCCAGATCTGAAGTTGTATATGCACAGACAATATTAAAAGAACATAATAATATTACAACATACACACACAAATAATAATAATAATAATAATAATAATAATAATAATAATAATAATAACAAAGAGAAATAAGTCATCAATTTGTGAGTAAACATGATGAGTGGGACTGGAATGATGAAAAGGAATGGCAAACGTGATTTAATTATATATTAATTAAAGTAAATCCATCCTTAAAAGAAATAATTAAATGGATAATTTTTGGTGGTTAATAGTTAAAAATCAAATTCTAATCACCTTAGCTAAATGGCTTTTAAATTTTAGTTTTAGAGATAAACCAGAAAAAATTTCTTCTTCCATTTTTCAAATACAAGTACAGTATATGCATAACCAGTCAAGCCTGTTTCAACACCTGGCTTGACTATAAGCTTTTGTAAAACTGAAGGGGAATAAATAAAATTAAAAACCTTTATACATTCTGCAAACACTTCTTGCTAGACATCATGCAATGTGTTGAAGACACAAAATTGAATATTATATGAATCTTGTCTCAAAGAACTCACAACCTATTAGAGAAAATTCAAAAATGGTTATCATTCAGTTGTCATTTATAAATTATGACTAATAATACCTACCTCCCAGGGTCACTGGCAGGATAAGTTAAAGCTGCATGGGAAGGCACTTGCTGTGAAGCATTGTAGAACTGTTACAGTAATATAATTGCAGACTCTGTCTAAAATCAGACTGGCTTGCTTGGCTACAATGGTTCTCACCACATGGTCTCCTGGCCTCTAGCATCATCATTCATCCTGAATGTTGTTCATCATGCAGATTCTTTAAATGAAAATTCTGAAGGTTTGTCTCAAAAATCTATCTCAGCAAGCTCTGAAAAGTGATTGTGACTTGGTGAAAGTAAGAATCACAGCAGGCTTATTGTCACATCTCTAAGCAACCACTTGATCTACAGATTGTATAAAACTTAGCTGCAATTTCCCAATTGTCATTGAGAAAACCAAAGCACCAAATTGTAGGGCATGTGGATTGTGCTGAAAGAGGATGAACACAGAACTGGTAAAACAAGCCAAGTTCAAACTCTGGAAAACTCAAAAATTGATAACCACAGGAGTAGAGTTAGCTCCTTCCCTGTTTCCATGCCTGCCTTGGGGCACTTGACCAAGTAACCTCCAACCAGATGGTTACAGGCAGTCAGTCAAGTATCCAGCACCTGGACCACCTCTCCATGCTAAGGAGGCATCTCAGTATTCTTAGATGACCTTTCCAATGACCTTTCCCTCCCTGGATATTCCCACATCCTTCCCCCAAACTATATAACACTTGGTTTATCTGGGATAAAGGGTATGGATTCAAACACACCTCCAATAAAGAGTTCCCAAAAAGCTAAGTTTCTCAGACAGCTGCTTTATTAAAAATCACTACAGAAGGCCTTCACTTAAAGGAGCCATTCTAAGAAAACAATCTCATCATCACCACCACCACCACTACCACTACCCACCCCACCCTGCACTGGACTGGGATCCTGCTCTTCCAAGATCTGGAGAAAAGTGACATCTCACACCTGACACCCTGGAAGGAAGAGGCAGACTGCAGATCCCACCTTCTTTGGACTCCCAGATACCCTGGAGGAGAAAAGGAACCTAGGACCACAGCAAATAACTGGATGAGTGTGAATCTTCTGAGTGCTTCATCTCCTAGGTCATGATCATTGGTAATTCTCAAATATAAAGATGTCTCTCCTGATTTTTTAATACACAAGAAAGATGGAAAGTGGGGAAAAGTACATACTACTCTTCCAGAGCACCCAATTTCAAGTTCTAGCACCAGGATTGGAAAACTTACTACCATTTTCTGACTTGTGCAAGCATATGCACACATAGGAATACACACAGACACCTCTCTCTCTCTCTCTCTCTCTCTCTCTCTCTCTCTCTCTCTCTCTCTCTTTCTCTCTCTCTGTTTAAGTAAGATTACAATTTTGTGTGGGATCACATTTATATCTATTGTCAGCCACATGTGGCCATTAATTAAACATGCCTGACTGTAGATATCCTTGACAAAGTTACCCAGGACCTAAAGAAACCTAGAATATGGTAAGCACTCAAAAAACATTGAATGAAGAAATGAATCTCTATCATGGGAAAACATGAATAATAATAGCTATCATGTCCAGAGTCTACTATTACCCATAACCTTTAATTTCTATAAAATGAATGCTAATATCTCTATTGTGAAGGCAAGAAAGGTGACTTTTAGATAAATAAGCTTAAACAGGAGCTAGTATCATTCATGTGATGAATGTCATGCTAAAGTTTTGAAGAGTAGCTTCAGAGACTCAGGCTAGAAAGACGATTCTTCTGTTAAAGAGTGTGTGTTGCTCTCCCAGAAGACCAACTTTGTTTCCTAGCATCATGCTGGTCAATTCAGAACCACCTGTATCTCCAGTGGGAGGAGATCTGACACTTTTCTAACCCCCGAGGGCACCTGTACATATATGTCATACCCTTACACAGACAAATACATATACACATAAAACATTTGGGAGCAGAGGAATCTCTAAGTAAATATGTGTTATTAATGTCAAGAACAGCAAAGGCTCAGACCCACAAGAATGGTAAATCATTTCCTGGATGGGCTCGGAACTGGAAAATCTCTCTTCTGTACTATGTGTATAGAAAAAAAATTATCAACCAGTTTTCTCTTCCAGGATGACAATAGCCTAAGACTGCTCCCTTACAGAACTCTTGTATTGAAATTAGTAAAACTCACCTCTTTTTATCCTTCAACTAACCAGCTGTATCCTTAAATCTGCCTGGGCATTTAGCCAAAAACAACTAACCCACCTCCCTGATTCAGATGTGTAAAATAACCATTGTGTTTTTTGGCTGAGGTTGTTGATGGTTTATCTCTATCATAGTGTACAGCCTTTCAGATTCCAGCTTTTTTGAATGTGTTTCTGTTGTTTCTTCATTGCCTGTCCTTTCTTCTTTCCCTCTTTGCTCAAGTCAGGGAAATTCACAAATCTGTTCAGGGCATGGCAAAAAATTCTACCAAAAAAAAAAAGAAAGAAAGAAAGAAAGAAAGAAAGAAAGAAAGAAAGAAAGAAAAAAGTCTTCTGACTCGTATTTCTGTTCTTGAGTGGAAACTCCTCAGCAAGCCAAACTAGAGAAATGCATGATGGTGTTTGAGAATTCCTGCAGCCAGTAGAAATGTCTATGTATAGTACCACCAGCTTCCTTCCCTTTCAGTTCACATATTTATTTGGAAGTCACCCTTCTTATTGATTAGCCCATGTAAAATAGCCAAAATCCTGAAGCACATGAAGTTTTTGGTCCATGGAAAATTACCTTGCTGAGGATCATATATTTTATTTTATTTTATTTTACCAGAAGCTCAGGTACTAATTAGGTGTGCTTTGCAGTTGCCCAAGCAAGATGTTGAGGTCCCCACCTGCTGTCAGTTCCATCATCATTAGCCTGAAGAATACCTCCATGAAGAACTTGACACACTCGACCTGTTCTTGCTTCTTGCAAAATTTTTTTAAATGAGTTCTTAATCAGAAGTTCTATGTCACCCATTGCTGATGAATTAGGAGCATACAAAGGAAGTAGAAACCTTATGAGTCCCTTGGTGTCACCTTCACAACAAATGATCTTTTATCTCTAGTTTGCAGATTTTTTTGCAGGCATCATAAAATCTGGATCTAGCTAACATTATTTTAATATTTCCCCCTTCTATGAGAAACTCTTGAAGAAAAGAAGTATAGAATATTTCTTTCAGGAAAAATTACCTTTTAAGGATATGTCACTAGTTCAGGTAGGGGGTCCCTGTGTATTTGCAAAGCAGTGAACTGGCTGCCAAGTGAAATGTTGGCAGGCTAAAAAAACGTATTCTGAAATTTCAAGAAGAAAACATGGATATTCAAGAAAATAATCCCCCCAATGCTGCACAGCTTTGTTCTTTGTTTAAAATTGATATTGCTTCTCTATTGTTCCTTAGTTTTTCAAATTTGGGGTGAATAACTTCTTAAGTAAATAGAAATAGAAAAGGGAGCCTGATATGTTGGCATTCCACAGTATCAGCACTCAGGGGTGAAGACCTGTGAGTAACAAGCTTGAGGTCATGCTAAATACAAAGCAAGATGCCAGAGAGGGGAGGCAGAGGAGGGAAAGGGAGAAATGGAAGAATGAAATAATTTCTCATCTTTATCTTATTTTAAAAACTTTTTTTGACTTAGGTTTTTTCCATTTGTTGTGATACACTAAAGCAACTTGTAAAAAGGAGAAATTTATTTTAGCTCATGTTTCAAGATATAATCCATAATGCCTGCAAGATCTTGAAGCAACAAATCACATGTGGACTAGCATGGACAGACCCTGAGAAATGCAGAAGAAAACCAAAAAAAAATTAATTACGTATAATCTATCTATTCATACATCTGCTAAAAATATAAAAGGTAGACCTATGTTGTCTTTTATTTTAAAGTCCTATATTTATAGTTTGATGACACAATGTGGAAGCAGCAATAGTTATGTCAGGGTTTCTTCTATTTTAATAACAACACATAAAACTTCTTGCTGTTATTTGGGTTTTGTTTGAGAGAAAGAGACCATTACAATAAAACCCCTGCTGTATGCTGCTGTTCGCTGCTGTGTGCAGTATGCTGATGTGTGCTGCTATTTGCTTCTGCGTGCTGCTGTGTGCTGTGTTCTGCTGTGTGCTATGTGTTGCTGTGTACCATATGCTGCTGTGTGGTGCTGTATAGTATATGCTGCTATATGCTGCTGTGTAGTATATGCTGCTATGTGCTGCTGTGTGCTGTTGTGTGCTGCTGTGCTTTGTGTACTGCTTCTTGAACAGGCTCTCTGCCTGCCCCCCATTTTGTTGATGAAATGTTAAATTTACCTTTTAAAAGTCATTAAAATAATTATATTCACTGTATAAAAAATTAAATACTTGACTCTAAGACTGGTAAGGTGGCTCAGCAAGAACATTTCTACATTGAGTGACTGTACTGAACTAGCCAGCTCAGCAAGCTCAGGGCTCTTCAATAGACTTTCCATTACTAAACAACTTCTACTCTCCACACATACACACACACACACACACACACACACACACACACACACACACACACACAAGGCCACACACAAATACACAAGTGTGTACACCACAAATAAATACATACAAAGAAACAAATAGCTAGCTTCCTATTCACAGGCGAGGAGGGACAACTGTGAATACAATCTTACTGTCTTGTATCATTTCATTGACAAAGTATCCACTGTGTTCACTGGAGGCAGGGATCCCATTCCTGGCAAATTCAAACCAAAAGCAACAAAATGGATGTTCATAAGAGTAAATAATTCGAAATTCCTAGGTATACTTACTTATAAGTGCAACAAATAATCAGTCAGTTTAAAGTTAAACAATATGCCTCATTTCCAATCCAAGTCGGAATCCATAGTCAGCCTTATTTATAGGTTGGTTCAAAGGAAACAGAAAATTTCTCCCTATCCTGAAGTATTTCTTCTATGCATATACTATGTCATTTTAAATTCCTGACATATGAGTTTGCTCGGAAATGCCATCTAAACTGTTAACTGTTGTTTAGAAAGTGTCCTTGCCAGGCAAGGTTAGCTCATCAGGTTCCACCAATTTCAAGGGAAGAAGATGAAAAGAAATCAAATCCATGACAGTCCCTTAGCACAGATTCCCTGTCTAGAAAACCAAGGAATGGTCAACTAGATAATTTGAGATTGACCAAACTAATGATCTTTCTTGTAGCTAAATTTCAGTCAGCTGATTACTCCACACTGAGGGCAAAATCTATGGCATTGAGTACCATAAAACTCCTTGGACTAGAGTTAAAGGAGAGGCTTTCCTCTCTCATCTTTGTTGAAAAAGATGGAAGCAAGAAGTGACTCCAGTTAAAACGCACAGAGTAGGTTTCAGTTGGTTTTCTTGTTGCTGAGATAAATTGTCTTGTAAAATATAATTTACTGGAGAATATTTTCATTTTACCGGGTAGAATCTGTCACAGTGTAGCTGCCATGGCAACGGAAATGTGATACACCTGGTCACACTGCATCTACAGCCATGAGGTAGAAAGTGGAGAAGTGGGCCAGCTTCTAAAACCTAGAGGCCCATTATTTCATCCTCTTTCTCCAGCAAGCTTTACCCACTAATACGTCCCACAACCTTCCCAAACAGTGCCATCAGACACCAAGTATTCAATCATTAGAGTCTATGGGAGACTTTCTTTATGTAACAATGAGCTAGTAATGGGTCGCTTTAATTTAAATAGTTTTCATGTTCTAAAATCTTTTTAATCTGGCATAGATCACGCTTAGAACCTTCTGTATTATTTCAAAGAAGACTAAGGATTCAAAGGTAAAGCAAAATCAGGTAAGTGTTCAACTTGAAGATATATTAATGAACTGCCAGGACCCACTACTAAACCAGACTATTAATGAGTGGATGTGAGAGTGTTGAAACAGAGTTCACTTAGTTCCATGAACTTACTAAGTCTGACCTGAAAAAGTCAAAGTGAATATATGCAAAGGCAAAAGGAGGTCATAAAATCGTGTACTGTATTGACAACTTGACCACATATGGATCACAGCTTTTCAGTGCCAAGGGTTAGATATGTCTGTGTCTATGTTTATACATCTATGTCTGTTTGTATTGTAGTGAGTCTATATCTCCTGACCACAAGGTAGGGTTTCTAACAGAAAACAGTGACAAAGTTCAATTATTTTTTAACTTCTATTTATACCTCTCTCCCACGTACACACAGACACAGAGACACACAGACACACAGACACACAGACACACAGACACACAGACACAGACACAGGCACACAGACACAGACACAGACACACACACACACACACACACACACTCATGCACAGAACATCTATCATGGTACTCTACTACAGAATAGAGGACACCTTTTGAGAGTTGGTTCTCTCCTACCATGTGAGTTTCAGGGATCAAGCAAAGGTCCTCAGGCCTGATGGCATGTGCCTTTGCTTTTCTAACCCATCTCACAAGCCTAAGGTATAATTCTTTGATTTAACATTTCCATTTAATGTTTAAATGTTACTATTTAAGAATTTCATATGGAATTTAGAATGGACATTTTTTCTACTTATGTGAATATCATGAAGATATTTATTGGGATCACATTTATCCTAAAAATCGCTTTTAATAAGCTGTCATTTCTATATTTATTGATCCATAGTTTTAGGATATTTTTCAATTTTCTAATGTCTTCCTCAATATCATTCTTCAAACATTTGAATTTGTCACTGTAGAGGTTTTTTATCTCCTTGTTTAGGTTTACTCTATGTTCTTGAGGCTATTGTAAATGGAATTGAGTCCATGATCTTTTTATCAACACATCATGGGAATCCCAGCTTCAGTAAGCACATCTATAATTCAACTCCAGCATATAAGACCCAGAGAATCTCACAGAAGAAAATGTAGAAAGATTGTTAAAGGACCAAGAAGTCTTATGTGAGATTGTGTCTCCTAGAAGTATAGGAAAGCTACACTCATGATACCACAACAATATGGCTGTCTAAACAAAACCTCATCATTGACAATATCAATACACAGATGAATACAGAAGGAGTAAATCTCATGGAATTCTACACTTATACATTTAACTATAAGTAACTAGTGATACTGAGAGAGGGAAAATTAGCCTTTGCAAGAGATGAGTCCTCTAATTAGTTGTCCAATGTAAAATGGTCAGCCCGGAAATTCTATACACATAGGCAATAAAAAGAAACTTATTAGGTTGAATGTGTTTATATATGTATGTGTATGTATATGTATGTGTGTTTGTGTATGTGTGTACAATAACCAAAAAAATAATAATCCATCAATTTGAGAGGAAGTGAGATACAAGAGGATTTAGATGGAAGGGACATGAGAGATGACAGAGGAAAGAAAGAGAAAGTGGAAAGTGATGTAATAATATTTTAATTAAAAATGATAATATATAAAATTTTTAAAAGAATTTTATACATGAATACAGTCTGTTTTGATCAAATCCACCCTACTCCTTCCTCTATCAACCTCCCATAACCCTGCCCATCACTATTACCCTTTCTGAATTTCACATACCCTTTCTAAAATTTGATGCATCTACCGAATGTCAATTTGTTTGTGGATATAAGCATAAGCACTATGTATTAGCTACTTTTCTGTTTTTGTAATGAAATACCATGCCCAGGGCAATTTAGATAAGAAAGAGTTTATTTTGGTTTACAGTTTGAGAAGCATTACACTCTGTCATGGTGAATGAGTATAGCACCAGGAGCTGCAGGCTAGGAGGTCAGTTTTTAACCAACAGCAACAGCATTAAACATGGTGGCAGGCACTGCAGGCCAAAAGGACACATCTTGGAGAGCAAGCACAGAGCAAAACGAGAGCAATAATTGGAAGCGGTGCAGAGTCTTTAAAATCTCAAAGACTACCTTAACTTACATAACCAGACCTGCTTAACCCAAATGGTGGCACCATCTTAGAAACAAGTGTTCAAACGCATGAGCTTATAAGATAGTTCTCCTTCAGACCACTACACACAAGAACATGGGCCTGTTAGGGGCCACATCTAAAGAAAACTCTTTTCTTGGATCTCCAACCAACAATTGCCAGCTAGGCTTGGGACATTCATAAGTCACTTCCAATTCATGCTAGAATATTACCTAGATCTATCTGTATAAGTCTTGGGCATGCTACCATCATAGATGTGATTTCATGTGAGCAATGTTGCTGTCATAAACAGAAACACAGTATAAATCTTTTATTTTAATTGTTTTAAACTTTTGTTTATATACATGAATGTTTTGTCCTCAAGTATATCTGTGTTTCATGTGGCCTGGTGGGTACCCAGGAGTCCAGCAGAAGGTGTTGGATTCCTTGCTATAGACATTTGTGAGTCACCACATGGGTGCTGGGAATTGAACCCTAGTCCTCTAGAAGAACAGTCAGTACTCTTAACCACTGATTCATCTCCTCAGTTCAGGATACTTCTTTAAGAGAGCTTGAAAAACAACAATGATTAAAGTTTAGCCTAAAGTGCATAAGAAGCAGAATCATAACCAGACTTCAGTGAGGCTGACAGAAATGAAGAACAGAAGAGAGAGGCAGAAGAGCATGGCTACTTTGACCTCTCAGAACTAAAATCCTTAAAATCCCTCATATTTTAAAAAACTTGATACCACACATGTAACCAAAAGTTTAGTTACATAAATCATCTAACTACTAGACTGGAGATTGCTTCAGTTTTCACAGGAATATTGGTAAGATTACTCCAGATCTGGTACCTGCTTCTCCACTCCAGGAGTGCACATGTGTGACTGACCCCAAAGACAAATACTAAATAATTTATAGTCAAGTGTAGCTTTTTAATTTTCTCCTTTTAATGCAATCAACATATTTCATGATAACTTATCATAGCTAACATAATTATCTAAATAAGTTAGAATCACACCTCTTCCTTTCTCAGTTGATTGTTCTTCAGATAAAATCATCTTATACAGCAAAATTCTGCACAAAACATAAAGAATTCTATCAACAGAAATGCTACATGGGCATTGAAAAACAGGCATTCATATAACCCCATTCAATTGATGTTTGACTGAATAGAAGTGAGTGATCATCGTAGATAAGACAATTGGTTGAAACTTTCCCAATTCAAACTGGCTATGCTTTCTATGCCTGCACACACTGTTGCCTGTTCAACCACTATATTTGACCCATGACTACCAGTCAATGTTGGTACCTCAAATGGGAGTCTCAGAATTAAAGGACAGGGACAAGAGAAGAATGGAGCCTAGACAAAGTTGTAATCAAGGTTCAACTTTATTGCAATGCAGCAGGCTTATGAAGGCAAAAACCACAAACCCAACCCCTAGACATAACTGATGACTTAAATCACCTCATGCCAGCAGCCAATGGTTTTCATTCCTCAGCACAGGTATCTCTTAAAGGAAGACAAAACTGAAATCAGGCCAAAAGTGGAACTCCCAACTCAGGAGAGAAAATTCCATCAAGTGCTGGATAGCAAAAATACCGCTACCTCCAAGCTTCTCCTCTGTAACTAGCTGATATTTGCTCACAGTGGTTATTTTATTTTCTCTATTAATGTGCCCAGAAGCATGGGAATAAGAATAAGCTTAAGAATAAGTTCAATAATAAGAATTAGCTTGTGAATTGACTGATGGTAAGGAAACAAAAATACTTCAGTACCAAGAATGATTTCCATGTGCCACTCTTATAAAGCCTATATGACAATGTAGCGCTCCAGATAATCAGCGTATATTGCATCCCATTTTTTAATTAAAATTAAACTCCATTGGTCTGTCACACAATCCAACTGAAATACACAGTATTATAAATTCTAAGATTAATTCTTACTTTCTGACTACAAGAAATTTTATACTGTCATTTACTATCTTTTTTCATATATGATAAAACCTTTTTCAAAATTCCTTTTTTAAAAGCTGTTCTATGAAGTAAAAAATGTAAATATTTATGTATTTCAAAATGAACTTATAGAAGAAGAGTATAAAATATCTTTAGGATCCTGGAAATGACTTATATGTTTACATAATTTGGAAATGCTTGTCGAAATTGGTCAGTATGGGGGATTTTTCACCAAAAGTACTGAAACTTGACAGGTAAATGAGATGGTACTTAAGACATAACCCTGGGGTTAGAAAAATTAAGTTTAAAACTTTCCATTCTACCACACTAAAAGTAGTCTTTGCTGAGTTCTGTTGCCTCGCAGGACAGTAAAATCCTTATTAAAAGGGAGCAAGAAGGCCCTGGTATATGAAAATCTCAAGGGAATTCTTTAATGGGTTTCCAGGTACCAACTAGTTTTCCCATAGTAATAGAATGCCACCCTAACACTGTTTTCATATATCTTGGGACCAGTCATACATAATAAAAACTTCACATTCCATCTTTCTTTCCAAGTAAGCATGAGTAAATGGGTAAGCTTAAGTCAGTGACTCCTGAGTAAAAATGCCATTCATTTCTCTGTTCACTTTCCACAAGGTCGAAGGTGATAAGGCTTCCTGAGCCACTAGACAACAATAACATCCACTGATGATGGAAGAGAAATAAAGAGCCCCACCCTATAATACCGTAGAATCAACACATAGGCTGAGGTATTTAAGTCTGCACTACAACAATGAGAGTAGTCAGCTTCATGGTACCACTGTTAGGGAGTACTTAACTGCTGTACTGAGCTGTGCTGAGCTGAGCTGAACTGCTGTATCCTCTTGATTTTAAAAATAATGTCATTGCAGATGAGGTTGAAGCTCCATGGTAGATCTCTTGTCTGGCATCTGTGATACTCAGGATCTAATCCCCAGAATGGACAAAAAAAGGGGGAAGGGGCAATGGGATACAGTGAACACTATGAGATATTTTAAATATATAGACCAAGATTATCATTCTACTGAGTGACAGTACTCTCATTTCTCAGCAAAATAGGTAATCTGAGCCTCTTAGTTTCCTCAGTAAAAAAAAAATGGTTGATCAACAAATAATACTCAAAGAGGTGTCTGTTAACTGATAATAGCTGCATTCATTTTTCCCATTTACATATTTAGAGGTGATTTACATATTTAGAGATATTAAACTAGTATTCATCATGTGCATTAGTTATGTTTCTTGTCACTGTGTCCAAATATCTGATGAGAAGCATCTTGAAAAGGGAAGAACATCTTTTGGTTTCTACTTTCAATGTATATTCCATCACAGCAGGGAAAACATGAGCATGGTTGCAGTGTACAGCTTTGGTGGCAAGTGTGCAGGGCTGACTCTTTACCTGGTCTTTATCTCAATAGATAGACCAGAAAAAAAAGAGAAAATGACTGAGACTAGCCCTCTAGTAACCCATTTCCCCCAAGCAATCCATTTTCTCCAAAAGTTTTTATGAACTCCTAGACATGCACCAGTGGATAGGAATCAAGTATACAAATCCATGAGCCTGGGAAGGACAGCTTCCATTCAACACTGAATAACAGGGTATGTGATCTTTAATCATCCTAACATGCTGAGGTTCTGAACATGTTTTAATCACAAACTCCTCTACCTACTATCCAGGACTAATCTAACAATCAGAGAATACTCTGCTTGCAAACGGGAAGTTTGGAGTCTGTATGTCTTAAATCATCCCTCACTATGAAATGAGACAAGGTTTTTACAAAATTCAATACTTGAAGTTTAGAATACTGTAATGATGATGATCAACATTGAGACTTCTAAATAAATAGGATCTTTGTGGAGACTTGCCTTTAATGTGCAGTGCAAACCTGACAATGAGGAGCTAGAGCCCTCTTGTTCCTCCATATCACCTCTCTCCATTATCACACACTGGAGCCAAGGCAGGCAGGACAATAGATAATCTAAAACCTCCCTCTGGGACAAAACTTCTTATTCCAAGAGGCAAGTTTGAAACTAATTTACTGAACGGCATGAAGATTTTCTTCTCTTTCCTCTGAAATTCCAGGTCTGCCTTTGGGAAGAATTAAATTACAGCATTGACTGTATTTGCCCAAGAAGAGTTTATTTATTTATTTTTTTAACATTTGCTCTGAAATGCCTATCAGAACCAGGGTTTTATCACCATCAGAAGTTGCCATCAGAAGAAGTCATGGCACAAGAATCTGTCCCCACAAAGCTCTGAGGATATGTCTCTTCTGAATTATAGATTGTACAGTTGAAAATCTGTAATCTGTATTTCATTTTTAAAATAAATACCTGCCTGAACCTTCAGAGAATTGGCACTGAGTTTTGAATTATACTTCAAAAAATGGATAAATGATTCAATCATTAAACAGTCTTTATGCAAGAAATAAGAAAAAGACTCTTCCCAGTCATTGTTATCTGATGTATCATTTGGATACATCAGTTTTTTTCCCTTCAACTAGCATGCCTACGTCTTCTCTCTACCTGCTTGCCATATTTCTGTCAAGAGTTTTTACATCATTTTCTTTCTGTCTTTCAAAACACTTCATTTTAAAATTTAATCACAGGATTTTTGTAAGATTTTTTTAGGTTATATCACAGAATAAAATGTAAATGGTTCCTACTTTTCAATTCTCACCCTTGATAAGAAAAAAAGACTTTTAACTGATTGCCTATCCCTTATGAGATAAATCTACAGTTGTTGGGATTCATAACCAGGACAAGCAGCAGCTAAGGTGCATATTTACATACCAAAGCAGACTTGGCCTCCAGGTTCTGCCAGCATCTCAAAATCCCTACCTCTTATGGGGCGTGGCTGGTGTTATAGTTTGAATATATTTAACCCAGGCAATGGCACTATTTAGAGGTGTGGCCTTGCTGGAATAGTTATTTTATTGTGGGCATGGGCTTTTAGATCTTCATCCTAGCTTCCTGAAAGTCAGTCTTCTCCTAGCAGCTGTCAGATGAAGATGTAGAACTTTCAACTCCTCCTGCACCATGCCTGGCTGGATGTTGCCATGCTCCCACCTTGATGATAATGGATGGAACCTCTGAAAGTGCAACCTAGTCCCAAACGTTGTCCTTATAAGCGTTGTCTTCGTCATGGTATATCTTCCCAGCAGTAAAACCCTAACTAACATAGCTGGCATACCCAACCCTCCATGCTGAGCTTCCCAGCTGAGGGGCTGGACTTCCCCTCCCCCAGAAGCTCTTCCCTTTTTAATCTAGATATTTCAGTCTCTCCTTTCTTCTTTTTCACTCTCTCTGAATTTTCTCTCTCCTTGTATGTGTAAACTCTTTCTCTACTTTTCTGGTTCTTCTCTCCTGCCCTCTGTCTCTCTTTCTCCATTATGACTTTCCCAGACTTGGTCTTTGGGACCAGTGAACCTGCCCAAGAATGGCTTCCCAATAAACTTGCCTTTATTTGATTTAATTTGGTTTTAATTGGCTCATTTCACCAGCAAAGGATAACTTATCAATAGTCATCCTTCTAACTTCTCATAAAGTTCTAAATTTTTGTGGACTCTTGAACTAACGAAAGACAATGCAAAGTAACTATAAAAACAAAGAGGTTAAAATGGCATGTGGGGTTCCCTTTCAGTCTTACATCCTTTTGTAAAGTTTTGCTAGCTCTATATCAGGAGAAATTCTTCTGGGAAAATCCACTTGTACAGGGGCTAGTTTCTTCACTGTGATAAACCCCTATCATCATCTAGGAGAGACACACAAGTCTAAATCCCATCATCCTGTACCTAAGACCTATCATTGTCTTGAGATGCTTTCTATTTACCTCTTACTGGTTTCCTTACAGTTTAATGTTGAAGTACAGTTTGTGATCCTCCATAAGAGAGTTATTATGTCTTTTTTCAGGTCATATTGATCACATTTCTATCTCAGGTCTACAAGCATACCATGACCAATGTCCAAGGACAAGAAAGTCAGTGTATCTACTTGGAGCATCACAGATATCCCAGTTTCATCTTCCATCCATCTTAAGCCTGAATTTGCCTGCATTTGAGGAAAGAGGAGAATGTAAATAATCTCATACAATTTTTAGTCCTTGTTTTCCAGAGGACAGATTTCTCTAGAGTATTAGTTCTCAACTTGCTTTCCTATTGCCATGACCTTTTACTATACTTCTTATGTTGTGGTGACTCCTATCCATAAAATTATTTTGTTGCTATTCTTCATAACTGT
Source organism: Rattus norvegicus (assembly GCF_021556685.1). Taxonomy (NCBI): domain Eukaryota; kingdom Metazoa; phylum Chordata; class Mammalia; order Rodentia; family Muridae; genus Rattus; species Rattus norvegicus. The sequence continues at coordinate 106,695,053 of NC_141535.1, read as the reverse complement.
AATTTTGCTACTGTTATTAATTGTAATATAAATACCTGATATGAATGATACCTGATATGTGACCCCACAGGGGTCATGACTTATAGGTTAAGAACCACTGCTCTGGAGAAACAGAGGAGATAGAGCGAAAATATTTCAAAGGAGATTCTGGTAGATTGACTTTCATAATGTGTGCTATAGACTCCAACAATGGCTGTTTTCACACTGGAAAGACTGAGAACTTAGTAGCTGTTTAATCTAAGACTGGATGGCTCTGCATTGCCAATCTGGGGTTGCATCCCTGGAGGGTTCTCAGACAGTCACCAGTCTCATGAAAGATAATATAGTAAAAAAGACTTCACAAATGGATGGCCATTTTGGGAAACTACAGAAGCTGAATTTTGGTGCCAGTGAAGGATGGAAGCATAGGAACTTTTATGAGATAGATGTGCTCAGTCGAAGAAGTGAAGGCAGCCAATGGGCAGCACAGCTTTCACATGGCATTCTTTTTAATCTCACAGCTGCTCCAGAAAGATTGTGCCTATCCTGAGAAGAGTCTTCTCCACTCAGTTGTCTGTCCTAGTTATGCATTTGCAGATCTTCACAGGTGTGTATTTCCTGTGGATTCCAGAGACAATCAAGCTTAAGATTGAGATTAATCACTACCCAATACAGTCCTCAGGACCTTAAATACCTAAAAATTGCATCTTCACCCTTTCTGTGAAATTTAACTTTCAGGGTAACCTTTGGCTGATTGTTGAGCACTATTCCCCATGTCTTTCACTATGGATAAATTTTCTCTTTCAGATCATACTAATCTTTCCATATCCTTAGCCACTTTCTCTGGAGCTCTGAGTCATCAGAAATACAATTTAAAAGCACTCATCTAAGACTGAAGTTAGAAATAAGATTGAAATTGTTCTAAACATAAATAGCTAAAGTGTTTGTGCCAATGTTGGGTATGGTATTTCAGTGTGTGTGTGCATGATTGTGTTGGCCATGTGTGTATAGGCAAAAGTCTCTGAGATATTTGGGATTAAATTACTACATTCTGTTGTTGTGTTTTAGAGTTTTATTGGGTCAAAGGTGTAGCAATTTTCTAACTCACCTGGAATCACAGAGCACTTGAAAACTCATTTTAAATAAAAGATGTCATTAACTTTTTAAGGCAAAACAGTGATGTGGAAGTTATTACTGGGATTATTAATGAGTTAGGAGCTCTAGATATAACAGTCCCACAGTATATGGAATGAGATTGTGGTATGGAGCTGGTCTCACTTTTCCTGAGTGGAAGTCTCTGATCTAGGTAGCTTTAATTGTCAATTTGACATAGCCTGGAGACACCTAAGAGTAAAGCATCAAATGAACAATTATCTAGATGAGATTGGCCTGTGGGCATATGAATGTAAGATTGACTGTTAACTTATGTAGGAAGGAGCACCCATCTGTGGCAGGTGATCTGAGACTATTTAAGGAAAGGCAGCTAAGCATGGGTTTTCAAGTAGGTCACCAAATGCTTTTCTCCATGGTTCCTGCCTCCAAGTCCCTACTGGAGTTTCTGTTCTAATTTCCCTCAATGACAAACTCGGACATGGAAACAGAAAGTGAAATAAACACTTCCCTTCCCTTACTTCCTTTTACTACAGCAATAGAGGTGAAATTGTCATAAACCCTAAGTGGAAAAACACTCATACTGCTTTCCACATGCTTGGATGTTTTCTCCTGCTACAGCTAACAACTTCATTTCATCTCCTTTCTGTTTTTTCTTGCTTCTCCATGTCTTAAAATTGTGTTTTTTCTTCTCTTTTGATTGTTTTGACTTTGAATGTTATCTCAGGGAAATAAATTAGCTATGTTTCAAAGGCCAATATAGACCAAAGATCAATCTAGACAACATTGTAGCAATCTATAATTTGAATGTATCATAATCACATATTTATCTACACTGTCTTTTATTTGGTAAGCAAGCATACTTCAGGGAAAATATGAAGAGAGAATATTGACTCCTGCATAACTGTTGTTCTCATCTAATAGTGGAAGCAGAATCAATCATTTAGGGGGTCAATTATTTATGCCCATAAAATAGCTATCTGAAGTCTAACCAAAAGAGTTTACTATCTTGAGGAAGGATGTGTGTGTTTATTTAAGCAATAAGCCTTTGAGATGTCCTTACAGTCTGGACCAATATATGGGAATTATTTAGTACTTTACTGGACTTCCACATCTGGGACAGCTGGTTGTTGGCTAATATAGTCAGGTTTGAAGCTATAATGGGCAAAAAGGCCATGCCTTAGGTCATTTTCATCCTCCATGAGTCTAGCCCAGTCATAATCTCAAGGTAATGCAATTTCTTGAGATACAACAAGGAATATTTAAATTTCCAAACTTTCTACTATGGTGGCTGGCATTGGCCAAAAATGTCAGGAAGGGGATTAAAGAGTAAGGTTAGAAACCCTGGTTTTGAGTCAAAGAATATTTAATGTCACACAGTACAGAGTACAAGGTACAGAAAAACAAAGACAAGTGATAACTGAAAATGTAGCTCATGGGCATAGGTGCTTGCTGTTCAAACCTGAATTTAAACCCCAGAACCCAGATGGCAGAAAAAAAGAAAAACCTCCAGCAAGTTGTCCTCTGATTTATACACACACACACACACACACACACACACACACACACACACACACTCATATTCAAACACACATACTTCACAGATTCTGATACATATTCGCTGCCCATTTACACAAGGAAAATAATAAACTAAATTAAATAAATTCTAAAGAATCAGAAGGAAATAGTAAAGCTATCATCATTTGACAAAAGAAATATAAAAAAATCAAAGATTTGGGTTTTTTTTCCTTTTAAATGTGAGGAGGAAAATACTGTAATAAAGGTAAACATGAATACTATGAGATCTCAGTATGAACTCTCAGTATCTCCTTCCAGAAAACCAACATAACATTTTAATCAAAGATGTGAGATTCAAGCAAGATTCTAAAATCTATCCCTCTAAGGAAACAGGAAAAGGTTCCTATATGAAAGAAACTTCACAGATAATGACAGAGAGATGAACATGCTGTTTTGGAAATAACAGTAATCAGCGTGACTGAAGTTGAGTGGAGAAAGAGAAACACTCTTACATTGCTGCTGTACAATCTTACACTGCAGACTGGTACAATCACTGTGGGAATCAATCTAGAGGTTCCTCAGAAAATTGGAAATAGATATACCTGAAGACCCAGCTATAGCAGTCGTGGGTATATACCCAAAACATAACATAAGGTCCACTGTGTTCATAGCAGCCTTATCTGTAATAGTCATAAGCTGGAAACAAGCCAGTTGTCCCACAAGTGAGGAATGGATATAGAAAATGTGTTTCATGCTTTCTGGATTCCACTGGTGCCTAGAACAGAGTCTTGGCTCTGGATGCACGCCCACATAGTCCACACCTTACTTTCAGCTTGGCTGCCCAAGTATTTCTCCACACCCAGGATCAGAGAGGAGACCTCAAACCCCATCCCAAAACCTGGTGTACCAGGAACCCTGTGACCCTGGGACGCAGATTCTTCACCCAGACAGAGAACTGCACATCTTCCAGTTTCTACCTGTACCAAGAAGAGAGCCTCAGCTCTGGATCAACACCAACACAGCCTACAACTCACTTGTTGTTGAACAACACAGGTATTCTGACACACCCTGGTGCCCTAAAAAGCTATTCATGGCTACATATGCAGTTGGAGCCCAGGGTCAGTCCATGTATAGTCTTTAGGTAGTGGTTTAGTCCCTGAAAGCTCTGGTTGACTGGCATTGTTGTCCTTATGGGGTTGTAAGTCTCTTCAGCTCTTTCACTCCTTTCTGTAATTCTTCCAACTGGGGTCCTGTACTCAGTTGAGTGGTTTGCTACTAGCATTTGCCTCTGTATTTGACATGTTCTGCTGTCTCTCTCAGGAAAGAACTATATCCGGTTCCTGTCAGCATGCATTTCTTAGCTTTATCCACCCTATCTAGTATCGTTGGCTGTATATATCTATGGGCCAAATGTGAGGCAGGCTATGAGTCGCCATTCCTTCAATCTCTGCTCTAAACTTTGCCTCCCTATGCCATCATATGGACATTTTTGTTCCCCTTTTAAAGAAAAGGTGAAGCATCTGCATTTTGGTAATCCTTCTTGAGTTTCATGTGGTCCTTGTATTGCATCTTGGGTAATTCGAGCATTTGGGCTAATATTCACGAAACAATGAGTGCATACCAAGTGTGTTTTTCTGTGATTGGGTTACCACAGTCAGGATATTTTCTAGTTCCATCCATATGCCTATGAATTTCATGATGTCCTGGTTTTTGATAGCTGAGTAGTACTCCATTGATAGATGAACCACATTTTCTCGATTCATTCCTCTGTTGAAGGGCATCTGGATTCTTTTCAGCTTCTGGCTATTATAAATAAGGCTGCTATGAAAATAGTGAAGCATGTGTCATTGTTGTATGTTGGAGCATATTTTGGATATATGCCCAAGAGGGGTATAGCTGGGTCCTCAGGTAGTGGAATGTCCAATTTTCTGAGGAAACTCCAGACTGATTTCCAGAGAGGTTGTAACAGTATGCAATCCCACTGGTCAATGGAAGACTGTACCTCTTTCTCCACATCCTCATAAGTATGAGCTTTGTCTGAATTTTTGATCTTAGCCATTCTGACTGGTGAAAGGTGGAATCTCAGGGTTGTTTTGATTCGCATTTTCCAGATGACTAAGGTTGTTAAAGATTTCTTTAGGTGCTTCTCAGCCATTCAATATTCCTCAACTATGAATTCTGTTTAACTCTGTACCCAATTTTTAAAAGCGTTATTTGACTCTCTGGCATCTAACTTCATGAGTTCTTTGTATATGTTGGACATTAGCCCTCTATCAGATGTGGGATTGGTAAAGATCTTTTCCAAATCTGTTGGTTGCCATTTTGTCCTTATGACAGCGTCATTTGCCTTAGAAAATATTTGCTGTTTTATGAGGTCCCATTTGTCCATTCTTGGTCTTAGAACATAAGGCATTGGTGTTCTGTTTAGGAAATTTTCCCCACTGCCCATGTATTCAAGACTCTTCCCCATTTTTTCTTCTACTAGTTTGAGTATATCTGGTTTGATGTGAAGGTCCTTGATTCATGGGGACTTAAGCTTTCTACAGGGCAATAAGAATGGATCGATTTGCATTCTTCTACATGTTGACCTCCAGCTTAAACAGAACCATTTGTTGAAAATGCTATCTTTTTTTCCATTGGATGGTTTTGGTTCCTTTGTCAAAAATAAAGTGACTATAGGTGTTTGGGTTCATTTCTAGGTCTTCAATTCTATTCCACTGGTCTATTTGCCTGTCTCTGTACCATTAACACAGTTTTTATCACAATTGCTCTGAAATACTGCTTGAGTTCAGGGATGGTGATTCCCCCCAGAAGATATTTTATTGTTGAGTGTAGTTTTTGCTATCCTGGGTTATTTTTTATTCCAAATGAATTTGCAAATTTTTCTTTATAATTATATGAAGAATTGAATTAGAATATTGATGGGGATTGCATTGAATGTATAGTTTGCTTTTCATAAAATAGGCCAGTTTTACTATATTAATCCTGCCAATACAGGAGCATGGGGGATCTTTACATCTTCTGAGATCCTCAATTTGTTTCTTCAGAGACCTGAAGTTCTTATCATACAGATCTTTTATTTGCTTGGTTAAAGTCATACCAAGGTATTTTATATTACTTGGGAGTATTGTGAAGGGTGTCATTTACATAATTTCTTTCTCAGCCTGTTTATCCTTTGAGTAGAGGAAGCCTACTGATTTGTTTGAATTAATTTTATACCAAGACACCTTGCTGAAGTTGTTTATCAGGCTTAGTAGTTCTCAGGTGGAAATTTTGGCGTCACTTAAGTATATTATCATATCATATGCAAATAGTGATATTTTGACTTCTTCCTTCCCACTTTGTATCCCATTGATCTTCTTTTGTTGTCTGATTGCTCTGACTAGGACATTGAGAACTACATTGAATAAGTAGGGAGAGAGTGGGCAGCCTTGTCTAGTCCCTGATTTTGGTGGGATTGTTTCAAGGTTCTCTCCATGTAGTTTAATGTTAGGTACTAGTTTGCTATATATGGCTTTTACTATGTTTAAATATGGGCCTTGAATTCCTATTCTTTCCAGGATTTTTATCATGAAGGGTTGTTGAATTTTGTCAAATGCTTTCTCAGCATCTAATGAAATGAGCATGTGGATTTTTTCTTTGAGTTTGTTTATATAGTGGATTACTTTGATCATTTTCCATATATTGAACCATTCTTGCATACCTGAGATGAAGTCTACTTGATCATGATGGATGATTGTTTTGATATGTTCTTGGATTCAGTTTGCAAGAATTTTATTGAGTATTTTTGTGTTGATATTCATAAGGGAAATTAGTCTGAAGTTCTCTTTCTTTGTTGGGTCTTTGGGTGGTTTAGGTATAAGAGTAATTTTGACTTCGTAGAAGGAATTTGGTAGTGCTCCATCTCTTTCCATTTTCTGGAATTGTTTGGACAGTATTGGTTTGAGGTGTTTTATGAAGCTCTGGTAGAATTCTGCAGTAAACACATTTGGTCCTGAGCTCTTTTTGATTGGAAGACTTTTAATGACTGCTTCTATTTCTTTAGGAGTTATGGGGTTGCTTAGATGGTTTATCTGTTCCAGATTTAATTTTGGTACCTTGTATTTGTCTAGAAAATAGTCTATTTCCTCCAGATTTTCAAGTTTTGTTGAATATAGGCTTTTGTAGTAGGATCTGATGATTTTTTGAATTTCCTCTGATTCTGTTGTTATGTCTCCCTTTTCATTTCTTATTTTCTTAATTTAGGCACACTCTCTATGCCCTCTGTTTAATCTGGCTAAAGGTTTATATATCTTTTTGATTTTCTTAAAGAAAGAGCTATTGTTTCTGTTGATTCTTTGTGTAGTCCTTTTTGTTCCTATTTGGTTGATTTCAGCCCTGAGTTTGATTATTTCCTGCCTTCTACTCTGTATTTGGGTGTATTTGCTTCTTTTTGTTCAAAAGGTTTTACATATGCTGTCAAGCTGCTGATGTATGCTCTTTCCTATTACTTTCAGCAGGAACTCAGAGCAATGAGTTTTCCTCTTAGCACTGCTTTCATTGTATCCCATAAATTTGGGTATGTTTCACATTCATTTTCATTATTTCTGAGATGCCTTTAATTTCTTATTTATTTTTTCCTTGGCCAAGTTATCATTGAGTAGTGCATTGTTCAACTTCCATGTATATGTGAGCGTTCTTTTCTTATTGTTGTTATTGAAGGCCAGCCTTAATCTGTGGGGATCTGATAGAATGCATGAGATTATTTTTATCTTTCGGTATCTGTTGAGGCCTGTTTTGTGACCAATTATATGTTCAGTTTTGGAGAAGGTACCAAGAGATGGTGAGAAGGTATATCCTTTTGTTTTAGGATGGAATGTTCTATAAATATCTATTAAGTCCATTTGGTTCATTAAGTCCATTTGGTTCATAACTTCTGTTAGTCTCTCTATGTCTCTGTTTAATTTCTGTTTCCATGATCAGCCCATTGATGAGAGTGGGGTATTGAAATGTCCTACTATTATTGTGTGAGGTGCAATGTGTTCTTTGAGCTTCTTTAAGGTTTGTTTTATGAATGTGGGTTCCCTTATATTTGGAGCAGAGATATTTAGGATTGAGAGTTCATCTTTGGCGATTTTTCCTTTGATGAATAAGAAATGTTCTTCCTTATCTTTTTCGATGACTTTAAGTTGAAAGTAGATTTTATTCTATATTAGAATGGCTACTCCAGCTTCCATCTTCAGACATTTGATTGGAAAGTGGCATTCCAGCTTTTTACTCTGAGGTAGTGTTTTTGTCTCTGAGGTGTGTTTCCTGTAGGCAGCAAAATCCTGGGTCCTCTTTACATATCCGTTCTGTTAATCTGTGTCTTTTTATTGAGGAATTGAGTCCATTACTATTGCTTCCTGTTATTTCATATTTAGAGTTGGGATTATGCTTGTGTGCTTCTCTTCTTTTGGTTTTGTTGCAAGATGATTACATTTTTGCTTTTCCTAGGGTGTTGTTTCCTTTCTTGTGTTGTGCTTTTCCATTTATTATCCTTTATAAGGCTGGATTTGTAGAAATTTGGTTTTGTCATGGAATATCTTGGTTTCTCCCTCAATGTTAATTGATAGTTTTGCTGGATATAGTGGCCTGGGCTGGCATTTGTGTTCTTTTAGGGTCTGTATGATATCTGTCCAGGATCTTCTTGCTTTCATAGTCTCTGGTGAGAAGTCTGGTGTAATTCTTATAGGTCTGCCTTTATATGCTATTTGACCTTTTTCCCTTACTGCTTTTACTATTCATTCTTTTTTGGTGTGTGTGTGTGTGTGTGTGTGTGTGTGTGTGTGTGTGTGTGTGTGTGTGTGCATTTGGTGTTTTGACTATTATGTGACAGGAGGAATTTCTTTTCTGGTCTAATCTATTTGGAGTTCTACAGGCTTCTTGTATGTTTATGGGCATCTCTTTCTTTAGGTTAGGGAAGTTTTCTTCTATGATTTTGTTAAAGATATTCACTGGTCCTTCAAGTTGGGAGTCTTCAATCTCTTCTATACCTATTTCCCTTATATTTGATCTTCTCATTGTGTCCTGGATTTCCTGTATGCTTTGGGCTGGGATAGTTTTCCATTTTACATTATCTTTGACAATTCTATTGATTTTTTTTATGATATCCTCTGCTCCTGAGATTCTGTCTTCTATCTCTTGTATTCTGTATTCTGTTGCTGATGTTTGCATCTATTACTCCTTTTCTCTTCCCTATGTTTTCTATCTCAGAATCATCTCCCTTTGTGCTTTCTTTATTGCTTTTATTTCCATTTTTAACTCCTGGATGGTTTTGTTTATTTCCTTCTCCTGTTTGGTTGTGTTTTCCTGTAGTTCTTTAAGGGATTTTTGTGTTCCTCTTTAAGGATTCTTCTTGTTTACTTGTGTGTCCTGTATTTCCTCAACAGAGTTATTTATGACCTTCTTAAATCCCTCCATCATCATGATAAAATATGGTTTCAAACCTAGATCTTGCTTTTCCAGTGTGTTTGGATATGCAGTGTTTTCTTTAGTGGGAGAACTAGGCTCTAATGATGCCAAGTAGTCCTGGTTTCTCTTGCTTGGGTTCCTGTGCTTGCCTCTAGCCATCAGGTTGTTTCTGGTATTAGTTTGTCTTGCTGTTTCTGATTGTGGCTTGACCCTCCTATGAGACTGTGTGTCAGCACTCCTATATTTCTGTTTTTCTGTGTTCTTTCAGCCAGTTATGGGATCAGAGTGTTCTGCTCTTAGGCATGTTGTTGCTCCTGGTGGCTGTCATTCCACTATCTCTGAGGGCAGTAACCAGAAGGGTCCTGCCCCTTACTGCTCCTAGGTCCCTGTGCACCGGGGACACAGATGGCACTGGGTGTTTACCTCTTGAGTCGGGAATGTGGGCAGAGAATAGTCTCCTCTGGGTTTTCAGGAGCATCTGCACCTCTGAGGGTCTAGCTCACCCAGTCAGTTGCTCATGCCAAGAAGTGCTTGCTACAGGAGCCTCATATGGGTGTCTCCTGAGAGGCTGTCAGAGCCTTACCAAAGAATACACATAGAGGGACCTATGACTCCAGCTGCATATGTAGTAGAGGTTGACCTTGTCTGGCATCAGTGTGTGGTGGGGAGCGCCCTGGTCCTTTGGAGGCTTGATGCCCCAGTGTAGTGGAATTCTAGCGTGGTAGAACAGGAGTGGGTAGATGTGTGGGGGAGCACCCTAATGGAGGCAAGGGGACAGGAGGTGGGATGGGGGGTTGGAGGGGAAGCATGAAGGAGGGTAACGTTTGACATGTAAATAAACAATTTTCTTTAAAAAGAAAAAATGTGATTCATTTACCCAATGGGATACTATTAAGCTATTGAGGATGAAGACAATATGAGTTTTGCAGGAAAATGGGTGAAACTAGAAAATATCATCCTGAGTGAGGTAACTCAAACCCAAGAAGATATACTCCAAAATAAGTGGATATTAGCAATGTAAGTACAGAAATTCCTCAAATCTTAAGTGAATCTGTAGACTATTGAATTTTAACTTTACTAGAAAGTCAAGATAATTTGATTGTTTTAAATTGTTTGATTATTGTTTACATGAAATCTGTGATAATACTGACACATCTAAATTGAAGGATTCAACACAATGTTAAATTCAGTTATTTGGGCTTTATTTACAAGATTTGGTGTTGAAAACTAAGAGAAAATTCTGCTTTAATGGTACAATTAAAGGCCTGAGAGATGGAATCTCTGAGCAAGGGATACAGGGTTCTCTTAATCTTTTGTGAAATAGGCATTCATTTTAACCTGAGGGACTTAGTCTGGCCCTTTTCAAAGTCCATACAAGCATAATATCAATGATCCTGGCAATAGCAACTGTGAAATAATGCAGGGACAATGACGTTACAAATACCGCTTTTGGGATATTATTGTGCACTATGTAAAGATTGCTTTTGTATTGTACAAATGTTGATTTCTGTGCTGGCCGTGACTTGAGTGCAGACTGTTATTCATATGGATGCCACTCTGACTTGGATAAAGTCAGGGTTATAAAACAAAAGACAGGTAACTAACCATTTCTGCAATAAACTTTATCGATTATAAAGCTACTATTTCCATTGGCTAATGACTAATGTCTTATTTTAAATTTAGTTGAAAGACTGAAAAATGAATAAAGGAATGACTTTTTGTTGTTTTTCTTTTAACAGTAAAATCAAATTATCTTATGTCTTAGAGCTCCCTACAGTGATGGAAGGAAGAGTGGCAGACACATCAGCAAGTTCTCAAAAAAAAAAAAATTCATCGAATGAGAGCAGGAATTATTTAACATCAAAATCTACTCTCTCCTTTGATCTCTTGAATGTCTTTAGAGAAAAGTAGAGTTCCTCTTAAAGTCACTAGTCAACATTTTTCTTCTTTATATATTTGTTCGATTTGAGTGCTAATGGTCCATGCAACTCTTTCATCTCCCCAGCAGATGCTTTGTAGCATGGTGACCACAAAGACTTTGTCAAACACTTTGTCATCCTTTGTAAAGCAAGCTCTACATGGATTTAAACTACCACCATCTGTGTTCAAACTTGGGTTTTCATAGAGATACTCAGGGCCCATTATAATGAACATGAAATCTCTGTCACTGTGACTGGTTGTTTCTGGAGGCTAAGTGGAATCTTCCTGAATCCTGGTATTTTGTCTTCCTCTACATCAATATTGTGTAGTTATGATTTTTCCACATCTCCTAAGGATTTCAAACTATTCTCAGTTACCAAAACAATAGCCTCAGATTTTTTAAAAATAATTCTTAAATCTTTTTTCTCTCATAGTTACAGAATGAAATAAATGAAATATGGTCAAAAGATGCCCCTGCCTTAAATACAATAAAAATTGAAGTTTAACATAAAGTAGAAACTTGAATAAGCCAAATACTTACTACATCTACTACTGGAATAAAGAGGAAGGCTCAAGAAAGATAAGTGGAAAGGAAAGTACTATTTAACCTAGTAGCTCACTTTCCAAATAAACAGCCCAATTGAGAGCTTGCTGAGAAATCTTTAATATCCAGACTCTGTGCTCTCTACAGTCTGTTGCTTCTATGACCTATAACCTGGATTCAGCAGTCAGTCCTGAATAACCTTCTAGAATTAATCGACCTATATTTATAGAAATACCAAAAACTATTCTTTATTACTCCAAGTGAAACTTTAACTCTAGTAACAATCTATAATGAATAACCCTGATCCAAAATGCCTTAGACTAAAATTGTTCCAGATTAGGGCTTTTTAAATATATTTTTGAAAACTCTTATATGTAAAGAGTTGTCTTTATATATACAGCCTAAGACTCAACATACTTTTTTATGTTTTATGTTAACTTTATACACAACAACTTGAAGTTAATTTTATACAATATTTTTTAGCTTACATGCATGTTGACTTCAACCCATTACTTGATGGATCTGATATTTTCTATTTGTAGCTTCACATTGTGCTAAAAAATGTTGGATTTTCGAACTTTCTGGATTTCATATTTTTCAAAGAGGGATGGTTCAGCCTCTGCATGTAAAGAAATAGAAAAATAATGAATCAACAAACATATATTGAGTAAATAATGTATGTTAATAAGGAATATTTTATGCATACTGATCAGGAATGGTTCATAGATACCCACTGTCCATTTGCACAGGCAGATGGAGAGATAGACATGTATTGCCAGGAAGTTCAATGCAATTTTAATTTTCCAGGGTTCATGTCTGAGAAGCTTTATAGAAAATAGTAGATGTATTAACCACTGTTTTATTGTTATGACAAGATATCATAACCAAAACCAATTTATAAAATCAAGTGAGAATATTTTGGCTTAGAGTTCCAGGTAGTTAGATGTTAGTAATTACAAGGAATGCATAGTAACAAAAGCAGAAAACTAAGAGATCACACTCAACTACATACAAGGAGCAGAGAATATAGACTGGAAATGGACAAAGGTGATAAATTTCAAATTCTTTCTCTGTTGGCATAATTCTTCTAGCCAGGTCCTTGCCCTAAATTTTCTACAATCTCTCCAAATAGCACTACTTTCTGGGGAGTAAGTATTTAAATGTGTGAGCATATAAGAACATTTCTCATTGAAATCACCACAGTGAGACTTTTTAAATTGGGGTCTTGTAGGAGTAGCTGCATCATTTGGGTGCCAATGACCTTAGAAAGCATTTAGGCATTTTCCATGCTTCTCTAAGTTAGTTCTGAAGAGCAGGTATTATAAAACAGCAAATATCCCCATTTCTAAGTTTCTAGCTTCTTGCTTTGCCATGTATATTAGATACTTTTCTATTGCTATGGTAAAAACACTCTGAACAAAAGCAACTTGAGGGAAAAAGTTTATTTTAGTTTACTCTTACATAGGAGAAGATTTTATAATAGTGATGACAGCAATGGCTGCAGGAACAAGGACCTGGATAATCAAAGAAGAAAGAGAAAAAAGTAGGGTGCATCTGTAAACCCTCATAGGCTGCCCTCGGTTATATACTTTCCTCAGCAAGGATTCACCTCATAAATTTTTTATAACCTCCCAAACAACACCACCAACTGGGTACCAAAAGTTAAAATAAATGAGCCTGAGGGAGATGTTTCCCACTCAAACAACTACATCACACATGACTCTTTACCCACACACACATGTCCACTACTCTGATAGCATGCCCAGAGTTGAGCTAATGTTAACATTGTACCCTTGAGCAATACTGGAAGCCAAATGCATATTTTTTCTTTATTCTATAGTCATTCTCATTTATTTTATTGTAGCAACAGAACAGCAGACTGATATACAACCTTCCAGATAATAGATTGAGCAGTGGTATCCTTGTTCTATTTCATCAGCAGAGACTTTTCATTTCTCTAGAAAATGCTGTCAAAGCCACTAGAGTGTGGTTTCAAAAATATATCAAGTTGTTACCACCAAACTCTTGTGATTATAGAGTCAAAAGTTATCAAATCAGACACAGAATTTTTAGCTGGAAGGAATGTCAAAGAATTCTAGATATAGGGTTTTCATTCATTCTAATTGATAGATAATGACTGTAAGAAGTGTTTGGTCACACAGTTATAGAGAACTAATGTTTTCTCATTCAGAGGTCCAGGACAAATGAAACTTACTATGTATCAATTCGAAGACTAAAACTTTTTTCTGAAATTCTTAGTTTTCCTTTACAGGAAGATACTGTAATCTTTATTTAACAAAGATAATACACAAAGTGTATTTTGTGTGTCACAACTTACAGTGACATAGCCAGGCAAGGAATTCAAAACTTTCCAACATTAGCACTGACAAATATCCCTCTCTCCAAACTGCAACTAAATTGGCAGATGTGGTTTTTTCTCCAACCAATACTTCAATTTACAAGAGATCTTCAATCTCATTCTCTATGGGCTATGTACCAGCATTGCTAGTGGATACATGAAATTTCCATTTCAGATACTACTGAACCCCATATATGTGATATTTTCCTTACACATGTGTAGGTATAATGATACTTTAATGTCTGGATCAAGCACTGTAATAGATGTTAAATGATTAATAGTAAAATAGATTTATAATACTATACTGTAATGAATTTGCTAGCAGCACTACTCAGATACTTAGGGACCAATTTAAGTAAAACATAGAAGTACCAGAAAAAAATATTGAGATACTGCGACCGATACCACAAGTGGATGTAATAAGAGATGGCTACTTAGTGATGGATGGATGGATGGATGGATGGATGGATGGATGGATGGATGATGGATGGATGATGGATGGATGGGTAGATGGATGTATGGGTGGACAGATGAATAGCTAAATAGATGGTTTGTACAGTGCTTCAGCATGGATAATATAGACAAAGAATAATTCATATCCTACTCAAAACATAGTAGGAGGCTCAAGATTTTATTACATTCCTTAGAATAGCATGCAATCTTACCCATGTGAATTGCTTCTGGAAATTTCATCTTACTATTTTTGAAACACAGTTGACTACAGAAAATTGATATCATTGAAAGTGGGACTGCTGTGAGTGGAGGACCTGATGTGCATCTACCTCTCCTCCCTGGAGTCAGAAAAAGCCAACCATTGTCAGAATTTAACCCAAAATATAAAAGGTACTTCTCCTTCCCATGAGACTGAGATGCTAGATATCTTTACAGGAAGCTCATTTGATCTTGTTAAAAGGTTCTTGTCTCTAGGCCATTAAAACAAGTCCTGTCTGCAAGGACAGAACTCTCAAGGGCTCTTGCAAGCAGATGATCAATGAGCTGTCTGTAAACATTGTACTTCACAGTGGCTATCAAGAGGCAGCTTTTATCCTACACTTGTGTGATGAAATGACAGAGGAAAAAAACATGTTTTCTTCAGCAGGAGTCAAAATGTCCAGACTGGGACATGACTATCCCAGGTCTGCAAAGCAGTTTCCTAGTTTAGGCCATTTTTATGATCTTTTCTTTTTTCTGGAAAATAAACCATCAGGCCTGGTGATAGCCAAGAGAACCCTAGATTTCAAGAGGCCCTGTGCTATTCAGATATAATGTTCTACAAGGGGTTCAAATTACTGGATTGAAATCTAAAGTCAGTGGCTTTGTGGCCAACTATAAGCTTGATTTTCATTTTAGATTGCTTTTAATGTTTAAATAATGTTATTTATTTCATGAGGTGGCTGAGAAGATTGTGTGTGTTTATAATGAAGCACATTAGTACAAAGACTAAACATGGAAGGGTATCTGGCAGCAGGAATCCTAGCTCTCCTGAAGCTCCCTCCTGCAGTAAATGGAAACTAACAGAGAAACAAAATTGGACAATTTTCAAAGAGTAAGAGACTTTAGAACTCTCAGTCCCAAATGGGATGTTTTCATCAACCCCCTTCCCTCAAGGAACAATGTGAGAGAGGAGACAAAAAGAATGTAAGGGACAGAAAGGATGAATAACAACAAGGAACTAGTCTCTTCCAGACACAACAAGATGACCACACATATGATCTCAAAACGAATGGAAACATGCACAGGGCCTGCATAGAGCCAAAATAGATGGAGGTCTGAGTTCTCAGGTGCAGAAGTACACATGCACTCCTATCCCTAACCATAAATCTACTCCAAAGGAGTCTTGCTGAAAATATAAACCATACTTAAGTGCAGGCCCATGCCCATATGTAGATGGTTAACACAAAATTGTCTGAATAATATTTTGGTAGATCCTTTTTCCCTCATATTGCTTTGTTTGCACCACTCCTCTTCCTCCTCCTCCTCTTCCTCTTCCTCCTCCTCTTCCTCCTCCTCCTCCTCCTCCTCCTCCTGCTCCTGCTCCTGCTTCTGCTTCTGCTTCTGCTTCTGCTTCTGCCTTACTGGCCTTTTGCTTGTATATTATGATTTCCAATGTTGTGTTTTTATGGGGCTTGTGTGTGTGTGTGTGTGTGTGTGTGTGTGTGTGTGTGTGTGTGTGCATGTTCCTTGTACTTTTTTTCTGTTTTTATTCTTTTTTTTTATTAACTTGAGTATTTCTTATTTACATTTCGAGTGTTATTCCCTTTCCCGGTTTCCGGGCAAACATCCCCCTCCCCCCTCCCCTTCCTTATGGGTGTTCCCCTCCCCATCCTCCCCCCATTGCCGCCCTCCCCCCAACAATCTAGTTCACTGGGGGTTCAGTCCTGATTTGTTTCATTTTGTTTATTTATTTGTTTCCCTGATATGTTTTCTAAAGAGAAAGAAAAACAAAGGACAAGGATAAGAAGTTTGGTGACGAAGGAGTTAGGGAAGTTCTGGGAAGAGTTGAAAGAAACTGTGATCAGAATGTATAGTATAAAAATAATTATTTTCAATAATGCATACTACATTTATATTTAAAACCCTGGATTATCTAATTTAGTATTTCTACCTTCAACCTGATGAATGATATTATGAGATTCTAGAGTAATCACTTGGAAAACAAGCTTTCTCAAAGGCCTGTCTGTGCATTATCATATACTGTAGAATACTTACCCTTAAGACAGCCTTGTGAGGCTGAAAAGGCAGCTAAAAATTCACCAGTTGTGACATAGGAATTGAGTCCCAAATGATGAACAACTTGCCCAAAGGCAGAAAGGAGTCAGTCACTTCAACCACATTGACCACATATTTTCATTTATAGTTAAATGACCGTTTCTCTGATGTATGGCAATGTAACACATTCAGAGACTCCAATACATTTTACTGAACAAATTAAAGCAAGAACTTGCCAGATCCACCTGTATCTATGGAGACCTCAATTTCACTGTCATTGCTGGCAAAATATGTTCCTATGTAACTGTAGGTTTTATAATAATAACTACATTCCCCTGGGAACAAATACCTCTATGAGCATTCACTGGCTACTGGAGACAGATATACTTTTCCTAGAGCCACAGTCATTTTGTTATTTGCTGACACTTTAAGACAACACATTTGATTTTGTAACATGTTTTCTATTACACTCTGATGGTGAGGACTTCAAGGCCATTTGCAGAAGCTGTTGAAGTACACAGAAGACAAAATATCTTAGTCCCATCAGAGCACTGTATCTAGCCAGCACTTTGGTTTTGAATAAGTCCTTTCATTCACATGGACTAGACTTTCTTTTCCTTCAATCTAAGTTTTTAAGATCTATTTCCATGGTTGCTTTCAAATCTAATATTCCAGATTCTCAACTATCAGTCACAGACTTTTTGAAATCTCCCTAAGAGTGATCATTGTATGTGGGTAAGTCTGATAAGGCAAGTAGCAGTATGCTGGGGTTTCTCTCTTTCTAACTTTAAGAATACTCTATTTTCAACCATATGCAATACAGAAAATACTTGAGTATGGAGCCAGCATTCTTCAAAGTCAGGCAAATCACTATCTTTCCTTGGTCAGCACCCTTATACTCACTGCAGGACTGGGAATGGTGGTTTCTGAGATAGCTGGTGGGGAGCAGATGGCACAACATATCTGTGAATATTCCCAACTCATTATGCTTCTGACAACTGATATCTTTCAGAGTTCAGGGTAATCTGTCCCTGAAGAATTCCTTAGATTTCTCATGGCTTCTCTCTGCTCAATCAAAGAAAAGAAAACAGGAGGAATCCTGGCTGTTTGTGAGTCATTATGGTTACAGACAGGCTAACCTTCTTGGCAGCTTGCTTGTCTTGGATTAATTGTATTGCATATGAATGCTCTACTCTTTTAGGATCAAGAGTTACATTTGATCCCTATTCTCTAACATATGTTTGAGAGAGACTTTGATGATTCCAATCATTGCTTTGTCCATATACGTTCTAGAAACCTGTGACTATATGAGAGGTAAAAAATAAAAGTTGAAACACAATTGTCACCAGTAATTCCTTCAGAAAACACCATCTCCTAGACCTACACAGGCTCTAGATAGCAGAGAAGTCCAGAGCACTGGACAAGTGCAGGCATTAGCTACTTTCATTACAGCTCCTTCCTTGTAAGCTGCTCTACTACCTTCATCAAGATTGTAATATCTCTGTCATCATAAAATCCCAGCACAGGTTTTCACAATAATCCAAAACAATACTGGCCATGAGGATATGCCTGCTTTTATTAAGACTTTTCTACTCTGACCCCAATTCATTCTTTAACATCTTAGTCCTGGAGGTTATCTAACATCGCATACATATGACAAGCCTTAAGGTCTCATCAGAAAGAGCCATGAGGGAGAAAAACAGGCTCTGATCCTCTACACAAAAGCAGGAAAACATTGGAAAGATGGGAATTTCCCAGAAAATATCTATACCACTAAATCAGCCACACATTTAGTTTGGCTCTTGTAAATGAATAAATAAACTTCAATTTTCTCATAAATATTTGGGATTTGGAGTGAATTCCAGAAACCTAAGCTTAACTCCTTTAGGAGCAAACATAATCTCATGTATGTGTAGTTTGGGAAGCTTAAAACATACTTACTTTCAACATGAGATTTTGTGAAATAGAAAACTTCATGAAAATTTGAGCATCACCACTGATGATTTACATACTCCAAATGTCTCTTACCTCTAAATTGCCTTATTTTCAATGCACACATTATGAAATAAGTTAGTCTTATCATGCCTGATGATCTGATAACTGCTTCCAGGACCTCAGAGTATATTTTCATCCTTGAGTTTCACACACCTTGAGTTGTTCCAAACCACTCTTTATTCCCCAGCTAGCCATATTACATCACCGTGGTTACCGGCAGTTTTAGTCTTTATCAATCTAAGAAACATGTTTACAAAGCAAGCACTGAGCTGCTTTAAGAAGAACTATAAGTAATTCAGTAAGTCCGAGGTAGGGTAAAGAATCTGGTTAGGACACAAGTAGCCAATGAAACATCCACTTGAATTAGGTGCCTCTCCCCTGTCTGAAAAGTTGTTTCTTCTCTTTGTAATCACAGAGTTCCTCTTTATTCCCTACAACAAGTTAAATGCAATTTCCTCCACCTTTTAGGCAAAACAAATTGTTTCTTCTTTATTTTCAGTACCTTCCATACTCATTTTTCTTCTCAAATTTATCATATTTTACTATTTTTGTTAGGTAAACATGTCTTCATATCTTCTCACAGGTTAAAAAGTACTTGTAGGCTGCAACTCATACCAGAGTTACACAGTATATGTTTACTTAATATGCTCTTGGATGATAAAATTTGTTCTGTCTTGAATGGCTTCCATCCCCTTTTTATTTCTCTCTATACAGTAAATATTTCTTATTTCCAGTTCAGTTTTATCTGCTTTATAAATTCTTCCCTCGGGTTGGGGATTTAGCTCAGTGGTAGAGTGCTTGCCAAGCAAGCACAAGGCCCTGGGTTTGGTCCTCAGCTCTGAAAAAAAGAAAAAAATTCTTCCCTGAAAAGCATAGGAATATTCATGTATATCCTCTCTTGTATGAGACAACAGCTCTTGTCTGTCTGTGTCTTTGTTGGTTTGTTTCCCCCTTCTCTAAATCTGCCACATTGTTTTGTATTATGCTTACCAAACACATTCTTAATTTCTCCTGTATTGTCCTTCTTTATACCCTGGAGAAAATAGCACCTTTCTATGCTCATAAGAGCCTCCCTGAAACAGATGATATTGTAAAAGTATTAACTTCTAGGAAAATCAAAAACATTATTGTCTTCTCCAAGTTATACTAGAACAAAATTAGAATGTAGAAATCATGAAGATTCCCAAAGTAACATTTTTTTCTTCTAATTGAAATGATGGTTGAGTGATGGCTTCAGCTTTCTTGATACAGGCATAAAAAAAAATGAAGTTTACTTACCCAGGTCCCCAGGTTTGTTTCTATTATGTTATGTTTCTGTAGTTTATGATTATTATTGTTGTTATTGCTATTATTTACATCATCACTTACCCTGTAGAGGGATAAACATAGATTGGTATATAATGTTGAAGATACTACCATGTGATACACTAGTTCTAATGTCCTTAGCCTAAAGTAGTAGGCCAACAAGGCTCACATTTCACTATTTACAAGTAAAAAAATATCCCCAAAAAGTAAGGGAAATGAATTATTAATTTATGCATTTTATATGCTTATTCTGGAAAATATAAGCTACACTTACATGTATTTGCATGCCTTCTTCTTTATTACAGACAGACTGGCAACATTTCTGCCTGGTACATTTCCACTTAGGATTCATTAATTGAAAAATGAATAAGTAAATCAAAATGTAAACATATAACAATGAGGACATTTGATTTTATTCATTGTTCAACCAAAACACATATCAGAAGTGTTTTCCCAGTCTGTTAAAGATAAATTAAAAGTGAGTGAGCTATAATCAAGGTAAAATTAAACTTTTGAATACCTATTCTCACTAATATATGTATATTACAAAGAGAAATATGATGACTGTTTTTATGTTAATTTGACACATGCTATCATCATATTGGAAGAGGGAAACTCAATTGAATAAATGTTCCCACCAGATAGGCCTATGGCCAAGCTTATGGTGCCCATAATCATCTTGAATGATGACTGAAGTAGCTTGTGGTCCCAAGTGCTATAGGAAAGCAGGCTGAACAAGTGGTAGGAAACAAGCCAGTAAGAGGAATTCCTCTAATGGCCTATTCATCATCTCCTGCCTCCAGGTTCCTGATTTATCTGACTTTCTTCTATAAATAACCACTATGCAGTGGAATCAACAATATGGTGAAATAAACCCTTTCCTTCCCAAGTTGTCTTCAGTCATACATTTTTATTACAGGAATAGAAATTTTGCACAGACAAGAAAGGATGGACTTTTGTCATCCAATGAAACCCTCTTCTGTAGAAAGGAAACAGTTCACATTATAATATTACTTTTATGTATTTGTATTAAACTTGGAAAAGATCTACATATTTATACACATTCAGTGACTGAGATTTCAAACCAAATATTACTAGGTAAATGGGTATCCAGGGCTGGCACAAACATCTGGCATTATAATAAGCAAGCAGTAAATCAGAGATAAAGTCTAGTGAAATTTCTCATGCAAAAAATAACAAGTAGTAAACTTATTGGTGAAAAAAAAATCCCTTCCTGTGGGGGATCTTCAGTCAGTGTACTAGAGGCACCTATTCATCAACATGGAAGCTACTAGAACTATGTAGTATGACTACAGATGACTTGGGATAAAGATTTCACAGCGAATAAAGGCTTTGAATATTTGAGCTCCAAAGAGTGACACTGTGTTAATTACCAGATCCAGAACCGTTGTAGCCAACCATAGGACTTCCTGCCTACATGGATCCTGGAATCTACTTGAAGAGACTTCCTGTTCCACTATGGAAAATTAGCTGTCCTCATTGCAGAAAGGTTTTGCCCCAGATACAGGTAAATATTAAAGTTGATGAGACAGCATCCTGGCTAAACCAAGACTAATGAGGTGGTTTTGCATCGGCTTTTATTTAAATATTGTTCCTCCAAGAAATTAAGCATTCAGGTGAACATTTAAAAGAACTGTCCGGATACCGGGAAAGGAAATAACACTCGAAATGTATATAAGAAATACTCAAGTTAATAAAAAAAATAAAAAATTAAAAAAAATAAAAAATAAAAGAACTGTCCAGAGTGTATAAAATGATCCTGCATGATCATCTCACTCTTGACACCACAGAAAAAGAGATAAAAGGTAAAGTAGGAATTGTCAAACCCAAGCATTTGTCGAGAATTAAATGGTGTTGCTTAAAACAAGTTATAATGGGAATTTACCAACCCTCAAAAGCAATGTTAAAAACTTCATGACATTGCAGAGTTTTCCTAAGTCCCTTCCTTGCAGCACATTTGAAGAAATTGCACTAGTAAAAATGTCAGTGTTAGAGTTTGTCTTGTACCTCATTACCTGGAAATACTACTGGGGTTTTTACACTCTTACAAATAACTATTTATAGCCTCATGCCCTGACCTTGAACAGCACTGATGCATCACTACAAACTGTTTAGGGAAAGGAGAATAACAAATCACAAATGTTGCACAAGCATTACTTTCCTTGAGTTTTCAGGGATCTCAAAGAAGACACATGTAGAAAATTACTCAAACTGAAGATGAACTATTTATTCACATTACACCAAGTAAGCTGTTTGTAGAGATGGCAATATTGGTGTTTCTTCCCTGTGCTCCCTTTTGGTATCACCTAATCTTTCCTAAGATCTCTATAATCTTAAAAAGACATCTCATACCTTATTAAATTGTAGGAGCCTCCATATATTTTTAAAAATACTTTTAGATAAACCAAGATCCTAAAAATGCAGTCAGTAATGAATAAATAAATAGTGGTACTAGGTAGAAAGCAAACGTCTGCAGAGCTAACTAATGAAGAAATATGAGATACAGAGAATAAGAAAGGAAGATGAAGAAAACAAGGTCAAAGGACAGTCAAGGATGTTTTCTAGAAATGATCTGTAATGGAGAAAGCATGAGCTTTGGATTGTGATACATCCTTTGTAAATGCCACCACCAGCACTCATAACGGAATCTTTTAGTCTCTTTGCATGAGAATCTGTAAAGACATTTTATCTTTGAGGTGAGAGATTTTTGAGCAAATTTAATTGAACTTCCAAGTTAGTAGATTTTTCTAACTATGCAAACAAAAATTGTTGGAGGGTAGTTCATGACCTATTAGAAAGGATACCAAGAGAGCACTTCCCTACCAAGTGTCACACAATCACATTTCAAGGGAAGTGAGTCACAAAGTCAGGGAGACAGCCCTGCCTGTAAAGGTGGAGACAGTATACCATGTTTTCATTAGAGAAATCTCCTTACAATTAAAGGATTAGTGAGCCCTCAAAGTGATTCTTAAGGAAACAATATTTTACTGCCTCTAAAAAGGAAGGAGAAGCATGCACACCAGCACTACGCTGTTATATTAGTTAGGTTTTATTGTGCATTTGTCATTTATGGGAGTTACCTGGAAAAATTGAATATTAATTGAGAAATTCCCTTTATCTGATTGGCCTGTAATATTTCAATAGTGCATTTTCTTTATTGCTTATTGATATAGGAAGGCTCAACCCACCACTGGCAAGCCATTTCTGGACAGGTAGTTCTGAGATGTATAAAAAAGCTGACTGAGCATGAATGAGTGAGAGAAAGCCAGTAAACAGTGTTCCTTCCTAGTTTCTTTTTCAAATTCCTACCCTGCTGGAATCCCTACCTTGTTTACATGTCTGTACTAACTTCTCTCTAAGATGTACTATTACATATAAATGAAAGCTAAACAAACTATTTCATCCTTAAAGTTGCTTGCAGTTATAATGTTTACCATATTAACAGAAGCCAAAGAAGGACAAAATTTAGAACCAGAAGAATGAGATTGTTGTTTTGATTTTCAGGGAATTTGAGAGTTTAAAGTTGGAAAGTGCATTGAACCTTCAGAATGCAATGGTCCTATTCTGGGGACTTTGAAAACTAGAAAGTAGAAATAAATGGAAACCTGTCTTATAAGTACTCAGAATGAAGTGTAGATTCTAACAGGACTTGTTATGTTTCTGATTAAGAATTAGTGAATTATGAAAACCTTGAATTATTTGGACAATAAATGTGGTTAGCTAGAGTTAAAAATATCTGTGATTATTAAGAAATCAATATTATTGAAGCAAATTCTCCTGAGAAAATTTGTTTGGGTTAGTATACAGAAGTTGTTCAGATATCACAAAGGTTGTATCTCAAGATATCAGCTGAGCTTGGCAATGTGTAAGAATATCTGATGTTGTACTGGTTTTAGAGATATTATAGATAACAAAGCTTGGTATTGTATGAGGACACTATAGGAGAGCCTCCATTTGAGAGGATACCTCAGCACACTGAAGATGACAGACATCGTGAGATTCATGATGTAACCAACCACCAAGGACAATGGCAAGTAGGAAGTAGTGCTATCCTGAGCCTATGAGTTCAGCTGTATGTCCTGAAGGTGATAGAACAGAAGTGGAACTGCCCATGCCTTCTGGAGCCCAGAAGGTCATAAGTGAGCCTGAGATGTTGAACACTGATCGTGATACATTTTATCTCTGATCTGATTGTTATTGTACCCTAGTTCTCCTCTTTAGTAATAAAAATTGTATATAATTTATTTTTGTTTTACAGGCACCCACAGTTAAGACATCATGTTTTTAAGAAAACTTGAAAATCTAAATTTTTGAGATTTCTTTTAACCGTGATATTTTTAAAACCGCATTGTGTTTTGCATTACTATAATAACATGAGACCTTTGGACAAAGAAAGAAAAGATTAGTTGCTAACAGTGACATAATTGTATATCAAGCTGAAAAGAAATGAATTATTTTGTTTAGTTTTTATTGTCAACCTTAATATCAACTGTAGTCACATGGGAAGAGAAAAATTTAGTTGAGAAATTGCCTTCATAAGATTAGCTAATCATATGTTTGTGGGCATGTTTTAATTGCTAATGGATGGCAGAGGGCTCAGCCTACCATGGTAATTCTATTCTTCTTGCACTTCTTTAAGGGAGTTATTTATGGCTTTCTTAAAATTCTCTATCATGATCATCATCATCATCATGATCATCATGATCATCATCATGAGATGTGATTTTAAATTCAAAGATTGCTTTTCATGTGTGTTGAGATATTCAGTATTTGCTGTGGTGGGAAGACTGGGTTCTGATGATGCTGAGTAGTCTTGGTTTCTGTTGTTTAGGTTCTTGCACTTGCCTCTTGCCATGTGGTTATCTCTGATGTTAATAGGTCTTCATGTCTCTGACTAGAGCTTTTCCCTCCTGTGGGCTTGTGAGCTTGTGATCCTAGGAGAGCACAGCCTTAGCTCTGGGTGCAGAAGGAGACTGGAGGCAGTAATTCTATCCCTAAGCAAGTGTCTTTGGTTAAATAAGAAAGCTAGATGGACATGAGCAAATGGTGGCAAGCCCGTAAAACATTTTTCCTTCTTGGCTTCTGCTTCAAATTGATTAAGTCTTATGTAACATTTTAATTTAGTATTCTAAATTTTCAACAAATATAATTTTGATAGAAACTCAACATTTGCATACATTTATGGGGCTCAGAGTATCTTAAGCATAGGCATCTCCACATATACACACGTTTTCTCTCTCTCTCTCTCTCTCTCTCTCTCTCTCTCTCTCACACACACACACACACACACACACACACACACACACACACACACACACACACAAGTCCATGCATGGATTGACTTGAGACAATCAGAGTATTTATCTTCCAGCCAAGAATTTCCACCCTATGAATTCTCTTCACATTTCTATCTTCATGACAAGTCAAAAATTGTGAAGTTGTGGTGTTTCTAACATAACCAAATACAAAGGAAATCAAAAATGGGAGTCAAACGCCCTCATATTGTACCGTATAAACAAATGATTCACTGTATTTAGAATGGAAATGAGGAAAGAGCTAGATCAGCAAACAGTACAAACACACTTAATTCATAATAACATGGAATGGAAGGTACCACGGTACATTGCTAAAGATTCTGCCAACCATCAACTGTCAAATGAAGTCAGTGACTTTGAACCTCAACAGTTTTGTGACTTGTTGTTTTTCCTTGGAAACTGTAAGAACGCATATTTTATGTTTAATTAAAATATGAAATTTAAATCATCCTTGGCTCATAACACAGTAATTTTTATAAAAATACTGGTTTCATTTTATAGGCAACAAAATTGCCTTCTTTATTCTATAAACTTGACAGATGGGTAGACTTATTCAGTCACCACTATGAGGAAGATTAAATTGTCCCATAATTCCCAAAGTGGCACGATGAAATAATTTAAACCCACTTTTTTTTCAAACTTTTTAACACTGAAAGTGAGAATTAATTTCTCCATCACTAGTCTTACATTGAGGACATTTCATTTTATTGGATTCCTACATTCCATTCATTTTCTTTCCTTCAAACATTCAAAGGTATACTGTGTGGATAATCCATTAGGTTTTACACAATGTAGGGCTTCCAATTAATAGCTATACCACAGATTGTTTATTCATTGATTTTATTAGGTTGTCCCAACCTTAGGTAATTATGGACAGATATAATGATATAAATTTGATGCACACATATATGTCTATGAATATAAATATGCTATGCAAATATTATTAGGGCAACTGAGTTACCAGGCAACTATATGTTTAAATTTATAACAAATTGCTAGGGGAGGGGGGCAGATAGAGAGATACATCAGGATTAAGAGAGAGCTGATCTTGCAGAGAAGTGGAGTTTGATATCAGGTAGACATCAGGCAGCCCACAACTGTCTATAACTCTATTACTGCAGCTCTAGGTGGACCAATGCCCGTTGTTGGCCTCCTCAGGCATCTACACTCACATGCACATCCCTATACACAGACATGCACATACACACAAAATTAAAAATAAAAAGATGTCTTTAAAAAAGAAGAATAAGAGAGGGGCTGAAGAGATGATTCTGTTGTTACAAGCAACAACTGCTCTTCTAGGGAAACACAGGATCAGTTTCTAGCAGCTACATAGTAGCTCACAATCATCTGTAATTCCAATTCTAGGGAATCTAATATGGCATACAGACATAGCATTCAGATAAAGTACCAATAACATAGAAAATTAATCATGAAATAAACATCATAATTTTTTTAAAAGAGAAAAAATGCTGGCATTTATGCACTGGGTGCAGTTTTGGAACAATGTGTGGAAGGGAGCTCCAAGCCAATAGGCTGTGTGATATAACATAATGCAGTAGTGATTTATAATTTTCTAAAGCCATAAGGACATAAGCCATTTTTGCTTTTACTTATAACCTGCATATTGTCCCGACTCAAGCATTTTTTTTCACTTGTTGATTGGGTTGTGTGCCTATTTTACAGTGTAAATTCACAAACTTCAGACTAAGGTTATTTTATATGCTGCCCCCACCTAATCTTATTTTCTAAAATTACCTTAGTCTGAGTCTGATTTATTTGTAAGCTACTCATGGATAGTCATAAATTTGTTTTACTACAACACACACACACACACACACACACAGAGAGAGAGAGAGAGAGAGAGAGAGAGAGAGAGAGAGAGAGAATGACAGAGAGATATAGATATAGACAGAGACATAGACAGAGACAGAAAGAGAGAGATAAAACAATTTAAAGAGAACAAATCTATAGTTCTAATGGCACATCACAAATAGCTTTTCAAAATCTTTTGCATATTTTCTAACACTCCATTTTATATTTTTAAAGACTTGCCTTGGTCATGGTGTTTGGTCACAGCAGTAAAACAAATGACAACTTCAGCAAAGGGACTGGATATAAAATTAACTCAAACAAATGTGTAGCCTTGCTCTACACAAAGAATAAGCATGCTGAAAAAGAAATTATATAAATGACACCCTTCACAATGTCTACACACAATAAAAAAAAATCTTGGTGAAACTCGAACTAAGCAACTTAAGATTTGCATGACAGGAACTTCAAGTCTCTGAAAAAAGAAATCGAAGATCCCAGTGGATGGAAAGATCTCCCATGCTCATGTATTAGCAGGAATAATATAGTATGGCTATGTTGCTGAAAGCAATCTACAGATTCAATGAAATCCCCATCAAAATTCCAATTTAATTCCTCATAGAGTTAAAAAGAGCAATTGGCAAATTCATTTGAAATAACAAAAAAAAAACAAGATAGCAAAAACTATTCTCAACAATAAAGGACCATCTAGAGAAATCACCATCCCTGACCTCAAGCAGTATTGCAGAGCAATAGTGATAAAAACAGCACGGTATTGGTACAAGATAATTGGATTGACGACCCAGAAATGAACCCATCACTTGATCTTTAACAAAGGAACTAAAACCATCCAATGGAAAAAAGACATCATTTTCAACATATGGTACTGATTCAACTGGCAGTCAGCAGGTAGAAGAATACAAATCAATCCATTCTTAAGTCCTTGTACAAAGCACATGTCTAAGTGGATCAGAACCTCCACTTCAAACCAAATACACTGAAACTAACTGATAGAAGAAAAGGTGGGGAAGAGTCTTGAACACATGGACACAGGGGAAATTTTTCAGAACAGAACATCAATGACTTATGCTCTAAGATCAATATTCAACAAATGGGAACTCATAAAATTGCAAAGCTTCTGTAAGAAAAAAAAACTGTCAGTAGGACAACACAGCAACCAACAGATTGAGTAAAGATCCTTACCAATCCTACATCTGACTGATGATTCTAATATAGAATATAAAAAGAACTCAGATGGTTAGACACCAGAGAACCAAATAACCCTATTAAAAATGGGGAACAGAGCTAAACAAATGATTCTCTAGTGAGGAATATCGAATAGTCAAGAAGCATCTAAAGAAACGTTCAACATCTTTAGTCATCAGGGAAATGCAAATCAAACAAACCTGAGATTCCACCTCACACCCTTTAGAATGGATAGGTTCAAAAACTCAGGTGACAATAGGTGCTGGCGAGTGTGTGGAGAAAGAGTAACACTCCACCATTACTGGTGAAACTGCAAGCTCTAAAACCACTCTGGAAATCATTCTGGCCATTCCTCAGAAAATTGGACATAGTAGTACTTGAGGACCCAGCTATGCCATTCCTGGGCATATACCCAAAAAATACTCCAACATTGAACAAAGACATATGTTCCACTATGTTCAAAGTAGACTTATTTATAAGAGCCAGAAGTGTGAAAGAACCCACATGTCCTCCAATAGAGGACTGAATACAGAAAATGTGGTACATTTTTATAATGGAGTACTACTCAGCTATTAAAACAATGACTCCATGAAATTCACTAGCAAATGGATGGAACTAAAAAAAATTATCATGCTGAGTGCTGTAACCCAGTCACAAAAGAACACGCATGGTATTCACTCACTGATAAGTGGATATTGGCCCCAAAATTTGGAATAGGCAAGATATAATACACAGATCA
Organism: Rattus norvegicus; assembly: GCF_021556685.1. NCBI lineage: Eukaryota > Metazoa > Chordata > Mammalia > Rodentia > Muridae > Rattus > Rattus norvegicus. The sequence goes on along the minus strand of NC_141535.1, from coordinate 106,666,089 downwards.
TATGAAGCTCATGAAGAGGGAAGACCAAAGTGTGGATGCTTCAGTACTTCGAAGGGGAAACAATATACTCACAGGAGGTGAAACAAAGGAGGGATTTTGGGAGGAAAGGAGGAGGGAGGGAAATGGGCACAGGATTATGTATGGGAGAAGACAGGGATGATATACACAGGGTCAGGAATTTGAACAGAGGTGTGTAGCAATGGGGGATGGGGAATTGAAGGTAGCCACCAGAAGCTAGGAAAGCCCTGTGACCCAACAGGAATGAGGTTACATGAAATGCCCTACCCCTCAAAAGAAAAAAAAAGAAGTAAAGAACTTGTAGAGAACATATGGAGTGATTAGGCAAGGTCCTCATTCGGGGAATGTGACCATGCACTATCTCCAAATTCTTAACCCAGAAGGACTACTATCTAAAGAAAATACAAAGACAAACTATGGAGCAGAAACTTCAGGTAAGGCAATTCAAAGACTGCCTCTCCTGGGAATCCCTCCCAAATACAAACACCAAATCAAGACACTATTGCTGATACCTAGAAAAGCTTGCTGAATTAAGTCTGTCATAGCTGTCTCCTGAGAGGCTCAGCCAGAATGATACTGATATGAATGAGTATGCTTGCAGCTAACCATGAAACTGAACATAGGTACCTCAATGGAGGAATTACAGAAAAGAATGAAGGATGTGTCCTTGTTATATGTGAGAACATCTTTTTGGTATATGCCTAGGAGTGGTATAGCTGGTTCCTCAAGTAGTATTATGTCCAATTTTCTGGAAAACCACCAGACTGAGTTCCAGAATGGTTGTACCAGTTTGCAATCCCACCAACAATGGAGGAATGTTCCTCTTTCTCCACACCCTTGCCAGCATTTACTGTCAACTGAGTTTTTGATCTTAGACATTCTGATTGGTTTGAGGTGATATCGCAGGGTTGTTTTGACTTGCATTTCCCTGATGACTAAGGATGTTGAACATTTTCTTAGGTGCTTATCACCCATTCAGTATTCCACAGTTGAGAATTCTCTGTTTAACTCCATACCCCATTTTTAATAGGATTATTTGGTTCTCTGGAGTCTAATTTCTTGAATTATTTGTATATATTAGATAGTAGTCCTCTATCAGATGTAGGATTGGTAAAGACATTTTCCCAATCTGTTAGTTGCCATTTTATTCTATTGACAGTGTCCTTTGCCATACAGAAACTTTGCAATTTTATGATGTCCTATTTGTTGATTGTTGATCTTAGAAAATGAGCCATTGGTGTTCTGTTCAGGAAATTTTCCCCTGTGCCTTATGTTTTCAAGACTCTTCTCAAATTTCTCTTTTTCTAATTTCAGTGGATCTGGTTTTATGTGGACATTCTTGATCCACCTGGACTTGTGCTTTGTACAAGGAGATAAGAATGGGTCAATTTGGATTCTTCTCTATGGTGACATCCAGTTGAACCAGCCCTGTTTATTGAAAATGCTGACCTTTTTCCATTGGTTAGTTTTAGCTCCTTGGCTAAATCAAAGTGACCATAGGTGTGTGGGTTCATATCTGGATCTTCATTCCATTGATTAACCTGCCTGTCTCTGGACTAATAACATACAATTTTTATCACAATTGCTCTGTAATACAGTTTGAGGTCACGGATGGTGATTTCCCCCAGAGGTTCTTTTGTGATTGAGGGTAGTTTTTGTTACCCTGGGTTTTGGTTATACCAAATGAATTTGCAAATTGCTCTTTCTAACTCTATGAAGAGTTGAGTTGGAATTTTGATGGGAGTTGCACTGAATCTGTAGATTGTTTTCATCAAGATGACCATTTTTCCTTTGTTAATCCTGCCAATCCATGAGCATGGGAGATCTTTCCATCCTCTGAGATCTTTGATTTCTTTCTGCAGAGACTTGAAGTTCTTGTCATACATATCTTAGACTTGCTTGGTTAGAGTTACACCTAGGTATTTTATATTACATGTGGCTATTGTGAAGGGTGTTGATTCCCTAATTTCTTACTCAGCTCCATTATCCTTTGAATGGGAGAAGGCTACAATTTTGTTTGAGTTAATGTTATATCCAGCCATGTTGGTAACATTGTTTAGCAGTTTTTGGAATTCTCTGGCAGAATTTTTGTGGTCACTTAATTATACTATCATATCATCTTCAAATAGTGATACTTTGACTTCTCCTTTCCAATTTATATTCATTTGACCTCTTTTGTTGTCTAATTTCTCTGACTAGGATTTCAAGTATTATATTGAATTAGGTAGGGAGAGAGTAGACAACCTTGTCCAGTCCCTGATTTTAATGGGATTGCTTCAAGTTTTTCTTCACTTAGTTTTATGTTGGCTACTGCTTTGCTGTATATTGCTTTTACTATGTTTAGGTATGGGTCTTGAAATCTTGATCTTTCTAAGACTTTTTACATGATGGGGTGTTGAGTTTTGTCAAATGCTTTTTTAGCATCTAATTAAATGATTGTGTGGTTTTCTCCTTGAGTTTGTTTACATGCTGGATTATGTTGATGGATTTCCATATATTGAACCACCCTTGCTTCCCTGGGATAAAGGCTACTTGATCATGGTGAATGATCATTTTGATGTATTCTTGGATTCAGTTTGTGAGAATTTTATTGAGTATTTTTGCATTGATATTCAGAACAGAAATTGGTTGGAAGTTCTCTTTCTTTGTTGAGTCTTTGTGTGCTTTAATATAAGCATAATTGTGCCTTTATAGAAGAAATTGAGTAGTGTTTCTTCTGTTTCTATTTTGTGGAATAGTTTGAAAAGTATTGGTATTAGGTCTTCTTTGAAGATCTCATAGAACTCTGCACTAAAATCATCTGGTCCTGGGCTGGTTTTGGTTGAGATTCTTTTAATTAATGCTTCTATTTCATTAGGAATCATGATACTGTTTAGGTGGTTTATCTGATCCTGATTTAACTTTGGTACCTGGGAAATTGGCCATTTCCTCCAGATTTTTCAGTTTTGCTGAGTACAGGCTTTTGTAGTAGGATCTGATAATTTTTTGAATTTCTTAAGTTTCTGTTGTTATATCTCTATTTTCATTTCTGACTTTGTTAATTTGGATAATGTCTCTGTGTCGGCTGATTAGTCTGGCTAAGGGTTTATTTATCTTGTTAATTTTCTCAAATAACCAGCTCCTGGTTTTGTTGATACTTTATATAGTTCTTTTTGTTTCTACTTGGTTGATTTCAGCTGTTTGTTTGATTATTTCATGCCCTCTATTTCTCTTGGGTGAATTTGCTTCTTTTTGTTCTAGAGCTTTCAGGTATGCTGTCAAGTTGTTAATGTATGAGCTCTCCAATTTCTTTTTGGAGGCACTCAGAGCTGAGTTTTCCTCTTAGCACTGCTTTAGTTGTATCCTATAAGTTTGAGTATGATGTGCCTTCATTTTCTTTAAACTCTAAAAAGCCTTTGTTTTCCTTATTTATTTCTTCTATGACCAAGTTGTCATTGAGTAAAGCATTGTTCAGCTTCCATGTGTATGTGAGCTTTCTGCTATATTTGTTGTTATTGAAGACCAGCCTTAGATCATGGTGATCTGATAGCATATTAGCCCAAAAGCTTGGAATACCTAAGAAAATATTCACAGATCATATGAAACTCTAGAAGAGAGAAGACCAAAATGTGGATGCTCCATTTCTTCTTAGACAGGAGAACAAACTACTCATTGGAGGAAATACAGGGACAAAAATGGAGCAGGAACTGAGGACCAGGTGAACCAGAGACTGCCCCACCTAAACATCTATCCCATATGCAGCCACCATGCCCAATCACTATTCCTGATGCCAAGAAATACTTGCTGACATGAGCCAGATATGGGTGTCCCCTGAGAGGCTTTGCCAGAGCTTTACTGATACAGATGAGAATGGTTGCATCTAACCATTGGACTGAACAAGGCAATCCCAATGGAGGAGTTAGAGAAAAGACTGAAGGAACTTAAGTAGTTTGTAAGCCCATAGAAAAAACAATATCAATCAACCAGACCCCACCAGAGCTCCCAGGGACTAAACCACCAACAACTCAGTACATATGGACAGACCCATGATTCCAGTCACATATGTAGCAGAAGCTGGCATTGTCCAGCATCAATAGGAGGAAAAGTTCTTGGTTCTCATTTCGCCAATGTAGGGTAATGCCAGAGCATTGAGGTTGCAGTTGTTGAGTAGGAGTGGAAGCACCCTTATAGAAGCAGAGGGGAAACCGGGAAAGGGGATAACATTTGAAATGTAAATACATAAATCATCCAATTAAGAAAAGATCATAACCCCATTCCCTACTTCCTGAACTTCTTTTGAAGTGTCCCCCACCAGACTGCTCAGTGGTTCAGAGTCCATACTTCTTTTCTAGAGGACCCAATTCAGTTCATAGTATCGACGCCCTTGTAGACTAGTAATTCCAATTCTGGAGGACCTGACTCTCTAGCTACTTATGTACATAACCCCCAACACAGATACCAACATGCACGTGCACACACACACACACACACACACACACACACATACACACACACAATGTGCATGTACACACAAAATTTAAAAATAAAATAAAATGTAAATAAAAACAAAAAGTCTACCAGCAGAACATCCCCACATAGGGACCATGCCATCAACCATATATTTGTGCAGAGAATTCCAGACCCAACATGTAGTACTTGCTCTTCCTGATCCTTCTCAGTGCTGTTTGCTTCTAACATTCTCATACAAATGCTCCATGAGTCTCACACTTAGCTTTCAAAGAAAAACAAGATGAGTACACTGAACCATCTTATTTAGACCTAAAATGTTTAGATCTAGACTCCAAATGTTAGAGTTTTGTTTTTTTCTAATTCATTCTTCCAACTTGAGAAGCATAGCTGCCTTATATGTCTGGATAAAGTTGTGCCTCTAAAGTTTACCTCTCATTTCTGCCCATTTGAGCCCTTGAGAACTATTTTGATTTCATGTTACAGTATGTGGCTTCCAGCAAACACTGTTCCCAAAAGTGAATATGCAATACTTGTTATTGTAACATGTCTAGAAGCATTATATAACCAAACTTTGACAATGTTTACTGTTGCTTTTAACAGATATGAATGTAATTTTCTCCTTTAAACATTCATATAGCTCTCGGAAAAAATTATTTCCCTAAAGAAAATAAAATGATCCGTTTTCCAGTAGTTTCAGTCATCTCCCTGACCACATGCTTCACCATCCTATTTACTATAGAGCTTGAAGTCAAATCACCAACCTTATCACATGGCTCTGGGACTGTTCATGTCCCTTCCTCTGCTTTCCATTTTAGCACTGTGTGTGCATTCCTTGTAAGACATAGAAAAGGAGAGGATGGATTCATTAACACCATAGGTAATGAAGGCCTTAATAAGCACTTTCTGGGACTTCTGTACCTGTCCAGCAGAAACTATTTTTTCTTCTGAAATTATTTTGCAATCAGCAAGAAACCCAGGGTCTTGCTGACACTTCACATCCTGCACTTGTTCCCTTGTGCAGTTAGTGGCATGTACATATGCTGAGAGACTTTCTCTCTAGGATGAGGATCATTAAGAGAAAGAACTGGAGCAAAATTGAAAATAAAAGACCAAATTTGTTCCTGACCAGTACAATAGATGTCATTGTTAATGAGTATAGGTTTCTTTTTTTTTAAATTTACGCAGCACATAGACATATCTGAAAACATTGCGCATGGTTTGAAGATGCAATTAGTTCAAAACCTTATGTACTCTCCGTGGGGTTTATTTCCCTAGTGATTAAAAGTAAAACCAGTTGCCTCCATGAAAGGCTGGGACACTGATAGCAAGTTAGGGACTTCAGTGACTTTTCCTTAGAGAAGAAACTGAGAGGTCATTTAAAAGAAATTTTCTCCCAAGAGAAGGGAAGAACAAAGCCTCCTTGGCCCAGTTAGAGAATAATTTCATAAAATTGGAAGACATGACTTTTCTAGAAAATTATGATTATGTCAGCTCTAGACTGGATTTGGTGGGATTCTATTTATTGCTTCAACTATGACCCTTACTTCAGATTATGTGCATCTCTCCAGGGCTGGACACCTTGTACAGTATCTTGGCAACTGGTCAGCACTCTTTGCCTCTGAGCAAAATTTTTCTGTAAACAAAGTTCTTCTCTGCCTTGCTGTCAGACTTCCCCATCAATCTTGCTCCTGACCTTTGGCCAATTCTCCATGCTTTGCATTTTCTCCTCTAGATAGCTACTAGAAAGTGTGTTGTCCTAATATTCACTGGTGCCCTTTATTGGTTCTCCTGTCTATCCATATTTCTCTTTAAAGTAATCCTCATTTGCATGCTCTGTCACAGATCCTTTTTTTCCTTGTCTGGATGTACAAGCTATTTGCAACAATGCCCTATCTGGTTGCCACATCTCTCTCTTTATTTTTTTTGTTATTGTTTTGGTTTTCTTTCTTTTTTCAATTTATTATATATTTCTTTACTTACATTTCAAAGATTATTCCCCTTCATGGTTTTCTGTCCATAAGTCCACATCCCCTTCTCTTCCCCTCCCCCATACAGATAATCTCCCTATATTTCCTCCTTATTGACTTCCCGCATATTCCCCTGCACTGGGCGTCCAAACTTGGCAAGATCAAGGGCTTTCCCTTCCACTGGTGCCCCAGTGGAACAAGAACAAGGCTATTCTCTGCTACATATGCAGGTGGAGCCCTCAATCAGTTCATGTACAGACTTTCGGTAGTGGTTTAGTCCCTGGAAGTTGTGGTTGGTTGGCATTATTTTCATGGGGTTTCAAGCTCCTTCAACTCTTTCAATACTTACTCTAATTCCCCCCAAGAGGGTCCTATTCTTAGTTCAGGGATTTGTTGCTAGCATTGACCTCTGTATTGGACATGCTCTGGATGTGTCTCTCAGGAAAGATATATATCCAGTCCCTTTCCTCATGCATTTTTTCACTTTATCAACCTCATCTAGTTTGGGTGGTTATATATATGGGCCCCATGTGGGGCAGGCTCTGAATGGCCACTCCTCTGAACTTTGCTTCCATATCCCCTCATATGAATATTTCCCCCTTTTAAGAAGGAGTGGGAGAACCTTCATTTTGGTCATCCTTCTTCTTGAGCTTCCTGTGGTATGTAGATTGCATCTTGGGTAATTTGAGCTTTGTGGCTAATATCCACTTAACAATGAGTACAGACTAAGTGTGTTTTTCTGCGATTGAGTAACCTCACTCAGGATGATATTTCCTAGTTCATTCCATTTGCCAATGAATGTCAGGAAGTCACTGATTTTGATAGCTGAGTAGTACACTATTGGATAGAAGTACCACAATTTTTGAATCCATTCCTCGGTTAAAAGGCATCTGGGTTCTTTCCAGCTTCTGGCTATTATAGGTAAGGCTGCTATGAACCATAGTGGAGCATGTGTTTTTGTTGTATGTTGGAGCATCTTTTGAGTATATGCTCAAGAGAGGTAGAGCTGGGTCCTCAGGTAGTGTAATGTCAAATTTTCTGAGGAACCTCCAGACTGATTTCCAGAGTGGTTGTACGAGTTGCAATCCCATCAACAATGGAGGAGTGTTCCCCTTTCTCCACATTCTCACCAGCGTCTGCTGTCACCTGAGTTTTTGATCTTAGCCATTCTGACTGGTGTGAGGTGGAATCTCAGGATTGTTTTGATTTGCATTTCCCAGATGACTAAAGATGTTGAACATTTCTTTAGTTCCTTCTCCGTCATTCGATATTCCTGAAATGAGAATTCTTTCTTTAGCTCTGTACCCCACTTTTAATAGGGTTATGTGGCTCTCTGGAGTCAAACTTCTTGTATTCTTTGTGTATTTTGGATATTAGCCCTCTATCAGATGTAGGACTGGTAAAGCTCTTTTCCCAATCTGTTGGTTGCCGTTTTCTCCTAATGACAGTTTCTTTTCCTTTACAAAACCTTTGCAGTTTTATGAGGTCCCATTATCAATTCTTGATCTTAGAGCATAAGCCATTGGCGTTTTCTTCAGGAAATTTTCTGCAGTGCCCATGTGTTGGAGACTCTTCCCACTTTTTCTTCTAATATAGTTTGAGTGTATGTGGTTTGAAGTGGAGGTCCTTGATCCACTTGAACTTAAGCTTTGTACATGGTGATAAGAATGGATCGATTTGCATTCTTCTTCATGCTGACCTCCAGTTGAACCAGCACCATTTGTTGAAAATGCTATCTTTCTTCCATTGCATAGTTTTATCTCCTTTGTCAAAGATTAAGTGGCAATAGGTGTGTGGGTTCATTTCTTGGTCTTCAATTCTGTTAAATTTATCTACATGCCTGTCTCTGTACCAATACCATACAGTTTTTAAGACTATTGCTGTTTAATACTGCTTGAAGTCAGAGATGGTGATTCCCCGAGAAGTTCTTTTATTGTTGAGTACAGTTTTCGCTACCCTATGTTTTTTGTTATTCCAAATGAATTTGCAAATTGCTCTTTCTATCTCTATAAAGAAATGAGTAGGAATTTTGATGGGTATTGCATTGAATCTATACATTGCTTATGGCAAAATGGCCATCTTTATTATATTAATCCTGCCAATCCATGAGCATGGAAGATCTTTCCATCTTCTGAGATCTTCCTCAATTTCTTTCTTCAGAGGTTTGAAGTTCTTGTCATACAGATTTTTCACTTGCTTGGTTAAAGTCACACCAAGATATTTTATGTTATTTGGGACTAGTGTGAAGGGTGTCATTTTCTTTATTTCCTTTTCAGCCAGTTTATCCTTTGAGTAGAAGAAGGCTACTGATTTGTTTAGTTAATATTATACCCGACACTTTGCTGAAGTTGTTTATCAGGTTAAGTAGTTCTCTGATGGAACTTTTGGGGTCACTTAAGTACACTATCATATCATCTGTAATTAGTGATATTTTGATTTCTTCCCTTCCAATTTGTATCCATTTGACCTCCTTTCTCTGTCTGATTGCTCTAGCTATGACTTTGAGTACTATATTGAATAAGTAGGGAAAGAGTGGGCAGCCTTGTCTAGTCCCTGATTTTAGTAGGATTCCTTCAAGTTTCTCTCCATTTACTTTGATGTTGGCTACTGGTTTGCTGTATATTGCTTTTACTATGTTTAGATATGGGCCTTGAATTTCTGTTCTTTCCAGGACTTTTATCATGAAGAGGTGTTAAAGTTTGTCAAATGCTTTCTCAGCATCTAATGAAATGAACATGTGGTTCTTATCTTTGAGTTTGTTTATATAGTGGACAACATTGATGGATTTTCATATATTAAACCATCCCTGCATCCCTGGGATGAAGCCTACTTGATCATGATGGATGATCGTTTTGATGAGTTCTTGGATTCGGGTTGCAAGAATTTTGTTGAGTATTTTTGCGTCGATATTCATAAGGGAAATTGGTCTGAAGCTCTCTTTATTTGTTGGGTCTTTGTGTGGTTTTGGTATAAGAGAAATTGTGGCTTCATTGAAGGAATTTGGTAGTGCTCTCTCTGATTCAATTTTGTGGAATAGTTTGGACAGTATTGGTATGAGGTCTTCTATTTAGGTCTGAAAGAATTCTGCACTAAACCCCTCTGGACCTGGGCCCTTTTTCGTTGGGAGATTTTAATAACTGCTTCTATTTCTTTAGGAGTTATGGGGTTGTTTAGATAGTTTATTTGTTCCTGATTTAACTTTGGTACCTGGTATCTGTCTAGAAAATTGTCCATTTCCTCCAGATATTCCAGTTTTATTGAATATAAACTTTTGTAGTAGGATCTGATGATCTCTTTTAATTTCTTCAGATTCTGTTGTTATGACTCCCTTTTCATTTCTGATAGCCTTAATTTGGATACACTCTCTGTGACCACTGCTTAGTCTGGCTAAGGGTTTATTCTATCTTGTTGATTTTCTCAAGGAACCAGCTACTGCTTTTGTTGATTCTTTGTATAGTCCTTTTCGTTTCTAGCTGATTTCAGCTCTGAGTTCGATTATTTCCTGCCTTCTACTACTCCTGTGTGTATTTGCTTCTTTTTGTTCTAGAGCTTAAAATGTTCTGTCAAGCTACTAACATATGCTCTCTTAAGTTTCTATTTGCAGGAACTCAGAGCTATGAGTTTTCCTCTTTGTACCACTTTCATTGTGTCCCATTAGTTTGTGTATGTTGCACCTTAATTTTCATTAAATTCTAAGAAGTCTTTGATTTCTTTCTTTATTTCTTCCTTGACCTAGTTGTCATTGAGTAGAGTATTGTTCAACTTCCATGTATATATAAGCTTTCTGTCATTACTGTTGTTATTGAAGACCAGCCTTAGTGCATTCTGATCTGATAGGATGGAAGGAATTATTTGTATCTTCCTGTATCTGTTGAGGCCTGTTTTGTGACTGATTATATGGTCAGTTTTGGAGTAGGTTCCATGAGGTGCTGAGAAGAAGGTATATCCTTTTATTTTAGGTATGGAATGTTGTGTAAATATCTGTTAAGTCCATTCGATTCATAACTTCTGTCAGTCTGTACATGTATCTGTTTAATTTCTGTTTCCATGATCTGTCCAATGATGAGAGTGGGACATTGAAATCTCCTACAATTATCATGTGAGGTGCAATGTATGCTTTGAGCTTTAGTAAGGTTTCTTTTATGAATGTAGGTGCCCTTGCATTTGAAGCATAGATATTTAGGATTCAGAGTTAATCTTGGGAGATTTTTCCTTCATGAAGTGTCCTTCCTTTTCTTTTTTTCTGACTTTCAGTTTAAAATCTATATTATTTGATATCAGAATGGCTACTCCAGCTTGCTTCTTCAGACCATTTGCTTGGAAAACTGTTTTCCAGCCTCTTACTCTGAGGTAGTATATGTCTTTAACTCTGAGGTGTGTTTCCTGTAGGCAGCAAAATGTTGGGTCCTTATTGCATATCACGTTTGTTAATCTGTGTCTTTTTATTGGGGAATTGAGTCCATTGATGTTGAGAGATATAAAGGAATAGTGATTGTTGCTTCCTGTTATATTCATATTTGGAGGTGAGATTATGTTTTTGTGCTTGTCTTCCCTTTGTTTTGTTGCAAAACAATTAGTTTCTTGCTTTTTCTATGGTGTAGCTTGCCTCCTTATGTTGGGCTTTACCATTTATTATCTTTTGTAGGACTAGATTTGTAGAAAGATATTGTGTAAATTTGGTTTTGTCATGGAATACCTTGGTTTCTCCATCTATGTTAATTGAGAGTTTTGCTTGATACAGTAACCTGGGCTGACATTTGTGTTCTCTTAGGGCCTGTATGACATCTATCCAGGGTCTTCTGGTTTTCATAGTCTGTGGTGAGAAGCCTGCTGTAATTCAGATAGGTCTGCCTTAATATGTTACTTGACCCTTTTCTCTTAATGCTTTTAGAATTCTTTCTCTTTTTTTTTTTTTGTGCATTTGGTGTTTGGACTACTATGTGACGGGAGGAGTTTCTTTTCTGGTCCAATCTATTTGGAGTTCTGTAGACTTCTTGTATGTTTATGGGCATCTCTTTCTTTAGGTTAGGGAAGTTTTCTCCAATGATTTTGTTGAAGATATTTACTGGTCCTTTGAATTGGGAGTCTTCACTCTCTTCTATATCTATTACCCTTAGCTTTGATCTTCTCATTGTGTGTTGGATTTCCTGTATGCTTTGGGCTGGGAGCTTTTTGAGTTTTACATTATCTTTGACAGTTGTGTCGATGATTTCTATGGAATCTTCTGCTCTTGAGATTATCTCTTCTATCTCTTGTATTCTGTTGGTGATGTTTGTATCTAAAGTTTCTTGCTCTTCCTTTGGGTTTCTATATCCAGGGTTGTCTCCCTTTGTGCTTTCTTTATTGTTTCTATTTCCATTTTCAATTCCTTCACCTGTTTGATTGTGTTTTCCTGTAATTCTTTCAGCGATTTTTGTGTTTCCTCTCTAAGAGCTTCTACTTGTTTATTTGTGCTTTCCTGCATTTCTCTATGGGAGTTCTTTATGTCTTTCAAAAGTCCTCCATCATCATGATCAAATGTGATTTTAAATCTATATCTTGCTTTTCTGGTGTGTTTTGATATTCAGGGTTTGCTTTGGTGGGAGAATTGACCTCTAACGATGCCATGTAATCTTGGTTTTTGTTGCTTGGGTTTCTGTGCTTGACTCTTGCCATCAGGTTGTCTCTGGTGTTACCTTGTTCTGCTATTTCTGACAGTGGCTTGACCATCCTATAGGCCTGTGTGTCAGGAGTGCTGTAGACCTGTTTTCCTGTTTTCTTTCAGCCAGTTATAGGAACAGAGTGTTCTGCTTTCAGGCGTGTAGTTGTTCCTGTCCACTCACCTGTCAGTTCTTCCTGAGAGCATGTGTCCTGAGTCTACCAGGCAGGTCACTTGGAGCAGAAAATTTGGTCTTACCGTTGGTCTCAGGCCTGAAGTTGCTCCTCACAGTGCTAGGTTTCAGCTCTCCATGTGGGCAACAACCAGAAGGGCCTGCCCTTACTTCTGGGTCCCTATGTATAGATGACCCTGATGGCACTAGGTGCTTTCCTCTAGAGTCAGAAATGTGAGCAGAGAGTACTCTCCTGATTTCCCAGGCATGCCTACCCCTCTGAAAGTCTAGCTCTCCCTCCCACAGGATTTGTGTGCAAGGAGCAGTTTGACCAGGTCCATTCAGATCCAGGCACAGTCTGGACCGCAGGGCTACTGCAGCTTGACTGCCCCTATCTTCCTCTTCCCAGAGGGCTTATACAGTTTCCTCTTGGGCCAGGGATGTGGGCAAAGATGGGCATTAGTTGTGGTCTCTCCTGCCCTGCAATCTCACGATTGCCCACACATCTGGGCGATAAGCTCTCTCTCCCTCAAGGTTTGGGAGTGGGAAGCTGTGGGCCGGGATCAGTGAGGTTGGATGCCAGCTTAGCTATACTTTTAAATTGCTAGAATGAAATCTCTCTAATTTCTCCATGAGGGCACTTAGTGCTGTGAACTTTCCTCTTAGCACTGCTTTCATGGTATGCTATATGTTTGGCTTTGTTTTGTCTTCATTTTTATTGAATTCTAGAAAGTCTTTAATTATTTTCTTTATTTCTTCCCTGACCCAGATATCATTGAGTAGAGAGTTGATCAGTGTCTATGAGTTTATTGGCTTTCTGTTATTTCTGTTGTTGTTGAGGTCCATGGTGAATTCCAAGGAGTTATTTAAATTTTCTTTTGAGGCTTACCTTATGACTGACTCTATGGTCAGTTTTTGAAAAGGTTCTGGGTGTTCATAAGAAGTACACATATTCTTTTGTGTTTGTATGAAATATTCTGTAGATGTCAATTAGGTCTGTTAGGTTCATAAGGTAAGTTACTGTATTTCTTTGTTTAGCTTCTGTCTCAATGAGCTGTTCATTTGTGAGTGTGTAGTGTTGAAGCCTCTCACTCTTGAAATGTACACTTTAATGTGTGACTTAAACTTTAGTAATGTTTCTTTTACAGATTTGGGTGTCCTTGTATTTGGGGCATATATGTTTAAAATTGAGATGTCATCTTGATGGAGATTTCTTTTGATGGGTATGAAGTGTCTTCTGCATTTATTTTGATAACTTTGGGTTGAAAATCTATTTTATTAGACATTTCAGACCAGCTTTTTAATTGGGTCCATTTACTTGCAAAACCTTTTCCAGGGCTTTACTCTGACACAGGGTTTATCTTTGTTTCTGAAGCATGTTTGTTGTATGCAGCAGAATGATGGATCCTGTTTACACATCCACTCTGTTAGCTTGTGTCTTCCTACTGGGGAACTGTGTCCACTGATCTTGAGAGGTATTAATGATCAATGTTTGTTAATGTCTGCATTTTTTTATGTTGGTGTTGGTAGTGTTTGACTCTCTTCTTTTGGTTTTCTAGTTGGGAATTATTTATTTATCTGTGTGTGTGTGTGTGTGTGTGTGTGTTTGTGTGTGTTGGTGTAGTTACCCTCCTTGTATTGGATTTTTCCTTCTAATAACTTCTTTAGGTTGAATTAGTGCAAAGATTATGTTTAAGTTTTTGATGGAATATCTGGTTTTCTCATTCCATAGCAAATGAAAGTTTTTTCTGAGCACAGTAGTCTGGGATGCCATCTGTGATCTGTTAGACACCATTAAGATATCTGCACAGGCCTGCCTAACTTTTGAATTCTCTGTTGAGAAATCGGGTATGATTCTAATAGTTTTGCCTTTATGTATTACTTGGCCTTTATCCCTTAAAGCTTTTAATATTTTCGCCTTTTTCTTTACAAATGGTGTTTTGATTATTATGTGGTAGGAGGATTTTTTATGGTTTACTCATTTGTTGTTCTGTACGCTTCTTTTACCTTTAGTGGAATAGCTTTATTTAGATTAGGTAAATGTTTTTATGATTTGTTGAAGATATTTTCAGGGCCTTTGAATTCATAGGCAAATGGATGAAACTGGAAAATATCATCCCGGGTGAGGTAACCCAATCACAGAAAAACACACATGGTATGCACTCATTGATGAGTGGCTATTAGCCCAAATGCTTGAATTACCCTAGATGCACAGAACACATGAAACTCAAGAAGGATGACCAAAATGTGAATACTTCACTCCTTCTTTAAAAGGGGTAGTCTTCTCATTCTATTCCTATTATTCTTAGATTTAGTGTTTTCATGATATCCCAATTTCCTGAATGTTTTGTGGTAGACATTTTTTCATTTTAGCATTTTCTTTGACTGAGGTATCAATTTCTATTATCATATCTTGTACTTCTGAGATTCTCTTTTCACTTCTTGTATTCTGTTGGTGATACTTTTGTCTATAGTTCTTGTTCTCTTCCTAGGTATTTTATCTCCAGGATTGCCTTAGTTTGAGTTTTCTTTCTTGTTTCTATTTTTAAGTATTAGCAGGTTTTTTTTTTCATTTTTTCACCTGATTGATTGTATTTTCCTGTATTTCTTTAGGGGATTTATTCATTTTATCTTTAAAGGCTTCTATCATTTTCATAAAATTAGATCTAATCTCATTTCCCTGTGTTTTGTGTGTGTTAGAATTTTGAAGGCTGTAGTAGGATAGTAGGATAGCTATAGTTTGGTGATGCTATATTGTCCTGGTGTTGTTGTAAAATTATAATAAAAGGTTTCTTTTAGCCCACTAGGTCTGGAAAAGTAGTGCCCCAAGATATCTCATAGATATCTTGCCAGAAGCACACATCACAATTCCATGGTTGTTGAGTGTCTCAGCCACCACATACTCTTAAACTTAATTCACTACAAGAATGAACACACAAGGGTTGGGGATTTAGCTCAGTGGTAGAGTGCTTGCCTAGCAAGCGGAAGGCCCTGGGTTTGGTCCCCAGCTCCGAAAAAAAAGAAAAAAAGAAAAAGAAAAAAAAAAGAATGAACACACAACCCAATAACTTTTGATGCAACTGATAAGACATAATTCCCCACCTAGAAATA
Organism: Rattus norvegicus; assembly: GCF_021556685.1. Taxonomy (NCBI): domain Eukaryota; kingdom Metazoa; phylum Chordata; class Mammalia; order Rodentia; family Muridae; genus Rattus; species Rattus norvegicus. The sequence goes on along the minus strand of NC_141535.1, from coordinate 106,650,734 downwards.
CAAAGACCTGTGTACATCTATCTATCCTTTAAGAACGTCCAAAACAACTTGTAAAGGTACAGCATGGAATGTTAATGTCAGCCTCCGTGTTCTCTCCACGGCTACTCTTCCAGTCTCCTCCTGTCTCTTCCTCCCTTCTGTTCCAGTCTCCCCCCCTTCTCCCAAACTTTTCTCCCACCCATCCTTCCTTCTCATCCAATGACAGGTCTCCTTCTATTCTGTACCAGCCTTCACCTGTTTGACACCATGCATCCTGGCTTTTGGTGATTGTGTTTTTAAGTTGGCCCTTAGAAATCTGGTTGTCCCTAGCATTGGTAGTTCTTAATGGCAATAAGCCTTCTGGAACTGCAAGTGGAGCTGGTAGACTCTGATGTAAGCAGGCCTCTGAGATTGTAAGTATTGCTGGTTGTCCCTGGTGGCAGTAGGGTTCCAGGAATGCAGGCAGAGCTGGTAGTCTCTGATAGTGTCAGGCAGCTGGTTGTCCTTGGTGTTGGTTAGCCTCCAAGAATTGCAGATTTGAACTGGAAAGACCTACATTTTTTAATTAAAAAAAGTACTTTTGATTCTCTTCTGCCATTGTCCAGGCCATCACCGTTATTCCTCATACTTCCTGGGCATCTATTTTTTTAAAATTAATTCTTTACATATAACATATTTTGATCATATTCTTTCCCTTCCTCCAACTTCTACATCCTCTCCTCATCTCCTTATCCACTGAACTTTATGTTCTATTTCTTTAAAAAACCATCCAGAAACAAAAAATCAAAACAAACAAACACCAGGACAATGAATATAAAAACAAAAACTACACACAAATGGAATCTGTTTTGTGTTGTACTCCTTGGTCAGAGACCTGTTCTGGAATGTTTTTGATATACTTAGGAACTATACATTGGAAAAAAAAACCTCTGCTTTTCTATTTCCCAAAAGAGATCAATTATACAATTATCTTCTAGGCTAGGGATTGAGACTTCGTACCCACTTCCCCTTCTCAGTGCTGAGATTCTGCTTGGCTTAAGCTTGTATATGTCTTGGGCATTCTTACACAGTCTTTATCAGATCACATGTGCATTAACTATGTGTGTCTGGAAGATGTTTTCTAGGCATTATTTGCCACCTCTCCTGCTTATAATTCTTCTGCTTCCTTTAATCACAGATTCCTGAGACTTAATGGGAGAAATTTAATAAAACCAACCCACTGAGAACTGAGTGCTCCAAAATTTCTCATTGCAAGTTGTCCACTTATAGGTTTCTGTGTTAATTCTTATCAAGAAGAAGCTTCTCTGATAAGTGTTGAATACTATGGGTAGAGCATATGTCATTAAGAATCATATTATTGTTATGTTCTTTTAGCAGTGTAACAATAGCAGGTTATCCCCCATGATCTATGATCTATCAACTTCTTGGTTCTTGACGATGTTAGCATTCTTAGAAATCTCACAGGGCCTTAAATCTAATCACAACAATAACAATAAAGTTGTTGGTTACCTTTACAATATTTGTGCTAATATTCCACAATATCTTGTAGTTGGGTTGCAGCAAGAGGGTACAGGTTTTGTAGCTGTGTAATATTAATAATTTCCTTTTTCCTCCAGTAGTATTCAAAGTGATGATTGAATCTCACTCATAACGGGAAATAAAATAGACATTGGAGGTTAATGGAGGAAAGGAAATGGATGGGAGAAGAGAAAAGGAATGGAACTGATGTCTGAGTGGAGCTTCTCTGGGACAAACCTGGGACTTGTCATAGAGGATGCTTACAAGGTAACCCTAGTTGAGACACCTAGCAGCTGGAGATAAGCAGACTGATATTGCCACCGTCTATAGCCAGGGGAGACTACAGTGGAAGGAGGGGCACACAAACCCACCCACAAAACCTCCGACCCAAAATTGGTTCTTTCTACAATATGTGGAGGGATGAAGATAGAGTAGGGATTAAAGGAGTGGCCTAACCATCAACTTGAAAACCATCTCATGGGAGAGAGCCAACCCCTGACACTATTTATTATATTCTATTCTGCTTGCAGAGAGGAGCCTGTCTCCTGAGAGGTTTCATCCAACAGTTGATGGAAACAGATGTAGAGTCCCACAGCCAAACATTATGCTCTGGCAGTCCTGTGAAAGAATGGGGAATAGGATTGGATGAGCTGGAGACATCAAGGACCACCAACCAAAGAGCATGCAATGGCTGCCTACACAGTTGTAGCAAATGTGCAAGCTTGCTCTTCATGTGGGTCCTATAACAATTGGAGTCTCTAACTCTGTAGCCAGTCTTTGGGTCCTTTTCCCTGAGTTGAGCTTCCCTGTTGGGCTTCAGTGGACAAAGATGCACTTAGCCCTGCTGCAACCTGATGGTTAGGGTAGGTTGGGGGAGACTTCCTCTTCTCTGAAGAAAAGGGCAGGGGGTAACTGAGGGTGGAGTTTGTCAGGGTGGGACAGGGAGAAGAGGAGGGAGTAGGGTTGTGATCAGGATGTAAAGTAAATAACTTAATAAATTAAGAAGAAAATAAGAACTACACTAAGATAAGAGCCATTCATGTTGGTATGCAGTTTTTTTTATTTCCTTAAAACTTACTATTTTTCTCTTTGTTTTATTTATTATTTTATTTTCTCACCACTACCATTTATTATTATTATTATTATTATTATTGTTGTTGTTGTTGTTGTTGTTGTTGTTATTGCTTTACTTATATACTAATGTGAAAGTGAATGTAAGTCTATGTTTTGGTGGGTAAGAAATAGGTAGAATCTAGGAGGAGTTGGAAGAGGGGAAATTAGAATTGGAATATGCTATATAAAATATTTTTATGTAAAAAATATATAATAAAAACATTCCCTCAAAAAGATTTGCTAATATTTGATGATAATTTTAGACATAAATAATAAATCTGGTATGCATAAACTCTTGAATTTGAATTTAAATTTAATGGTGAGGCATGAGGGCAACATCCATGATTATGAGATATTGACCATGCAAATATTCATGTGTCAGTAATGATACTGATTCAGAACTCCACCTATTTGTCTGGAAAGCAGAATTCATAGGGAATAATGGAACTTAAATTACATGTTGTGTGAAATGCTTGACTTCGATAATACACGTATGTTTCCATTCGTAAATTATTGGATGCCTATCCCTACAACTCAGCTAGGTTGTAAACTTCATGAATTTTACAATGTTTATTTTTGTACATTACAGTGTTTTGGGACATAGCAAATCCAGTCTTGTAAAACCATAAATTTGTATCGAATGAAAACAAAACTAAACAAACAAACAAACCCAAAAACAACTATGCTGAGAGACCATCTCACACCAGTCAAAATGACTAACTCCAAGAAATCAAAGGGTAGCAAATGCTGTTGAGCATATGAGGAAAGAGTAATGTTGTATACTGCTGATAGAAATGTGAACATATGGAGCCATTCTAGAAGCTAGCTGGGATATTCTTCAGAAATAAATAAAGTAAAATTTGCTAACCAACTATGACTCTCCTGGCTCCATATCTAAGGAATTGTAAGCCAACATTTTATAGAAATACCTACACACTCATGCTTATTGTGGTTCTTTTCACAATAGCAAAGCTATGGAAACAGCTTAGAAGCTCATCAAAAGATGAACAGATAAAGAAAATTCATTTCATATGCACAATAATTTCTTTCTTCTCTCTAAAGAAGAATGAAATTATGACATGGGAAGGAATGTAGGTGTAATTGAAGATTATGGTGATAAGTAAACTAAGCCAGTTTTACATTTACATATCCATGTATAAGACTTGAAGGTAGAGACAAGAGATTAAGACAGAGTTCCAAAGCTGATACAACAGAGCAGATTTGTGCATATGCAACACGAAAATAGAAGGGAGTATTTGAAGCAGAAAGTGGATCAGCAGTGAGAGCTAAAGTGGACAGTGCAGGGGTGAGTAACGTCAAAGTATGATAATGTATACACATGCACAAACATACACACATGCACACCCACATGCACATACAAACACACTATATGAAAATGTAACAATGAAACCCATTATGTCAACTAGTTATTTATATTTTAATTTTATATTATGTTAAATTATATTAATGTAACTAACATAAAATATGTTAAATTTATATTTTAGGAAGCAAATAGTGGAAGATAGAAGACTGAGAAAACTTCTTAGTAGGGATGGTAAGAGAAAGAGATAAAGAATCTGAGTTCTCTGTCTCGTCTGTGCATAAAAGATACTCTGCAGCAGCTCCTCTCAGCATCCTCTCTTCTACAGTAAGCTACATTTTTGGGGGTGATGATTTACACACCATACAGTCTGTTATCCATGGCTCTACTGATATAACTACTTCTGCTCCATGCCTTTATTTGCTGTCAAAACTTCCATAACTCTCATATATTGTGTTCTGATGTTTCATTTTCTCATGGATCATATTAAAATTTCAAAATTTTTGTCTTTATGATTACTCTATTTTATATATTAAATTAGTGATTACTTTTTGTCTGATATTTGTGTGTGTGGGCACATGCACATAAAATATATACTCATGCTGAGGTCAGTGTAAGTGACTCAATTACTCATTAAATTATTGTTTTAAACAGGCTTTTCATGGAACATATGCTATCGAATTCAATTATCCTGGCTAGTCAGCTAGTTCCAGGGATTTTTGCGTCTCTCTCAAAGTACTGGATTTCTAGGTGTGCACTAGCCCAGACTTCCACCCATATTCTAGGGTTTAAATTCAGATTTTCATCCTTACATGACAAACGCTTTACTGACTGAGCCACCAAATCAATATTCTTGTCTGTGATGCCATAGTCCCTATTTAAAAGCAATATATTTTCCATGTTGGAATGATTACTTCCTGTCAGCTTGACCCTAGAGACTTATAAGAAAAAGGCATTACAGGAAAAGACAAAGACAAAGTATTCCCATTTGCAGAAGATATGAGCCCATATTTAGAAGACTCTAAAGATTCCACCAGTAGCAGACTCTAAGATCTGCCCAGCAGATCCAGCATCATAGCAGACAAAAATAGCAAAAGGTACAAGCAAGCCAATAGTAAAGTTGTTTAAGGGTAAGAAATGTTCTCCTTATTTGGGGGATTAAAAATAAAAAAGATCAGTTCTTGTGAGGTGGACATTGTCATAGATTGTATGTGAAGTAGTCTCTAGAGGACTCACAAGGTATACTCTTATACCTTGCTTATCTGCTATAACTTATTGAGGTGTGGGGTGCTGGTAGATATTGTAATGTTAAATACTGGCCCCCAAGGTATGGGTGCCCTCTGGGATGAGAGAAGCCTCACATATATCAAATAATGCTATATGTCCTTGTTCCTTGTTTTCAAAATATAGTTAAATAAGATGCTAACAGTCTTTCTGGGCAGAAGAGAGGTAGGTGGGGTTTCTGTTTCCATGTGTGGGATTGGAACAGAACCATCAGGGAGGAGAAGAGAGAAGGGGGCAAGAGGAGAAAACACCATAGCCTAGATGAGTCATGAAAACATGGCCATAGGGGCTGGTAAATTGGAGTTAAGAGCAGCCTCAATAAAACATGGCTAATAGCAACTTAGGGTTATTTATTGATGGGGAAGTAGCTTTTAATAGTTTAGAGGGTAGTTATCTATCCAGCTCTAGTGCATTAAAACTTATATGAATATAAAAGTTTTGTATCTTTCATCTGGGAATTGAATGATAAAGACAGGGTAGAATTTCCTGACTGAGATTAATGACTACTACAACAATATCTAAATCTTGAGAGGTGATTGGATAATGACAGTGCTAATTTCATCAGTGAGTCGTTCCTGCAGTGCCTAATAGGAGAAAGGAACACTGTGGGTGTGACTTTGCAGGTCCTAGCTATCCTTATGCTGTCTTTCTGTTTTCAGGCTTTCTCAGTATTGACTGAGACCTCTGAAACCATTGGAGGAAAATAGTTCTTTTATCCTTTAAGCTGTTTCTTTTGGGAATTTTTTACAGAGTAGAAATATTCTGACTATTAATGAACATCTTCAATTTCAACTTCTGCTACAGTTTTGGTTAAGTCACCTTTGAAAGACTTCTACACTTATTAGAAAAAAATCAGATTTGGGGATCATAAAAGTTCTAAATTTCTTGTTCATCCCTGTGTGTTTAACACTCTGTCTTTTTGCCAACTGTTTTATTATTTGGTCCTTGTCGGACATATGGGATTGTCATTGGGTTACCCTAACCTGATTGGAAGACACTGGCAATTGATGGAATTTTAATAACTTCAGACAAAGGACACAGTAGCTTGCTGTTTGGGCTTCCCAGTGTGAGCAGTATCTCACACTCAACCAACATTTATGTCTCCAAATGCTGTCTTTATCAACAGTCTTATTGGCTGTATTATTTCTTTATTCTAGCCGAGTCCCAGTATGGCATACAGCTCTGGAGAAGTATGATGTCCAATTTAGCAGTCTTATGATGGGATGGCCTTTCAAAAGAGATGTGCTGGCAGTTCTGGTCTGCACCCAGGACCAAACTGATCTGGCAAAACAGCTCCCTGTACCCAAATCCCAAGTTTGGATACTCCTGAGAAGTCAGAGGAGAATACCGTCTGCCCATAGTCCAGACCAAAGAGGGAATTACATAGTGCCAACTGTGCCCACTGGGTGCAAGGACCTTCACGAGCAATTAGGGGCAGGACCCTTTGATCGCTGCCCATGCCTAGAGCTGTAAGACAGTCTCCAGGAGCACCACCACAGCTGAGAGCAGACATAAGACCCACCTTTCTGCTACCAAGTGACCTACCTGGTGGATTCAGGGTACACAGTTGGCAAAAGTCCGCTGGGTCAGGGCACTTCCTGATCCTGGTTCTACCCAGAAGTGAACTGAAACCATCCCATACTTCTCTGCACCCAAATCCCATGGGGAAGAGAGCGGACCACCAAGGAGTGCAAACATTCCAATGCCGCAGGACAGACTGCCACCTCTGAACACCTCGGCCCACATCCCTGGCCCAAGGGGAAACTGCACAGTGCCTCTGGACGGAGGGATGTAGGAACAGAGAGCCGCCAGTACCCACAGTTCTGGTCTTCTCCCAGGATAGAACTGATCCAACAAAACAGCTCCTTGCACCCAAATCCCATGGGGGAGAGAGTTGGAACCTCAGAAGTGTGGATACTCCTGAGAAGTCAGAGGAGAATACCCTTTGCCCACAGTCCAGAGTCAAGAGGGAATCGCAAAGTGCCAACTGTACCCCTGGATGCAAGGACCTACATGAACAATCAGGGGCAGTACCCTTTGTTTCCTGCCCACTCCTAGATCTGGAAAACAGACTTCAGCAGGACCACCACAGCTAAGAGCAGAGCACCTGTTCACAGGAAAGACTGAAAGAAAACAGGAAAACAGTTCTACAGGAGTGCTGACACAGAGGCCTACAGCAGGGCCAAATCACTCCCAGAAACAGCAAGACAAGCAAACACCAGAGAAAATCCAATGGCTAGAGGCAAGAGCAGGAACTTAATCAACAGAAACCAAGACTACATAGCATCATCAGAGCCCAGTACTCCCACCAAAGAAAAAACTGCATATCCAAACACACCAGAAAAGCAAGATTTGGATTCGAACTTACATTTTTTGATAATGATGGAGGACTTTAACAAAGACATAAAGAACTCCCTTAGAGAAATGCAGGAAAGCACAAGTAAACAAGTAGAAGCCCTTAGAGAGGAAACACAACAATCACAGAAAGAATTACAGGAAAACACAACCAAACAAGAAAAATTGTTTGAAAAATTGGAAGAATTGAAAATGGAAATAGAAACAATAAAGAAAGCACAAATGGAGACAACCCTGTATGTAGAAAACCAAAGGAAGAGAGACAAGGAGCTGTAGACACAAGCATCACCAACAGAATACAAGAGATAGAAGAAAGAACCTCAGGGGCAGAAGATACCACAGAAAACACAGACACAACTGTCAAAGATAGTGTAAACCACAAAAAGCTCCTAGCCAAAAACATACAGGAAATCCAGGACACAATGAGAAGATCAAACCTAAGAATAATAGGTATAGAAGAAAGTGAAGACTCCCACCTTAAGGGACCAGTAAATATATTCAAGAAAGTTATAGAAGAAAACTTCATTAAGCTAAAGAAAGAGATACCCATAAACATCCACGAAGCATACAGAACTCCAAATAGATTGGATCAGAAGAGAAATTCCTCCCATCCCATAATAAATAAAACACCAAATGTACAAAATGAAGAAAGAATATTAAAAGCAGTAAGGGAAAAAGGCCAAGTGTCATATAAAGTCAGACCTATAAGAATTACACCAGACTTCTCACCAGAGACTATGAAAGCCAAAAGATCCTGAACAAATCTCAAACAAGCTCTAACAGAACACAAATGTCAGCCCAAGTTACTGTATCCAGTAAAATGTCCAATTAACACATATGGAGAAGACAAGATATTCCATGACAAAACCAAATTTACACAATATCTTTCTCCAAATCCTACAAAGGATAATAGATAGAAAACTCCAAGACATGGAGAGAAACTACCTCATACAGAAAGCAAGAATAAAATTTCCTTGCAATGAAACCAAATAGAGACAAACATAATTCCACCTCTAACAAAGAAAATAACAGGAAGTGACAATCACTATTCCTTAATATCTCTCAATATCAATGAAATCAATTCTCTAGTAAAAAGACATAGACTAACAGACTGGGCAGGTAAAGAGGTAACAGCATTTTGCTGCATGCAGGAAACACACCTCAGAGACAAAGACAGACACTACCTCAGAGTAAAAGGCTGAAAAACAGCTTTCTAAGCAAATGGCCTGAAGAAACAAGCTGGAGTTGCCATTCTATATATAAAATAAAATTGACTTTCAAACAAGAGTCATTAAAAAAGATAAAGAGAGACACTTCATATTCATCAGAGGAATAACCTACCAAGATGAACTCTCAATCCTAAATATCTATGCTTCAAATGCAAGGACACCTACATTCATAAAAGAAACCTTACTAAAGCTCAAAGCATAGTAAGGTTTCTATCGTGTTGAACCTCACACGATAATAGTAGGAGATTTAAACACCCCACTCTCACCACTGGACAGATCATGGAAACAGAAATTAAACAGACATAAACAGACTAACAGAAGTTATGAACCAAATGAACTTAACAGATATTTACACAACATTCCATCCTAAAACAAAAAGATATACCTTCTTCTCAGCACCTCATGGAAACTTCTCCAAAACTGACCATGTAATCAGTCACAAAACAGGCCTCAACAGAAAAAGGAAGATAGAAATAGACCCATGCCTCCAATCAGACCATGACAGGCTAAATCTGGTATTCAACAACAATAAGGAAAGAACACATATATGGAAGTTGAACAATACTCTACTCAATGATAACCTAGTCAAGGAAGAAATAAAAAAAAGAAATTAAAGACTTCTTAGAATTTAATGAAAATGAAGGTACAACATACCCAAACTTATGGGACACAATGAAAGCTGTGCTAAGAGGAAAACTCATAGTTCTGAGTGCCTGCAGAAAGAAACAGGAGAGAGCATATGTCACCAGCTTGACAGCACACCTAAAAGCTCTAGAACAAAAAGAAGCAAGTACATACAGGAGGAGTAGAAGGCAGGAAATATTCAATCTCAGAGCTCAAATCAACCAAGTAGAAACAAAAAGGACTATACAAAATATTGACAGAACCAAAAGGTGGTTCTTTGAGAAAATCAAAGAGATAGATATATCCTTAACCAGACTACCCAGAGGACACAGAGAGTGTGTCTAAATTAACAAAATGAGAAAAAAAGAGAGACATAAAAGAGAATGAGAAGAAATAAAAAAAATTATCAGACCCTACTACAAGAGCCAATATTCAACAAAATTTGAAAATCTGCAGGAAATGGACAAATTCCTAGACAGATATCAGGTACAGAAGTTAAATGAAGAACAGATAAATGATTTAAATAACCCCATAACTCCTAAAGAAATAGATGCAATAATTAAAAGACTCCCAACCAAAAAGAGCCCAGGTCCAGATGGGTTCAGTGCAGAATTCTATAAGACCTTCATAGAAGACGTCGTAACAATACTATTCAAAGTATTCCAAAAAATTGAAACAGACAGAGCACTATTGAATTCCTTCTATGAAGCCACAATTATTCTTAAACCTAAACCATATAAAGACCCAACAAAGAAAGAGAACTTTAGATCAATTTCCCTTATGAATATCGACACAAAAATACTCAATAAAAGTTTTAGAAACTAAATCCAAGAACACATCAAAACAATCATCCATCATGATAAAGTACACTTTATCCCAGGTATGCAGAGATGGTTTAATATATGGAAAACCATCAAAGTAATCCACTATATAAAGAAACTGAAAGATAAAACCACATGATCATTTCATTAGATGCTGAGAAAGCATTTGACAAAATTCAACACCCCTTCATGATAAAAGTCCTGGAAAGAATAGGAATTCAAGGCGCATACCTAAACATAGTAAAAGCCATATACAGCAAACCAGTCGCTAACATTAAAGTAAGTGGAGAGAAACTTGAAGCAATCCCATTAAAATCAGGGACTAGAGAAGGCTGCCCACTCTCTCCCTACTTATTCGATATAGTTCTTGAAATTGTAGCCAGAGCAATCAGACAACAAAAGGAGATTAAGGGGATACAGTGCGGAAAAGAAGAAATCAAAATATCACTATTTGCAAATGATATGATAGTATATTTAAGTGATCCCAAAACTTCCACCAGAGAACTACTAAAGCTGATAAACACCTTCAGCAAAGTAGCTGGGTATAAAATTAACTCACATAAATCAGTAGCCTTCTGCTACACAAAAGAGAAACAAGCCAAGAAAGAAATTAGGGAAATGACACCCTTCAGAATAGGCACAAATATTATAAAATACCTCGGTGTGACTTTAACCAAGCAAGTAAAAGATCTGTATGATAAGAACTTCAAGCCTCTGAAGAAAGAAATTGAAGAAGACCTCAGAAGATGGAAAGATTTCCCATGCTCATGGATTCGCAGGATTAATGTAGTAAAAATGGCCATTTTACCAAAAGCAATCTAGAGATTCAATGCAATCCCCATCAAAATACCAATCCAATTCTTCAGAGAGTTAAACAGAACAATTTGCAAATTCATCTGGAATAACAAAAAACCCAGGATAGCTAAAACTATCCTCAACAATAAAAGGACTTCTGGGGTAATCACTATCCCTAAACTCAAGCAGTATTACAGAGCAACAGTGATAAAAACTGCATGGTATTGGTACAGAGACAGACTGATAGACCAGAGGAATAGAACTGAAGACCCAGAAATGAACCCACACACCTATGGTCACTTGATTTTTGACAAAGGAGCCAAAACCATCCAATGGAAAAAAGATAGCATTTTCAGCAAATAGTGCTGTTTCAACTGGAGATCAGCATGCTGAAGAATGCAGATTGATCCTTGCTTATCACCCTATACAAAGCTTAAGTCCAAGTGGATCAAGGACCTCAACATAAAACCAGATACACTCAAACTAATAGAAGAAAAAGTGAGGAAGCATCTCAAACACATGGGCACTGGAGAAATTTCCTGAACAAAACACCAATGGCTTATACTCTAAGATCAAGAATCGACAAGTGAGATCTCATAAAACTGCAAAGCTTCTGTAAGGCAAAGGACACTGTTGTTAGGACAAAGGGACAACCAACAGATTAGGAAAAGATCTTTCCTAATCCTATCACTGATAAAGGGCTTATATCGAAAATACACAAAGAACTCAAGAAGCTAGACCACAGGGAAACAAATAACCATATTAAAAAATGGGGTTCATAGTTAAAACAAAGAATTCACAGCAGAGGAATGCCAAATGGCTGAGAAACACCTAAAGAAATGTTCAACATCTTTAGTCATAAAGGAAATGCTAATCAAAACAACCCTGAGGTTTCAGCTTACACCAGTGAGAATGGCTAGGATCAAAAACTCAGGTGACAGCAAATGCTGGCAAGGATGTGGAGAAAGAGGAACACTCCTCCATTGTTGGTGGAATTGCAGACTGGTACAACCATTCTGGAAATCAGTCTGGAGGTTCCTCAGAAAATTGGACATTGTACTACCTGAGGACCCAGCTATTCCTCTCTTGGGCATATACCCAAAAGATGCTCCAACATAAAACAAAGACACATGCTCCACTATGTTCATAGCAGCCTTATTTATAGTAGCCAGAAGCTGGAAAGAACCCAGATGCCCTTCAACAGAGGAATGGATAGAGAAAATGTGGTACATCTACACAATGGAATATTATTCATCTATCATAAACAATGACTTTATGAAATTCATAGGCAAATTGATGGAACTGGAAAATATCATCCTGAGTGAGGTAACCCAATCACAGAAAAACACACATGGTGTGCACTCACTGATGAATGGCTATTAACCCAAATGCTTGAATTACCCTAGATGCACAGAACACATGAAACTCAAGAAGGATGACCAAAATGCAAATGCTTCACTCCTTCTTTAAAAGGGGAACAAGAATTCCCTTGGCAGGGAATAGGGAGGCAAAGATTAAAACAGAGGCAGAAGGAACACCCATTCAAAGCCTGCCCCACATGTGGCCCATAGATATACAGATACCAAACTAGATAAGATGGATGAAGCAAAGAAGTGCATGCTGACAGGAACCGGATGTAGATCTCTCCTGAGAGACACAGTCAGAATAGGACAAATATATAGGCGAATGCCAGCAGCAAACCACTGAACTGAGAATGGGACCCCCATTGAAGGAATCAGAGAAAGGACTGGAAGAGCTTGAAGGGGCTCGAGACCCCATATGAACAACAATGCCAAACAAGCAGAGCTTCCAGGGACTAAGCCACTACCCAAAGACTATACATGGACTGACCCTTGGCTCCAACCTCATAGGTAGCAATGAATAGCCTAGTAAGAGCACCAGGGGAAGTGGAAGCCCTTGTTCCTGCCAAGACTGAACCCCCAGTGAATGTGAGTTGGGGGGAGGGTGGTAATGGGGGGAGGATGGGGAGGGGAAGCCTACATAGAAGGGGAGGGGGAGGGTTAGGAAGATGTTGGCCCTAAAACCGGGCAGGGGAATAACAATCGAAATGTGAATAAGAAATACTCAAGTTAATAAAGATAAAAAATAAATAAATAAATAATAAAAATGGTGTTCTGAGCTAAACAAAAAATTCAGAGCTGATGAAAGTCGAATGGCTGAGAAGCCCCTAAAGAAATGTTCAACATCTTTAGTCATAAGGGAATTGCAAATCAAAACAACCCTGAGGTTTCACCTCACAGCAGTGAGAATGGCTAAGATCAAAAACTCCAGTGACAGCAGATGCTGGCGAGGATGTGGAGAAAGAGGAAGACTCCTCCAGGGGAGATTGCAGACTGGTACAACCATTCTGGATATCAGTCTCGAGTTTCCTGAGATAATTGACCATTGGCTTACCTGAGGACCCAGCTATACCTCTCTTGGGCATATACCCAAAAGATGCTCCAACATATAACAAAGACACATGCTCCACTATGTTCATACCAACCTTATTTATAGTAGCAGTCCTGGATAAGTGGATATTAGCCCAAATGCTCAAATTACCCTAGATGCACAGAACACATGAAACTCAAGAAGGATGACCAAAATTCAGGTGCTTCACTCCTTCTTTAAGAGGGGATCCCTTCTTTAGGAGGGGATAGGGAGGCAAAGTTTAGAACAGAGGCTGGGGGAACGCCCATTCAGAGCCTGCCCCTTATGTGGCCTATACATATACAGCCACCAAACTAGATAAGATGGATGAAGCAAAGAAGTGCATGCTGATAGGAACTGGATGTAGATCTCTCCTGAGAGACACAGCCAGAATAGTACAAATCTATAGGTGAATGCCAGCAGCAAACCACTGAACTGAGAATGGGACCCCCATTGAAGGAATCAGAGAATGGACTGACAGAACTTGAAGGGGCTTGAGACCCCATATGAACAACAATGCCAACCAAACAGTGCTTCCAGGGACTAAGCCACTACGCATAGACTATACATGGACTGACCCTGGGCTCCAGCTGCATAGGTAGCAATGAATAGCCTAGTAAGAGCACACAGTGGAAGGGGAAGCCCTTGGTCCTGCCAAGGCTGGGCCCCTGTGAACAGGATTCTTGGGGGGAGGGCGGTAATATGGGGAGGATGGGAAGGGGAACATCCATATAGAAGTGGAGTGTGAGGTTTTAGGGGGATGTTGACCTGGAAACCGGGAAAGGGAATAACATTTGAGATGTAAATAAGAAATACACAATTTAATAAAGATGGGGGAAAAAAGAATGCTGAGGAAAAAATAAAAAGTACAGGTAAAAACTCTAGAAGAAAAAGAAGCAAACAAACCTGGGGGAGTAGATGATGGAAGGAAACAATCAAAATCAATAATCAATAATTTAGAAACAAAGAGAACAGTATAACATATCAACGAAAACAAGCTGTTTTTTTGTTTTTGTTTTGTTTTGTTTTGTTTTGTTTTGTTTTTGAGAAAATCAGCACAATGGAAAAACATGGGGCAAAACTAACTAAAAGGCAGAGATGTGGTATCCAAATTAACAAAATTAGAAATGAAAGGGTGATGTAACAGCATAAACTGAGGAAATATAAAACATTTATTAGGTTTTAATTCAAAAGCATATACTCTACAAAATTGGAAAATCTAAATGAAATGGATGATTTTCATGATAGATTCTACTTACAAGAGTTAAATCAAGATCAGATAAATGATCTAAATTGCCTTGTAAGTCATGAAGAAATAGAGACAGTCTTCAAAAGTCTCCCAACCTAACCAAAAACTCAGGGTCAGATCTTTTTAGCACAGAAGACAACTGACTTTCAATACCCCTCAATAATTCCACAAAATAGAAACAGAAATAGCACAGCCAAACTCATCCTATGAGACCACAGTCACCCTGAGAAAACACCAAAGACTCAACAAAGAAAGAATTTCAGACCAATTTTCCTTATGAATATTGGTGCAAAAATACTCATTAAAAACCTCACTAACTGAATCCTAAAACACATCAAAGACATCATCTACCATGTTGAAGTAGGCTTTATACCTAGGAGGCAGGGGTGGCTTGATATATGAAACTTAGTCAATGTAATATACCATATAAATAATCTGGAAAAAAGATGATTATCTCTTTAGATGCTGAAAAAGCATTTGACAAAATTCTAAAACATTTCATGTTAAAAGTCTTAGAGAGATCATGGATGAAAGACACAATAATGGTTCTATTCAGCAAGCCAAACAGCCAACATCAAATTAAATGAAGAAAAATTTAAAGCAAGTTCCCTATATTCAAAAACAGGACAAAGCTGCTTACTCTCTCCTTATCTCGTCCATATAGTATTTGAATTCTAGGTAAAGCAACAGGACAACTAAAGGAGATCAAAGAAATAAAAATTTGAAAGGAAGAAGTCAAAGC
This sequence comes from Rattus norvegicus, assembly GCF_021556685.1. Classification (NCBI taxonomy): domain Eukaryota; kingdom Metazoa; phylum Chordata; class Mammalia; order Rodentia; family Muridae; genus Rattus; species Rattus norvegicus. Next base: position 106,635,274 of record NC_141535.1, on the reverse strand, counting down.
ATCACTTTTTCCCAGGTGATATCATACTATACATAAGAGACCCAAACAGTTTTTAACAGAGAACTTTTTTTCTCTTTTTTATTGGATATTGTTTTATTTACATTTCAAATATTACCCCATTCACGGTTTCTCATCCATAAATTCCCCTATCCTGTATGCTCTTCCACTTTTTCTATGAGGGTGTTCCCCCACCCATTCACTCACCTCTTCCCACCATCCTGCCATGACATTCCCCTACACTGGGATCCAAGCCTTGGCAAGACCGAGGGCTTCTCCCATTTGTGCCCAACAAGGTCATCCTCTGCTACATATGCAGCTGGAGTCATGGGTCTTTCCATTTGTACTCTTTGGATAGTGGTTTACTCCCTGGGAACCCTGGTTGGTTGGTATTGGTGTTTTATGGGGTTACAAACCCCTTCAGCTCCTTCAATCCTTTTTCTGACTATACCAATGTGGACCTCATACACAGTACAGTGGTTGGCTGCAATCATCTGCATCTGTATTTTTCATGCTCTGGCAGAGCATCTCAGGAGACAGCTATATTAGGCTCCTGTCAGCATGCACCTCTTGGTATCAGCAATATTGTCTGGGTTTGGTGACTCTATGTATATGGGCTGGATCCCTAGATGGGGCAGTTTCTAGATAGCCTTTCCTTTGGTCTCTGCTCCAAATTTTATATCCATATTTCCTCCTAAAAGGAATATATTGGTAAACACTTCTAAGAAAGATTGAAGCCTCCATACTTTGCTAGTCCTTCTTCCTGAGCTTCTTGAGATCTGTGGATTGTATCTTGTGCAACATGAGCTTTTGGGCTAATATCAACATATCACTGAGTGCATACCATGTGTGCTTTCTTGTGTTTCGGTTACCTTACACAGGATATTATCTAGTTCCATCCATTTGCCTAAGAATTTTGTGAAGTCATAGCTATTGATAGCTGAGTAGTACACATTATGTAAATGTACCACATTTTTTTGTGTCCATTCCTCTGTTGAGGGACATCTAGGTTATTTTGAGCCTCTGGCTATTATAAATAAGGGTGGTTTGAACATAGTGAAGCATGTGTCTTTATTATATGTTGGAGCATATTTTGGATATATGGCCAGAAGTGGTATAGCTGGATCCTTGGGTACTATTAAATCCAGTTTTCTGAGGAACCTCCAGACTGATTTCCATAGCAGTTATAACAGCTTGCAATACCACCAACAATGGAGGTGTGTTTTCTTTTCTCCACATCCTGACCAGTATCTATTGATACCTGAGGCTCTTAACTTAGCCATCCTGACAGGTATGAGGTGGAATCTCAGTGTTGTTTCTGATGTAGGATTGGAAAAGACCTTCTATTTCTTCTATTACTTTCGGTGTATCTGGTTTAATGTGGAGGTCCTTGATCCACTTGCACTTGAGCATTGTACAGGGTGATAAGAATGAATCAATCTGCATTCTTCTACATGCTGATCTCCAGCTGAACCAGCACCATTTGCTGAAAATGCTATCTTTTTTTCCACTGGATGGTTTCAGCTCCTTTGTCAAAGATCAAGTGAACATAGGTGTGTGGGTTCATTTCTGTGTCTTCAATTCTATTCCACTGATCAACCAGCCTGTTTCTATACCATTACCATATAAGTTTTTATCACTATTGCTCTGTGATACAGCTAGACGGCAGGGATGGTGATTCCCCCAAATTCTTTTACTGTTGCAGATAGTTTTCTGTATCCTGCATTTCTTTTTATTCCAAAAGTATTTGAAAAATGCTGTCTCTAACTCTATGAAGAATTGAGTTGGAATTGTGATGGGGATTGCATTGAATCTGTAGATTTCTTTCTGCAAGATGGTCATTTTTGCAATATTAATCCTGCCAATCCATGAGCATGGGAGTTTGTTCTATCTTCTGTGATCTTCTTCAATTTCTTTCTTCAAGAAAGAAGTTGAAGTTCTTATCATACAGATCATTCACTTGCTTAGTTAGAGTCACAGCAACTTATTTTATGTTATTTGGGATTATTGTGAAAGGTGTCATTACCCTAATTTCTTTCTCAACCTGGTTATTCTTTGAGTAGAGGAATGCTATTGATTTGTTTGAGTTAACTTTATACCCAGACACTTTGCTGAAGTTCTTTATCAGGCTTAGTAGTTCTCCAGTGGAACTTTTGGGGTTACTTAAGTATACTATCATATCATCTGCATATAGTGATATTTTGACTTCTTCTTTTCCAATTTGCATCCCTTTGACCTCCTTTTGTTGGGCAAGGACTTCGAGTTCTATATTGAATAAGTAGGGAGAGTGTGGACAGACTTGTATAGTCACTGATTTTAGTTGGATTGCTTCAAGTTTCTCTCGATTCACTTTTATGTTGGCTACTGGTTGTCTGTAAATTGCTTTTACTATGTTTTGGTATAAGCCTTGAATTCATGACCTTTCCAGGATTTTTATCATGAAGGAGTGTTGAACTTTTTCAAATGCTTTCTCAGCATCTAATGAAATGATCATGTGGATTTTTTTCTTTGAGTTTGTTTATATAGTGGATTGCATTGATGGATTTCCATATATTGAACCATCTGTGCATCCCTGAGATGAAGCCTACTTGATCATGATGGGTGATAGTTTTGATGTGTTCTTGGATTCAGTTTGTAAAAATTTTATTGAGTATTTTTGCATCAATATTCATAAGGGAAATTGGTCTGAAGTTCTCTTTTTTTGTTAGGTCTTTGTGTGGCTTAGGTATAAGCATAATTGTGGCTTTATAAAAGGAATTGGGTAGTACTCTCTGTTTCTGTTTCATGCAGTAGTTTTGACAATCTTAGTATAGGTCTTCTATGAAGGTCTGATATGATTCCACACTTAATCCATCTTGTTCTGGACTTTTTTAGATTGGCAGACTTTTAATAACTGATTCTAATTCTTTAGGAGATACGGGGTTGTTTAGATCGTTTATCTGATCCTGATTTAACTTTGGTACGTGGTATCTGTCTAGAAAATTACCCATTTCCTCCAGATTTTCCAGTTTTGTTGAGTATAGGCTTCTGTAGTAAGATCTGATGATTTTTTTTAATTTCCCCAGATTCTGTTTTTATGTCTCCCTTTTCATTTCTGATTTTGTTAATTTGGATATATTGCCTGTGCCCTCTGGTTAGTCTGGATAAGGGTTTATCTATTTGTTGATTTTCTCAAACAACCAGCTCCTGATTTTATTGAGTCTTTGTATAGTCCTTTTTGTTTCCACTTGGTTAATTTCAGCACTGAGCACTGAGTTAGATTATTTCTTGCTTTCTACACCTCTCAGATGAATTTGCTTCTTTTTGTTCTAGAGCTTTCAGGTGTGCTGTCAAGCTACTAATGTATGCTTTCTTGTTTCCTCTTGGAGGCATTCAGAGCTGTTTTTTTCCTCTTAGCACTGTTTTCATTGTGTTCCATAGGTTTAGGTTTGCTGTGCCTTCATTTTCATTAAATTCTAAAAAGTCTTTAACTTCTTTCTTCATTTCTTACTTGACCAAGTGATCATTGAGTAGAGCATTTTTCAACTTCCATGTGTATGTGATCTTTCTCTTGTTTCGTTGTTATCAAAGACCAGCCTTAGTCCGTGGTAATCTGATAGGATGCATGGGAGTATTTTAATCTTCTTAGATTTGTTGTGGCCTGTTTTTTGATCAATTTTATGGTTAATTCTGGAGCATGTACCCTAAGGTAATGTGAAGAAGATATATTCTTTATTTTAGAATGAAATATTCTAAAAATATCTTAAATCCATTTGGTTTATAACTTCTGCTAGTTTCTCTTTGTCTCTGTTTAGTTTGGATTCTTATGATCTGTCCTTTCCTAAGAGTGAGGTGTTGAATTCTCCCACTATTTTTATGTGAGGTGTAATGTGTGCTTTGAGCTTTAGTAAGGTTTCTTTTATGAATGTTCCTTTCCATTTGGAGCATAGGTATCCAGGACTGAGAGTTCATCTCGTTGGATTTTTCCTTTGATGAATATGAAGTGGCCTTCCTTAATTTTTTTGGTAACTTGTGGTTGGAAGTCAATTTTGTTTGATATTAGAATGTCTACTCCAGCTTGTTTCTTGGAACCGTTTGCTTGGAAAATTTTCTTCCAACCTCTTACTCTGAGGTAGTGTCTGTCTTTGTCACTGAGGTGTTTGTTTTTCTTGTATGCAGCAAAATGCTGGGTCCTCTTTACATATATAGTCTGTTAGTCTTTTACTGGGAAATTGAGTACATGAATGTTGAAAGATGTTAGGGACCAATGATTGTTGTTTTCTGATTTGTTGTTAGATGTGGATTTATGTTTATTTGGCTATCTTCTTTTGAGTTAGTTGAAATTAGAAATTTCTACAGCTTATAAACAGCTTCAGTGGAGTAGCTGGTTATAAAATTAACTCAAAGAAATAAATACTTCTCCTTTATACACATGATAAACAGGCTGAGAAAGAAATTAGAGATACAGCAACCACACAATAGGAAAAGACAATATAAAAATACTTTGCTGTAACATTATCCATGCAAATAAAAGATCCATATGACAAGAACTTCAAGTCTTTAAAGAAATAAACTTAACTCAAAGATGGAAAGATCTCTCAAGCTCATGGATTGGTAGGATTTATGTAGTGCAAAGGTCATCTTACCAAAAGTAAACATCAGGTTCAATGCATGTCACATTAAAATTCCAACACAATTTTTGAAGAACTCAAAAGAAGGTCTTTTAACTTCTCAACTTCATATGGAAAAACAAAAACCCAGGGTAGTTAAAATAAGCCTGTATAATAAAAGAACTTTTGGAAGGATCACCATCCCAGAGTGCAAGTTGTACTACAGAGAACTAGTAATTATAAACCACATGGCACTGTTATAGAAACAAGCATATTGATCAATTGAATCGACCTGAAGACCCAGAAATAAACCCACACAGACCTATAAACATGTGGTTTTTAACAAAAAGGCAAATCATACTATGGGGAAAAAAGCATCTTCAACAAATCATGCTGGTCTAACTGGATGTCTGCATGTAGAAGAATCAAAATTGAACTATATTTATCACACTGCAAAAAACTCAAATCCAAGTAGATAAAAAACCTCAACACAAACCTGAATACACTAAATCTACTACAAGAAAATGTGGATAATAACCTTGAATATAGGAAGCACCTTTCTGAACAGAATACCAATACCTAAAGCATTAAAATCTACAATAAACAAATGGGCTATCATGAAACTGAAAAGTTTCTGTAGGGCAAAGGACACTGTCAATAGGACAAAATGGCAGCCTATAAGATGGGAGATAACCTTCTTCACCCCTACAGGTGACAGATCGTTAATTGTTGCTGCAAAATTATAAAATATCACACTTGTCCTGGTACCTGTGGGTTTCTGAAGGTCTCCATGCTCTAGCTGTTTCGGTTACCACTTTCACACAGCATCCCTTTGGCGGTTTTTAGCATGCTTGAGAATCACATGGCATTCCACGGGCTGTGCTAGCATAGCCCCACACCAAGCTAGCCCCAAGCTTTCTATAGACGAGCATGGCTTCCTGTTACAAACTCTGCTCACACTCCCAACACCCAGTGAAATCATTACTCAGCAAACTGGAACCCAATATCCAGATTTATGTGCTAAATGTTCAAGGTACAATACATCCACACAAGTAACTTACAAATAATTGATAATATGTAATTGCCCACCTAGAATAAAAAGCCCTGTACATATCCATCCCTTAGGAATATATAACAATCTGTAAAGGTGCAGAGAGGAATCTTAACATCAGCCTCCATGTTTTCTCTGCTATTTCTCCTCCCCTCACTCTTCTTGCACTCACATGTTGCTAACAGAGGACTGTGCTAGTGGAGATTGTCTCTACAACCTCTCAGTTCTGGAAGCTTCCTATGTTTATAGATAATTGGTCCTTCTCAGATTTCTAATCGAGTTGAAGACTGATTATAGTCTCATAGACTATCAGGCTGCTTAATGCTGAAAATACATATTTTATTAGATAGTTATCAGATAGTATTCAAGCTAGCCAGCATATAACATAGATTTTAAGTTTTTTCTTAACTGGAATGGATAACTAAATGTTCTGTTTACTGACAAAGTGTTGGACTGGGTGTTAGTTATATTTTATACTTTTAGTTACAAAATGATAATAGTTGTGCTCAGCTTATATTTGAGAGAAAAAATTTTTAATTAGATAAAAAGGGTGACATGTCATATAGGTGAAAATGGGTACAAGATAGAATGAGGCCTGTCATTGGACAAGAAGAAAGGATGGGCAGAAGAAAGTTTTAGAGAAAGATGGAGCGAGGGGAGGAAAAGCAGCAGAGAGAACATGGAAACTCATGTTACAATTCCTCTCTGCACATTTACAGTTTGTTGTGAATATTCTTAAGAGATGAATGTGTACAGGGCTTGTGTGTATAAGTGGGCAATTATATATTATCAATTAGTTGTAAGTTAATTATGTAGATGTATTGTATATTGAACATTTAACACATAAATCTGGATGTTGGGTTCCAGTTTGCTGAGTAATGATTTCACTGGATGTTGGGAGTGGGAAAAAAGCTTGTGACAGGAAGCCATGCTAGTCTATAGAATGCTTAGGGTTAGCATGGTGTGGGCCCATGCTAATACCACCCAAGGAACAATATGTGAGTCTCAGGCATGGTAACAACTGCCAAGGGGATGCTGTGTGAAAGCAGTAACAGAGTAACAGCTAGAGCATGGAGATTCTCAGGAGTGGGAACCTGCAGGAAGCAGGACGAGTGTCATTTTTTATAATTTTACAGCAATAGTTAATATCCAAAATATTTAAAGAACTCAAGAAGTTAAACACAGAACAACTGAAACCGGGAAAGGGAATAACTTTTGAAATGTAAATGAGAAATACCCAATTTGAAAAGATGGAAAAAAGAAAAAAAAAGAAGAAGAGGTACAGAGCTAAAGAGAGAATTTCCAACAGAAAAGTCTCTAATGTCCAAAAAGCACTTAAAGAAATGTTCAACCTTCTTAGTCATCAGAAAAATGCAAATCGAAATGAATCTGAGATTCTACCTTACACCCATCAGATTAGGCAAGATCAAAAACACAGGCAACAGCACTGCTAAACAAATGTGGAGCAGGGAGAACACTCCTCCATTTTCTGGTATGCACTCATAATCCTCTGGAAATCAATTTGTCTGTTTTGCAGGAAACGGGGTATATATCTACCTCAAGACCCACTTATACCACTCTTCATCATGTACCCAAAAGATACCCCATTATATCACAAGGATACTTGCTCAACTATGTTCATAGCAGCTTTTTTCATTATAAGCAGGAACTGAAAAACAACCCAGATGTCTCTCAACTGAAAATGAATAAAGAACATGTGTTTGATTTACACTGGAATACTGCTCAGCCATGAAAAGCAATAACATCATGCAGTTTGCAGGAATATTGATGGAACTAGAAAATACCACTCTGTTTGAGGTAACCCAGACCCAAAAGACATGCATGGTATGTATTCACTGATAAGTGGATATTAGCCATAAACTACAACATGCCCATGTTACAATCCACAGACCCAGAGAAGCTTCATAACAAGGATGGTTCAACAGAGGATGCTTGAATCATATTAAGAAGGGAAAATAAAATAGACATCTGAGGTGAATGGAGGAAGGGAACTTGGTTGATGAGGGTAGGGTAGAGAAACAGGGTAGGAGGAGGAATCAAGTATACAGAGAATGGGGGAGAAAGAAGTGAAATTGGCAGTAGTCAAGGGGTGAATCTCTAGGATGTGCCAGAGAACTAGTATGGGGTGTGAGAAGACCTCATGGAGTCTATGAGAGTGACATTACCTGGGACTCCTAGCAGTGGGAAATAGAAAGCCTGAAACAGCAACCTCCTGTAGCTAGTCAGAACTCCCACTGAAGGTATAAGGACATCAACACACATATAAAATCTTTGACCCAAAAAATGTCCTGCCCTATAACATGTGCAGGGAAAAGGAAATGCCCAAGTACTGAGTGGCCCAATTTGAGATTCATCTCCTGGGTGAGAACCAATTCCTAACCTTCGTAATGATACTCCATTATGCAGGCACACCATAGTCTAGAATAATTGTCTTCTGAGTGTTCTACCAGGAAGCTATGGAAACAGATACAGAGACCTAGAGCATAACATTAGATGGAGCTGAGGACTCTTGTGGAAGGATTAGGGAAAGAATTGAGGGACCAGAAAGGCGTAGAGCTGCTGCAAGCAGAGTCTACTAACCTGGATCCTTTGGGGCTCCCAGAGACTGAACTACCTACCAAAGAACAAGCTTGACCTGGACCTATGTTGCACACACAAATGTAGCAGACATGCAGCTTGGTCTTAATGTAGGTCCCCCAGCAGGTGGAGTGGGGGATGTCCCTGGATCCTATTCCTCTACCTGAGCACCTTGTCTTGTCTCACTGTGAGATGTGCCTAGTCCTAAAGTGACTTGATGTTCTAGTGTAGGTTGATATTGGGGGATTGGGGAGCTTTCCCTTCTCAGAAAGCAAAGATAAAGGGTGGTGGGAGATGAGTTTGTGAGGGTGCAACCAAGGAAGGGAGACTGTGATCGGGATATAAAGTGAATGAATAAAATAATGAAAAAAAAGTCCAAGATGGCACACTTGGTAAAGAGGCTCGCCATCACCTTAATGATCTGAGTTCAAATCTCTAATATCCACATTGTAGAGTGAAAGAAACAGCTTCCACAAGATAAACTTTGACTTCCACAAGTATTTTCTGGCACACACACACAAATAAATATAGATAGACAGATAGATGATAGATAGATAGATAGATAGATAGATAGATAGATAGATAGATAGAATAGACATATACATAGATAGATTTAACTTTAGTTTTTAAAGAAAATTCACATTCAAAAGAAGCCAGGATAAGAAACAAAATGCAGCTCTGTAAAGTAACAAGGAATGAGGAGATTGACTGAGTATGTAAAGCAAGTACATCTAATTGCATCCAAATATTCACATATATTTTAACTGTATTATCCTTTGATAATTTCTTACAAGTATTGTGGACATTTCTCCACTCCCAACACTCTCACATCTTCCTCCTGTGCCTGCTGAATCCCTCATTTATCCCAGAAAAATCTCTCTATTTTCCTATCTCTGTTTTGCTCTTACTTTGTTACCCATTAAGTTCAGTTATGGCTCTTCAATAATCATCGACAGCAGGCACATTACAGAAGCACGGAAACTCAACAGTGGCTACATCACTGGAGAAAGTGACATGCATAGTCCCACAACCTCTAATAACCAGTAGTTCCCCATGGAGGGGTAGACATCCTAGGCCATTCCTTTATCCATAATAAAAATGTTACAGGTCACAGTCTTGTGCAAATTGTAGACAGGTAACCACAGCGTCCATGAGTTCTTTGAGGTAATGGCCATGTTGTGTCCAGAAAACAAGCTCTCTCAGCATATATCTGCATCCTATAGCATTTATATTCTTTCCATTCCTCTTTTGAGGTGCTGCCTGAGCCTTTGAGGGACAGTATATTTCTCTTGTTTGATTGAGCATGCAGAACTAAATTTTTCTCAACCCTTTGACCATTATGAGTCTTTGCATTGACCATTACCCTCTATAAAGAGGAGCTTCTACCACTATGGCTGAGAGCAGACTGATCTTGTGATAAACAGAAATATTTATGTTTTACTCTGTGAAATCAATAACTTTTGGTCTTTTGCAAGTCTAATTCTGAAAATAGATATGGAAAGAATTATGTAATCTATCTAACATGGAACCAGATGAAAGAGTTTCAATAAAAATTAAAACAAAAAAAAACACTAAGAAACAGAAAACTGATCTTTTTAATGTTTTAGAAAGAAGACCTGAGGCTGCATTACCTTGAAACATAGCCTTTTTTAGTTGAATTGCAATTCTGCATGCAGAAAAGGCTGGGATGAAAAACTATCAAAAGTCTCTGTTCATAGCTTAGCATATTCTTTTATTTGTTTTATTTATTCATAAATATATCCTATGATCCCCACCACTCCATATATTTTGAGGAATATTCTTTAGTCCACAGAGGATGAAGTCTCTTATAATGAAAAGTAAACACATTTCAAAAAGCTTGAATATACCTTGCAGAAATAATTTTAGTGTCCAAATTGAAAACAAAAAAGTGAAAACAAGTAGGGTTAAATGTATACTTGACAAAAGACTCAAACTCACATTAAAAATAAGGGTTTCCATAAATAATAGAAAAAGCTCACCTAAAGAAAGACTTAGGCAAATAATGTAAGGAAGTTGAAGTCATCATACGCCATCAGCAAAGCCAATAAAGTTTAATGCTGTTGAGAACTGTAGATGATTCAGTTTTGTGACAGAGGATAAGACATTTAGGGGTTTTAACTCAATATGTGACTTAGGGTCTACATTATCTTCAGTTTTGTTCTGTAATCTCTCTCATAGGTAGCCGATTCACAGAAATAACCAAAATGGAAGTGCTAAAATGCATAATTTTCCATTATAAAATATTTTACAGAAAGAAATAAAATTATTCCTTCATATTCTACTCCTTCTTAAAGAGGGGAACAAAAATATCCATAGGGGGGATGTGGAGGCAAAGTTTAGAGTTCAGACTGAAGGAACAGCCATTCAGAGCCTGCCCCACATGTGGCTCATATATATACAGCCACCAAAACTAGTTAAGATTGAAGCTAAAAAGTGCATGCTGAAAGGGACCAGATATAGATATCTCCTGAGAGATACAATCAGAGCATGTCAAAACAGAGGTGAATGCTAACAGCAAACCACCTAACTGAAAACAGGACCCTCTTTGGGGGAATTAGAAGAAAGATAGAAAGAGCCGAAGGCCTTGCAACCCCATAAGAACAACAATGCCAACCAACCAGAGCTTTTAAGGACTAAACTACTATCCAAAGACTGTACATGGATTAACCCAGGGCTTCAAAGCAAATAGCCTTGTTGAGACACCAGAGGAAGGGGAAGCCCTTGGTCCTGCCAAGACTCGACCCCCAGTGCAGGGGAATGTTGGGGAGCAGTAAGTGGGGGCTGGATGGGGAAACATCCTTATGGGTGAGGGGAAGGGGATAGCAGGCTTATTGACAGGAAACCTGGAAAGGGATTTACATTTGAAAAGTAAATAAAGAAATATATCCAATAAAAGTAAATAAAATATCATGAAAGCTTTTACGGAGTCATACACAGAGAGCATAAGAAAGCACCGACGGAGACATTATGTCACTATGAAGTTCAGCAGCTTATTGCAATTATCCAGTTCCAATAACACCCAATCAAATGGAGTGGGGAGAGAAGGGCACCCTCAAAAAGACTATGTGGAGAATATCACAAATTCTTTGAACCCATTTGCCCCTTCTTGTAGGATTTTGCACATAGTATTTTTATATTCACTTAAGTAAGGTAGTAAAAAGAAAAGTCCACATCTGCGGAAAACCATTTCTGACTGCCTGTTCTACCCTAACTTTTCTTTGTTTGTGGCCCAGGAAATACAATTTGAACAAAATTAAACATCTCCACTAAAAATCAGGTCAGTACCATAGTCGATTATAAAGGATGCTGCATGTTCTAACAACTGGGATAATGACACCCTACTCATAATGACTACTGCCAGGTAAAGAAAATTATAGGCCTCTTTTTTAAGTGATGCGAACTCTGTCATGGCTGAATTTTTCTATCTTTCAAACTTGATACTTATTCTTTTCATAACGATAACCAGTGTCGCATAGGGTTATGTAACCAAGCACATCTGTTCTCCCTTATTTTGTAGATATTACATTCATTGTGCTTCACAGCATGAGTCTCCAATCAAGATCCTGAATATTGCTTCATGATAAATGTCACAGATGAGAAGGTGGCCCAATGCCAATTTTTTGTAGCTATTCCAGCCCATCTATTTGAGCAATGCTTGTGATGGTTAATATATGCTTGGCCCAAGAAGTGGCACTATTAAGAAGTCTGACATTGTTGGCTTAAGTGTGACATAGTGGGCATTGGCTTTAATGGCCTTGTCCTAGATGCCTGGAGGCTATCTCCTGTCTACCTTTGGATTAAGAAATAGAACTCTTAGCTCCTCTAGCCCCATATCTGCCTGAATGCTGCCATGCTCCCATATTGGTGATAATGGACTAAGCCTCTGAACCTGTAAGTCAGCCCCAATTAAATGTTGTTCTTTATAAGAGTTGCCATGGTCATGTTGTCTCTTCACAGCCAATAAAACCCATACTAAGAAAGATACTTCTCACAGTTCACACTTAGTTCAACATAAGTTGTTACTGCCTTTCCAAATGTACAGACTCTTGCCTAGTATTTATAAAACCATTAGTTATAGACTGCCTGGTATACCTTTAATTCTTTGGTCCATGTGTCACCCTTTGCAGGGCACCCCTTCTCCCAGTTCTTCCTAAAAGAGAAAGGCACAGGGAAAAAAGATAATAACATAGGAGTAAGTAGCCTCATTCAAATATATGTAGAAAAGACAGACTCCAGGAGGCTAACAACATGGGCTACAAGGACACATGGCAGCCTAAAGCCTCAGCAAGTCAGAAAGTCTAGAAGCATGGGACTTTCTAAAAACATACATTTACAATGCATTAAGGGACTTTCAAGGTCATGACCTCCACTTATAAATTTCACATAATACTGAAGCCTATGTTGATAATGTGTTTCAAGGGGTAAAGGGGGATGCTGCCAGGACTGAGGGTCTAATTTCAGTTACCTACATGGTAGAAGAAACAACGTACATAAATTGTATCACTGTAAGGTGTGGGGGGGGGATGAAATGGGAAGATTGGTTGCTCGAAAATATTTGGCGGCCACCTCTCTGTTCAGAGATCCCGCTGGCAGAGAGCTGGATTCTCAAAGTGTTGGCACACCAGAGAGGATAGGTGAGACCACCATTGTTGCTCACAATCCTGGCCCAAGTGGAACCCCCAAAAAACCCTCTGGTCACAGGAACCAAAGAACAGTCTGGGACAGGATAATTCTAGTTTTTGTCTGTGCTAGAGCTAACCCTGTGCCACAGCTCTCTGTACCCAGGTCCCCCAGTGAGAGAACTGGTCTTCCAGTCATGCTGACACACAGGTTTACAGGAGTGTCAAGCCACTGTCAGAGACAGCAAGACCAGCTAACACCAGAGATAAGCAGATGGCAAGAGGCAAGAGCAAGACCTAACCAAAAGAAACCATATCCACCAGGCATCATTAGGACCCAGCTCCCCCACCACAGCAAGCCCTGGACAGCAAATCACAACAGAAAAGCAAGGTTTTGATTTCAAATCACAACTCATAATGATGTTAGAGGAGTTTAAGGAGGACATTAATAAATCCCTTAAAGAAATACAGGACAACACAGGTTAAACAGATGCCCTTAAAGAAGAAACACAAAAAACAGCCAAACAGGTGAAGGAATTGAAGAAAACCATCCAGGATTTAAAAAAATAGAAGCAATAGAGATATCACAAAAAGAAACAACACTAGAGAGAAAAATCAAGGAAATATACAAGAAGTCATAGATGCAAGCAACACCAACCGAATACAAGAGATAGAAGAAAGAATCTCAGAGGCAAAAGAAACCATAGAAGATATTGACAGAACTGTCAAAGAAAATGCAAAAAGCTCCTAACCAAAAACATTGAGGAAATCCAGGACACAATGAGAAGATCAAACCTAAGGATAATAAGTATAAGAAGAGAGCAAAGATTCACAAATTAAAGGGTCAGTAAATAATTTTCAACAAAATTACAAAACAAAACTTCCCTAACCTGAAGAAAGAGATGCCCATAAACATACAAGAAGCCTACAGAACTCCAAATAGATTGGACCAGAACAGAAATTCCCCCATCACATAATAGTCAAAACAACAAATGCATAAAAGGAAGAATATTAAAAGCATTAAGGAAAAAAAGGTCAAGTAACATATAAATAAAGACCTACCAAAATCACAACAGACTTCTCAACAAAGACAATGAAGCCTAGAAGTTCCTGAGTAGATTTCATACAGAACCCAAGAGAACACAAATGCCAGGCCAGGTTACTGTATCCAGAAAAACTCTCAACTAACATAAATGGAGAAACCAAGTAATTTCAAAACAAAAACAAATTTACAAAATATTTTCCACAAATTCAGCCTTGCAGAGGATAATAGATGGAAGACTCTAATAGAAGGAGGGAAACTACACCCTAGAAAGAGCAAGAAAGTAAACATTCATCTAACCAAAAAAGATGACAGACACACAAACATAATTCCACCTCTAACAACAAAAATAACAGCAAACAACAATCATTGGTCCCTAATGTATCTCAACATCAATGGACTCAATTCCCCAATTAAAAGAGATAGACTAACAGACTGAATATTTAAAGAGGCCCCAGCATTTTGCAGCATACAGGAAACAAACCTCAGAAACAAAGACAGACACTACATCAGACTAAAAGTCTGGAAAACAATTTTCCAAGCAAATGATCCCAAGACACAAGCTGAAGTAGACATTCTAATATCAGATAAAATTGACTTCCAACCAACAGTTATCAAAAAAGATAAGGAAGGACACTTCATATTCATCAAAGGATAAATCCACGAAGAAGAATTATGAGTATCCTATGCTCCAAATACAAGGACACCTATATTCATAAAAGAACCCTTATAAAGATCAAAGCACACATTGCACCTCACACAAAAATAGTAGGAGACTTCAACAGACCACTCTCAGGAAAGTACAGATCATGGAAACACAAACTAAACAGAAACACAGAGAAACTAACAGAAGTTATGAACCAAATGGACTTAAGAAATAACTTTAGAACATTTTATCCTAAAACAAAATAATGTATCTTCTCCTCAGCACCTTATGTTACCTTCTCCAGAATTGACCATATAATCAGTCACAAAACAGGCCTCAAAAGATACAAGAAGATTGAAATAATCCCATACATTCTATCAGATCACCAAGGACTAGTACTTGTCTGCAATAACAACAAAAACAATAAAATGCCCAAATACACATGGAAGCTGAACAATGTTCTACACAATGATAGCTTGGTCAAGGAAGAAACAAAGAAACTGAAGACATTGTAAAATTTAATGAAAATGAAGGCAAGACATAACAAAACTTATGGGACAACATGAAAGCAGGACTATGGGGAAAACTCATAGCTCTGAGTGCCTCCAAAAAGACACAGGAGAGAGCATACTCTAGCATCTTGGCAGCACATCTAAACTCTAGAACAAAAAAAATACACCAAAAACAAGTAGAATGCAGGAAATAATCAAACTCAGGGCTGAAATCAACCACATAGAAATGAAAAGAAGGATACAAAGAATCAACAAACCAGAAGCTGGTTCTTTGAGAAAACCAACAAATAGATAAACATTTAGCCAGAATAACCAGAGGACACAAAGAATATATCCAAATTAACAAAATCAGAAAGGAAAAGGGAGACATAAAAACAGAAATCAAGGAGATAACAAACAACAATAACAATAGATCCTACTACAAAAGGCTATACTCAACAAAACTGGAAAATTTGGATGAAATGGACAATTTTCTAGACAGATATCAGGTACCAAAGTTAAGTCAGCATCAGATTAACTGTCAAAATCTCCCATAAACCCTACAGAAATAGAAGCTCTCATTGAAAGTCACCCGACTAAAAAAAGCCCAGGACCAGATGAGTTTAGTGCAGAATTTTATCAGACCTTCATAGAAGACATAATACCAATGCTCTCCAAATTATTCCACAAAACAAGAAACAGAAGGTACATTACCCAATTCCTTCTATGAAGCTACAATTATGCTTGTACATAAACCATACCATGTCCCAAAAAAGAAAGAAAACTTTAGACCAATTTCCCTTATGAATATCGATGCAAAATTACTCAATAAAAATCTCAAACCAAATCCAAGAAGCCATCAAAATAATCATCCATCATGATCAAGTAGGCTTCATTCCAGGGATGCAGGGATATTTCAATATACCAAATATACATCTACATCAACATCTGATATTTCAGTTTTTTACATTAGCCATTCAGATAGGTATAGTGTGGAATCTCAGCATCCATTTTATTGGTTATTTCTTTATTGACATTTCAAATCTAATCCCCTTTACCAGTTTCCCAACCATAAACACCCTATCCAATCCTTCCTCCCTTTTCTTCTATAAGGGTGTTCCTCTACCCACCCACCCCAACCCTCCTCCCCTCACTGACATTCTCCCACAGTGGGGCATCTAGCCTTTGCAGTACCAAGGATTTCTCCTCCCATTGGTGCCCAAAAAGGCAATCCTTTGCTACATATGCAGCTGGAGACTTGGGTCTATCCATATGTCACTTTGGATGGTGGTTTACTCCCTGGGAGCTCTGATTGTTTGGTATTGGTGTTTTAAGGGGTTACAAACCCCTTCAGCTCCTTTAATCCTTTCTCTAACTACACCAATGGGGACCCCCATACACATTACAGTGATTGTCTGCAATCGTCCGTGTCTGTACTTGTCAGGCTCTGGCACAGCCTTTCAGGAAACAGCTACATAAGGGTCCTGCCAGCATGCACATCTTGGCATCTGCAATATTGTCTGGGTTTTGTAGAGGTTTATATATACATACATACATATAAATATATATATATATAAATATATATATATATATATATATATATATATATATATATATATATATTGGATACCCAGGTGTGGCAACTGTTCTTCAGTCACTGCGCTAGACTGATTTCAGGAGTGGTTGTACCAGCTGGCACTCCTACCAATAATGGAGGAGTGTTTCTCTTTCTCTGTATCCTCCCTAGCATCTGTTGTCAACCCAAGTTTTCAATCTTAGCCATACTGACTAGCGTGAGGTGGATTCTCAGGGTTTTAATTTGCATTTCCCCGAAGTTGTTGAACATTTCCTTAGGTTCTTCTCAGACATTCAATATTGTTCAGTAAAGAATTGTTTAGATCTGTACCCCATTTTATAATACGGTTATTTGATTCTCTGGAGTCTTACTTCTTGGGTTCTTTGTGTATATTAGATATTAGTCCTTTATCGGGTGTAGGATTGGCAAATCCTAATCTATTGGTTGGCATTTTGTCCTAAAGACAGTGTCCTCTGCCTTACAAAAGCTTTGCAATTTTAAGAAGTCCCATTTGTCGATTCTTGATCATACAGCATAAGCCATTGGTGTTCTGTTCAGGAAATTTCCCCCAGTGCCCATGTATTCGAGGCTGTTCCCCACCTTCTCTTCTATCTGTTTGAGTGTATCTGATTTTATGTGGAGGTCCTTGATCCACTTGCACTTGAGCTTTTCTAAAAGGTGAAAAGAATGGATCAATGTGCTGACTTCCATAGAACCAGCACCATTTGTTGAACAAGCTAACGTTTTTCCACTGGAAGGTGTTAGCTCCTTTGTCAAACATCAAGTGATCATAGATATGTGGGTTCTTTCTGGATCTTCAATTCTATTCCACTGATCTATTTACCTGTCTCTGTACCAATACCATACATTTTTTAACACTATTGTTCTGTAATACCGCTTGAAGTCAGGGATAGTGATTACCTCAGAAGTACCGTTATTGTTGAGGATAGTTTTCACTATTTTGGGTTTGTTTTTATTCCAAAGCAATTTGCAAATTGTGCTCTCTAACTCTATGAAGAGCTGAGTTGGAATTTTGATGGGGATTACATTGAATCTGTAGATTGGTTTTGGCAAGACGGCCATGTATGCAATATTAATCCTGCGAATCAATGAGCACTGGAGATTGTACCATCTTCTAAGATGTTCTTCAATTTTTTTTCTTCAGAGACTTGAAGTTCTTGTCATACAGATCTTCCATTTTTTGGTTAGAGTCACACCAAGATATATTATATTATTTGGGACTATTGTGAAGGGTATCAATTCCCTAATTTCTTTCTCAGCATGATTATTCTTTGAATAGAGGAAGGCTACTGATACATTTGAGTTAATTTTATATCCAGCCAATTTGCAGTATCATCTGCAAATAGTGATATTTTTACTTCTTCCTTGCCAATTCATATCCCTTTGACCTCCTTTTGTTTTTGGATTGCTCTGGCTAGGACTTCAAGTACTACATTGAATAGGTAGGGAGAGAATGTGCAGCCTTGACTAGTCCCTTATTTTAGTGAGATTGATTCAAATTTCTTTCCACTTAGTTTTATGTTGGCTACTGGTTTGCTGTACATAGCTTTTACTATGTTTAAGTATAGCCTTGAATTCCTGATATTTCCAAGACTTGTAACATGAACAGGAGTCATCTAATGAAATGATCATGTGGGTTGTTTTGGGTTTTTTTTTTTTTTGAGTTTGAATGTATAGTGGATTACATTGAAGCATTTCCATTTATTTAACCATCCCTGCATCCCTGGGATGAAGTCTACTTTATCGTGATGGAGGATTGTTTTAATTTGTTCTTGGATTCAGTTTGCAAGAATTTTATTGAGTACTTTTTCATCGATATCACAAGGGAAATTCGTCTGAAGTTCTCTTCCTTTTCTTGGTCTTTATATGGCTTATGAAGAAGTGTAATTGTGGCTTCAGAGAATGAATTGGGTAGTGTTCCTTCAGTTTTTATTTTGTGGAATAGTCTGGAGAGTATTGGTATTCTGTCATCTATGAAGGTCCAATAGAATAAAACCAACCTGGTCATTGATTTTATTTTGGTTGAGGGAATTTTAACAACTCCTTCTATTTCTTTCAGGTTTGTGGGACTGTTTAGAAGGTTTAGCTGATTCTGATTTAACTTTGGTACCTGGTATCTATCTAGAAAATTGTCCATTTCATCGAGATTCTTAGTTTTGTTGAGTATAGCCTTTTGTAGTAGGATCTGATGTTTTTTTAATTTCCTCAGTTTCTGTTGTTATGTCTCCCTTTTCATTTCTGATTTTGTTAATTTGGATACTGGCTCTGTGAGCTCTGTTATTCTGGCTAATCAATTATTCATCTTGATGTTTTTCTCAAAGAATGAGCTTCTAGTTTTGTTGACTTTTAGTAAAGTTCTTTTATTTCTACTTGGTTGATTTCAGCCCTGACTTTGAATGTTTCCTGCCTTCTACTCTTCTTGTGTATATTTGTTTCTTTTTCTTCTAGAGCTTTTAGGTGTGCTATCAAGGTATATTCTTTTATTTTAGGATTAAATGTTCAAACAATATCTGTTAAGTCCATTTGGTTCATAACTTCTCTTAGTTTCACTGTGTCTCTCTTTAGTTTCTGTTTCCACGATCTGTCCATTGATAAGAATGGGGTGTTGAAGTTTCCCACTATTATTGTGTGAGTTGCTTTATGCGCTTTGAGCTTTAGTAAAGTTTCTTTTATGAATGTAGGTGCTCTTGAATTTAGAGCATAGATATTCAGGATTGAGAGTTCATTCTGATGGATTTTTACTTTAGTGAACATGAAGTGTCCTTCCTTATCTTTTTTGCTAACTTTTGGTTGAAAGTCGATTTATTGGATATTAGAATAACTAGTTAAACTTGTTTTTGGGGACTATTTGCTTGGAAAATTGTTTTCCAGCCTTTTACTTTGAGGTAGTGTCCGTCTTTGTCACTGAGGTGTGTTTCCTGTGTGCAGTAAAATGCTGGGTCCTCTTTATGTGTGCACTCTGTTTGTCTATGTCTTTTTATTGGGGAATTGAATCCATGGATGTTGAGAGGTATTAGGGACCAAAGATAGTTGTTTCCTGTTATTTTTGTCTTCAAAGGTGGAATTATGTTTGTATGGCTATCTTCTTTTGGGTTAATTGAAATTAGGTTATTTTCTTGTTTTTTCTAGGATGTAGTTTCTGTCCTTTGTTGGAGTTTTCCATCTGTTATCCTTTGTAGGGCTGGATTTGTGGAGAGATACTGTATAAATTTGGTTTTGTCATAGGATACCTTGGTTTCTCCAGCTATGTTAATTGGGAGTTTTGCTGGATATAATAGCATTTGTGTTTTATTAGAGTCTGTATGACATCTGTTCAGGATCTTCTGGCTTTCATAATCTCTGATGAGAAGTCTAGTATAAAACTGATAAGTCTGCCTTAATATGTTACTTGACCTTTTTCCCTTACTGACTATTATGTAATGGGAGGAATTACTTTTCTGGTCCAATCTATTTGAAGCTTTATAGGCTTCTTTTATTTTATGAGCATTCCTTTCTCTAGATTAGGGAAGTTTTCTTCTGTAATTTTGTTGAAGATATTAACTGACCCTTTAATTTCAAAATCTTTACTAACCTCTATACCTATTATCCTAGTTTTGATCTTCTCATAATGTCCTGGATTTCCTGGATGTTTAGGGTTAGGATCTTTTTGTGTTTTGCATTTTCTCTGATGGTTGTGTCAATGTTTTCTATTGTATCTTTTGCCCCTAAGATTCTTTTTTCTTTCTCTTGTATTCTATTGGTGATGCTTGCCCCTATGACTTCTGATTCCTTTCCTAGGTTTTCTATCTCCATGGTTGTCTCCTTTTTGATTTCCTTATTTTTCTTATTTTTATTTTTAGATCCTGGATGGTTTTTGTTCAATTACTTCACTTGTTTGGTTGTGTTTCCCTTTAATTCTTTAAAGAATTTTTGCGTCAGCACTCCTAGAGACTGGCTATTTCTCCCTGTTTACCTGTGCTGTCTTGTATTTCTTTAAGGGATTTATTTATGTCCTTCTTAAAGTCCTCTAACATCATCGTGAGTTATGATTTAAATCCAAATATTGCTTTTCCAGAGTGGTGGGGTATTGTGGGCTCACTGTGGTGGTGGAAATGGGTTCTGACGATGCCAAATGGCTTTGGTTTCTGTTGCTTAGGTTGTTGTCCTTGCCTCTTGCCATCTGCTTATCTCTGGTCTTTTCTAGTCTTGCTGTCTCTGACAGTGGCTTTACCTTCCTGTAAGTCTGTATGTCAGCACTCCTAGAGACTGGCTATCTCCTGGCAGGATCTGGGTACAGATATCTGTCACACAGGGTCAGCTCCTGGCACAGGTGTAACTGCAAGGATCCTCTCCCCAACAGCTCCTCTTTTCCTGGGTTCAGAGGGCTCCTTGGGGTCCTTTTGGTTTGCATTTTCAACAATGACTAAGAATGTTGAACATTTCCTTAAGTGCTTTTCAGCCATTCACAATTCCTGTTGACAATTATCTGTTTAGCACTGTACACAGTGCTAAATTTTTTAAATTGGGTTATTTGGTTTGTTTCAGTATAACTTCTTCAGTTATTTATATATTTTGGATATTAGCCCTCTATCAAATGTAGGTTAGTTAGTGTCTTTTCCAAATCTGTAGGCTATTATTTTGTCCTATTGACAATGTTCTTTGCCTTACAGAACATTCTTTATTTCATTAGATTCCATTTGTCAATTGTTATCCTTAGAGCATGAGCCATTGGAGTTCTGTTCAGGAAATTGTCTCCTGTAACAATATGTTCAAGGCTATTTGCCACTTTTGCTTCTATTGGATTTCATGTATCTGACTTTATGTTGAGGTCCCTGATCCCTTGGTCTTGAGTTTTGTACAGGGTAATAAATATGGATGTATTTTCATACATTCAGTTATTCTGTCACCATTTGTTGTATATGCTTTCTTTTTTTCAATTGTATGATTTTGGATTCTTTGTCAAAAATCAAGTTTTTATTTCTGGTTCCTCAATTCTACTCCATTGATCAACCTATCTCTTTCTATACCAATGTCATGCACTTTTTATCATTATTGCTCTGTAGTACAGCTTGAATGTACTAGTATAGGGATGATGTTTGCTTCCAAAGTTCTTTTATTGTTCAGATTTATCTTAGCTGTCCTGGGTTTTTTATTTTCCCATTTGAAGTTAAGAATTGCTCTTTCAAGGTCTGTAAAAATGTATTGTAATTTTGATGGGGATTGCATTGAATATGCACATTGCTTTGGATAAGATGTCCATTTTTACTATGTCAATCATACCAATTCATGAGCATGTGTAGCTCTTTCTTCTGATATTTTCATTTTCTTATATCAAGGACTTAAAGTTCTTGTCATACAGGTCTTTCACTTGCTTAATTACACTTACACAAAGATATTTTGTATTGTTTGTGACTATTGTGAAGGGCATTTTTCCCTAATATCTTTCACAGCTCATTTATCATTTGTAAAGGAGGACTACTGATTTATTTGAGGTAATTTTGTATCCAGCCACATTGCTGAAGGTGTTTATCAGCTGTGGGTGTTCTCTGGTAGATTTTTTTATAGTCACTTTTGTATATGTTCATGTGATCCATGAATAGGAATTCCTTGACTTTTTCTTTTCAAATTTGTATCTGCTTGATCTCCTTTAGCTGACCTATTGCTGTAGCTAGAACTTTGAATGCTGTATTGAATATATAGAGAGATTGTGGGCATCCTTGTCTTGTCACTGATTTTAGTGGGTTTAAGTTTCTTTCCAGTTAGTATGATACTGACTATTGACTTGCTCTATATTCTGTTTATTATGGTTGGTTATGGGCCTTGTATTCCTGATCTTTTAAAGACATTTAACATGCAAGGGTATTGGAATTTGTCAGAGAGTTCTTCAGCATCTAATGAGATAACCATGTGACTTTCCTTTTAATTTGTCTACATGGTGGATTATATTTGTGGAAAGCCGTGATAACATTCGCCATTACAAGATTGCACCAGCTTCTGCTGTGCCTCATGTGGAAAGCCGAGATAACATTCGCCATTACAAGATGGCGCTGGCTTCCGCTGCGCCAGCCCGACTTCCTTTCAGGAAACTAGCTGTGTGCGCATGTGCAAGAGTGTGTTCGTGCCAAGTCTTTGCCCACCCCGGGGCATGCCAGTGAGATCATGGGTAAGCGACCAATCAGGCGTGGATGCGCCATGCTAGGGTTTTATAAGCAGCGCCTTTCTGGGCCCTGGGTCTCTCCTCTTGAAGATGCAATAAACGCTTTGCTGCAGAAGGATCCTGGTGTCCGCGCGTCGTTCTTGCTGGCGAGACTTTGGGCGCGCGACATTTGGTGCCGAAACCCAGGAAAAACTCATTGATTTCCTTATATTGAACCCTCCCTGCATCCCTGGGATGAAGTCTACTCGATCATGGTGGATAATATTTTTGATATGTTTTTGGATTCAGATTGAGAGAATTTATTGAGTATTTTTGTATTGATATTAATAAGCCAAATTAGATTGAAATTCTCTTTGTTGAATCTTTGTATGTCTTAGGTATCAGGGTGATGGTGGCCTTAAAGAAAGAATTTGGCAGTTTTCCTCCAGGTTTTATTTTTGTGAAATAGTTGGAGGAGTGTTAGAATTAGCTCCTCTTTGAAAGTCGGGTAGAATTTTGGACTAAAAACATCTGGCCCTGAGCTTTTTGTTTCTTTAATAGTTTGGGAGGTTTTATTGACTGCTTAAATTTCCTTAGAGGTTATAGGACTATTTACGTTATCCGATTTTTTAAAATTTTTATTGCTTATTTTGTTTACTTATATTGTAAATGTTATCCACCTTCCTGGTTTCTCCTCCACAAACCACCCATCCCATTTCCCTCCCTCCTGCCTTTACCAGGGTGTTCCCCCACCCACCCACTGCCACGCCCAAACTCGACCAGCAAGGAAGACATGACCAGTGAAGATCTTCTTCAAGCAGTTTTACTCAGGAACCTTGATACAATCTTCTGACTCTGGGGAGCCCCTGCACCACACTTAAATATCTAGCGCTGGCCAATCCTAGCAAGCCACGTGGGTCATGCAGATAGGCTGTCACTATGCGGAAGCTAGCAGGCCAGGCAGGCATAGACAAATAAGGACTTGTTTACTACAAGGAGCGCTCACCATTGGGAGGGTGGAAGGCGGAAACCAGCTCCATCTTTGAGGTGCGGCATGTCACAGCTCCCTACAACCCACTCTTTTTCTACCAACCATCCTAGCATTCCATATACTGGGACATCAATCCTTCACAAGACCAAGGGCCTCCCTCCCCATTGATGCCAGACAAGGCCATCCTCTGCTACATATGTAGCTAGAGCCATGGGTCCCTCCATGTGTATTATTTGGTTGTTAGTTTATTCCCTGGGAGTTCCGAGAGGTCTGGTTATTTGATATTGTTGTTCTTTGTATGGCCTTGCAAACCCCTTTAGGTCCTTCAGTCCTTCTTCTAACTCCTCCATTGGGTCCCCATTCTCAGTCTGATGATTGGTTGCAAGCATCCACATCAGTATACATAAGGCTCTGGCAGAACCTCTCAGGAGCCATCCATATCAGGCTCCTGTAACCAAGCACTTCTTGGAATCAGCAATAGTGTATGGGTTTGGTGGCTGCATATGGGATATCCCCCATTAGGGCAGTCTCTGGATGCCCTTTCGTTCAGTCTATGCTATACTCTTTGATCCTGTATTTCCTTTAGATAGGAGCAATTCTGGGTCAAAATTTTGAAGAGGGAGGATGACCCCATCCCTCAGCCAGGGGGCCATGCATAACCTCTAGATATGATCTCTACAGGTTCTCTCTCCCCTTTGTTTGGTATTTTAGTTAATGTGATTACTATTGGGTTCTGAGATCATCTTGCTTTCCTGGTGTCTGGCACTTTCTGTTGACTACATCCAGTCCCCCCTCACCCATTGCTAGACACCTCTTTTCAATTTCCTGAACCGCTATACATCTCTCCATCTTCTTCCACACCTGATCCTGTCCCTCCCCTTTTTCTTCTCCCTCTCCTCTCTTCCTCCCAAGTCCCTTCCACCCTCTACCTCCAATGAATATTTTCTTCCTCCTTCTAAGTAGGACTTAGGCATCCACACTTTGGTTTTTCTTCTTCTTGACTCTCATATAGTCTATACGTTACAGGATGGGTATACTGAGCTTTTTTCCTAATATCCACTTATCAGTGAGTATGTACCATGTGTGTTTTTTATGAATGTGTAACATAACTCAGGATGATATTTGCTAGTTCCATCCATTTGCCTGTGAATTTCATGAGGTCATTATTTTTAATGACTGAATAGTACTCCATTATGTAAATGTACCACGTTTTCTGTATCTATTCCTCTGTTGAAGAACAACTAATTTCTTTCCTGCTTCTGGCTATTATAAATAAGGCTGCTATGAACATAGTGGTGCAGGAGTCTATGCTATATGTTGTAGCATCTTTCTCTCTTTGCTATCTCTTTGCTTATAGCTTTCTATTTGCTCATCCTCAAAGTCATTTCTCATGTCTGGGGTTCTCATTTCAACTGTTTGGGTCAAAATCCACAAAGTAATACAGGTATCCACCCCCTCCATCTCCAGATGTTATTTACATTTTAAATATTACTTCTTCATTCTTCAACAAATGTTGATTGACCATCTACTATAACAAGTATCACTATGTTCAAGACAAAATATAATACAGTTTTCTAAGGTGTTAAGAATGAGTCTGCTGATAATACAAAGGATCACACCCTGTGAATACAGGGAAGGCTGGAACTGTAAGCAGCTGTGAGCCACTGGAGGACTGTTGTACTTAGGAAGAAACAAGTGGAATGGCTTTCCTACTAATGTCTGCATGGAAGGCACTTACTTTATTTCAGCAAAATAAGCATTCTGACTATGATCATGTCAGATTTCTTGCTTCTATGAACCTTCCCTGTGCCCCCTAGAAGTGAAAACTGTGTTAAAATTTTTAGTATGTAGTGTTCTTTTAAATGTTTCATTTTTAAAAAATGGCTCTAGCATATAATCTCATCTCCAAACCAAGTCAAATATTGTTTCATCTTCATTAATTTCCTCCGTAGTAAGGACTCATCACACTCTGGCAATAGCTGTATAAAAGATAGAAATCAAAATTGCCAGTCTTGACTTGCAAGTTATAAAACTTCCTAATATCTAGGTCCTGTATAGAGTATCTAGAGCCTTTCTCATGCTGTCTTGTTTTAGAACCTTGTGAGAAATATAGATCAGAGTCAAATGTAGTATTCATGCTAGTTTAGCTACATCTGGGAAAAAACCAAAAATGTCCATCCAACTTCAAATATTGAAGGATGGCATCATCAGGTGTACCTGAATTCCCTACACACTTACTCAAATCTTTTAAAATAGTTTAAAGCCTGGAAGAGTGTGTCCTTAAAGTGTTGTTTGAAAATTAAATGATTTACAAAGTAAAAATTTTTTTTTATAATTCTAATGTGACACATTTAAATTCCTTTCTATATTGGAAGGTTGGGAAGAGCAGAGGACTTGCTGGCTATAGTTGGGAGCAGAGAAGAACAACTGGGAGTATTATTCCTTGGACTCTAAAGATAAAAGTTTCTGGAGTCCTCATATTGATGACCAACTTTTAGGGACTTTTCTTTTTTCTTTGTGCTTCATACATAATATTAGAATTATAGCCACAGGGCAGTGATTCTGTGTGTGTGTGTGTGTGTGTGTGTGTGTATCAGAAAATGTCTTGAAATATTACAAAAAATTGATACAAGCCTGTTCTTAGGGACATATATTTATAAATATGAGGTAAATGTCATTTATGTATAATTTGATTAGGATTTCCTCTGATGTAGTCAGGAGGCTTAGAAATGTTGCTCCCTTCTTCCCTCACTGCATCTTGGAGACTTGATAGATAAGTTTTTGTATGCATAATTACATAGATTATCATAGATGAAGATTGTGGTGCTGTGAGGAAGACATGTTATAGGCATATGAAACTCAGATGTGCTATTGGGAGAGATGTGCCTGGACAGGTGTCAAGGCAGAAAAAATCAGAGCAATGAGGAGGACAAAATGGTTTAAGCTAAGAGACCAGTATGGATGGAGGAGACAGGAAAGATATAGAATGTCCAAGAATGGTTTGAAACTAAAAGAGGAAGAATCAGAAGATCCATTTGGAGACAAGGTGCAGGGAGGTAGGGGCCTCATTCAGCAGATGTTAATATCACTCAATAATGTCATCACCATCCATCCACTTGTATGAATATGGAAGTTTCATAGTCTATCAGGAGAAATGTGCATTTTCCTCTTTAATTTGGATGAATGTGACCTTTTCCCTGCTAGTCAGAGGCATTTATCTGCCTCATGCAGGAGTAGGACTGGCATCAGCAAAGACAAAAGCAAAGAAAAGAAGCAGCTCACTTTGATACCATCATGGAGCTGTTGAATCCCTTGAAAACTAACATTCCTACAACCCGGGCCCTGTTCACACCTGAAAAAACTCCCCATGGTCCCAAGGCTATACTTAATATTCATGGTAAAGACATTTAGACTTAAATACCATCGAGTATTTTTGCTACTTTTTTGTTTAATAATGACTGATGGACACTCAGGACATAAGACCCATTCTACTGCAAAGGGTACAGAAAGGCATCCCGTTTCTTACCGGATGAAGCTTTGAATTAGGGATTTATACAAGGTGATTTATACAAGTGGGTATTTGGACCTTGTACATGTTTGGTTGAAAGTGAAAACCTGAAACAAAGAAGATTTTACTGTGATTTAGTGAGTTGCATAACACAGAGGAAATTTTATAATACCATGGTCACAAACCTTTTTCAATAGCCTGTGTAGATATAAGACTTGGGTAGTCTGATGGGGACTAAACATTTAGATAAGAGGTTTAAGTCCCTACTCCCATTAATAAATTGGGTGTTTCTTTCTCCACCAACTATCCTCTCTACTTTTAGTTCAAAATCACCTGAATTCGTTGCCCCTGTGCTCTCAGGTATATTATGTATACAAACAGCCACGTTATTGGTACAAATGGCTGAGATTAAAAGGACATCATCATTTGTAGAAATGTACGCAAAATTAAGACTGTAAATTCTTGATTTAATGTCACACTTAAATGTGTTAAATTTAATGTTCTCCAGATAAAACTAGTTTATTCTTTGATTTAGTCTTTCATTCTTAGCTTCTGATGAGTGTTCCTGTTTTCCCAGGTTCTTTTCAGAATATGGTAATCTATCATTTCCCTGTTTGGCAAGGGATATTCCATTTCCCTGAAAAAAATTTTAAAAGATCTTTCCTTAAATAGCTTCATCACAAATTTTGGGAGTCATAAAAGAATCTAGTCTAATGTTGCCCAAAGTATGGCAAGTATTCAACCAATGAAATAATTTAGCAACTAT
Organism: Rattus norvegicus; assembly: GCF_021556685.1. Classification (NCBI taxonomy): domain Eukaryota; kingdom Metazoa; phylum Chordata; class Mammalia; order Rodentia; family Muridae; genus Rattus; species Rattus norvegicus. Next base: position 106,607,243 of record NC_141535.1, on the reverse strand, counting down.
ATAAATAATACAACCTTCTCATGAAAATACAGATTGTGATATAATTCTATTTACTCAGTATTTATCAATTCATTACAATGATTGCATACTGAGGCTGTAGTTAATTCTTTTGTGATTTCTTTTCAAATATACTTTTCAAGTTAATCAATAGTAGATATAAAGGATGAGCAGTGTCACACCCCCTCCAAGGAGGCTTTACCGAAGATTTGAGTTTGAGAAATGATAGATTTAGCCTGCCCTTCTCACTGGGTTTGGGAGAATGAGAAAGAGGAGATAGCTTATACAACAGCCTCCAGGAGAGGAGTTGCATAAAGATCCCCTGCTTCTAGTGTTACTATAAGTTTATATGAACCCCACTGACTCCTCTATCCTTCTAACTAAGCTGTTTCCCTTGATTAGAATAAGATAATTTAATCTAATGATGGGAAATGTGTCAAAATTAAGAAAATATATACAAGATTTATTATTTTTAAAAGATACCTAACATTTTCCTCGTAGGTAGGATAATTAGGTTGCTATCCTTCACCTTCCCAGGCAGAATTATGATGCCATTTCTTGTGGGTTCACTGAGCCAGAACTGTGGAGCTAATGGGTTATTAAAGGAAAATTTGGCTTTGACATTTATAGGATAAATTTGGAGTCAATTAGATGAAAAATACTCTATTAGATAAAGTGAGTATACCAATGTGAAGATGGCCCACTGTTAATAATAAATTAAAATTAAGATATAAGAAAGCTTAGCACTACCTCTAGAAGCTAATTAAATTGGAGGCAGTAACATAATCTTGTAATTGTGACCATTTGTTCTTCTAGCACAGTATGCTGTTTTTTAGAATTTATAAAATCTGACATTATAGCCATGTGTATAATAAAGCTCCACTCTGTGGATAAATCCAAAATGTGGTGCTTCCAGGTACTAAAATGTAAAGTCAAACAAAACAGCTACACGTCTCTCCTTTACAATGGAGATAGGGAGCACTGTTAGCCCAAAGATGTCTCTTTTAAGTTGAGGCAGCAAGCCTATGGCTGAGTGAAAAATGATTGTTTTGGAGTTAATCCTGGAAGGGGTTATGCTAGATTCACCAATGAAGGAGAAAGAGACTCATCCTCGCAGTGTGTAGCTGCAGCTGTGCAGTGGCTGGCACTGGCTAGCTGCCAAGGAGCTTCAAGCTCAATTGAACAAAACGCGAACAAGTGTCTTCTAAGGAACAATCCTGCAAAGCGACTGCTTCATATTGAATTCCTTTTCATCTTCAATGATTCTGTGGCCCCTATGAATTTAAAATGTAAAATGAAATATTTATCAACAATCAAAAATAGACATGTCTGACTGTGTTACCCGAATTCAATGCTTCTTTCATCTCAGGGAGTGGAAGGCTTCTTCAGTAGATCATTCTCCCAACTTGAGAGAAGCCTCCTTTCACAGAAGATGCTATAAAATTTTAACCCTGTCTGCTCAAAGAGATGTCTGTGGGTAACTTGACTTGAAATTCAATGGAGAATTTCATACTAGATGCACCCCATCTTACATTATGATTTAAAAATCTATTAAGTAGAATATTGTAATAATAGTACTGCTACCTTCCTTGAACAATGGCAATAGTTTTCATTCTTTTATTTATTTTATCTTTATAAAAGATTTGCAAAAGATAGATATTAGTATCTGCCACCTTGAAAATAAGAAATTGACATTTAAATTCTGTATACAAGTTATCAGAAAGTAGGGCTAAGGAGAATTGAGTGAGTAAGGAACTTCCTATGCCCCTAGGATAGTCAGAGACAGGCAGATCCCTCATGCTCAATGGCCAGCCAGTAAAGTCAAATTACCCTGTCTCAAAATAGCAAGATGTAGAGCAATATTTTATTTTACAAACTTTTTTCTAACTCTTGGTATTACACCTTAGAAGGCTTCTCATAATTCTCATAACAGATATTGATCTCTAGCCTCTACATCTATACATACACCTGGACACACTTGGGTATGCATGTTTACACACACACACACACACACACACACACACACACACACACAAATGCACATTCACCTTTCCACCATCATTCAGAACCTTTGTATTTGCTACTCAAACATTTTCCTAACTCTTGCTTAGAAGGCTTCTCAAAATTCTCTTAGTAGCTGATGTGGTTCCATTTGCATCAAAAGAAGTGGAGATCTGTATTCTTCATGTCTCAATGACCTTCCCCTCTTTGCTTCATATTGCCCTTTGTCCAGTTCAGGTTTGATGCTTTCTGCAATGCTCTATTTGTACCTGCTACCTCTATTTTCTCACCATGCCTGTGTTTTATTTAACAGGACTCACAATGATACTAGTGGAATTCTCTTAGAGGATTGAAGTTTCCCTGAGATACTCTATTAATACAACCACTTAACATTAAGTCTGGACTTTCACACTCTATTAATCTGATAGTTTTTTAGAAACTGAGAGAGAGAGAGAGAGAGAGAGAGAGAGAGAGCAGTCTATGCTAATAAAAAAACAGAGAAGAGCAGAGTTAAAGAAAATACAGGGTGACTAAGGAATGGAAACAAAACACACAAAACCTTTTGGAACTCAGGAAAACTAATTCAAAGGATAAAGTTATATGTAACTTTGTGTTTATCAAAAAAGAAAACCACCTACAAAAAAACCACCCTAATTCTATCTAACAAAAAAAGAAAAGAATCTAATGCTGGATGAAAAAATTAAGTAATAATAATAAGTAAACTAAAAACATAGAAAGATTAGCAAAATAGGGGTTTTGTTGAAAAATCAGCATTTCTTTAGACAAATTAACCAAAACAATGCATAAAAGATTCAATGACACAAGGTCAGAAATAAAAATGGAGTGTCTGAAATCTTGTCCACAGACTCATTGATTATCAACTATCTGCAAAAAGTTTAAGAAAGTTCCTGCATACACACAACCTACCAAGACTCATTCACGAAGAAACTGAAAACCTGAACAGACTGGTGAGTAAGGAAATTGAATCTGTAAGCAAAGGTCACAATCAGAAGTAGGTCAAGACCTAATACCTTCATTGCTGAATTTAATATTTTTAAGAGAAGTAAAGCTAGTTCTTTACAACTCTTCCCCAAACAGTTAGAGAATACTTTCAAACTCCCAATACAAAGTTAACATTACCTTGGTACTAAAGTTAAACAAGAAAATCATAAGAGAGCTATGATTGAAGATATTTGATGAGGACAGGCAAATATCAAACAAATTACAGCAACACATTAAAGGGATACTTTATTATGGTTAACTGTGATTCATTCTGGGAATACAAAGATTGCTCAGCATTTAAAACTCAATAAATATGAGCTACACATTATTTGAATCAAAGACAACAATGGTATGTGTGCCTCATTAGAGCAGAAGTAAATGACATAAAGTATCCCTTCATAATAAATATGCTCAACAAATCAGATGGAGAATGTCATACTTTATGACAATAAAGGTTATGCAAAAGAAGACCACAGCAGCAGTGGAAAAGTAGAATTTATGTTGGTTAATCTTGTCAGCTTGACTGAATTATTATAACCATGGAAACATACCTCTCCATGTGTCTGGAGAGGCATTTCCAGAAGAAGAAAGATACACTGAATGTGGGTGAAAACATGCTCCCTTGTGGTTCATGGTCTGGGAACAAATAAAAGAGAAAGTGAGCTGAACCACAGAGTTCATTTCTCTTACACTCCTGACTGTGGATGTACTTCTGAGTACCTCACTTGCTTTCCTGCCTTACCTTCCATGACGGAAAGAATTCCCAGACGAGGAGCCAAATAAATATTCCATTCCTCAAATTGCTTTTATCAGATACTTTGTAGTAGCAATACTTTTCTCTGTGTTCAGAAAAATACAAAGATTGACACTCTTTCTACTTTTATTCATCGTATCTGAAGTCCTTGCAAAGCCATAAACCAAGAAGTAGAAATAAAAGGCATGCAAATAGGAAAGAAAAACAAAACTGTCACTACCTTCTCAAAATATTACATATAGGCAACCTTCAAAAACCATGCAAAATATGTAAAACTGATAAGTGATCTCAGTAAAATTACAGAATAAAAATTAATATGCAAAACTCAATAGTATTTCCTGTAACTAACAATGAACTTTCAAAGAAAAAGCCAATGATCAATCCTGTTGGCAATAGTTACCCCCCTGAAAAATGTTTAAATACTTAGGGATATAGTTATATACATATATTTAATAAAGAAGGAATATGTTTACTACTTGGGGACATATTTAGTAAAAAAGAATTAAAAATGTACCAACTGTGAAAAAGAAACTGAAGAAGACATGAATAAATGGAGAGGTCTCTCATCATCATAGAAAAATTAACTTTGTTAAAATCTCCTACCACCTGATGAAATGCAGGTTCAATGCAACTTATATTAAAATAATATCATGTTTTATTGTAGTGCCCTTTTTTAAAAAGATTTCTTTGTTTTATATTCAGACATTCCAGAAGAGGTCTTTGGATCCCATTAGAGATAGTTGTGAGTCACCATGTGGTTGCTGAGAATTGACCTCCGGATCTCTGGAAGAGCAGTTAGTATTCTTAACCTATATTGTGTTTTAGTACAGTGCCCATTAAGTGTTTGTGAACCCCAAAGACCACCAAGGAGTCAATGCAATCACACTAAGGTCTTTATTCAAGGCTGAACTTGTTTCTGATACAACAGGATGGGAATTTGAAGTCCCGAGCCCAGTTTCAAGCAAGCATTTACATAGGTCAGCAAGCAAGTAAGGGGGTTTCTAACCTTGCATACATCTTATTGGGGGTCTGTTATGGAATTTTGCTGCCGTTTAAAAGAATTGGCTGATGCCAGGTGCCAAACTATGAACTTAAGTTGTCCTTTCCCCCTGGTTGGTGATTATTAGGAGGTAAAGTGCCAGGGGCAGGCTTGTAACCTGGAGGCAGATTTGTTGGGAAGTAACCTGGAAACTGGTATGAGAGATTTCAACCTGAGATAAGGGTCTCTAAAATGGAGTTTGAATGCAAGATCTGGTCTCTTATAAACTAAGAAAAAATCCCCCAAATCATGTAGAAATAAAAAATATCCCTGGCAAAAGATATATAAGCAAAAAGAGCAAGCTGGAGGTATCACAGTACCTGATTTCCAAGTGTCTTACAGCTCAATAAAAATACCATGGTAATGACATAAACTCGGATTCACCAGCCAGTGAAATGAAGTAGAAAGCACAGAGATGAACCCACATATGGAGAGGCAACTGACACTTCAGATAGACACATTGTAGCTGGAATCTAAAATATCTCCCACGGGCTCCTGCTTGGACTATCCAATCACCAACTTGTAGAATTTTAATGGTTTTCAAACTATTCAGAGGTTATAACTATTGGCAGAAGTAGGTCACTACTGCCAAGTCTTTAAAGTTGATCCTTGCCTCTTGTTTCAGCCTGTAACTTCTGTATTGTGTCTACTATCGTGTGATTAAACCTTTGCCTCGCATTCCTACACTCACAGCAGAGAATTCTGCCACTTCTTTTCCACTGCAATGGACTGAAATCTCTCTAAACCATGGACCAAAATAATTCCTTTGTATCTTAGAATTTTTTTCAGATACTTCGGAAGAGTAACTATATTGGTACTTTTCTCATGGCTGTGATAAAATGCCTAATAAGAAGCAACCTTGGTGAAGATGGAATGTGTTAGTTTCATTTCCTGTTCCTGTGATAAAACTTTCTGACAAAAACAAGTTGGAAGGAAAGATGTATCTGACTCAGGTTACAATCCATTACTGAAAGGGAGTGAAGATAACAGAAACTCAAAGGACTGGCCAAATTATATCTGAGGCAAGAACAATGACCAATGAATGATACATGAATATTAGTGCTCAGCTAACTTTTTCTACTCTTATAAAATTGAGGATCTCATTCCTAGGTAATGGCACTACCCATATGTTGTCAAGTCTTCCAATTCAATTAAGGTAATCAAGATAATTGCTCACAGACATTCCCACTGGAAAATGAAATCTAGATTGTCCCAGATGATTACACAGTGTATCAAATTAGCAAACAATGATAGCCATCATAATGATTTCTTCTTGGTTCATGGTTTAAGGCAGCACAGTCAATTGTAGTAGCAAAAGCATAGCAATGGGAACCCTAAGTATCTAACTACACTGTGTCTCCAGTTAATGAGTAGAGAGAGATGTAAACTAGTATTCAGTTGGATTTTTGTCCATTTTTATTTAGACTATGACCAAAATAAGAATAATATTTCCCCTTCAGTTAACATCAGGGTACTCTCCAGAAAGAACCCTTACATACATATCCAAAAATATACTTTACTAATACAGTGGTAAATTCTAAGAGTAATCAAGTTGGCAAGTGATACTGCCCATCACAAACCCATCTGTTCTCAACTTGCCATCTAAATACGTCACTTTAAACAATAACATTCTACTCCTGGTTCACATTGCCATCCCAAAACACAAAATGAATGTATTTTATCTTCAAGAGTCCCCATGTTTTAATAGATCCAGCACAGTTAAAATCTAGAGACTCGCCTGAGACTCATATCTGTGAGCACCTGTGCAAATCAGGGTAGGTTACATATTACTACTATCCAATGGCATAGAGTAAACATTTCCATTCCAAAATGGATGGATGAAAGCAAAACAAGGGAAGTTTAGGCCAAATTAAGAACATAAAAAACTATATATAAAACACGAATCTCATCTCCAACATCAGGCATCTGAGGGCACCATCTCTTCTCCAACCAGCATAGGTTAGCCGTAAACCTCTAAGTCTCTGGTCAACAGCACATGTAGATTCTCCCTTGGGCTGGCTCCATCGTAGACCCATGGATTTTCTCAGCAAATGTTTATGCTCCTGACATCTCTCCTTTCTTGGAATTTCTGCTGCAACTTCAGTATCTCTATCACAGCTTTATGCAAAGCCCACTCAAGAGACCAATGGAAGCAATCTGACCTTGCAAAACATTGCTTTCTGGAACTTTGATCTCCATGAGTCATCGCTCTTGTGTTCTGAATATCTGTCAAACCACAGGTAATATCAAGTTCTTCTGCCTGCTCTTTATGTGCCAGGAGGGATCACATTTACCACAACTGCCTCAACTTCTGTGCTTCTGTAACTGAAACTCACAAAACATTTCCCGACATAGTGGTTTCCCAACATGGATATCTGGAAGAGTTTTCTACTCCATTCGTAGGAATGGAATTTTGTTGCTATTGCTGTTTTTGGTTGATTGTATGGTAGTTTCAACAAGAATGCCCCCCACAGGCTCATATATTTGAATGCTTGGTCATCAAGGAGTGGCACTACTTGACAAGGATTAGTAAGTATGTCATTAAAGGTGAACTTTGAGATTTCAAAAAGCCTATACCAAGCCCAAAGACATTCAGTCTCAGTCTCTCTCTCTCTCTCTCTCTCTCTCTCTCTCTCTCTCTCTCTCTCTCTCTGCCTGTGGAACTGGATGTAGAACTATCATCTCCTTCTCTATCACCATGTCTGCCTGCATGCTACCATGGGTCCTACCATGCTGATGCTGATGATGGACTAAACCTCTGAAATCTGAAGCCAGCTCAGCCTAAACGAAATGTTTTTCTTTTCTAATAATTGTCATGGTCATGGTGTCTCTTCACAGAAGTAGAACACTGAATAAGACAATTTGTTTAGACACCACCTGGACCTGAAGGGAATCAGACAACAGTTCTCTGCACCAAAATCCTGTGGGAAGGAGAGCTAAACCTTCAGAGAGGCAGACACGCCTGTGAAGCCAGAAGAGACTACTCTCTGCCCACATTTCTGACTCCAGAGGAAAACACCTAACATCATCTAGGACCCAGGTCCACAGGAGCTCCAGCAAAAGGCAGCACAGACCCTCCTGGTTGCTGCCCTCACAGAGAGCTCAAAAGCAGGCCCCAGTGAACAACTTGAGCCATGGGACCACAACAGGTAAGACCAACTTTTCTGCTCCAAGCGACCTGCCGGGTGGACTCAGGACACACAGGGGTAAAATTCCTCTGAGGCTGGACTCTTCCAGTTTTTAGCTGGAGCCCCAGCCTCGCTTATCCTGGCCCAAAGCTCACTGCGCTCAAACCCCTTGGGAGAGAGAGCTCACTGCCTGGACAGGTGGGCACTCCTGAGACTGCAGATTGGAGAGACCACCAATACTGCCGACCCCTGCCCACATCCCTAGCCCAAGAGGAAACTGTATAGGGCCTCTAGGAATTGGAAAATAGGGGCAGTCTTATGGCAGACCCCCTGAAGTCCAGACACCGCCTGAACCTGATGGGAATCAGTCAACAGTTCTCTGCACCTAAATCCCATGGGAAGGAGAGCTAAACCTTCAGAGGGGCAGACACGCCTGTGAAACCAGAAGAGACTACACTCTGCCCACATTTCTGACTCCAGAGGAAAAGACCTAATGCCATCTGGGAAACAAGTGCATTGGGGCTCCAGGAAAAATTTGCACAGACCCTTCTGATTGCTGCCCTCACCCAGAGTTCAAAACAACCTCCCATAAGCAACTTGAGCCACAGGACCACAGGTAAGACCAATTTTCTGCTCCAAGCGACCTGCCTAGTGGAGTCAGGGTACAGGCCCACAAAAACAGCTGAAGACCAGTAGACAGGAAAGACTACACTCCCAAAAGCAGAACATCCTGTTCCCACAACTGACTGAAATAAAACAGGAAAACCTGTTTACAGCACTCCTCACACAGGCCTATAGAACGGTCTAGCCTCTGTCAGAAATAAGAGAACAAGGTAACACCAGAGAAAACCTGATGGCTAGAGGCAAGCGCAGGAATGCAAGCAACAGAAACCAAGACTACATGGCATCATCTGAGCCCAATTCTCCCACCAAAGCAAACACTGAATATCCAAACACACCAGAAAAGCATGCTCTAGATTTAAAATCACATTTGATTATGATGCTGGAGGACTTCAAGAAAGACATGAAGAACTCCCTTAGAGAAATGCAGGAAAACATAAATAAACAAGTAGAAGCCTATAGAGAGGAATCACAAAAATCCCTGAAAGAATTCCAGGAAAACATAATCAAACAGGTGAAGGAGTTAAAAATGGAAATAGAAGCAATTAAAAAAGGACACAGGGAAACAACCCCGGATATAGAAAATCAAACGAAGAGACAAGGAGCCATAGATAAAAGCATCACAAACAGAATACAAGAGATAGAAGAGAGAATCTCAGGAGCAGAAGATTCCATAGAAATCATCAACACAACTGTCAAAGATAATGTAAAACAGAAAAAGCTACTGATCCAAAACAAACAGGAAGTCCAAGACACAACCAGTAGATCAAACCTAAGGATAATAGGTAAAGAAGAGAGTGAAGACTCCGTGCTCAAAGGACCAGTAAATACCTTCAACAAAATCATAGAAGAAAACTTCCTAAAGAAAAACCTAAAGAAACCTAAAGAAAGAGATGCCCGGAAATATACAAGGAGCCTAAAGAACTCCAAATAGATTGGACCAGAAAAGAAACTCTTCCCATCAAATAATAGTCAAAACAACAAATGCACAAAATAAAGAAAGAATATTAAAAGCAGTAAGAGAAAAAGGTCAAGTAACATATAAAGGCAGACCTATCAGAATCACACCAGACTTCTCTCCAGAGACTATGAAAGCCAGAAGAACCTGGACAGATATCATACAGACCCTAAGAGAACACAAATGCTAGCCCAGGTTACTGTACCCTGCAACATTCTCAATTACATAGATGGAGAAACCAAGATATTCCATGACAAAAGCAAATTTACACAATATCTTTCTACAAAACCAGTGCTACAAAGGATAATAAATGGTAAAGCCCAACATAATGAGGCAAGCTACACCCTAGAAAAAACAAGAAACTAATCGTCTTGGCAACAAAACAAAGAAAAGAAAAGCACACAACCATAATCTCACATCCAAATATGAATATAACAGGAAGCAATAATCACTATTCCTTAATATCTCTCAATATAAATGGTCTCAATTCTCCAATAAAAAGACATAGATTAACAAACTGGATACACAATGAGGACCCTGCACTCTGCTGCCTACAGGAAACACACCTCAGAGAAAAAGATAGACACTACCTCAGAGTGAAAGGCTGGAAAACAACTTTCCAAGCAAATGGTCTGAAAAAGCAAGCTGGAGTAGCCATTCTAATATTGAATAAAATCGATTTTCAACTAAAAGTCATCAAAAAAGATAAGGAAGGACACTTCATATTCATCAAAGGAAAAATCCACCAAGATGAATTCTCAATCCTAAATATCTATGCCCCAAATACAAGGGCACCTACATACTTAAAAGAAACTTTACTAAAGCTCAAAACACACATTGCACCTCACACAATTATAGTAGGAGATTTCAACACCCCACTCTTATCAATGGACAGATCATGGAAACAGAAATTAAACAGAGACATAGACAAGCTAAGAGAAATAATGAACCAAATGGACTTAACAGATATTTATAGAACATTCTATCCTACAACAAAAGGATATACCTGCTTCTCACCATCTCATGGTACTTTCTCCAAAATTGACCATATAATTGGTCATAAAACAGGCCTCAACAGATACAGAAAGTTAGAAATTGTCCCATGCGTCCTATCAGACCACGACGGGCTAAAGCTGGTCTTCAACAACAATAAGGGAAGAATGCCCACATATAAATGGAAGTTGAATAATGTTATACTCAATGATAATCTGGTCAAGGAAAAAATAAAGAAAGAAATAAAAGACTTCTTAGAATTTAGTAAAAATGAAGGTACAACATACCCAAACTTATGGGACACAATGAAAGCTGTGATAAGAGGAAAACTCATAGCTCTGATTGCCTGCAGAAAGAAACAGGAGAGAGCATATGTAAGCAGCAAGACAGCACACCTAAAAGCTCTAGAACAAAAAGAAGCAAATAAACCCAGGAGGAGTAGAAGGCAGGAAATAATCAAACTCAGAGCTGAAATCAACCAAGTAGAAAAAAAAGAACCATACAAAGAATCAACAGAACCAAAAGGTGGTTCTTTGAGAAAGTCAACAAGATAGATAAACCCTTGGGTAGACTAACAGACAGTGTGTCCAAATTAACAAAATCAAAAATGAAAAGGGAGACATCAATACAGAATCAGAAGAAATTCAAAAAATCATCAGATCCTACTACAAAAGCATATATTCAACAAAACTTGAAAAATCTGCAAGAAATAGACAATATCTTAGACAGATACCAGGTACCGAAGTTAAATCAGGAACAGATAAACAATTTAAAGAACCCCATAACTCCTAAGGAAAGAGAAGCAGTCATTGATGATCTGACAACCAAAAAGATCCCAGGTCCAGATGGGTTCAGTGCAGAATTCTATCAGAACTTCGTAGAAGGCCTCATACCAATACTACCCAAACTATTCCACAAAATTGAAACAGATGTAGCGCTACCAAATTCCTTCTATGAAGCCAAAATTACTCTTTTACCTAAACCACACTAAGACCGAACAAAGAAAGAGAACTTCAGACCAATTTCCCTTATGAAATCGATGCAGAAATACTCAATAAAATTCTGGCAAACCGAATTCAAGAGCACATCAAAACAATCATCCACCATGATCAAGTAGGCTTCATCCCAGGCATGCAGGGATGGTTTAATATACGGAAAACCATCAACATGATCCATTATATAAACAAACTGAAAGAACAAAACCACATGATCATTTCATTAGATGCTGAGAAAGCATTTGACAAAATTCAACACCCCTCCATGATAAAAGTCATGGAAAGAATAGGAATTCAAGGCCCATACCTAAACATAATAAAAGCCATATACAGCAAACCAGTTGCTAACATTAAACTAAATGAAAAGAAAGTTGAAGCAATCCCACTAAAATCAGGGACTAGACAAGGCTGCCCACTCTCTCCCTACTTATTCAATATAGTTCTTGAAGTTCTAGCCAGAGCAATCAGACAACAAAAGGAAATCAAGGGGATACAGATTGGTAAAGAAGAAGTCAAAGTATCACTATTTGCAGATGATATGATAGTATACTTAAGTGATCCCAAAAGTTCCACCAGAGAACTACTAAAGCTGATAAACAACTTCAGCACAGTGGTTGGGTATAAAATAACTCAAATAAATCAGTAGCCTTCCTCTACACAAAAGAGAAACAAGCCAAGAAAGAAATTAGGGAAAAGACAACATTCATAATAGACCCAAATAATATAAAGTACCTCAGTGTGACTTTAACCAAGCAAGTAAAAGATCTGTACAATAAGAACTTCAAGACTCTGAAGAAAGAAATTGAAGAAGACCTCAGAAGATGGAAAGATTTCCCTTGCTCATGGATTGGCAGGATTAATATAGTAAAAATGGCCATTTTACCAAAAGCAATCTACAGATTCAATGCAATCCCCATCAAAATACCAATCCATTTCTTCAAAGAGTTAGACAGAAAAATTTTCAAATTCATCTGGAATAACAAAAAACCCAGGATACCTAAAACTATCCTCAACAATAAATGGACCTCAGGGGGAATCACTATCCCTGAACTCAAGCAGTATTACAGAGCAATAGTGATAAAAACTGCATGGTATTGGTACAGAGACAAACAGATAGACCAATGGAACACAATTGAATACCCAGAAATGAACCCACACACCTATGGGCACTTTTTTTTGACAAAGGAGCCAAAACCATCCAATGGAAAAAAGATAGCATTTTCAGGAAATGGTGCTGGTTCAACTGGAGGTCAGCATGTAGAAGAATGCAGATCGATCCATGCTTATCACCCTGTACATGCTTAAGTCCAAGTAGATCAAGAGCCTCCACATCAAACCAGATACACTCAAACTAATAGAAGAAAAGTTGGGGGGGGGGGATTCCCAAACCCGTGGATGCCTGCCCGCATCAGCTCGCTGCTCCCAAACCCCGTGGGAGAGAGACCTCACCGCCTGGACAGGTGGGCACTCCTGAGACTGCAGAGCGGAAGAGACAACCAACACTGCCCACCCCTGCCCACATCCCAGGCCCAAGAGCAAACTGTATTCGGCCTCTGGGTTCCCTTGGATAAGGGCACAGCAGCAGCAGGTCCCCTGCATCTGAGACACCGCTGGAACCTGAAGGGACCGACCAGATAAACAGTTCTCTGCACCCAAATCCTGTGGGAGGGAGAGTTTAACCTTCAGAGAGGCAGACAGGCCTGGGAAACCAGAAGAGACTACACTCTGCCCACATCTCTGACTCCAGAGGAAAACACAAAACGCCATCTGGAACCCTGGTGCACAGAAGCTCCCGGAAAGGGCTGCGCAGATCTTCCTGGTTGCTGCCCCCAAGGAGAGCTCATAAGCAACACCCCATGAGCAAACTTGAGCCTCGGGAGCACAGGTAAGACAAACCTTCCTACTCCAAGCGACCTGCATAGTGAACTCAGTATACAGGCCCACAGGAACAGCTGAAGACCTGTGGAAAGGAAAAACTACACGCCTGAAAGCAGAACACTATGTTCCCATAACTGGCTGAAAGAAAACAGGAAAACAGGTCTACAGCACCCCTGACACACAGGCTTATAGGCCAGTCTAGCCACTGTTAGAAATAGAAGAACAAAGTAACACTAAAGATAATCTGATGGCGAGAGGAAAACGCAGGAATCCAAGCAACAGAAACCAAGACTACATGGCATCATCGGAGCCCAATTCTCCCGCCAAAGCAAACACAGAATATCCAAACACCCCAGAAAAGCAAGATCTAGTTTCAAATCATATTTGATCATGATGCTGGAGGACTTCAAGAAAGACGTGAAGAACTCCCTTAGAGAAACGCAGGAAAACATAAATAAACAAGTAGAAGCCTACAGAGAGGAATCACAAAACTCCCTGAAAGAATTCCAGGAAAACACAATCAAACAGTTGAAGGAGTTAAAAATGGAAATAGAAGCAATTAAGAATGAACACATGGAAACAACCCTGGATATAGAAAACCAAAAGAAGAGACAAGGAGCCGTAGATACAAGCTTCACCAACAGAATACAAGAGATAGAAGAGAGAATCTCAGGAGCAGAAGATTCCATAGAAATCATCGACTCAACTGTCAAAGATAATGTAAAACAGAAAAAGCTACTGGTCCAAAACATACAGGAAATCCAGGACTCAATGAGAAGATCAAACCTAAGGATAATAGGTATAGAAGAGAGTGAAGACTCCCAGCTCAAAGGACCAGTAAATATCTTCAACAAAATCATAGAAGAAAACTTCGATAACCTAAAGAAAGAGATACCCATAAGCATACAATAAGCCTACAGAACTCCAAATAGATTGGACCAGAAAAGAAACTCCTCCTGTCACATAATAGTCAAAACACCAAATGCAAAAAATAAAGAATATTAAAAGCAGTAAGGGAAAAAGATCAAGTAACATATAAAGGCAGACCTATCAGAATCACACCAGAAAATTGGACATTGAACTACCTGAGGACCCAGCTATACCTCTCTGGCATATACCCAAAAGATGCCTCAACATATAACAAAGACACATGCTCCACTATGGTCATAGCAGCCTTATTTATAATAGCCAGAAGCTGGAAAGAATCCAGATGCCCTTCAACCGAGGAATGGGTACAGAAAATGTGGTACATCTACACAATGGAATATCATTCAGCTATCAAAAACAATGACTTTATGAAATTCATAGGCAAATGGAGGGAACTGGAAAATATCATCCTGAGTGAGGTAACCCAATCACAGAAAAACACATGTTATGCACTCAATGATAAGTGGCTATTAGCCCAAATGCTTGAATTACCCTAGATTCACAGAACACGTGAAACTCAAGAAGGTTGACCAAAATGCAAATGCTTCACTCCTTCTTTAAAAGGGGAACAAGAATACCCTTGGCAGGGAATAGAGAGGCAAAGATTAAAACAGAGACTGAAGGAACACCCATTCAGAGCCTGCCCCACATGTGGCCCATACATATACAGCCACCAAACTAGATAAGATGGATGAAGCAAAGAAGTACAGGCTGACAGGAATTGGATGTAGATCTCCCCTGAGAGACACAGCCAGAATACAATAAATACATAGGCGAATGCCAGCAGCAGTCCACTGAACTGAGATTGGGACCCCCGTTAAAGGAATCAGAGAAAGAACTGGAAGAGCTTGAAGGGGCTCGAGACCTCATATCAACAACAATGCCATCCAACCAGAGCTTCCAGGGACTAAGCCACTACACAAAGACTATACATGGACTGACCCTGGGCTCCAACCACATAGGTAGCAATGAATAGCTTAGTAAAAGCACCAGTGGAAGGGGAAGCCCTTGGTCCTGCCACGACTGAACCACCAGTGAACATGATTGTTGGGGGGAGGGTGGTAATGGGGGGAGGATGGGGAGGGGAAGCCCATATAGAAGGGGAGGAGGAGGGGTTAGGGGGATGTTGGCCCAGAAACCGGGAAGGGGAAAATAATAGAACTGTAAATACAAAATACTCATGTTAATAAAGATTTAAAAAAAGACAATTTGTGTTTGTATTTTGCATACAGTGTGGCCTTGAATTCATGACATGCACAAGGCCCCCAATTTGACCTGTACCCACAAATTAAAATTAAAGAAACATGGAGTGAGAAGGAAAGAGTAAAAGAGGGAAGGAAGAAGGGTAAAAGGAAAGGGTCCCTTTACTCATTCTTTTCATACTATCTTGCACTACACATCTGTATGTACTGGGGACTTGATTACACTATTTATTTGCATTAAAATAAATATGTTTTTAATATTTAACTACCTTAACAGATGTATTCTATATTTAAGTGAGATTTACTATATCATCATGAAATGATAGGAATATATTATTGAGAAATACCTCCTGAGGACAACAAACAGGGAATTTGTTTTATTTATTTTGACTGAGAGGATACATGCAGAGTAACTGACCAATGTGGGCTAAAGTCTCACAATTATGCCCTGAAGTCTTACCATTGCTACCTGTTGTCATGATAAATGCTCATTAAGATTTTTCTGCCTTTGGGAGAAATCTAGTAAGGCTCAGAAGCAAACCAGGACCAGCTCTGAGCAAAGGTGGCATTGGTGTTTTGTTTTTTGTTTTGTTTGCTTGCTTTATTCTAACCCACAAGAGACCCACTGCATGACTTGAATCAATTTTTGTTTGTTATTTACTTAAGTCATAAACAAGAAAATAAAGAGTTAAAAGATAAAAAAAATAAAATAAATATCTCCTGAGCTAGAAATGACTTACGCACATAATTCTTAACTTAGGAAAATGAAGAGGAGGATCAGGGTTCAAAGGCAGTCTGAGCTACATGCAAAGCAAGACCCTGTTTCCACAACCTCCCACTAATCCCCCCACCTCCAAAAATGAAACATAACTTACACTTGCCAGAAAAGTAGTATTGTCCCCACCATAAGGTGAGAACACCAGAAACAAGATGTCTTTAGTTCCAGTTATTCATTCCTTAACCCACATTCTAGTTCCAACTTCAGCCTCAAATCCCACGTTTTTTGTGGCACTCTCCTTGAGCCAATACTTTTTTTGTGTTTATGGTGAAAAAGAGATTTTTCTCTTTTCTCCTATCATTAATAAGCTTAGCTGGCTTGCCTTGCATGTCATAGGCAATTGTCAGATAGAATTTTATCTCCTACAACTGTATTACTATATGTTTTTAAATCCCATAACAAATGCAACAGCATGTGCCAGCAGTGGGCTACTCTTGTCAGCAACATAAAAAGCAGTCCATTTCTTCTCAGGGAAGGCAGCCCCTTTTTATTATTTTCTACACAGCACACCAGTCAGCAGAATCTACCACACTATTTATGGCAAACGCTTCTGATTCCACATGAACCTCAGACATTCAGCTCCGCCCAGGCTCTGCTCACTATCTTCAGGAATCTGTCAGCCTACTGTGCTAACATTGGATGCATTAGGACCTAATGTTTAATGTTCTACCAGTATTTTATCGCTTCTGCTATAATAAAGAGTTTTATTTTCAAAACCAAAAAATTATTTGTAAGGATACGCTGTTAAAGCCAGAAAATTAGTTTATACCTCAAGGAGCAGAGAGAGAGAGACAGAGAGAGAGAGAGAGACAGAGACAGAGAGACAGAGAGACAGAGAGACAGAGAGACAGAGACAGAGAGACAGAGAGACAGTGAGACAGAGAGAGACAGAGACAGAGACAGAGACAGAGACAGAGACAGAGACAGAGAGAGAGAGAGACCACTGTAATGCAGCCACCAAACCCAGACACTATTGCTGAAGTCAAGATGAATTTGCTGAGAGGATCCTGATATAGCTGTCTCCTGAGAGGCTCTGCCAGAGCCTGACTGATACATAAGCAGATGATTACATCAGACTGAGCACGGAGACCCCAATGGAGGTGTTAAGGGAAGGACTGAAGGGCCTGAATGGGTTTGCATCGCCATAGGAAGAACAACAATATCAACTAATCAGAACCCCAACAGCTCCAAGGACTAAACTACAAACCAAAGACTACAAATGGAGGGACCCATAGCTCCAGCTGCATATGCAGCACAGGATGGCCTTATCTGGTGTCAATGAAAGAGAAAACCCTTGATTCTGTGAAGGCTTGATGCCCCAGTGTAGTGGAATGCTAGGGCAGTGAGGCAGTAGTTGGTGAGCAGGTGGGGGAGCACCCTCATAGAAGTAGGGTGGAAGGGTATGCAATAAGGGATTTTGAAGGCAAAACTGGGAAGGGGGATAACATTTGAAATGAAAATAAATAAAATAACCAATAAAAATTAGAAAGAAAGAAAGAAAGAAAGAAAGAAAGAAAGAAAGGAGGGAGGGAGGGAGAAAAAAGAAAGAAAGAAAGAAAGAAAGAAAGAAAGAAAGAAAGAAAGAAAGAAAGAAAGAAAGAAAGAAAGATCTCTAAAATAATTTTTCTTGCTACATTGATCATTAGTACCTGGAGGAATAAAAGACAAGATGAGAATTAAAATGCCTTCCAGCAGAGAATTATTCAAATGGGTTTTGATTAACCACTGAATATTTTCATAAAACTACTAAAATAGTAGGCCTAAGCTGAAATCTAAGAAGTTAGATAAATTGACATTTAAGAAAGAATATTCAAGTGCAGAAGGCTATCTTTTGTATATACTAGGAAATCATAAGTAAAGGAAGAATCATCCCCCTTAGGGCTCACATTGCTTTTAAGAATTTGCTTAATTTTTCTACTTAGTTCAATGATTCATCACTCAAATAGGTGTAACAGAGAAAAGATATCTCTGTCTTGTCTTAGCTGAAGCCATCTTTGATTTCTACCTCCTGCCCTGAAAAGTCCAGGGGAAAAGTATTGAACCCTGTTCTAGAAACTCAGGGTCAAAATGACCCAGTTAACTGCATGTTTTTGGCTGTTATTAAAATACCTGCTTGGTTGCTTCCTAATGCATATGCCAAACAGGATGCAGCTTTTCAATGTTCTTTGTATTTAAAACACCCTGTATGCATTCAGAGCTGCTCAGTGAGAAGTGTTTATCTGCAGATATTGGCCTGGTGGCTTAATATATAGACTGAGTTTGACCTTTGGTGGCAGAGGGTTTGGGGTCTTTAGTACTCAAGGATGAGTAATCCAATCCATACATTCTGTGTGCCTTACACTCTGCTTAAGACTAAGATGTTCCTCACCTTCTTTACAGAAAGACAAGTTGACAGACCATCTTGAGTATGATGAATACTTTGGAGGGGCTTTGACTGGATGACACTGGATTCCACAAAAGGCATCCTTCCCCATAGATAAGAGCATATAAAATTTCCTCATGACCTCAAAACTGAATCATGAAACCATGTACCACCAATCCAGAACAGACAGAAGCACAGGCAGGAACAGAAGAAAGACATAAATAGGTGATAAACATAAATTATTATGAAAAATCAACAAAGCAACACCCAGCAATCCTGATGTTCTGTGCTATTCATCCATTTTAACATGAACTTATGTCCTGGAAAAAAAACAAGTGGCTTAGCCAAGGTTTCTATTCCTGTACAAAATATCATGACCAAGAAGCAAGTTGGGGAGAAAAGGGTTTATTCAGCTTACACTTCAAAATTGCTGTTTATCACCATAAGAAATCAAGGCTGGAACTGAAGCAGGTCAGGATGCAGGAGCTGATGCAGAGGCCATGGAGGCATGTTACTTACTGGTTTGCTTCTCCTTGCTCAGTTTGCTTTCTTACAGAACCCAAGACTACCAGCCCTCCGTCACTTAATCACTAACTGAGACAGTGCCTTACAGCTGGACCTCATGGAGGCATTTCCTCAAGGGAGGCTCCTTGCTCTATGATAACTCCAGTTTGTTTCAAGTTGACACATAAAACCAGCCAGTACACCAAGGCTTTCCATTCTTTTTGAGTTCACAGCAAGGCTCAGCATCTAGAGGTATCACTTTTAAGTTTGGCATTTGTTTCACTCATTTAGTCACTTAATGGCAACCCATCTAAGTATGCAGCTTGTTTGCTACTCCTTTTCTTCTTCTAATCTAACTGGAAATACATTGACCCACACTCTTTCTACATTGTTCCTGAACTGGGGTAATAGCTATCTCCATTCTGGTCCACAATACACTTTGCATTTGTTCTTCCTTACATTTTTTTTACATGGTGTTCATGTCCATGTGAACATCAACTTGGTACCATTCTGTTTTGCTAATCAGTTTCATTAAGTACCTATTATATGGAGCCCTTTCCCTCAGTCACATGCCCAATCCATTCATTATTTCTCCATCCCCGAAATCTTCACTTCTCTCATAATACATATCTAACATTCCCCAGTTGAATCTTGGATGTTCTTCAACAGCCTTACTCAGTGCCCAATGCCACCTTGCTGATTCAAACCAGTCACTACTCATCTCACAACCAGTGTGATTTGGTGTTTTTAAAAGAATTTTAAGGAATAAAATAAATGTTTATGTGTCAGCAATCAATTAGCAAATGATTGAAATCTCTGCAACTCAGGGATTATTTTCCATAAGTATACGGACCTTGAAGGTAGACATGATCATTGTGCAAAAGTGTGTGAGCCCAAATAAATGTAACTCCAAAGTTTGGGAACTTTAACTTATGCAATAGAGCCATTTCTAAATTAACTACCTATACAGATATCATCATTATCAGTACCAATAACCTAAAATTTGCATTTTTACCAGTTATTTAAATAAGTGCTGCTTACTGCTCTAGTTGGTCACATGAATCTAGGGTACAGAGCCTAAAAATGAGGCACAATAAAGTATCATGTGATAGCCAACTTTTTTAAAAGCATCAGACAACTTATACTCTAAAGATTAAGAAGAGTTACTTGAGTAATGTATATAATCACAAGGACAAGTCACATGTAGCAAAAAGCAGTTTTTCTATAGAGGCTTATGAATAATAACAGTTAAAGTAAACTTACTCCTATCTGCTATACTTGGGAGGAGCAAGAAAACATAATCCAAGAACTATTCCATGTTCTGAAGAAACCGAGATCACAATGCTCATGTCTTGTTCGCTTGGAGTTTTCTCACAAGCACTCAGAATTTTCTTCAAAAAAGTTCTACTCTTGGTTGATGTTCGAACATTTCTCTCCCAATTTTTTTTTACTTTTTAATATCAGGATATCCAGAGTAGTTTTTATTTGAGCTGTTGAAGGTAAATCTAGTTTTCGTATGAAGCATGAGTATCCTATAAGCAAGCAAATTATAACCACAACAAATAATATTGTAAAGAATTGTGTGTAATACTGTGCCACCAAGAACGGTGATCCAAACTATGTCCAGCACATTATTAAAGGAATTAGAAAAAATCTAAAGAATACCTCAAAAAGAGTCCCATACAGTTAATAGTTCTAGTGTCTTAGAAACAGAACATAAGCCCTTAGTCGCCTTTACTCAGAGTACAAATGTTCTGATGTCCTATGCAAATAGAACGTGATTTAAAATCCCAAGGAAAAATTAAATACAGTACTTTCCTCAGAGAAATAAGTGGATCTATTACAGTCTCAAGGTCCAGTCATAAACACAAAGTAATGAGTAAAGTACCTTCTCTCCTGGTGCATAGGGCATTTACTTGGTCCCAGGTGGGCAGACTTGACTTTTGGTGATTTGATATGTATCTCCATTTGCCTTTTAACTGAATGTTCTCTGTCTTTTATTGTTCTCTCTCTCTTTTCTCTCTCTCTCTCTCTCTCTCTCTCTCTCTCTCTCTCTCTCTCTCTCTCTCTCTCTTTCCGCCATCATCCTTGATGATCTGGGGTTGGAGTAGCTGAAGAAGAATCCCTAATGTTTCAGTGGATCCATCAGTAATGACAGATGTACATCCAGTCCCACTTTTCTTCTGGAGAAGGAAAAGTAGAGTAGGTTGATATATCAACTTATTTCTTCCTGAAATAAAGGCAGGGAGGTCAGACAGTGCATGAGTATGAGTCAATTGCTAAAATGATCCTTCAACATGAGCAGAATCTGAAATGGTTTAAGGGTTTATGTATTAACCATGATAAATGAATCACAACAACCAGTCCCAAGTGTTAGGCTGAGGAAAAGAAATATTAATATATTAATGAATACCTGGACATGAATCCCTCCTATACTATTTAGATGAACCATCAGTAAAATAAACACTGCTTGTGGAATTGGAGAACATTCAACAATTTTTATAATCACAAATTCAGTCCATATGAGAAAATCCCATAACTTGCCAGTTACATGATGATTTTCTGTTCTTTGATAGTAATCTGAAAATGAAATTTGAAAATCAATAGAGTTTAATAACACTCTTAAAAATTGATTGTTAGTTAAGATTAATATAATACAGCAAGGATCAAGTCCATATAATTATTGACAAAAGTTCTTCCCTGATTTACTAATTGAGAAAGAAGAATAAGGTAAGCAATTAGTATTTTATGGCCATTATGGTGTAAATACATTCATTGCAAAGGTTTATCCTTTTATGTTATAATACCTATGGGAGACAGTTTTGTGGAGGAAACAAGTTTAATGCAGTGAAAAATCTACAATTGCATCTTTTAGTATAGATTAAAATAGCTGTAGTTTTTCTTTTGCCTCTTGAGATAATGTAAGAGGACTGTGCAATGCCATCTCTCCTTCTAGAGTTTTAAATACATTGGTTAGTGCATATGAACCTTTTGATTTTACTAGAATTGCTTTGGAAATATTGAGCACAACTCCTAAGGCTGGATAAAAACTGGTAAACACCCGGCCCGCAGCAGCTCTCTGCTCCCAGACCCGGTGAGAGAGAGACCCAACCGCCTGGTCAGGTGGGCACTCCTGAGGCTGCAGAGCAGAAGAGACCACCAACACTGCTCACCCCTGCCCACATCCCTGGCCCAAGAGGAAACTGTATAAGGCCTCTGGGCTCCCGTGGAGGAGGGCACAGGGGCGGCAGGACCCCTGCCAGAGACACCGCCTGACCCTGAAGGAAACAGACCAGATAAACAGTTCTCTGCACCCAAATCCCGTGGGAGGGAGAGCTAAACCTTCAGAGAGGCAGACAAGCCTGGGAAACCAGAAGAGACTGCTCCCTGCACACACATCTCGGACGCCAGAGGAAAAAGCCAAAGACCATCTGGAACCCTGGTGCACTGAAGATCCCGAAAGGGGCGGCACAGGTCTTCCTGGTTGCTGCCGCTGCAGAGAGCCCCTGGGCAGCACCCCACGAGCAAACCTGAGCCTCGGGACCACAGGTAAGACCAAATTTTCTGCTGCAAGAAAGCTGCCTGGTGAACTCAAGACACAGGCCCAGAGGAACAGCTGAAGACCTGTAGAGAGGAAAAACTACACACCCGAAAGCAGAACACTCTGTCCCCATAACTGACTGAAAGAGAGGAAAACAGGTCTACAGCACTCCTGACACACAGGCTTATAGGACAGTCTAGCCACTGTCAGAAATAGCAGAACAAAGTAACACTAGAGATAATCTAATGGCGAGAGGCAAGCGCAGGAACCCAAGGAACAGAAACCAAGACTACATGCCATCATCGGAGCCCAATTCTCCCACCAAAACAAACATAGAATATCCAAACACACCAGAAAAGCAAGATCTAGTTTCAAAATCATATTTGATCATGATGCTGGAGGACTTCAAGAAAGACATGAACACACTTAGGGAAGCACAGGAAAACATTAATAAACAAGTAAAAGCCTACAGAGAGGAATCGCAAAAATCCCTGAAAGAATTCCAGGAAAACACAATCAAACAGTTGAAGGAATTAAAAATGGAAATAGAAGCAATCAAGAAAGAACACATGGAAACAACCCTGGATATAGAAAACCAAAAGAAGAGACAAGGAGCTGTAGATACAAGCTTCACCAACAGAATACAAGAGATGGAAGAGAGAATCTCAGGAGCAGAAGATTCCATAGAAATCATTGACTCAACTGTCAAAGATAATGTAAAGCGGAAAAAGCTACTGGTCCAAAACATACAGGAAATCCAGGACTCAATGAGAAGATCAAACCTAAGGATAATAGGTATAGAAGAGAGTGAAGACTCCCAGCTCAAAGGACCAGTAAATATCTTCAACAAAATCATAGAAGAAAACTTCCCTAACCTAAAAAAAGAGATACCCATAGACATACAAGAAGCCTACAGAACTCCAAATAGATTGGACCAGAAAAGAAACACCTCCCGTCACATAATTGTCAAAACACCAAACGCACAAAATAAAGAAAGAATATTAAAAGCAGTAAGGGAAAAAGGTCAAGTAACATATAAAGGGAGACCTATCAGAATCACACCAGACTTCTCGCCAGAAACTATGAAGGCCAGAAGATCCTGGACTGATGTTATACAGACCCTAAGAGAACACAAATGCCAGCCCAGGTTACTGTATCCAGCAAAACTCTCAATTAACATTGATGGAGAAACCAAGATATTCCATGACAAAACCAAATTTACACAATATCTTTCTACAAATCCAGCACTACAAAGGATAATAAATGGTAAAGCCCAACATAAGGAGGCAAGCTATACCCTAGAAGAAGCAAGAAACTAATCGTCTTGGCAACAAAACAAAGAGAATGAAAGCACACAAACATAACCTCACATCCAAATATGAATATAACGGGAAGCAATAATCACTATTCCTTAATATCTCTCAATATCAATGGCCTCAACTCCCCAATAAAAAGACATAGATTAACAAACTGGATACGCAACGAGGACCCTGCATTCTGCTGCCTACAGGAAACACACCTCAGAGACAAAGACAGACACTACCTCAGAGTGAAAGGCTGGAAAACAACGTTCCAAGCAAATGGTCAGAAGAAGCAAGCTGGAGTAGCCATTCTAATATCAAATAAAATCAATTTCCAACTAAAAGTCATCAAAAAAGATAAGGAAGGACACTTCATATTCATCAAAGGAAAAATCAACCAAGATGAACTCTCAATCCTAAATATCTATGCCCCAAATACAAGGGCACCTACATACGTAAAAGAAACCTTACTAAAGCTCAAAACACACATTGCACCTCACACAATAATAGTGGGAGATTTCAACACCCCACTCTCATCAATAGACAGATCATGGAAACAGAAATTAAAAAGTGATGTAGACAGACTAAGAGAAGTCATGAGCCAAATGGACTTAACGGATATTTATAGAACATTCTATCCTAAAGCAAAAGGATATACCTTCTTCTCAGCTCCTCATGGTACTTCCTCCAAAATTGACCATATAATTGGTCAAAAAACGGGCCTCAACAGGTACAGAGAGATAGAAATAATCCCATGCGTGCTATCGGACCACCACGGCCTAAAACTGGTCTTCAATAACAATAAGGGAAGAATGCCCACATATACGTGGAAATTGAACAATGCTCTACTCAATGATAACCTGGTCAAGGAAGAAATAAAGAAAGAAATTAAAAACTTTTTAGAATTTAATGAAAATGAAGATACAACATACTCAAACTTATGGGACACAATGAAAGCTGTGCTAAGAGGAAAACTCATAGCGCTGAGTGCCTGCAGAAAGAAACAGGAAAGAGCATATGTCAGCAGCTTGACAGCACACCTAAAAGCTCTAGAACAAAAAGAAGCAAATACACCCAGGAGGAGTAAAAGGCAGGAAATAATCAAAGTCAGAGCTGAAATCAACCAAGTAGAAACAAAAAGGACCATAGAAAGAATCAACAGAACCAAAAGTTGGTTCTTTGAGAAAATCAACAAGATAGATAAACCCTTAGCCAGACTAACGAGAGGACACAGAGAGTGTGTCCAAATTAACAAAATCAGAAATGAAAAGGGAGACATAACTACAGATTCGGAGGAAATTCAAAAAATCATCAGATCTTACTATAAAAACCTATATTCAACAAAATTTGAAAATCTTCAGGAAATGGACAATTTCCTAGACAGATACCAGGTATCGAAGTTAAATCAGGAACAGATAAACCAGTTAAACAACCCCATAACTCCTAAGGAAATAGAAGCAGTCATTAAAGGTCTCCCAACCAAAAAGAGCCCAGGTCCAGACGGGTTTAGTGCAGAATTCTATCAGACCTTCATAGAAGACCTCATACCAATATTATCCAAACTATTCCACAAAATTGAAACAGATGGAGCACTACCGAATTCCTTCTACGAAGCCACAATTACTCTTATACCTAAACCACACAAAGACACAACAAAGAAAGAGAACTTCAGACCAATTTCCCTTATGAATATCGACGCAAAAATACTCAATAAAATTCTGGCAAACCGAATTCAAGAGCACATCAAAACAATCATCCACCATGATCAAGTAGGCTTCATCCCAGGCATGCAGGGATGGTTTAATATACGGAAAACCATCAACGTGATCCATTATATAAACAAACTGAAAGAACAGAACCACATGATCATTTCATTAGATGCTGAGAAAGCATTTGACAAAATTCAACACCCCTTCATGATAAAAGTCCTGGAAAGAATAGGAATTCAAGGCCCATACCTAAACATAGTAAAAGCCATATACAGCAAACCAGTTGCTAACATTAAACTAAATGGAGAGAAACTTGAAGCAATCCCACTAAAATCAGGGACTAGACAAGGCTGCCCACTCTCTCCCTACTTATTCAATATAGTTCTTGAAGTTCTAGCCAGAGCAATCAGACAACAAAAGGAGATCAAAGGGATACAGATCGGAAAAGAAGAGGTCAAAATATCACTATTTGCAGATGACATGATAGTATATTTAAGTGATCCTAAAAGTTCCACCAGAGAACTACTAAAGCTGATAAACAACTTCAGCAAAGTGGCTGGGTATAAAATTAACTCAAATAAATCAGTTGCCTTCCTCTATACAAAAGAGAAACAAGCCAAGAAAGAAATTAGGGAAACGACACCCTTCATAATAGACCCAAATAATATAAAGTATCTCGCTGTGACTTTAACCAAGCAAGTAAAAGATCTGTACAATAAGAACATCAAGACACTGAGGAAAGAAATTGAAGAAGACCTCAGAAGATGGAAAGATCTCCCATGCTCATGGATTGGCAGGATTAATATAGTAAAAATGGCCATTTTACCAAAAGCAATCTACAGATTCAATGCAATCCCCATCAAAATACCAATCCAATTCTTCAAAGAGTTAGACAGAAAAATTTGCAAATTCATCTGGAATAACAAAAAACCCAGGATAGCTAAAGCTATCCTCAACAATAAAAGGACTTCAGGGGGAATCACTATCCCTGAACTCAAGCAGTATTACAGAGCAATAGTGATAAAAACTGCATGGTATTGGTACAGAGACAGACAGATAGACCAATGGAATAGAATTGAAGACCCAGAAATGAACCCACACACCTATGGTCACTTGATTTTTGACAAAGGAGCCAAAACCATCCAATGGAAAAAAGATAGCATTTTCAGCAAATGGTGCTGGTTCAACTGGAGGTCAACATGTAGAAGAATGCAGATCGATCCATGCCTATCACCCTGTACAAAGCTTAAGTCCAAGTGGATCAAGGACCTCCACATCAAACCAGACACACTCAAACTAATAGAAGAAAAACTAGGGAAGCATCTGGAACACATGGGCACCGGAAAAAATTTCCTGAACAAAACACCAATGGCTTATGCTCTAAGATCAAGAATCGACAAATGGGATCTCATAAAACTGCAAAGCTTCTGTAAGGCAAAGGACACTGTGGTTAGGACAAAACGGCAACCAACAGATTGGGAAAAGATCTTTACCAATCCTACAACAGATAGAGGCCTTATATCCAAAATATACAAAGAACTCAAGAAGTTAGACCGCAGGGAAACAAATAACCCTATTAAAAAATGGGGTTCAGAGCTAAACAAAGAATTCACAGCTGAGGAATGCCGAATGGCTGAGAAACACCTAAAGAAATGTTCAACATCTTTAGTCATAAGGGAAATGCAAATCAAAACAACCCTGAGATTTCACCTCACACCAGTGCGATTGGCTAAGATCAAAAACTCAGGTGACAGCAGATGCTGGCGAGGATGTGGAGAAAGAGGAACACTCCTCCATTGTTGGTGGGATTGCAGACTGGTAAAACCATTCTGGAAATCAGTCTGGAGGTTCCTCAGAAAATTGGACATTGAACTGCCTGAGGATCCAGCTATACCTCTCTTGGGCATATACCCAAAAGATGCCTCAACATATAAAAGAGACACATGCTCCACTATGTTCATCGCAGCCTTATTTATAATAGCCAGAAAATGGAAAGAACCCAGATGCCCTTCAACAGAGGAATGGATACAGAAAATGTGGTACATCTACACAATGAAATATTACTCAGCTATCAAAAACAACGAGTTTATGAAATTCGTAGGCAAATGGTTGGAACTGGAAAATATCATCCTGAGTGAGCTAACCCAATCACAGAAAGACATACATGGTATGCACTCATTGATAAGTGTCTATTAGCCCAAATGCTTGAATTACCCTAGATCCGTAGAACAAACGAAACTCAAGACGGATGATCAAAATGTGAATGCTTCACTCCTTCTTTAAATGAGGAAAAAGAATACCCTTGGCAGGGAAGGGAGAGGCAAAGATTAAAACAGAGACTGAAGGAACACCCATTCAGAGCCTGCCCCACATGTGGCCCATACATATACAGCCACCCAATTAGACAAGATGGATGAAGCAAAGAAGTGCAGACCGACAGGAGCCGGATGTAGATCGCTCCTGAGAGACACAGCCAGAATACAGCAAATATAGAGGCGAATGCCAGCAGCAAACCACTGAACTGAGAATAGGTCCCCCATTGAAGGAATCAGAGAAAGAACTGGAAGAGCTTGAAGGGGCTCGAGACCCCAAAAGTACAACAATGCCAAGCAACCAGAGCTTCCAGGGACTAAGCCACTACCTAAAGACTATACATGGACTGACCCTGGACTCTGACCCCATAGGTAGCAATGAATATCCTAGTAAGAGCACCAGTGGAAGGGGAAGCCCTGGGTCCTGCTAAGACTGAACCCCCAGTGAACTAGTCTATGGGGAGAGGGCGGCAATGGGGGGAGGGTTGGGAAGGGAACACCCATAAGGAAGGGGAGGGGGGAGGGGGATGTTTGCCCGGAAACCGGGAAAGGGAATAACACTCGAAATGTATATAAGAAATACTCAAGTTAATTAAAAAAAAAAAAAACTGGTAAACAAATTTCTTTTTTCTGCTATGCTCTAAGTTGCCTTGATTGTAAACTTAGCTTTTTCAAAGGCTCTAATTCCCCACTGAAAAGTGGAGGAAATGCAATATTAGACTGATAATCAAGTCTATCTCATCCTAGGCTTCAGGGTTCTTTTCAGGCACTATCTAAAGAGGTTCCAGTGAAGTAGCTAAAGGAATAGCCAGCATCAGAGTCCTGGTTATCAGTGGTGCTGAAAATCTCTCTTTCCATCTTTTATCAATTTTAAGATTTGACCATCCAGTATATTTTCATTCAAAGAACTAGTTATCTCTTTATCATGATTAATATCCTCCATTTCTTCCTGAAGTATTATTTCCTAACAGTCCAAATCAATGTAACCTGAACTAAAATTAAATGGGGATCTCGTCCCCTTGTTACTGTTTCCTCTTCAATATTCTTTTACACTCTGTCCCATACTTCTTCATCTATAATTCCTTCTTCTGGAAACTTAGGATTATAATCACAAACAGCTTTCAAGCCATCTATTATTTATGATTTTAATACTTGTGTTCTAAAACAAAGGCATTGTCTATTCTGCAGGCAAATGGTTAGAACTAGAAAATATCATCCTTCATGAGGTAACCCAGATCCAAAAGGATATGAATGATATGTACCCACTAACAAGTGGATATTTGCCAAAAAGTACAGAATACCCATGATACAACACATGAACTATAAGTTTAAAAAAAGGAAGGCCCAAGTGAAGATGCTTCAATCACATTTTAGAAGAGGAGTCAAATTTAAGAACAGAAGACAGAGGGTGAGAGGGAGGAATCTGAGTAGGAGAGGGGGGGAGGATTAAGAGGCTCAGGATCAGGTATGGGGATGGGGCAGAAGAGAAGCCCAGAAGGCCAGGAGAATGAATAAAAATATGCACCTGTAGAAAGTACCAGAGATCTGAGATGTGAGAAGCTCCCAGGACTCGATAGACATGACCTTAGTGAAAATGCCCAACAGAGAGGAGATGGAACCAGAAGTGAGTATGTCCAGTACACAGAAAGGGCTCCTAGTGGAGAAATTGGGTCACCAAACTAACCTAAAAAATATTGGCCCAAAGTTGTTCCTGTCTAAAAGAAATGCAGAGACAAAATGGAGCAAAGATTGAAGGAAAGTCCATTTAGTAACCAGCCCAACTTGGGATCCACCCATGGGCAAGCACAAAACCCTGACACTATTACTGAAGCAATTTTGTGTTTGCAGACAGGACACTAGCATGACTGTCCACTGAGAGGCTCTACCAGCAGCGTCTGAGATTCAGATCCTTACAGCTAACCATTGGACTGTGGCTGGGAATCCCTATATAAAAGTTAGGGGAAAGACTGAAAGAACTGAAGGGGATAGCAAGCCCATAGGAAGACCAACAATGCCAACTAACCTCTACCTCTGGGAGGTCCCAGAGACTAAGCCACCAACCAAAAGCATACATCATGTGGTCCATGGCCTCTGGAACATATGTAGTAAAGGACTGCCCTGTTGCCTCAGTGGAAAAGGATGTGCCTAATCCTGTAGAGACTTATTGCTTCATGAAGGGTGATTACACCAAGGGGGAAGGTGAGAAGGGGAACACCCTCTCAGAGGCAAATGGGAGGGGGGATGGAGTGAAGAATTTTTGGGTAGAGGGGAGGGAAAAGGGGCAGTATCTGTACTGTAAATAAATAAAATATTTTTTTAAAAAAATAATGCACAAGTTCACCATAAAGCCAAGCCATCCCTGGTTTCTGACTCCTGTCTACTCACTCATTCTGTGAAGGTCCCCACTCTCCTATCTAATATGACAATCAGGTCCGTGATCCATGGTTCAGCTTGTTTACCACTCTAGAGAGAATGAGACTTGGGAGAATGGAGCTAATAAATGAAGCAAATTAGTATCTCATGAAATAACCAACATTATTCAGAACATCAAGAAATATATATGTTTAGGGTTTAAAAGAGTCATCTGAGTAAAGTATATAATCACAAGAACAAGTCACATGTGGCAAAAGAATGTTTTTTCCACAAAGGTATATGAATAACAAAAGTTGAAATAAACTCACTCCTATCTGATACACGTAGGAGGAGCACAAAACATAATCCATAAAACAATTCCATATTCTAAAGAAACTGAGGTCACAAGGCTCATGTCTTCATTTCTTGGAATTTTCTCAAAGGCACTCAGAAATCTGCCCCAATTCCTACCATTCCTGAACTGTGTTCCAATGGGTGGTATCTGAGTTGATATCTCAAATATACAAGTAGGAGCATTGCTACCTCCTCTAGGTTTACTAAAATGAAAGTATACAAATGTGAACATCTTTGTTTATCTGTAATATGAAAATACATAAATTGTTACAATTATTATAAGAAATAAATCATGACATACAAAGAAAGTTATCTTTTATAGTCAGTGTAATAATGCACCATCACAACACTCCTAAGGAAAGTCATGGAAGTAAGGAGTTGGTTTAGTCAATAAAGTCAAAGAATGAGGACCTGAGTTCAGATTTCCTGGATATATAGTGTTGTACACCTATAATCCTAATTCTAGGGAGGCAGAGATAGAAGGAACTCTGAAGCTTTCTGGCTGGCTAGTCTCACAGTAAACTGTAGGTTTTTAAGACACTGCCTTAAAATAAATGGAGAATTAAAAGCAATTGGATATAATACAAGAAAACACAGCACATCAACTTGTGATCTACACACACACTCACACACACACACACACATATACACACACACACAAATGCACTCACACACATGCATGCAGCCACCCACATATCACACATTTACACAGGAAAAACACATATACAAGCATACACTACCCCACACAAAGAAAACAAAAGCTAAATTAAATTTAAATGTAAAAGAAGAAAATCTTGGTTGTATGTGGTGACCATTCTAATGTATTTAAATAGACACTTCTGTTCTCTCCAAGTGAGTAATTACAAGCTTGCAATATAGAATATCAAAGTAAATTCAGAGGTCAGCAAGTTACTCATGAGATTTGTGGTGGTAACAGTACTTTGATTTTGAATGATCAGCCCTAAGTATTATTATCCAGAGGTGGACCACTATTGTGTTTTTCTTTCTATCTCTCTGTATCCTTCATCTCAGGAATCATTGGAGCATATAATTACTTGATTTTCACACAAATGGCCAATTGTCTCAAATAACAGGGAGATGAGGCAAATTTAATTCTGAGAGCACAATTTCTGTGCCTGCCATTGAAAATGAATCCATCTGACTTATTTTTGCTTGATTCAAATGAACACATTTTTTAAAGTTAAATCATCTGGTTTGCTTAGTTTAAAAGCTCTCCATTGTGACCAGCCCAACTAAGGATCTACTATACCTAATATTTACCCAAAGGCACTGTATCAAAATAGAATCAGGCCAGCTAAAACAAGAAATAGTAGTAAGCTTAAAGCACTGTCTTGCATTTGTTCCCTTAGGATTGAAATTTGTCACTGCTAATTCTAAGAGCCAAATCCAGTCAATAAGGGCAACATCTAAGAGAGCTGTATATTGAAATTATGCTGAAGTTCCCTAGGTTGGGGCCATTAAGTAAATCCTCTTAGCTGACACATACATTAGGTAATATGCTGAGAGGTAAATCAAACTCTCTGCAGTTTAGATCTCCTAGCCATGGAAATAGTCTAATGCCAACACTTAAGCTATTAGAAATAGTGAAATAAATCCTTACTCTAAAGGAATCTTAGTGGAGCAGTACATAATCTGTTGGCATGAAATGGCACCAGGCCCTCCCTGGGCATTTCTTTTTCATTATACTGCATCTTGTGTTGCCCTGGTAGGAAATATTAGCAACCAAAACTTTTCAGTTCCTGACCCTGAAAAATTCTTGTCATATGATTTTGTACTTAAAGACAGATTAAAATCACTAACTCTGGATCCAGACACCTTAGGTTCAAAGCAGGGTCATGCCTCTATCCCTAACTATACATAACATGATACGGTATGTTATCTATTAACTCTGATACCTAATATATGGAAGTGATTATTTACACCCACTCAAAGCTATTTGGGTCATAGCAGTGTAGTTAAGGCATGAACTCTGAGGCTAATCATATTGAGGTTTAGTCCCAGTATACCACTTAGTGGCCATGTGAACTTGGATATTCTTAAAGGCTCCAGTACTGCCATTCATAAAATGAGCCTCATGGCAATAATGGGTTATTAAATATGATAAGGAATAAATTAAGGCTTACAAAGGTAATAAATAAGACTCTCTATTAAAACTTGAATTCCAATTGTTGTTCAATCCTTGTATTAAAAATTATTTCATATAATAAGTTATAATTAATTAAGCATCTTATATTTTGTTTTCAACTTTCTCATTATGAAGTATACAATTGAAAATATTTATTTAGCTAATATTTACTACAATTTTATAAAGAAGATACTCCTCAGCAAAATATTAATTTGCAAGAAGAACACACTTTTTTAAAGAAAACAGATAAACAAAGATCCAATGTATACAAGGTATGTAACATAGTTTAATTTTTTCTGGCAAGATTGTAAAATACAATGTCAATGGGAATGAGAAAAGTAATTTGATTTTCTGTTTCTAGAAAATATGTTAGTGAGTGCTAAATAATGTATACATATGAACTAATATTTAAAACCATGAACTTAGCATATATAGACTGTCCAGTAATGCAAATGTATTTCTTGGAATGTATTTCTACCTTTTAGATGAGAAAGGGCAATCTCAATAACATTGACTCTCCACTCACATTGGAACAACTACTTAGTTTTTCAATAAAAAATCATAACTATTTATTATGTTATTGCTAAATGTTAGGAGTGCTTCTACCAAAAGCCAGAGGTTACATTAACCCCTTCCATCTACAAAGTCATTAAAAATAAAGATGTTCAATGCAATGCACTTTTCTGGTTTTTGAGGACAACTGAATTCACTATAACATATGACAAACACATACATAAAATTAAATATAAAAAAAATCCTAAAAGCAATATATATTACTTTGAACTCTGATGGATGCCTTAAGCATGTTGAGAAAATTGATCTATCATTTTTATGTGGAGTTGTATTACTTGTGTCAATATAAGGAGATAAATCGAAGTCACTCTGTGTATCTTACATATATCCATTCTGTTTATCTGTCTTGTCTTCCTTGTGTCTCTTTTTGAATCTTTCCCAGCTAAAATACAAGAGAAAGTCCTTACAATATTTTTATAGGGGTCTGTGAAGAGAAAATAAATTAATGCCTTATGGAAAACCAGGGAATAAATGAATAAAACTGCTCAAGAATTGAGAATAACAAGAGAAGCAAAAAAGAAAACCCAAAATGAGGTCATTGTAAAACTGAAAAAAAATGGAATTTGAGCAGGAAATAATGAGGCAATTTTCTCCAGAATACAAGAGATGGAAAAGAGAATCTCAGGCCCATACAGGTGGGCACTCCTGAGACTGCAGGGCAGGAGAGACCGCTAGTACTGCCCAACCCTGCCCACATCCCTGGCCCAATAGGAAACCTTATAGGGCCTCTGGTAACAGGAAGATAAGGGCACTCATCCCTGCGGTCCAGACACCACCCGGATCTGTAGGGACCCAGTCAAACAGCTCCCTGCACACAAATCCTGAGGGAGGGAGAGCTAGACCTTCAGAGGGGCAGACACTCCTAGGAAGCCAGAGGAGACTACACTCTGTCCACATTTCTGACACTAGAGGAAAAAGCCTAGCACCATCTGGGCCCCTGTGCACAGAGTCCCAAGCAAAGGCAGGGCAGGCCCTCCTGGTTGCTGCCCTTGCAGAGAGTTAAAATCCAGATCTGAGAAGAGCTTCAGGCCCAAGACCAGAGGCAAGACCAACTTTTCTGCTCCAGGTGACCTTCCTGGTGGATTCAGTACACACGCCCACAGGAAGACCTAAAGACCAGTAGTCAGGAACAACTACACGCCTGAAATCAGAGCACACTGTTCCCATAACTGGCTGAAAAAGAACAGGAAAACAAGTCAACAGCACTCCTGACACACAGGCCTATAGGAAGGTCTAACCACTGTCAGAAATAACAGAACAAGGTAACATCAGAGACACCTTGATGGCAAGAGGCAAGTGAAGGAACCCAAGCAACAGAAACCAAGACTACATGGCATCATCAAAGCCCAATTATCACACCAAAGCAAACACTGAATATCCAAACATATCAGGAAAGCAAGTTCTAGATTTAAAATCACATTTGATGATGATGGAGGACTTCAAGAAAGACATAAAGAACTCCCTTAGAGAAATGCAGGAAAACACAAGTAAACAAGCAGAAGCCTATAGAGAGAAAATACAAAAATCCCTGAAAGAATTACAGGAAAACACAATAAAACAGGTGAAGGAATTAAAAATGGAAATAGAAGCAATAAAGAAAGCACAAACAGAGACAACAATGGATATAGAAACCGAAAGGAAGAGACAAGGAGCCGTAGATACGAGAATTACCAACAGAATAGAAGAGATAGAAGTGAGAATCTCAGGAGCAGAATATTCCATAGAAAGCATCAAAACAACTGTCAAAGATAATGTAAAACTGAAAAAGCTACTGGCCCGAAACACACAGGAAATCCAGGACACAATGAGTAGATCAAACCTAAGGATAATAAATAAAGAAGAGAGTGAAGACTCCGTGCTCAAAGGACCAGTAAATACCTTCAACAAAAATCATAGAAGAAAACTTCCTAAAGAAAAACCTAAAGAAACCTAAAGAAAGAGATGCCCGTAAATATACAAGGAGCCTAAAGAACTCCAAATAGATTGGACCAGAAAAGGAACTCCTCCTGTCACATAATAGTTAAAACACCAAATGCACAAAACAAAGAAAGAATATTAAAAGCAGTAAGGGAAAAAGGTCAAGTAACATACAAAGGCAGACCTACCAGAATCACACCAGACTTCTCACCAGAGACTATGAGAGCCAGAAGATCCTGGACATATGTCATACAGACCCTAAGAGAACACAAATGCCAGCCCAGGTTACTGTATCCAGCAAAACTCTCAATTAACATAGATGGAGACACCAAGATATTCCATGACAAAACCAAATTTACATAATATCTTTCTACAAATCCAGACTTACAAAGAATAATAAATGGTAAAGCCCAACACAAGGAGGAAAACTACACCCTAGAAAAAGCAAGAAACTAATCAGTTTGCAACAAACAAAGAGAATACAAACTCAAACATAATCTCACATCCAAACAGGAATATAACAGGAAGAAACAATCACTATTTCTTAATATCTCTCAACATCAACAGACTCAATTCCCCAATAAAGACACGGATTAACAAACTGGATACACAATGAGGACCCAACATTTTGCTGCCTACAGAAAACACACCTCAGAGACAAAGACAGATACTACCTCAGAGTAAAAGGCTGGAAAACAACTTTCCAAGCAAATGATCTGAAAAAGCAAGCTGGAGTAGCCATTCTAATATTGAATAAAATCGATTTTCAACCAAAAGTCATCAAAAAAGATAAGGAAGGACACTTCATATTCATCAAAGGAAAAATCCACCAAGATGAACTCTCAATCCTAAATATCTATGCCCCAAATACAAGGACACCTACATACATAAAATAAACTTTACTAAAGCTCAAAGCACACATTGCACCTCACACAATAATACTAGGAGGTGTCAACACCACACTCTCATCAATGGACAGATTATGGAAACAGAAATTAAACAGAGACATAGACAAGCTAAGAGAAATCATGAACCAAATGGACTTAACTGATATTTATAGAACATTCTATCCTACAACAAAAGGTTATACCTGCTTCTCACCATCTCATGGTACTTTCTCCAAAATTGACCATATAATTGGTCATAAAACAGGCCTCAACAGATACAGAAAGATAGAAATTATCCCATGTGTCCTATCACAACACCATGGGGTAAAGCTGGTCTTCAATAACAGTAAGGAAAGAATGCCCACATATACATGGAAGTTGAATAATGCTCTACACAATGATAACCTGGTCAAGGAAGAAATAATGAAAGAAATTAAAGACTTCTTAAAATTTAATGAAAATGAAGGTACAACATACCCAAACTTATGGTACACAATGAAAGCTGTGCTAAGAGGAAAACTCATAGATCTTAGTGCCTGCAGAAAGAAACAGGAGAGACCATATATCAGCAGCTTGACAGCACACCTAAAAGCTCTAGAAGAAAAAGAAGCAAATACACCCAGGAGGAGTAGAAGGCAGGAAATAATCAACTCAGAGCTGAAATTAACCAAGTAGAAACAAAAAGGACCATACAAAGAAGCAACAGAAACAAAAGCTGGTTCTTTGATGAAATCAACAAGATAGATAAACCCTTAGCCAGACTAACAAGAGGACGCAGAGAGTGTGTCCAAATTAACAAAATCAGAAATAAAGAGGGAGACATTCACTCTTTCTTTAAAAGAGGAACAAGAATACCCTTTCGAGGGAATAGGGAGGCAAAGTTTAGAACAGAGGCAGAAGGAACACCCATTCAGAGCCTGCCCCACATGTGGCCCATACATATACAACTACCCTATTAGATAAGATGGATTAAGCAAAGAAGTACAGGCTGACAGGAACCAGATGTAGATCTCTCCTGAGAGACACAGCCAGAATACAGCAAATCCATAGGCGAATGCCAGTAGCAAACCACTGAACTGAGAACGGGAGCCCCATTGAAGGAATCAGAGAAAGGACTGGAAGGGCTTGAAGGGGCTTGAGACCCCATATGAACAACAGTGCCAACCAACCAGAGCTTCCAGGAACTAAGCCTCTACCAAAAGACTATACATGGACTTACCCTGAACTCCAACCGCATAGGTAGCAATGAAAAGCCTAGTAAGAGCACCAGTGGCAGGGGAAGCCCTTGGTCCTGCCAGGACTGTACCCACAGTGAACGTGATTGTTGTGGGGAGGGTGGTAATGGGGGGAGGATAGGAAGGGGAACACCCATATAAAAGGGGAGGTAGAAGGGTTAGGGGGATTTTGTCCAGGAAACCAGGAAAGGGAATAACAATTGAAATGTAAATAAGAAATACTCAAGTTAATAAAAATGGAGAAAAAAATGGATACATTAGTCAAAGAAAATGTTAAAGCTAAAAAATCTCCTGACATAAATATAAGTAGGAAATCTAAGACACTATGAAAAGATCAACATCAAATTAAATGGAGAGAAACCCAAAGCAATCCCACTGAAATCGAGAACAAGACCAGACTACACCTCTCTCCATGCCTGTTCTATATAGTTCTTAAAGTCTTAGCTAGAGCAATAAGATAACCGAAGGAGATCAGGGGATAAACATCGGAAAGGAAAAGTCAAAGAATCTTTTCCTGTAGATGATATGATAGTATAGTAAGTGACACAGACACACACACACACACACACACACACACACACACACACACACCACACACACAAGAAACTCCTACAGCTGATAAATATATTCAGCAAAGTAGCTCAATACAAGATTAACTGATAAAAATCAGGAACCCTTCTATGACAAATGACAAAAGGACTTAAGAAAGAAATCAGGGAAACAACACACTTTCACAATAGCCTCAAATAATATGATATATCTTGGGTAACTTGCAGGCCACTGGGCTGTGAAAGGTACCATGATTCCTGGACGAGATAGGTTGAATCCCCGGGGACCCTAAAAGGGACAGCAGGAGCATTCCCATCTCCCAGGCGATGAGGGCCATCTCATGTAGCTACAGCTTCTCACAGCCCCCTGTAGAGAGGTTTGAGACAAATCAGTCCCATAAAACAAGGCTCCAAGCCCTTCTTCCATAGGTGAGGACATGACCACAGTTCACATAGGCTCAAAACAGATCAGTCACATAGAAGCAGGACCATGCTCCTGAGGTATTCCCAAGCTCTCAGGCCAAACCAACAGGAAGTACCTGGTATCAGACACTGATCCATCCAAAAACTATATTTAAGAAACCTGTTCAGAAGGACTAATGGTATACAGGAATTATTCTATTGTCTGAGGGATACTGTTATAAGAGCTGTAACACTGCTGCTTGGGGAAGAGTTCTGGTCTCCTGAAATCACCTCCAGAAGCTCTCCTGCACCGCTTGCTGGCTAGCCAGTCCCCTGTTGGCTCAGCCCAGCTGGAAATGGAGGTAGAACAACACCAGTTGTGGTGATAAAAAGCCTTTCCCCTCCTTGACCGAGTTTTCTTCCCTTCTCCTGAACCCACAGACCTAGCTGGACCAAAGATCTCTGTGGAAAACCTCCAGCACAGGGGCCTACAGTGACTCTACCCAAGCAAATAGAAGATGTGTATAATAAAAGCTTTAAGTCTTGAAGAGATAAATTGAAAAATCTCAAAATATAGAATAGTCTACCAAGCTCATACCTGTGTAAGATAAATGTAGTGAAAATTCACATACTACCAAAAGCACTCACAACCTAGGATAGATATAACAACCCTAAACAATAAAAGATCTGCCACAGTACTAACCATTCCCAATTCCAAACTGTGCTACAATGCTATAGTAATAAAAACAGCATGGTATTGGCACAAAATCGAAAACAGATACATTGATCAACTGAATCAAAATGAATACATTGACATGAATCTACACACATATGACAATTTGTTTTTAATAAAGCCAGGAAAACACACTGGGGAAAAACAACACTTTTAACGAATAATGCTGGTCAAACTGTGTTTCTACTTGTTGAATAATGCCCACAGATCCATACTTATCACCATGCAAAAATTTCAAGTCCAAATGGATCAAAGACCTCAACGAGATACACTGAAACTCATAGAAAGTGAGCAATAGCCTTGAACTTACTGACAGAGGAAACTTCCTGAACAGAACCCTGATAACACAGGCATCATTGATAAATAAATGGGACTTCATAAAACTGAAAAACTTCTGCTAGGAAAAACATTGTCATTTGGACAAAGATATACCCTACAAAATCAGAAGGGATTTTTTACCAACTCCACATCTGATAAAGGTTAATGTCCAAAATATAAAACGAATTCAAGAAACTAGATGTCAGAAAACAAAATATTCCAATTAAAAATCTGGTATAGATTTAACCACAGGATTCTTAAAAGGAAAAACTCAAATTCTGAAAACACTTAACTCCTTAGCCATCAGGGAAATACAAATCAAAACTATGTGGAAAATTTATCTTACATCTGTAAAATGGCTAAGATCAATAGTACAAATGATATATCATGCTGGCAAGGATATGGACTAAAGGAAATACTCATCCATTGCTTGTGGGAGAGCAAACTGGTATAGTTAATATGGAAATCATAATGATCATTAGTCAGAAACTTGGAAATTGATCTAACTCATGATCCAGCTTTATACTACTGGATATATACCCAAAAGACAGTTCATCCTAGCAGAAAGACACTTGGTCAATGCTCAGCCATATTTATTGGTGCTCTATTCATAAGAGTCAGATATTGGTAACAACATGGGTGTCCCTCAACAGAAGAATGAATAAAGAAAATGTAGAATATTTAAATAATAGGGTAAATGGAGTAAATAATTGTCAAAAATAGCATTATTAAAACTTCACAGAAGTGTTTGGAACACAAAAAGCATCATCCATCCTGAGTGAGGTGAAATAAATCCAGAAAGATAAGGATAGTGTTTGTTCATATGAGGATATTAGTCATTAAGTAAATAATAACCAAGCTACAAGACTAGACAGGTTAGGTATAGAAGTAGCAACTAAGGGGAACACATGGATCTCCCTGGGAGGGCGAAATAGAATAAATTTCACAGGTGGCCTGAGGGGGGTACTAGAATAGGAAGATGGTATTGGAAAGGAAAGCAGATGAATGTTTGACAGAAGGACTATAGGCAGAGACAAATGGGATTGAGGGGTATTTGAAGGGTAGTGTGGAAACCTAATGTAGTTGAAACTTCCTATAACCTCCGAATGTGATCCTAGTGATCCAAATAGGAGACTGGGCTAGAGAGATGGCTCAGTGGTTAAGAGCACTGACTGCTGTTCCAGAGGTCCTGAGTTCAGTTCCCAGCAACCACATGGTGGCTCACAACCATCTATAATGGGGTCTGATGCCCTCTTCTGGTATGTCTGAATACAACAACAGTGTACTCACATATATAAAATAAACAAATCTTATATTCAAAAAAACAAAGCAATACAAATAGGAGGAGACTGAGTCCTAACTGAACATCTCTTGTGACCAAACAAAGCTTACAGTATTTCCAGAACCAGAACTGAGTTACACCCAATTGAGTTGTTGGTCAAGGGAGTCCCATGGAAATCCCCAAACAACCCAGGCTATCGAGAAGACAGTATGTTTCTCTTCACAAACTTATGGCAAGGCCCCTTTGTTGAAGGTAATACCCATAAAACTCATGGACCAGGAAGAGGTCAAGCTGTTTCCTAAATAGAACCTTCACCCTTTTAGTGTTTGGGGTATGGGAAGGTACTCTGTGGGCTAACACAATAGAAATGTAAACACTAGCCCAGCCACAAAACTTTGACCTAAAATCATCCCTGCCTGTAAAATATTCTAAGGCAATGTTCTCACAAAGCTTGTGGAAATAAGCAACCAATATCTTATTTGACTTAAGGTCCACTCCACAATATGTAACCCAAAGACACTGCTTAGATGACCAAGATCCAGAGATTAGATGGCCCAGAGACCTAGGGTAAAATCAAATACTGCTAATCTTTAAGAAAAAAAGGAGCGATACTCATAGTTCAGTTCTTTTACTCAGTCGTTATCAGAGAAACTTCCTTCTCCCATAGATAGGAACAAAATCAGAGCCCTATAGCCAGATATTACACCCAGAGAGATCTTGAACCCTCCTTGCTAAATGGGATGATCTATCAAATCCCTCCTCTTATCATTCAGGGAGCACTGGAGAATCAAGTAAGACCCAGAGGGGAAGGAAGACACCAGGAGAACAAGGCCATGAAATCTTACATAGACTGAAGAGACAAGCACATGGCCTGCAAGAGTCTGAACCAGGTTCTCTGCAAATATATGGTGCTTTCTAGTTTAATGTTTTTGTGGGAATCCTAAGACCATGATAGAGGGGGTCTTTGATGCTTGTGCTTTCTTTTGGACAGCTTTTCTTCTGTTGGTTTGCCTCATCCAACTTCAATATTGAAAGATCCCTGAAGAGAGACCCTTACTCAAGTCTCGGGAAATTGCAGACCCCAGACACAGAGAGACCATTTTGGATGTAATACGCAAAGGCGAAGTTTATTACAGAGATCTATTACGGAGATCTCTGGGCTGACACATATCCCATGCAGGAGACAGAGGTGTCAACCCCAAGTGCCTGGGAGAAGGTTTTTTTTTTATTTCTTAATTTTTTTTATTTTATTTTTTTTATTAACTTGAGTATTTCTTATATACATTTCAAGTGTTATTCCCTTTCCCGGTTTACGGGCAAACATCCCCCTAACCCCTCCCCCTCCCCTTCTTTATGGGTGTTCCCCTCCCCATCCTCCCCCCATTGCCGCCCTCCCCCCAACAATCTAGTTCACTGGGGGTTCAGTCTTAGCAGGACCAAGGGCTTCCCCTTCCACTGGCGCTCTTACTAGGATATTCATTGCTACCTATGAGGTCAGAGCCCAGGGTCAGTCCATGTATAGTCTTTAGGTAGTGGCTTAGTCCCTGGAAGCTCTGGTTGCTTGGCATTGTTGTACATATGGGGTCTCGAGCCCCTTCAAGCTCTTCCAGTTCTTTCTCTGATTCCTTCAACGGGGGTCCTATTCTCAGTTCAGTGGTTTGCTGCTGGCATTCGCCTCTGTATTTGCTGTATTCTGGCTGTGTCTCTCAGGAGCGATCTACATCCAGCTCCTGTCGGCCTGCACTTCTTTGCTTCATCCATTTTGTCTAATTGGATGGCTGTATATGTATGGGCCACATGTGGGGCAGGCTCTGAATGGTGTTCCTTCTGTGTCTGTTTTAATCTTTGCCTCTCTATTCCCTGCCAAGGGTATTCTTGTTCCCCTTTTAAAGAAGGAGTGAAGCATTCACATTTTGATCATCCGTCTTGAGTTTCATTTGTTCTAGGCATCTAGAATTCAAGCATTTGGGCTAATAGCCACTTATCAATGAGTGCATAGCATGTGTGTTTTTCTGTGATTGGGTTACCTCACTCAGGATAATATTTTCCAGTTCCAACCATTTGCCTACGAATTTCATAAAGTCATTGTTTTTGATAGCTGAGTAATATTCCACTGGGTAGATGTACCACATTTTCTGTATCCATTCCTCTGTTGAAGGGCATCTGGGTTCTTTCCAGCTTCTGGCTATTATAAATAAGGCTGCGATGAACATAGTGGAGCACGTGTCTTTTTTATACGTTGGGGCATCTTTTGGGTATATGCCCAAGAGAGGTATAGCTGGATCCTCAGGCAGTTCAATGTCCAATTTTCTGAGGAACCTCCAGACTGATTTCCAGAATGGTTGTACCAGTCTTCAATCCCACCAACAATGGAGGAGTGTTCCTCCTTCTCCGCATCCTCGCCAGTCTGCTGTCACCTGAGTTTTTAATCTTAGCCATTCTTACTGGTGTGAGGTGAAATCTCAGGGTTGCTTTGATTTGCAGTTCCCTTATGACTAAAGATGTTGAACATTTCTTTAGGTGTTTCTCAGCCATTCAGCATTCCTCAGCTGTGAATTCTTTGTTTAGATCTGAACCCCATTTTTAATAGGGTTATTTGTCTCCCTGCAGTCTAACTTCTTGAGTTCTTTGTATATTTTGGATATAAGGCCTCTATCTGTTGTAGGATTGGTAAAGATCTTTTCCCAATCTGTTGGTTGCCATTTTGTCCTGACCACAAGGGTTTTTTAAAGGAAGAACTCACAAGCTCCAGGAGATGGGGGGATGTCAGAAGGAAATACCAAAAATGTCACAAGGGGAAACTCTCAAAGTCACAGGATTGT
This sequence comes from Rattus norvegicus, assembly GCF_021556685.1. Lineage (NCBI taxonomy): Eukaryota > Metazoa > Chordata > Mammalia > Rodentia > Muridae > Rattus > Rattus norvegicus. The sequence continues at coordinate 106,563,672 of NC_141535.1, read as the reverse complement.
CCTCATGATAATGTTTTATAGTCAGCTAGTTAGGGCTATTACTAAAACTGGAGGAAGGTCAGGTCCTCCTCATTGTTCCCAAAGCAGGCCTTTTCTTTGTTCTTTTGGGGTAAATGTTTGTTAGAGTTGATGAAGCTCGTGTACCTCATAAACATCTGGATAGACTTTGCTCCGGCTCCCTGGAACCCTATCTGTAGGACACAATGACTAGAGCAGTATACAATAAGTTGGACAAACATCACAGGGGTAGGGCTTGGTACTCGTTTACTCATGTTCGGAGTCATTCGGAGGGCCGGTGAATGAGTCAGTACCAAATGCCCTGGAATTTTTAATTTTCTTATCTGCCTTAAGACACCGTCTCTCAGTATGATGCTTTTATTTTATTTTATTTTGTTATTATCTTTGGGAAGCCTGTTCTTTTCTAAAGAGAGACAAAAAGATCATGGATCCAGATGGGGGAGGAGGTGGGAAGATAAGGGATGAGAGGAGTAAAAGGAAGTTGTAAACAAGATTTAGTGAATGAGAAAAGAATCTATTTTCAATAAAGGAAGAATAAGAAAAACAGAAAAAATTTCCATGTGACCTTTTTTCTTACTGTGAAAAGAGTTGCTTCTTTGTGGCATAATTAATATTGGGATAGATGTTACTTAAACCAAAATTAAGCAATGTGCATGCTATAATGTGACAGTTCAAAGTGACTTTCAAACAGTAGCCATTTTATCATAGAAAAAAAATGAACCCAGTATCTAAAATCAGACACAGAGTCACAATATTTCACACAGCATTTTATTGGCAGATATCATTAACATTTGAAATTCTCTGGGAAACAAGGTAATATTTATCAACTAGATTTTTCATAGCATTTGCAAGTTTACTTCCTAAGTAAATACCTGCATATGGCACAGTATGAGAATCCTGTTATAAGTATGTAACAGAAATTTCAAATTAAATGAGACAAAATAAGCAATGTTTTCCTTTTAAGAGTTTGAGAGATGTGTTCAAGGGACACGTTGACACAGTTGCCATAGTAACATGTAACATTCAGTAAGCTGTTAATAGTCACACAGGTAGAAAGTACCTATAGTTGTTGCTGTTTTTTTTTATTTTGAGATTATAATTACATGTCTCCTTTCCACTTCATCATTTAACACCCCCTATATTCTCCTCCCTGCTTGCCTTCAAATTCACAACCTCCTTTTTCCTTGTTAGTGCATACATATATGTGTATGTAAATAAATATATATTCCTAAATATAACCTTCTTAGTCCATAAAAAGTTACTTGTATCCATGTCTTCCAGACTGACCATTTGTCACTGGACAACCAACTGGTGTACTCTTCCTCCTTTGGAAAGAAGACGTCTCCTGCACTCTACTTTCCTCTGTTCTCTAGATTTTGTGTAAAGTTGAGGCCTTGTGGAGCAAGTTCATTTGGCGTTGGCATTGTTCAGCTCACATTTGGGCAGTCTTGTTAGCAACACTTTGTGAGTGTAGCTTCTTCTGTTAATAAGAGACATCATCTCACAGCAAACTCCTTGGTCATTTTGCTTTTACAATCTTTACAAGCCCTCTTCAGCAATGTTCCTAAGCCTTATTGCAGGAGGATTTTGTAGTATTCTTTGAGACTTGTAGTCACAATTCTGCATTTTGATTCGTGGTAGTTCCCTATAGTGGATTTAAGACATATTCAACAAGAAGGAAACTCTGCCTTGTATTAAATCATAGATAATTACTCAGTGTTAGTGGGGTAAGGGTCATTAAAGGAGAATCTATAACAACTACTTGCTAAACAAGCACAATCCCTGAAAAACAGTCTATAAACACCTACCCACAGGTAAGTGTAGTCATCATCCTTCATCAAGGAAATGGCCTATGGGTATGTCTATAGAGAAGTCTTTTGATTACTTTAATGGAGGTGAGAAGGCTTAGGTTGTGTGGATAGCACCATTCTATAATCAGGGGATTCAGATCTATATGAATGAAGAAATCACACAAAGCCCTAGCTTGCAAGCCTTAGTTCATTGCTCTTTGCTCTTAACTGTTCAAATAATGTGAATGCTGCTTCAAGTTCCTACCTCCTTGACTTCCTTTCCTCCACAATGGACAGTAACCTGAAACCCTAATCCAAATATAAACCCTGTATCCTTTGAGTTGTTTTTGTCAAAGCATTTTATCACAGCAACAGACAGGAAACTAGAACAATGGCAGAGATGGCTTTTGAACTTCAAAGGCCAGCAGAAGTCTTGAGTACCATAGTTGTAGCATCTGTTGCAATGCTATTAGATAGACATAAGAATCCCATGATGTAAGACTCTGAGTGCTACTTTCAATAATCATGCAACTGTCATCCTGGAGACCAGAAATATGAAAACTATAGTTGGAATGCACTTATTTGAAAATATAACCACTTCTCTTCAACTCAGGCAATTTGGACTCAGGTCTTCTCTACTATGATATTTGAACTTGTGGTGGTTTGAACATGATTGGCAAATGGGAAATGGCATTATTAGTAGGTGTGGCCTCAGTGGAGGAAATACATCATTATGGGAGTGGGCTTTGAGGTTTTTGCTTCAGTTTTATCCAGAGTGGAAGATAGAGTCTTCTCCTTGCTGCTTTCAAAATTTAAGACCAATATCTAAATGGATGTCTAGAAGAATCAAAATAGACCAATAATTGTCACCCTGATACAGAAAGTACAGAGGTAAACAGAGATTTATCCACGGAGGAATCTTGAATGACTGAGAAGCACATAAAGAAATATCCAAAATCCTTAGTTATCAGGAAACTGAACATCAAAACAACTCTGAGATTCCACCTCACACCAATCAGAGTGACTAAGTTAAAATAAAATTGAAGTGACAGCACATGCCAGGAAGAATGTGGTGCAAGGAGAGCACTCCTCCATTACTGGAGAGAGTACAAATTTTGATAACCACTCTGAAAGTTAATTTGGCAGTTTCTCATAAAATTTGAAATAGGGAAATAGTTCTACCTCAAGAATATATATATATATATATGTATATATATATATATATATATATATCGGAATAATATTCTGTTGTTAATAAAAGACATCATGGACATCCAGTTTCTGACAGTGCTGGGAGAGCTGAACCAGTCCAACATCTCTTGGTACCCAAATCCTGTGGGAAAGAAAGCTCAGAAGTGTGGACAATTCCAACAGCTCAGAAATGAAAAAAAATAAAAAAACAAAAAAACAAACTTCTGCTCACATTCCTGGCACAAGAGGGTTCCACCTCATGCTCTCTGTGCCATCTGGGCACAGGCACCTAGGAGCCGTAAGGGGCAGGAAGCTTCCAGTTTCTCCCTGCTCCCAGAGCTAAAAGCCATTCACCAAGAGCACTCACAGAACTAAGAGCGGAGGTAAAACCAACTATTCTGCTCCAAGCAACCAACCTGCAGGCCTCAGGACACACAAACTCAGGAAAAGAATGGGACAGGACCCTTTCCAATTCTACCTGCTCCAAGAGCTGATCAGGTCCCACAGATCTCTGTATGTAGAACTGGCTGAAAGAAAAAGTGTATACAGGAGTGCTGACACACAGGCTTACAGCAGGGTCAAGCTGCTGTCAGAGAAAGAAAGACTAGCTAACACCAGAGACAACCTGATGGCTAGAAGCAAGTGCAGGAACCTAAGCAAGAGAAACCAAGACTACTTGGCATCATCAGAACACAGTTGTCCCATAAAAGCAAATACTTGATATCCCAACACAACAGAAAATGAAGATTTGGATTTAGAAATCATATCTCATGATAATGATAGAGGATTTTAAGATGTACATAAATAACTCCCTCAAAGAAATACAGGACAACACAAGTAAACAAGTAGAAAGCCTTAAAGAATAAACACAAATTTCTCTTAAAGAATTACAAGAAAAAAACAAGCAAACAGGAGGAGGAATTGAACAAAATCAGGATTTAAAAACAGAAATAGAAACTATAAAAAAAATCACAAAAGGAAACAACCGCGGAGGTAGAAAACATAGAAAAGAGATCAGGAGTCACCAACAGAATACAGGAGACAGAAGAGAGAATCTCAGGGGCAGAAAATACCATAGAAAATATTGACACAAACAACAAAGAAATGTAAAATGCAAAAAGCTCCTAACCCAAACTTCCAGCAAATCTAGGACACAAAAAGAAGTTCAAACATAAGGATAAAGGGTATAGAAGAAAGCAAATACAACCAACTTAAATGGCCAGTAAAAATCTTCAACAAAATTATAGAAGACAACTCCCCTAACCGAAAGAAAGAGATTTCCATAAATATACAAGAAGCCTACAGAACTACAAATAGATTGGAACAGAAGAGAAATTCCTCCCATCACATAATAGTCAAAACAGCAAACATATAAAACAAAGAATATTAAAAGCAGTAAGGGAAAAAGTCAAGTAACATATAAAGGCAGACCTACCAGAATTACACCAGACTTCTCACCAGAGATTATGAAAGCCAGAAGACCCTGGGCAGATGTCATACCTACACTAAGAAAACACAAATGCCAGCTCAGGCTACTATATCCAGCAAAACATTTAATTAACATAGATGGAGAAACCAAGATATTCCATGACAAAACAAAATTTACACAATATCTTTGCAAAATCCAGGCCTACAAAGGATAATAGATGGAAAACTCCAATACAAAAAGGGAATCTATACCCTAGAAAAAGCAAGAAAGTAATCTTACTACAACAAAACCAAAAGAAGAGAGACATACATACATAATTCCAAATCTAACAATGAAAATAATAGGAAGCAACACTCACTATTTCTTAATATCTCTTAACGCCAATGGATACAATTCTCCAATAAAATAACAAAGACTAGCAGACTGGAAACTTAAACAGGGGCAATCATCTTGCCCATACAAGAAACACACCTCAGTGACAAAGACAGTTAATATCAGAGTAAAGGGCTGGAAAACATTTTTGCAAACGAATGGTCTCGAAAAATAAACTGGAGTAGCCATTCTAATATTAAATAAATTGATTTTCAACCAAAATTTATCAAAGAGCTAAGGAAGGACACTTCATATTCAGCAAAGGAAAAAATCCACCAAGATGAACTTTCAATCTGAAATATCTATACTCCAAATGCAAGATCACCTACATTCATAAAAGAAAACTTACTAAAGCTCAAATCACACATTGTACCTCACACAATAATAGTGGAAGATTTCAATACCCCACTTTTATCAATGGATATATCATGGAAGGAGAAACTTAAGAGAGACATAGAAAAACTAACAAAAGTGACAAAAATGGAATTAGTAGATATTTATAGAACATTTCATCCTAAAACAAAGGAATGTAGCTTCTTCTCAGCAATTTATGAAACTTTCTCCAAAGTGAACATACACTAAGTTCCAAATCATGCCTCAACCAATACGAGAAGATTGAAATAATCCTATGCATCCTATCAGATCAACAAGGAGTAAGGCTGGTCTTCAATTTAAAAAAATCACTACAGAAAACACACATATACATGGAAGTTTAACAATGTTCTACTCAATGATAACTTGATCAAGGAAGAAATAGAAAAGAAATTAAAGACTCTTTAGAATTAAATGAAAATGAAGCCACAACATACTCAAACTTATGGGACACAATGAAAGCAGTGCTAAGAAGAAAACTTATAGCTCTGAGTGCCTGCAAAAGGAAACAGGAGAGAGTATCCATCAGCAGCTTGACAACACACCTAAAAGCTCTAGGTCAAAAAGAAACAATTACACCCAAGAGGAGTAGGAGGCAGGAAATAATCAAAGTCAGAGCTAAAATCAACCAAGTAGAAACAAAAAGGACCATAGAAAGAATCAACACCAGGAGTTGCTTCTTTGAGAAAATCAAAAAATAAACAAACCTTTAGGCAGACTAACCAGAGGGCACAGAGAGTGTGTCCAAATTAACAAAATCAGAAATGAGAAGGGAGAGACAACAGAATTTGAGAAAATTCAGAAAATTGTCAGATCCTACTTCAAAAGCTTATATTCAACAAAACTAGAAAACCTGGAGGAAATGGACAATTATGTAGACAAATACCAGGTACCAAAGTTAAATCAAGGACAGGTAAACCATCTAAACAAGCCCATAATTTCTAAAGAAATAGAAGTAGTTATTAAAAGTCTCCCATCCAAAAAGAGCCCAGAACCAGTTGGATTTAGTGCAGAATTCTATCATACCTTCATAGAAGACCTCATATCAATATTGTCCAAACTATTCCAAAAAGTAGAAATAGACAGAACCCTACCCAATTCCTTCTATGAAGCCACAATTATGCTTATACCTAAACCACACAAAGACCCAACAAGGAAAGAAAACTTCAGACCAATTTCCCTTTTGAATATTGTTGCAAAATTACTCAATAAAATTCTCACAAATTAAATCCAAAAACACATCAAAATGATCATCCATCATGATCAAATAAGTTTCATCCCAGGGATGCAGGGATGGATCAATATATGGGAATCCAACAACGTATTCCACTATATAAACAAACTCAAAGAAAAAACCACATGATCATTTCATTAGATGCTGAGAAAGCATGTAACAAAATTCAACACCTCTTCATGATAAAAGTCCTGAAAAGATCAGGAATTCAAGGCCAATGCCTAAACATAGTAAAAGTCATATAGAGCAAACCAGTAGCTAATATTAAACTAAATGGAGAGAAACTTGAAGCAATCCCACTAAAATCAGGAAATAGACAAGGCTGCCCACTCTCTTGCTACTTATTCAATATAGAACTCAAAGTCCTAGCCAGAGCAATCATGCAATAAAAGGAGGTCAAAGGGATACAAATTAGAAAGGAAGAAGTAAAAATATCACTATTTGCAGATGATAGGATGGAATACTTAAGTAATATCAAAAGTTCCACCAGAAAATTACTAAGACTGATAAACAACTTCAACAAAGTGGCTGGGTTTAAACTAAACTCAAACAAATCAGTAGCCTTCCACTACTCAAAGGATAAACAGGCTGAAAAAAAATTAGGGAAATGACTCCCTACACAATAGTCCCAAATAATATAAAATACTTCAATGTGACTAACCAAGCAAGTGAAAGATCTGTATGACAAGAACTTCAAGTCTTTGAAGAACAAAATTGAAAAAGATCTCAGAAGATAGACAGACATACCATGCTCAAGGATTGGCAGGATTAATATATTAAAAAATGGCCATTTTGCCAAAAGCAATCTACATATTCAATGCAATCCCCATCAAGCTCAAAATACCAACTCAATTCTTCATACAGTTAGAAAGAGCAATTTGCAAATTTGTTTGGAATAACAAAAAACACAGGGTAGCGAAAACTATATTCAACAATAAAAGAAGGAAGAAGCCCTTGGTCCTGCCAAGTTTGGACCCCCCCCCAGTGTAGGGTAATGTCAGGGGGACATTAAGGGTAGGGAGGGGAACACCCTTATAGAAGAAGAGGAGGAAGAGGGAATGGGGGCTTATGTCCAGGAAAGCAGAAAAGGGAATAGCAATTGAAATGTAAGTAAAAAAAATCCAATAAATGAAAAAAACAACAGCAATGACTTCTTTAAATTCATAGGCAAATAGATGGAACTATAAAATATCATCCTGAGTGAGGTAACCCAATCACAAAAAACACACATGGTATGTACTCATTGATAAGTGCATGTTAGCCTAAAAGTTCAAATTGCCAAAGATACAATTGACAGACTACATGAAGCTCAAGAAGAAGGACAACTAAAATGCAGATGTTTCAATCCTTCTTAAAAGGGGAAGCAAAAATATTCATATGAAGAGATACAGAGATAAAGTCTGGAGCAGAAACTGAACGAATGGCAATTCAGAGTCTTCCCCAACTGGGGATCCAGCCTATATACATAGAGCCAACAAACTCTGACAATATTGTTGATGCCAAGAAATGCATGCTGATTAAAACCTGATATAGTTGTCTCCTGAGAGGCTCAGCCATAGCATGACAAATACAGAGGCAAATGCTAGCAGTCAACCATTGAGCTGTGTATGGGGTCCCCATTGGAGGAGTTAGAGAAAGGATTGAAGGAACTTAAAGGGCTTACAACCCCATAAAAACAAAAATACCAACCAGAGCTCCCAGGGACTAAACTACCACCCAAAGGCTACACATGGACAGACTCATGGCTGAAGCTGCATATGTAACAGAGAATGGCCTCATTGGTCAACAATAGAAGCCCTTGGTCTTGCCAAGGCTGGTCCCCTGTATAGGGGAATGTCATCGCATGGAGGTAGAAAAGGGTGTGAGTTTGGATAGGGGAACACCCTTATACAAGAAGGGGGAGGGGGAATGGAGTAGGGGTTTATGGATGGGAAACAAGAACGGGGAGGACATTTGAAGTGTAAATTTAAAAAATCCAATAAAAAAAACAATGGAAATTCAAAAATCATCAAATCCTACTATAAATCCAAAATCCTAAATCCAAAAGACTATACTCAACAAAACTTGAAAATTTAGATAAAATGGATGATTTTCTGAACACATATCATAAACCAAAGTTAAATCAGGATCAGATAAACTATCTAAACAATCTCATAACTTCTAAAGAAATAGAGGCACTCATTAAAAATCTCCTAACCAAAAATCCAGGGCTAGATGATTTTTCTGCAGAATTTTATCAGACCTTCAAAGAAGATCTAATACCAATACTGCTCAAACTATTCCACAAAATAGAAACAGAAGGAACACTACCTGATTTGTTCTATGAAGTCACGGTTATGCTGATAGATAAACTACACAAGGACCCAACAAAGAGACAGAACTTCAGACCATTTTTTTCAGATAAATATCAATGCAAAAGTAATCAAGTAAATACTTGCAAACTGAATCCAGGACCATCAAAAGAACCATTCACAACAATGAAGTAGGAGTCCCAGGGATGTAAGGATGGTTCCATATATGGAAATCCACCAATACAATGCAGTATATAATCCACTTAAAGAAAAGCACCACATGATCATCTCACTACTGCTGAGAAAGCTGCTGAAAAAGCCTTTCACTAAATACAACATCCCTTCATGTTAAAAGTGTTGGAAAGATCAGGAATGAAAAACCCATACATAAACATAATAAAAGCAGTATATAGCAAACCAATAGCCAACATCTAACTAAATGGAGAGATACTTGAAGGAATACCACTAAAATCAGGGACAAGACAAGGCTGACCACTCTCTCTCTATTTATTTAATACAGTACTTGAATTTCTAGACAAAGCAATTAGGCACCAATCTGGAGTCAAAGTGATACAAATTGGAAAGGAAAAAGTCAAAATATCACTATTTGCAGATTGTATGATAGTATATTAAAGTGACCCCAACAATTCCATCAGAGTACTAGTAAACCTGATAGCTTCAGCAAAGTGGCTGGAAATAAAATTAACTCAAACAAATCAGTAGCCTTCCTCTACCCAAAGGATAGAGAAAGGCTGAGAAAGAAATTAGGAAAATGACAACCTTCACAATAGTCACAAATAATATAAAATATCTTGGTGTGACTCTAACTAAGTTAAACAAGTGAAAGAACTATATGACAAAAATCGAAGAAGGACTCAGAAGAAGGAAAGATCTCCCATGCTTTTGGATCAGCAGGATAAACATAGTAAAAGTAGCCACCTTACCAAAACTAACCTACAGATTCAATGCAATCACTATCAAAATTCCAATTCAATTGCTCATAAAGTTAGAAAGAATAATTCTCAAATTCATTTGTAATAACAAGGAAAAAAAACCTCTCTCGACAGTGAAAATTATTCTCAACAATAAAAGAACTTCAGGGGAAATCACCTTCCCTGACTTCAAGCTGTACTACAGAACAGTAGTGAGAAAAACTGCATGGTATTGGTACAGAAAGAGACAAGTAGATCAATGAAAAAGAATCAAAGACCCAGAAAAAAAAACAATATACCTATGGTCACCAGATCTTTGACAAAGAATCCAAAACCATCCAGTAGAAAAAAGGCATATTCAACAAATGGTGTTGTTTCAAGTGTTAGTCACTACATAGAATGATGCAAATTGGTCCATCCTTATCTCCCTGTACAATGCTTAAGTCCAAGTGGATCAAGGACCTCCACATCAAACCAGATACACTCAAACTAATAGAAGAAAAAGTGAGGAAGAACCCCAAATACATGGAAACTGAGGAAAATTTCCTGAACAAAACAGCAATGGCTTATACTCTAAGATCAAGAACTAACAAATGGGACCTCATGAAATTTAAAAGGTTATGTAAGGCAAAGGACACTGTCAATAGGACAAAATGGCAAACAGCAGATTAGGGAAAGATCTTTACCAATTCTACATCCAATAGATGGCTACTATTCAATATATACAAAAACTCAAGAATTTTGACTTCAGAGAACCTAATAACCCCATCAAAAAATGGAGTACAGAGATAAACAAAGAATTCTCAACTGAGGAATCTCAAATGCCTGAGAAACACCTAAGTAAATGTTTAAAATCTTACTCATCAGGGAAATGCAAATCAAAACTATCCAGAGATTTCACCTTGCACAAGTTGGTATGGCTCACCAGCCTAGGATGACACCACCACAAAGGTCATCCAGTATCAATAAGGAATTTAAAAATGCATCACAGACATGGTCACAGGCCAATCTGGTGGAGGAAATTCTTCAGTTAGAAATCCTTCTTCCCAGGAAGCACTGGATTTGTGTCAAGTTAACAACTAAAGCTAACTTTGACAGCAGAATCCTAGAGAAAGAAATAACACCCAAAATACCCTTGGGGAACCTGTTAGTAATCCCCAGTTTCTTGGAAATATTTAAGGCTAAACCAGATTAAAGTACTTAATACTTGAGGCAAAAGGAACATGGTCTTTCAGTCTACTATGTTGTAGAAATGTCAAGGTTAGCTTTGAATTATTCTCCAAGGTCATTTTACCAGGAAACAGCTATATTGGAACAAGCATTGGACTTCTTTCTTCTCCTCCCTCTGCTGTTTGTGAATTGATGTTCTCAGTTCTCTACTTAGACATGACTTCAATCAGCTCCACCTTTATTTGTTTTGATTGTTGGCAGTGTCTCCAATCAACATGTTCAAGGTTTTGTGGGCCCTCTTTTCTCTCTTTTCTTTTATCCTTTTCTCAAGTACAGAGGACGGTGGGTAAAGCTGGAAGGAGCAGGTGTCTGGTGGAGAGCCTCAAATGTATTCAAATAAAACTAAAATTCAATCAAATATGTACTCCCTTGAATTTGCATTTCTAAGACTTTCATTCAATAGAAGAGCAGAAGTGCTTCTGTTATTCCATTTGCTTAGACTCCTTTCAGTACTCCTCTTGCATAGCAAGTTGTCTTCCTTCCTCCTCTGTCTCCCACATAAGTGCTCTAGTCTGTTTAGTGGTCCTCCAGGATCTTGTATAATGCACTGTGTTGTCTTCCACACAGACTGTGTGTAATCATCACCAGATGAATGGCCCAAGCTACAGATGTTTCGCTAATTATCTTTTCATAATAAGGATGTACAATACCACTTGTGTCCCTCCGAACTCTCACTCATTATAATAATAATATCCCATTCCCTTTATACAGCATCTCCATTCTACTGTCCTCCAGAGTGCTGAAGAAAGCAGGAATTGATCCCTGCCTCCTACCATGATAGTTCAGCACTCCTGATTCTTAGTAGTCTCCTATGAAATGAAAACAATTGCAGTGACAGGAGTGAGAAGTCTGATCACAGCCTCCTGAGATCACTCCTCAGAAGTGGGCTGTCCTAAACCACAGAATAACAGACATTGATTTGCTTTCAAAGGCTCCAATGGCACCCGTTTCTTGGTGTTAATGTGACCTGTAAGACATAATTTGCTTTAAACTCTTGACCTCACATATGGATGGCACATGACTAATTCTGATTGGCAATAGGTAAGGTGATGAGGATAGTGAATCCCACTAAGCAGTATGAACCTTCTGGTATGTGAACTAATGCAGGGCTTTTTAGTGCCTTCTCCTATTTAGAGCACAGTCACCTTTCTCAGGCTTCACTCTATAACAAAAGAATCAAGAAATTTGAAATTTACGTACAACTTTAACTTTCTTACTGTTTCTCGGGAGCCTTTTCACATTCAGATCCTTCTGTCCTTACTGAGCCTATGCATTTGTTACCCATCAAGGCTCACTGTGGATACCACCAGGCTTTTAAGTGCCTGGTATGCAATGTTCTAAAAATTTTCCAGCAAGGAGCTTGCTTTGTACATGAAGGAAAAGATAGATGGCATGGTTTAAATGTGAAGTTCCCCACCACAGATTCTTGCATTTGAACACTTGGTCTCAAGTTGGTAGCTCTGTTTCCAAAGACAGTACCTTTAAGGGAAAAAACCTCATGGAGGAAGTGAGTCACTCCAGGTAGGTCTCTAGATATGATAGCCCAATCAGACTTCCCATCTAGTCTCACCTTCCTTACTGAGAAATATGTGTCCAGCTGGCCACTCACACTCCTGTCCCCATGTCTTTTCCACCATGATGGACTATGTCCTCGAAAAGAACTCAAGCAACTCACAATTTTTGTTGGGATTCATTCATGGTGACAAGAAGAGTAGACAATATACCATGTGGGGAAGTGAACGTTAGGAATAAACAACCTGAATTCAGAAACACCAGGGTGTCCATTCTCTGTCATGCTAATTCAAAGAAAATACTGTCTAACAATAATTCCAGTTCTTATGTGAAACCTTGAGAAATTATGGAATCTTATCATATACATGGGATTAATGCCTGCCAACATACTTGTCTATTTCCCAATTTGTGTTCATTTTGTTCTCAGAAGCATCTATAAATTGTGAAGTCGAGAAATTTTATCTGTTCCCTTGGAATGCTTGGGAATGAAAACCGTGCCTGTCTCTTGGGGGTAGCACTGCATAGAATACTCTATCAGTGCTCTCTTCTCTTAGAGGAGAATGAGTAGAGAAATCTGTAAGTGACTGGAAATAGCTTGAATTGGATGCAATTAAATTCTTACCATAAAATCAAATGATCTTAAACACAGAAATTAACTTCAGTAATAGGAATATTTTTTAAAACAGCATTCTGAAATACTTAAGTGTCATCTAAAATCCTTAACTTTTAATTGTATACCAGTACCTACTAGATACAAAGCACAATGCTAGGTGCCTTTGGGATGTAATACTGACTCAATGCATCTTTAAATGAAGAATGTATTTGGACAGGGAAGTAATCATATAACCTGATTCAGTCTGGACACTGTATTGTCTATCTGACACAGTTCTCTCCCCCCTCCCTCCCTCCTTCCCTACTCCCCACCTCTCTCTTTCTCTCTCTCTCTCTCTCTCTCTCTCTCTCTCTCTCTCTCTCTCTCTCTCTCTCTCTCTCCATGTGTGTATGTGTTTGTGAGTTATATTTTTCTTCAAGATGGATGGTACCTAATTTACTACTTCCTTCAATGAGTCCACTCCTACCTCTACAAATGAATAGACTCAACTTTTATCAGCATTACAGTAAAACTGATCTTTATAAGTATGGGATATGCTTACCCCTTACAGAAGGATGAAATGCAAAAGAAAACACCAAGAATAAGCAACTATTATCTGTCAAGAATATTCTGGGAGACGAGTGGAGTGCACATAGTACTACCTGAGGACCCAGGTATACTACTCCTGACCTTATACCTAAAAGATACTCTGATCTATAACAAGGGTACATGTTCCATTATGTTCATAGCAGACTTATGTATAATAGCCAGAAGCTGGAAAGAACCCAGATGTCCTTCAGCAGAGGAATGGATAAAAAAATGTGGTACATTTACTCAGTGGAGTAATACTCAGCGATTAAAAATAATTACTTCATAAAATTCTTAGGCAAACTGATGGATTTAAAAATATCCTGAGTGAGGTAACCCAGCACAAAAGAATATACATGATATACAGTAACTGATAAGTGGATATCATCCTAAAAGCTTGGAATACCCAAGATACAATTCACAGACTACACGAAGCTCAGGAAGAAGGAAGACCAAAGTGTGGATGCTTCAGAAGGGAAGGGAAGGCCACCCAGAGATTGCCCCACCTGGAGATATATCCCATATACAGACACCAAACCCAGACATTATGGTGGATGCCAAGAGGTGCTTGCTCACAGGAGATTAATGGATTTGTCTGCTGAGATGCTCTGCCAGAGCCTGACAAATACAGAGGCTGAGCATTAGGATTCATTGCTTTATGAGGTTTTCTCTAGATAATATTTCCGATGATGTAAGAATGGTGTTGGAGTCTTCAACCAACACCATTCAAGTTCAAGTTCAATATCTTGAACTATCGAGTTCAATCTTTCTAGTTCAGTATAGCCGTGTTTGCCTTACAAAGTTGGTGCTTGAACTTTAAGTACATATGCATTTACCTGTGCCCTATCCCCTAGTCAATGAATATCTTAGTCATTTCAGAGGAATATTCTTGGTCACATTTATAGGTTTTGACTTAAAGTTGCTTCATCTCACATATGTACAGTTATACTTGCTCACTTGGATGTTTCTGTGGGACATTTGTCCATTTATTTTTAGTCTGTGAGTCTTTTCCAGTAACACTTTAAAATTTTCATTGAATTAATTAACTAGCTAGGAATGGGGCATACGATTGCAATCCTAGTATTCCAGAAGCTGGACAGGAGGATCATCATGAGGTTGAGGCTGACATGAGATAGAGAGTGAGATTTTTTTCAAAACCGATTATAAAACCAAACAAATAATTTATTTTTGAGATAGCACTTTTATTGTATAGCCCAGGTTTACTCAGAACTACTTATGTAGTATAGGTTAGCCTGAAATCTGTAATGTTTCATCAGTTTGTCTCCTCAGAACTGGATTACAGATCACCATGTCTATATGATGGTCTTTTTAAATTTTTACCATTTTTATTTTATATTTGTATATAATGTGTTATGATTGTATTTACCCTATTCCTCTGCTTAATACCTTCCACTTCCTGAAGAGCCCTTCATAACTAGTCCCCCATCCTACTCTCACTGTGAGTGTGGGATTTGTGCAGTTGGTCATGGGTGCTGTATGATTATAGTCACCATGTCATATATGAATAGAAATTATTCTTCTATATAGTTATTATCTCTTCTATATAGTTATAATAAAGCATACGATGGTATCACAAACAATTATGATTTTAAAGTATCAATTTAAAAATTAATTGATTTTTAATGAAAGGAAAATTTTGAAAAATTTATTGGAAGAAGAGGAAATAAAGAGCACAAAATATAGTAATTTGTAGGATACAGCAAAATCAGAATCTGAAAAAATCAAAAAAAAATCAGATCCTTCTACAAGAGCATATATTCAACAAAACTTGAAAATCTGGAGTAAATGGACAAATTTCTAGACAGATACCAGGTACCAAAGTTAAATCAAGAACAAATAAACCATGTAAATAACCCAAAAACACCTAAAGAAATAGAAGCAGTTATTAAAAGTCTCCCAACCAAAAAGAGCCCAGGACCAAATGGATTTAGTGCAGAATTCTATTAGACCTACATAGAAGACCTCATACCAATACTGTCCAAACTATTCCATAAAATAGAAGCAGACAGGGCACTACCAAATTCCTTCTATGAAGCCAGAACTACTCTTATACCAAAACCTCACAAAGACTCAACAAGGAAAGAGAACTTTGGCCCAATTTCCCTTATGAATATTGATGCAAAGATACTCAATAAAATTCTGGCAAATTGAATCTAGGAACACATCAAAATGATCATCCATCATAATCAAGTAGGATTCATACCAGGGATGCAGGAATGGTTTAATATAAGAAAATCCATCAGTGTAATCCACTATATAAGCAAACTCAAATATAAGAACCACATGATCATTTCATTAGATGCTGAAAAAGCATGTGACAAAATTCAACACATCTTCATGATAAAAGTTCTAGAAAGATCAGGAATTCAAGGCCCATATCCAAACATAGTAAAAGCAATATATAGCCAACTAGCAGCTAACATCAAACTAAATGGAGAGAAACTTGAAGCAAATCCACTAAAATCAGTTGCTAGACAAGGCTGCCTACTCTCCTCATACTTATTCAGCATAGTACTAAAAATCCTATCCAGAGCAATCAGAGAGCAAAAGGAGGTCAAAGGGATACAAATTGGAAGGGAAGAAATCAAAATATCATTATTTGCAGATGATGTGATAGTATACTTAAGTGACACCAAAAGTTCCACCAGAGAATTATTTAACCTGATATATAACTTCGGCAAAGTGTCGGGTATAAATTTAACTCAAACAAATGAGTAGCCTTCCGCTACTCAAAGGATAAACAGGGTGAGAAAGAAATTATGGAAATGACACCCCTCAAAATAGTCCCAAATAATATAAAATATCTTGGTGTGACATTAACCAAGCAAGTAAAATATCTGTATGACAAGACCTTCAAGTCTCTGAAAAACGAAATTGATGTAAGTCTCAGAAGATGGAAAGATTTTCCATGCTCATGGATTGGCAGGACTAATACAGTAAAGATGGCCATTGTGTCAAAAGCAATCTACAGATTCAATGCAATCCCCATCAAAATTCCAACTCAATTCATTATAGAGAGAGAAAGAGAAATTTGCAAATTCATTTGGAATAACAAAAAACCCAGGATAGTGAAAAGTATACTCAATAATAAAAGAACCTCTGGTGGAATTATGAGCCCTGGCCTTAAGAAGTATCACAGAGCAATAGTCATAAAAACTGTATGGTATTGGTACAGAGACAGGCAGATAGATCAATGGAAGCAAACAGAAGACCCAGAAACGAACCCAAACACCTATGGTGACTTGATCTTTGACAAAGAACCTAAAACGATCCAATGGAAGAAACAGCATTTTCAACAAATGGTGCTGGTTCAACTGGAGGTCAGCATACAGAAGAATGCAAATTGATTCATTCTTATCACCCTGTACAAAGCTTAAGTCCAAGTGGATAAAGGACCTCCACATCAAACCAAATACACTCAAACTAATAGAAGAAACAGTGGGGAAGAGTCTCAAAAACATGGGTACTGGGGAAAATTTCCTGAACAAAACATCAATGGCTTATGCTCTAAGATGAGGAATCAACAAATGGGATCTCATAAAACTGCAAAGCTTCTGTAAGGCAAAAGACACTGTCATTAGGACAAAATGGCAACCAACAGATTGGGAAAAGATCTTTACCAATCCTACATCTGATAGAGGGTTAATATCCAAAGCATACAAAGAACTCAAGAAGTTAGACCCAAATAACCCTATTTAAAAATGGGGTACAGAGCTAAACAAAACATTCTCAGCTGAGGATTATCAAATGGCCAAAAGCACCTAAAGAAATGTTCAACATCCTTTGTCATCAGGGAAATGCAAATCAAAGCAACCCTGAGATTCCACCTCACACCAGTGAGAATGGCTAACATAAAAAAAAAAAAAACCCTCAGGTGACAGCAGATGCTAGCAAGAATGTGGAGAAAGAGGAACACTCCTCCATTGTCTGGTGGGATTGCAAACTGGTAAAACCACTCTGGAAATCAGTCTGGAGGTTCCTTAGAAAATTGGACATTCCACTACCTGAGGACCTACCTATACCACTCCTGGGCATATACCCAGATGCTCCACCATACAACAAAGACACATGTTCCACTATGTTCATAACATCCTTATTTATAATAGCCAGAAGCTGGAAAGATCCCAGATGCCCTTCAACAGAGGAATGCATTCAAAAAATGTGGTACATCTAAACAATGGAGTACTACTCAGCTATCAAAAACAATGACTTCATGAAATTCATAGGCAAATGGAATGAACTAGAAAATATCATCCAGAGTGAGGTAACCCAATCACAGAAAAACACACATGGTATGCACTCATTAATAAGTGGATATTAGCTCAAAATCTGGAACTACCCAAGATGCAATCCACAGACCACAGGAAGCTCAAGAGGAAGGATGACCAAAACTCAGATGCTCCCACTCCTTCTTCTTTTTTTTTTATTTATTAACTTGAGTATTAGCCCAAATGCTTGAATTACCCAAGATCCCTAGAACAAACGAAACTCAAGACGGATGATGAAAAGGTGAATGCTTCACTCCTTCTTTAAATGAGGAAAAAGAATACCTTTGGCAGGGAAGGGAGAGGCAAAGATTAAAACAGAGACTGAAGGAACACCCATTCAGAGCCTGCCCCACATGTGTCCCATACATATAGAGCCACCCAATTAGACAAGATGGATGAAGCAAAGAAGTGCAGACCGACAGGAGCCGGATGTAGATTACTCCTGAGAGACACAGCCAGAATACAGCAAATACAGAGGCGAATGCCAGCAGCAAACCACTGAACTGAGAATAGGACCCCCGTTGAAGGAATCAGAGAAAGAACTGGAAGAGCTTGAAGGGGCTCGAGACCCCATATGTACAACAATGCCAAGCAACCAGAGCTTCCAGGGACTAAGCCACTACCTAAAGACTATACATGGCCTGACCCTGGACTCTGACCCCATAGGTAGCAATGAATATCCTAGTAAGAGCACCAGTGGAAGGGGAAGCCCTGGGTCCTGCTAAGACTGAACCCCCAGTGAACTAGACTATGGGGGGAGGGCGGCAATGGGGGGAGGGTTGGGAGGGGAACACCCATAAGGAAGGGGAGGGGAGAGGGGGATGTTTGCCCGGAAACCGGGAAAGGGAATAACACTTGAAATGTATATAAGAAATACTCAAGTTAATAAAAAAAAATGCACGCTGAAAGGGACCAGATATAGATCTCTCCTGGGAGACACTTCCAGTGCATGTCCAATACAGAGGTCAATGCTAGCAGAAAACCACTGGACTGAGAACAAGACCCCCTTGAGGGGAATTAGAGGAAGTATTGAAAGAATTGAAGGAACTTGCAACCCCATAAAAAACAACAATGCCAACCAACCAGAGCTTCCAGGGACTAAACCACTACCGAAAGACTATACACGGACTGACCCAGGGCTCCAACTGCATATAAAGTAGGGAATAGGCTTGTTGGGGCACCAGTGGAAGGGGAAGCCCTTGGTCTTGCCAAGGTTGGACCCCACGTGTAGGGCAATATGGGGGAAGGGAATAATATTTGAAATGGAAGTAAAGAAATATATGTAATTTTTAAAAAAGGAATATAATAAGAAATTATGAACCAGCAAGATTGCCCAATGGCTAAAGCTGCTTACTACCAAGCCTTAGGATCTGAGTTCAATCACTGAGAACGATGTAGTAAAACGAGCCATACAAAATGTACACTGATATGAGTTTACCATGGCACACATAAACACGGTTATGTTCATATGTAATAGAGCAAAACAAATTTTAAAACACAATAAATGATTGAATGAAAAGATGGAGACACTCAAACTCATTCAGAGGATAACCTTACCCTGATACTAAAGCCATCATGGGTAGAATAACATCATATAATGGAATGATATGAAAACAAAAAGGCTGGAGAGATAGCTCAGCAGCTAAAAGAACATATGGCTGTAGAACAGTGCCTGGATTTGATTTTCTCACTTACATCATGCAGCTCACAACTGTCCACAACTACAACTCCAAGGGGTCTAATGACCTCTTCTGTCTTCCAAGTGTACTGGCATGCACATGCCCATAAACACATAAGTGAACACATTTTTTAAATGTAGAAAAAAATTATGAAAATCAATATTCCTAATAAACACAGTTTAAAACATTCCCTATATAATACTACAAAATATATTCCATAGGTTCAGATGCAAGTGGTATCCAAGTGAAATTTATCTTGGAAACATAAGAACAGCTCAAATATACTTTGCAAAATACGTAATGAGCCCTATGAACAGATTGAAAGACAACGGCATGATTGCCACACTGGTATAGAAAAGGGCAATTGAATTAAGTCAGCATCACCTCATGGTAGAAACATTCAATAAAAAGATATAGAAAGGCTACATTAACACATAGCAAAGGTCACAAAAGATATCTCACTGCTGAACAAAGAAAGTCAAATATAATTTACTCTGAGAACTGAAGCAAAATAAAAAGGATATTTGCCTTCACCGAACTTATTTCATTGGAGTTCTGGAAGTCATAGCCGTAGCAAATGAGCAAGAGAAAGAAACTAAAAATTTAAAAATACTGAGCAAAGGCCCTACTGTCCCTTTGGATATGACTCTATGCATAGAAACACCAGAAGTATTTAAAAAACTAGGAAAACTCATAAAGTAATTAAATAAAATTGAATGATACAAAATCATGATATAAAACTAGGAGCATTTTCATGTTCTAAAACCAAAGTTTACTGAGAAACTAATCCCTTTTCTAATATCTACTAAAATATGAATTACCTAGAAAAAAATTTAACCAAAGATTTAAAATTGCAAGACACTGACTGAAAACACTTTTTATGGAAATCAAGTGGAAAAATTACTATTGTTGGAATGGCCAAATTACTGTTTCAGTACAGTCTCAATGAAAACATAAATGGTATTCTACCTGGGACTAGAAAAGGCACCTTACTGCAAGTGCAATAAAGCTATTGCAAGCAAAGGAGCTCTTGCCTCTTTAATAAAGTACTGGGAAAGCAGAATTCCATATATGAAGAGTGAACTTCGCCCTGTTTTCTGTCCTATACAAACATGGATTAAGCACCAGCATGTAAGATTGAAACTATGAAACTATCAAGAAGAAAATATGATGGAAAGATACTTGAAGATGTCAGGATGAACAATGATTTTTTTATAAAGCCACAAAAGCACAGACAACAAAGAGAAAATTGACAAACGGTATTACACAGTTAAATCAGTAGAGTTAGGAGACAGATAGAGTGAAGTACCTGCAAACTATTCATCAGAAAGGGATTCTCACCTATAATATAAAACAGACTACAGAGTTAGCAGCAGAGAAACGGTTATTATTTATTAGTTACTTTATTCTAATGAACTCACAAATAAAACCACCACAAGCTAATTTAATAAAGCCATTCAAACAAATACTTGCCCATTTTCAGACTGTCTCAGTGACCTTCTATACAGTTGGAACTTAAAGAGTTTTATACTACCAATAACATTTTTATGCATCTATCAACTAATAATTTAAGTAATAAATGAGTATTAAATGACCTGAAAAGATTCCTTTTAAAACAAAATATAAAATTAGCAACTAATATATGAAAAATGCTTGCCTTGCTGTTAAGAAATGCAAAACAAAACTACAATAGCCCAAATGCTCTAATTACCCTAGATGAAATTCAAGAAGGATGACCAAAATGCGAATGGTTCACGGCTTCTTTAAAAGGGGACAAGAATACCCTTGGGAGGGAATAGGGAAGCAAAGTGTAGAACAGAGGCAGAAGGAACTCCCATTCAGAGCCTGCCCCACATGTGGCCCATACATATACAGCCATCCAATTAGACAAGATGTATGAAGCAAAGAAGTGCAGGTCAATGGGAACCGGATGTAGATCTCCCCTGAGAGACACAGACAGAATACAGCAAATACATAGGCGAATGCCATCATTAAACCACTAAACTGAGAATGGGACCCCCGTTGAAGGAATCTTAGAAAGGACTGAAAGAGCTTGAAGGGGCTCGAGGCTCCATATGAACAACAATACCAACCAACCAGAGCTTCCAGGGACTAAGCCACAACCCAAAGACTGTACATGGACTGACCCTGGGCTGCAACCTCATAGGTAGCAATGAATAGCCTAGTAAGGGCACTGGTGGAAGGGGAAGCCCTTGGTCCTGCCAAGACTGAACCCCCAGTGAAGGTGATTGTTGGGGAGAGGGCGGCAATGGGGGGAGGATGGGGAGGGAAACACCCTTAGAGAAGGAGAGTGGGAGGGGTTAGGGGGATGTTGGCCCTGAAACCGGGAAAGGGAATAACAATCAAAATGTAAATAAGAAATACCCAAGTTAATAAAGATGAAAAAAAAAAAAGAAGCACTTCGTTTAAATCAGAGTTGAGACTATGAAAAATGAGAATATGTCTGGTGAGGGTACAGAGAAAAGGAGCATCTCACATTCTATTGATAGGGATAGAGCTTGCTACAATCATTATGGAAAATAGCATGGAGTATCAAAAAGAAAAAACTATAACTTGATCTACAGTAATTTTCCACCATATAGCTAAAATAAATTAAATTAGAAATTCAAAGATAACTATGATCTCACATTCATTGCATTGCTAGACTCAAAAGTCAAGAACTGGTTATATTACCATTAAAGAGTAAATAAATAAAAAATATATTATAATTTAATATACATATGTGTGAGAATATAATATGTACTTATATGTATATACTGTGTTAAATGTATGTATGTAATTAAACATATATATATTTATATATACATGGTATCATTGTGATATGAAATCCTGTATTTGCAGCTAAATATTTAGAGCTGGAGAATGGTGTTATGTAAAAAGAATGAGACACAGACAAATACCACATGTTGCTTCTTGTATACAGAAGTGAACAATGTGTGTCTGAAACCAGAAAAAAGAAAATGATTGCTGGATATGGGGTAAAAAGAGTTTGGATTAATGGTACTAAACACAGGTATGAAGAGGAATGCATTCCAGTGTTTTTCCATACAACAGGTCAGCACCGTTGTTGTTTTTTTTTTCTTTTTCCTCCATCTTTATTAACTTGGTTACTTCTTATTTACATTACAATTGTTATTCCATTTCCTGGTTTCCGAACCAACATCCCCACTAACCCCTCCCCTACCCTTCCATACTGGTGTTCCTCTCCCTATCCTAACCCCATTACCGCCCTCCCCCAACATTCATTCACTGGGGGTTCAGCTTTGGCAGGACTAGGGGCTTCCCCTTCCACTGGTGCTCTTACTAGGCTATTCATTGCTACCTATGAGGTTGGAGCCCAGGGTCAGTCCATGTATAGTCTTTGGGTTGGGGCTTAGTCCCTAGACACTCTAATTGGATGGCATTGTTATTCATACGGGGTCTCAGGCCCTTCAAGCTCTTTCAGTCCTTACTCTGATTCCTTCAATGGGGGTCCTGTTCTCAGTTCAGTGGTTTGCTGATGGCATTCACCTTATTCTGGCTGTGTCTCCCAGGAGAAATCTACATCCACTTCCTGTCAGCCTGCACTTATTTGCTTCATCCATCTTATCCAGTTTAGTGACTGTATATGTATGGGTCACATGTGGGGCAGGCTCCGAATGGGTGTTCCTTCAGCCTCTATTCTCAATGTTGCCTCCCTAATCTATTCCAAGGGTATTCTTGTTCCCCTTTTAAAAGAGTGAAGCATTCGCATTTTGGTCATCCTTCTTGAGTTTCATGTGTTCTGTGCATCTAGGGTGATTCGAGCATTTGGGCTAATATGCTTTTATGGAGAAATGGCTCAGCCGTTAAAGGATAGGCTCACAACCAATAATATGCTCTTATCAATGAGTGCATTTTATGAGTGTTTTTCTGTGATTGGGTTACCTCACTCAGGATGATATTTTCCAGTTCCCTCCATTTGCCTATGAATTTCATAAAGTCATTGTTTTCGATAGCTGAGTAATATTCCATTGTGTAGATATACCACATTTTCTGTATCCATTCCATGTGACTTTTTTATATGTTGGGGCATCTTTTGGGTATATGCCCAAGACAGGTATAGCTGGGTCCTCAGGAAGTGCAATGTCCAATTTTTTGAGGAACCTCCAGACTGATTTCCAGAATGGTTGTACCACTCTGCAATCCCACCAACAATGGAGGAGTGTTCCTCTTTCTCCACATCCTCACCAGCATCTGCTGTCACCTGAGTTTTTGATCTTAGCCATTCTCACTGGTGTGAGGTGTAATCTCAGGGTTGTTTTGATTTGCATTTCCCTTATGACTAAAGATGTTGAACATTTCTTTAGGTGTTTCTCAGCCATTTGGCATTCCTCAGCTGTGAATTCTTTGTTTAGCTCTGAAACCCATTTTTAATAGGGTTATTTGTCTCCCTGCGGTCTAACTTCTTGAGTTCTTTGTATATTTTGAATATAAGCCCTCTATCTGTTGTAGGATTGGTAAAGATATTTTTCCAATCTGTTGGTGGTCATTTTGTCCTAACAACAGTGTCCTTTGCCTTACAGAAGCTTTGCAGTTTTATGAGATCCCATTTGTCGATTCTTGATCTTAGAGCATAAGCCACTGGTGTTTTGTTCAGGAAATTTTCTCCAGTGCCCATGTGTTCCAGATGCTTCCCCACTTTTTCTTCTATTAGTTTGAGTGTATCTGGTTTGATGTGGAGGTCCTTGATTCACTTGGACTTAAGCTTTGTACAGGGTGATAAGAAAGGATCGATCTGCATTCTTCTACATGCTGACCTCCAGTTGAACCAGCACCATTTGCTGAAAATGCTATCTTTTTTCCATTGGATGGTTTTGGCTCCTTTGTCAAAAATCAAGTGACCATAAGTGTGTGGGTTCATTTCTGGGTCTTCAATTCTATTCCACTGGTCTACCTATCTGTCTCTGTACCAATACCATACAGTTTTTATCACTATTCCTCTGTAATATCTCTTGAGTTCAGGGATAGTGATTCCCCCGGAAGTCCTTTTATTGTTGCGGATAGTTTTAGCTATCCTGGGTTTTTTGTTATTCCAGATGAATTTGCAAATTGTTCTGTCTAACTCTCTGAAGAATTGGATTGAAATTTGGAGGGGATTGCATTGATTCTCTAAATCGCTTTTGGTAAAATGGTCATTGTTACTATAATAATCTTGCCAATCCATGAGCATGGAGATCTTTCAATTTTCTGAGATCTTCCTCAATTTCTTTCTTCAGAGGCTTGAAGTTCTTATCATACAGATCTTTCACTTGCTTGGTTAAAGACAAAATGAGGTATTTTATATTATTTGGGACTATTATTTTGATGGGGATTGCATTGAATCTGTAGATTGCTTTTGGTAAAATGGCCATTTTTACTATATTAATCCTGCCAATCCATGAGCATGGGAGATCTTTCCATCTTCTGAGGTCTTCTCCAATTTCCTTCTTCAGTGTCTTGAAGTTCTTATTGTACAGATCTTTTACTTGCTTTGTTAAAGTCACACCGAGGTACTTTATATTATTTGGGTCTATTATGAAGGGTGTCATTTCCCTAATTTCTTTCTCGACTTGTTTCTCTTTTGTGTAGAGGAAGGCTACTGATTTGTTTGAGTTAATTTTATACCCAGCCAGTTTGCTGAAGGTGTTTATCAGGTTTAGTAGTTCTCTGGTGGAATTTTGGGATCACTTAAGTATACAATCGTATTGTCTGCAAATAGTGATATTTTGACTTCTTCCTTTCCAATCTGTATCGCTTTGATCTCCTTTTGTTTTCTGATTGCTCTGGCTCGGACTTTGAGAACTATATTTAATAAGTAGGGAGAGAGTGGACAGCCTTGTCTAGTCCCTGATTTTAGTGGGATTGCTTCAAGTTTCTCTCCATTTAGTTTAATATTAGCAACTGGTTTGCTGTATATGGCTTTTACTATCTTTAGGTATGGGCCTTGAATTCCTATTCTGCACAAGACTTTTATCATGAAGATGTGTTGAATTTTGTCAAATGCTTTCTCAGCATCTAATGAAATGATCATGTGGTTTTTATCTTTCAGTTTGTTTATATAGTGGATTACGTTGATGGTTTTTCGTATATTAAACCATCCCTGCATGCCTGGGATGAAGCCTACTTGATCATGGTGGATGATTGTTTTGATATGCTCTTGGATTTGGTTTTCAAGAATTTTATTGAGTATCTTTGCATCGATATTCATAAGGGAAATTGATCTGTAGTTCTCTTTCTTTGTTGGGTCTTTGTGTGGTTTAGGTGTATGAGTAATTGTGGCTTTGTAGAAGGAATTCGGTAGCACTCCATCTGTTTCAATTTCGTGGAATAATTTGGATAGTATTGGTATGAGGTCTTCTATGAAGGTCCGATAGAATTCTACACTGAACCCATCTGGACCTGGGCTCTTTTTCATTGGGATTCTTTTAATGACTGCTTCTACACCTAAAAGCTCTAGAACAAACACCTAAATCTCTGGAACAAAAAGAAGCACACACACCCAGGAGGAGTAGAAGGCAGGAAACAATCAAACTCAGAGCTGAAATCAACCAAGTAGAAACAAAAAGGACTATACAAAGAATCAACAGTACCAAAAGCTGGTTCTTTGAGAAAATCAACAAGATAGATAAACCCTTAGCCAGACTAACCAGAGGACAAAGAGAGTGTGTCCAAATTAACAAAATCAGAAATGAAAAGGGAGACATAACAACAGAGCCAGAGTAAATTCAAAGAAATCATCAGATCCTACTACAAAAGGCCATATTCAACAAAACTTGAAAATCTGGAGGAAATGGACAATTTCCTAGAGAGATACCAGGTACCAAAGTTAAATCAGGAACAAAGTCAGCACTGTTTACAGTGACCTTTTGCTTATTCGAATAGAACAAAGGAACTCAAAGCCTTCAAATACAAAGAAGTATGGACTGCTGTGAAAAAGGGGACATCACCCCATCTACTCACTGTTCAGGAACATATGTAACAGTATCACACTATACCTCACAAATACCATGATTATTACAAACTCCTCAAAAATAAAAGTAAACCTAACACTATTCTGTCAACACGAAATATGTATGAATAGTGGTCAAGAGCCCTATGACAGATAAGGAAGCGAGGACATCCAGTTAACCCATTCAGCAAATCTTCATGAAGGTTAGATTTTTAAAGGCTAAAGACAAAACTCATAGATTCTAAGTGTTCCTAGGAGAATATAATAATGAGTTTGAGTACACAGAAATCAGGTTTATAAACACAAGAGAAATAATGTGCTAACTAGGCTTTCTCTCATTGGTGGCCTTAGTGTTCTGTGGAAAGCACTGATTTTGTCATCTACCAGCTGAGGAAGCACAAACAATAGAAACCAGAGCAAGACAGAGGATTCACACTGGCCATGGCAGCACCGAGAGCGAATGTACAGCTTTCATTTGTTTCCTCCTCTTAACTGTACAGTTAATCACCATCCCTGAACTCAGGGGACTGCTCAGCACACAGACATGGTGCAGCAAGCAGGCATGGTTAGTGTGCAAAGGCCATTGGAATCATTCTGGAGAGACATGTGGAATCACTGGATCCTGAGACATTCATAATAATTTATGCTCTGAACTTCTTGTCCACCAACATAAATCTAAAAGCAGGTACAAAGTGGATCCAGGCTCTCAACTTTATCCTAAAGAGCCCAAAGCAGGATTGTTAACAGGTGACTGCCTTTCTGAGTCTTTGTTTCCTTGTTGATTAAAGAAAAATTAATTGAATGTACCTGAGCCCTGTGCTATGGAAATTCAATAATATCTTATTATGAATGAAATAAGTTGGGAATTAACTGGGAGGGAGAGGATGGGAAAACTTTTAACAATAAAGTAAAGAGGAGAAAGAGTCAATAATACTTGATAGATTGCTACATTTACTTAACATGATGTTGAATTCTTTTTTATTGAATATTTTATGGATTTACATTTCAAATGTTATCCCCTTTCCAGGTTTCCCCTCCAGGTCCTCCTATCTCATCCACCCTCCCCCTGCTTCTATGAGGGTGCTCCCACTCCCACCCACCCACTCACACCTCACCGCCCTGGCATTTCCCTACACTGGGGAAATTGAACCTTCACAGAACCAAGAGTGCCTCCTCCTATTGATACCAGACAATGACATCCTGTGCTACATATATGACTGGAGCCATGAGTCCCTCCATGTATACTCTCTGATTGGTGTTTTAGTTCCTGATAGTGTTGTTCTTCCTATGGGGTTGCAAACCCCTTCAGCTCCTTCAGTACTTTCTCTACCTCCTCTATTGGAGACCCTGTGCTCAGTCCAATGGTTGGCTGTCAAACTCTGCCAGAGCCTCTCAGGATACAGCTATAACAGGCTCCAGTCAGCAAGCATTTCTTTGGCATCTGCAATAGTGTCTGGGTTTGGTGTCTCTATATGGGATGGATCCCCAGGTGAGGCAGTCTCTGGATGGCATTCCCTTCATTCTCTGCTCCAGACTTTGTCCACATATTTCCTTCAGATAGGAACCATTCTAGATAAAAGTTTGGAGATGAGTTGGTAGCCCCATGCCCTATCCTGGGGCCTTGCCTAACCTCTGGATATGGACTCTACAGGTTCTCCCTACCTTTGTTGGGCATTTCAGTTAATCTTATCCTTGTTGGGTTCTGGGAGCATCTTGCTTTCCTAGCATCTGGAACTTGCTGGTGGCTACCACCAGTTCCCCAACACCCATTGCTACAAACCTCTGTTTAAATTCTTGACCCTCTGTATATTATCCTGACTCCTCCCATACCTGATCCTGTCCCCCCTTTTTCCTCCTGCCCCTCCTCTTTTCCTCCCAGGTCCCTTCCACCTTCTACCTCCCATGAGTATTTCGTTCCCTATTCTAATTAGGACTGAAGCATCCATGATTTAGTCTCCCTTATTCTTGAGCTTCATATGGTCTATGAATTGTCTCTTGGGTATTCTGACCTTTTGGGCTAATATTCACTTATCAGTAAGTACATACAATGTGTGCTCTTTTGTGACTGGGTTAACTCACTCAGGATGATATTTTCTAGTTTCATCTATTTGCCTAAGAATTTCATGAAGTCGTTTTTAATATCTGAGTTCTTGTTCCCACTAAATCTAAAGAAGGCTTGTGTAACCTGCTCACACTGTGAAAGCATCACTAAGGCAGTTGAGAAAAAACGAAATGTTTAATTGGAATTAACACATAGAGTCATGTTACATCTAATTACTGGGGCATGTGTGTAATAAATGTTTTTATCAAGCCTGCATCAATTCCTCTTGCTATTGCTTCATCTGAGCTCCCCAGCCTAGGTATGTTTGGTTCTATGAACATAAATGTTCCCTTTTGTTACTTATAGGTCTCATGTCATTCTACAAGAAAAGTCTCAATAGCTCAGAAAAGACAATAAAAATTATCTTTATTTAAACTCTTGAATGTTTAGGACTCCTGTATGCAATATTATTGAGCCATTTACCAATTACAATAGCATTCTTTTCTCCAAAAGAGCAAGTACTAAAACCTCATTTTCCCTCAGTCTTGAGGAAAACAACACAAAGATTCCCACCAGATCAGTCTGGAGTGAACCTAGTATGTTCTCTTCATAAAGGACATCATATACAATGACAAATTTTCTTACATATACAAAGTTTACATAGGTATAATTAATTTACCAAGGAAAATTTAAAATTATGATATATATGTTTACATATCTATAAATATGCATATATATCCATAAATAGACATATATTATACAAATATGCTCACAATTATTATGCCAGAAACTACAAAGGATACTAAGAAAATTGAGCCATAATTCTTTTGTTCAAGAAGTTCACAATTTAAAGGTATAAGACAATAAGAACTCTTTTCTATAGAAAGTATTAATGAGGATAAAAATACTAAATATGTATCAGCTAGTCACTTGGTACCATCCATTATTGTATAAATTATATATGTATTGAGATAGCTAGGTGACAAAAAAACCCTACAGTGAAGGTACTATTATTAAATCTATTTATAAATATGAAAAAAGAGGTACAGAGAGATTATATAAGTCATAAAACTCATAGGAATTAGAACTGGGGCAGCATACATTGGCTTAATATACTGCCTCACTACAACACAAGGAAACCAAATAAACAAAAGCAGAATTAGGATTCTATGTAAATTCCAATTAGCCTTGACTGAGTACTACCGCAATACAACATGAAAAAGCAGAACAACAACAACAACAACAAAAAAAAAAAAACCACTAGGTCACCAGGGACTCTTTGGCAAATGAGTGGCACAAACAATCATTTGCTTTAGATCCATGTTTAAGAGACTTCAGCATCTTTTAAACCCTTCTATAGGGCAGACTTTGTACAGTCCAGAACCCAAATGCTGACTATTCCTCATGCTATGGGTTTGACACCAACAGTTTAATGTTTGATTCCCACTACTTTATGCAGAGCTTCAATGGCTTACTTCACAAAATGAATCCCACATGTGCCAATTACCAGGGACCTAAAATTTGGGTCATTCCTCATTAACACATTGGAGATTTTATAAAAAATACTCTCTGAAAGCTTTCTGAATCCTGAGGGAGGAGAGGGACATGTTCAAAGTGTGACACCTCTGCTAGGCTTCACCTTGAATTCTCTATGCAAGGTTCACTCTACAAACAGCAGAGAGGACTCTGTCAAACACACCACTTGAGATCCACCATAAGCCCACTCTCTTGTATTTTGTTCTATTATTTCCAATAACTGTATTTGGCCTGACTGAGGCTTTAACAAGTGCTGTCTTTACATTGTTCTGAGAAAAAAGCACTGAATGAAAGCAGGCAATGGTAGTCCTGAGATCCCTCCAAAGTTATTGCAAGTACTAAATATTCCTCTCTTCCTTTTAAATAGTATACAAGTGAAATGTAAATTGACTCACTATCAAGGGCCAGATTAGTGTTTCAGATAAGAACCACAGGACAGTGTGGGTTTCATCAGCCTGCCTTAATCTTCCTAGATGCATGGGCAGATCAGTAGTTAGCTTGGGAAACTGGAAGAAACTGCCAGGAGCCCTACCAAGCTAAACCAATAAATAATCAAGAATGAAACTGACAGAATTCCTAAAAGTTATTCTTTCCTCCCATCTCAACTAAGCTCCATTCCTTAAGGATACTCTCTCAGCCTTTTCTCTCAGGTCTAAAGCTTCTGGCCTTAAAGGCTAATGTAAGACCCACCATGTATTCAAAAGTGCTTGTGCATGCAGAAGTTGAGTCTGCTGGCCTCCACATCTCTAGAATGTCTGTTTTTCTTATCTCCTACCTCAACTGTGAACATGTCTTCTTATGCTGGCTATATTTTAATGTATATGTGAGGGATTTATGTGGTATGTATAATATGTGCATGATCCTGTGTGTGGACAGGAGCATGTGTACACATGTGTACATTCAGGCAAAGACCAAAGATAAACATAGTCCCTGTAAATGTGTTTTTGTGTATCAGAAGCTCTCACTGGCCTGGAACTGGCCAAGTAGGCCAGGACAGCCATTTGCCTATCTCTGCTTCCTCAGGCTGTGGTCATTAGCAGGCTGCTACATATGTATTTCTTTTGTGCAGACTCAAGAGACCTAACTCAGGTCCTCTTACTTATGAA